>NC_080431.1:31180236-32380236 GCF_028018845.1 Melospiza georgiana
CTAGCCCCGGATCCTTGTGACAGCCTCAGGTTCCCGCCTGGAGGCACGGAAGGACGACATTTGGCATAGGAGAAGTTTAATTTTTAAGAGCGTAAGCTATCCATCAGCCGAGCCCCTCCATAGGGATGGGGTGGGGAGTCTCACTGCCATATCGCTACTCTCTTTCCCTTTCGTGCCTCTGGGCAGCCTCCCGCTCCCGGCCGAGGTGCCGGCGCCTCCGTGCAATCCCCCTGACGGGACGGTGGCCAGGGTGCCGTGGGTCTGTCTTGCCCGTGTGGGTCCCCACGGGGCTGTGCCTCGGGGCGCTCCGTCCCGCTGCGGGCGGACTCCACCTCCGACGGAGCACGTTCGGGGAGGGCACCGTGCCACAGGCTCCCCACGAGCAGCAGAGCAGCCCCACGGGCGTGGAAAGCCACCCGCGACGGCTCGGGAGGAGGGCAGGCTTTGCTGGCGGGTTTGGGGAGCCTAGCAGCTCTTCCCGGGGAAAGCGGCAATCGCGCTCCCTTTCCAATGGCTCCCCAGAAGAATGTTTTACACCTTATAAAATATTGCTCCCCGCTCCCTAACTATCAATAAGACGTGCATTAAGACGATTGTTTGTAAATGGTGTTCATGATCATTAGCATACATTTACATAATGCAGCTCACAGCACAGCGTTTTACGGTTAAACACCTCCTAAAGCCGATAGCCCGAGCTCAGTTTATAGAGGAAGCTTTACGAAATAAATGTGAAGGCTTCCAGGCTTTCACCCCGCCTCTGCAGCCTCCCCCGGTGTCCCTTGGCAGGTTTGGCGGCGAGCGGAGCCCCGCGGGAGGGCTGTGCAGCCGGCTCCGCCGCGGGAGCGGGGCGCGTTCCGACCCCCGACGGGGGCTCTGGGGTTGTGGGGGGCTGTGGGGGCAGCACAGCACGCCTCCCCTCTGCTGCAGCCCGGGGGCAGCGGCAGCGCGGGCCTGAGCTGGTGTCGGTGAGTTAATGGGCTTTCAATTCTTCATGGCTCTTCTGGAGCTGGCAGCGTCCAAAATTGTCCCTGCGCGGGCAGCCACCTTCTCTGCCCGGCGTTTGCAGCCAGTCCTAAAAATGAGCGAATTTCCACGTGAGTCTCCGTCAACCCCTCCCTCCCCACAGTCACAGGTCAGCTGCCTATTAGCCAGCTATAAAATAATTCCATTTTTTTATGGCCTCTCATAAAAAGAAATTGATCGGGGTGTATATTTGAATTAAGACATATTAAATCGATGACAGATACACATCACCTGCGTTTAACAGGAGAGGGACAGGGAGGCGTGCAGAAGGTTCCACGGAGCTGTGATATTTGTTGTTCACCTCCACAGCATCTCCCATCAAACCATTCCATCTCTGGACCTTGCTCCAGCAAGGCACCCAGAATTTGGGGAGGAAGAAGGGCACTATTTGGCTGGACGTGTAGAAAATACATGTGTATAAATACCCGTACAGACGTATGGCTACTTTGCGTGAAGTTTTTACTGTGCAATAAAACCATCGAGCAGCCGCTTTTAAAACCCGGGGATCATTTATTCCCATTCCTTGCCTTGCAGCATCACTGAAACCCCCACGGCGGCCACACTAGCCGGGAGCACTGGCTCGTCTCCCGTGGGGGAGAGAAGGGAGGGGACCGGCGGGTCTCTCTCCCCCTTGAGCTCCCCCTAGAGCCTCTCGCCCCCCTTTTGGCAGCCGTGGGCCAAATCCTGCGAGTTTTCCCCCCGCGAGAGGCAGAGGAGGGGGAACCTGGAGCCTGGCCCAGGAAATGCGGGACCAGCACGGGGCTTCCTTTAAACGCGGCTTGGCACGGGGAAGGGGCCAAGACGCACAGATGTGGTTTCCTCAAGGGGATTCGGTGGCCGGGGAGAGCCGGAGGTGCGTGTGGGTCCGCTGGCGTCCCCTGCCTCGTTTCCTCTCCCGGAGAGGCGGAGGAGAGTCCCTGGCTGCCCCGCAGGCAGGGAAGGGCAGCCAGCTTGGCTGCACTTTCCAGGAGCCCGGGAGCTCAAGGCATTCCCAGGGGCACCAACAGCCTAAAGAGAGCAGATGACATATCAGTAAAAGCTACTTCTCCTCCCTCAGAAAAGTCACGACAATGCTCCTTTCCCCTTTGGGCTCGCAGGGAAATCCCGGCCTTGCCTAATCAACCCCCTCAAAGGGCAGCAGCATCCTTTGCAGCGAAGGGCCAGTTTCGGCGCTCCACAAAGAGCTTCGCTTTCGAGGACCAGCACACCCCGCACCCCAGGGGCGGTCCCATCGCTGTCCCCGCCCGTCCTCTACCTCTGCCCCCTTGCAGGAGCGCTCCCACTTTTCCTGCCTTTTCGTCTGGGGCAGCAGCTCGGGGCCGACTCACGCCAGCCGGAGACTCCCCCGTTTCCCACCCTACCCTTCGGACATCCGAAGGAGTCGAGGAGCATTTATGCTCGGGGCCAGTAGCGCTGCGGGGGTTTAATCTCTATTTCGCCGCTGCTGAATGAGGGCTGGAGGGGATGCAGCTGCCTGGACACGGCCGTGGGACCGCCGAGGGGCGTGGGGCGGCTCTCCCCGGGAAGCCGCTGCGGGAGGAGGGAGTCCCAAAGCGGCAGCGAGCGCGGACTCCCAAAACTTGGCTCTAACATGTGCCATTGCCCCCCTCCTCCTCCCCTCCCCGCTCACTCGTTTATTTTCTAAAGGAAAGGAATCCCAACCCCCGCCGTTTTCTTTTCAGGGAAACTTTGGCCGCCTTCTCCCAGCGGTGCCTTGGGCATGAGTACGCACAGGCTCGGCCTCGCGTGGGCGTGGGGTTGCGCACATTGTTGCAGGAGGGAGCGCTTTCCCGCCTCATCCATGAATGAACGCGGCCCTCCAAAAAAAATAAAAAAGATAAGCGAACTGAGCACAGAGCCGGACAGCAGCCGCGCCGCCAGGCGAGGAGCGAAACCCCACGGCCCCGCAAACGTAAACACGGCGGAGCACCTGAGCGGGGCGCCCCGTCCGGTGCCCGGGGAGCGGAGGCGGCTGCTGCTGCCCGGTGCTGCCGGCGGGGGGCGGCGGGGGAGGCGCCGGGCGCGCCCGTCGGGCCCCGGGAAGTTTTGCGAGTGCAACTTCGGGGGGCGGCGCGGGGGGGCCCGGGGGGGCGGCGGGGGCGGATCCCCGCTGCGCCGGCGGCCTGAAAGGGAGCCAATCGCGGGGCCCCGGCCGCTGCCAATCATCGCCGTCCGTCCAATCCCTCCGGCGCGGTGTCCGAGCCGTATTCCCCAGCGCGCCGCCGAAGTGTGGTGAGGGCTCTGCCAATCGCGGGCGGGCAGAGCGGGGCCAGGGATGCGCGGCGCTCGGAGCGCAGACAAAAGAAGTTAAAGAGCCGCTTAATATATACATGTTTTTGAAGGCGAGTAAAGGGAAAAAAATAACAACAGCGAGCGTAGATGGGCTTGGCTGTGTCGTTATGGAGCCCCCTTTGAGCAAGAGGAACCCGACACTGAGATTAGCGGATTTGGCAGCGGCTCAGCCCCATCCTCACCAGAACATGACAGGCTTCCCGGGGCTGGGGAACCACCACGTCCACCCCCACCACGCGGCCCACCTCCACCCCGGGGACGCGGGCGGCGACCCCGGCGGCGCCCTCACGCCGCTCGGACCCGAGCACATGGCGCAGCCCGCCGCCCTCAAGCTCACGCCCGAGGCGCTCACCGCCGCCGCCTTCGCCGCGCCCGCCACCACCGCCGCCGCCGCCGCCGCCACCGCCGCCGCCGCCACCGCCGCCGCCGCCGCCTACGCGCCTCCCGCCGCCGCCCTCCCGGGATACCCGTCGGGGGAGGCGGCGGGCCGGGACTTTCTCCTGCGGCGGGAGCTGCCCGCAGCCGCCGCCGCCGCGCACGGGGCGCTGGGCGAGCAGCACCCGCCCGCCGGCTCCCCCCACCTTCCGCACCCGCCGCCGCACGGCGTCTTCATCTCGGCCGCCGGCACCTACGGCGCGACCGACGGGGCGCACGCCGCCTTCCCGCCGCCGCCGCCCGGCGAGCAGGGCGCGCCCGCCGGCCGCCACCCGCCGCTCAACGGGCAGATGCGTCTGGGGCTGGCGGCCGCCGCCGCCGGGGAGCTCTACGGGCGCGCCGAGGCGCACTACGGGGCCGCCGCCGCCTCCTCCTCCTCCTCGGCGCTGCAAGGCTACGGCTCCGTCAACCTCAACCTGGCGGCGGCCGGGCACGGGCACCCGCACCACCCCCATCCCCACCACCACCACCACCATCACCACCACCACCACCATGGCCACGTCGGGGCTGCGGCGGCGGCGGCGGCCGGGGCCTTCCTGCGATACATGCGACAGCCCATCAAGCAAGAGCTGATCTGCAAGTGGATCGACCGGGAGCCGCCTCCTCCACCTCCGCCGCCGCCACCGGGCGCTAGGAAGCCTTGCTCCAAAACTTTCAGCACGATGCAGGAGCTGGTGAGCCATGTCACCGTGGAGCACGTCGGTGGGCCCGAGCAGAGCAGCCACGTGTGCTACTGGGAGGAGTGTCCCCGTGAAGGCAAGCCCTTCAAAGCGAAATACAAACTCATCAACCACATCCGAGTACACACGGGAGAGAAGCCCTTCCCTTGCCCCTTCCCCGGCTGCGGGAAGGTCTTCGCTCGCTCTGAAAACCTCAAGATCCACAAGCGGACTCATACAGGTGGGTTGTTCTTCACACCCCCACCCCCCCTCCCCCCAAGGGTTTCCTTCCTTTATTTTTTTTTTCTCCCCTTTCCTCCTCTTTTCCTCCTCTCCTACGCACCGCCGAACATGTGACTTTTTCATGAATAAGTAATTCGGCCGCACACGGGCCACGCACACACAGCTACGTACACGCACCCGGCCCCTCTGCCCTGCACACACGTGTCGCGTCCCCCCCTCCAGCCCCCCCTTCACCTTGGGCAGCTCCCTCCCCACCCCCACCCCCTCCGCTGCCCACCTCCCGCATCCCGGCAGCACCGGATAAATACACCGATTAATAAATAACGCGGAGCCGGGCGAAGATGAGCAGCAGCCCCTGCGGAAGAGCGAGGAGAGGATGAGGGCTCGCCCTTGCCTGCTCCCGCCGCCCTTGTCCGGGGCGCTCCGGGGGGCTCCCCCCGGGATGGGAGGCGCTGCGCTTTGCCCCGTCCCCCCGGCACGCCGGAGGACGGCGGTTCTGCCCTTCCTACCGCTTCTGTCGGCGGGGACGGAGCCGGGCGGGCGCCGCTCGGCCCGGCGGAGATGGGGCCGCGGGGGCTCTTGGGGGCGCAGTTCCCCTGCGCTGCGGGCGGCGGTGCCGGTGCTCGGGGCTGCCGGTGCTACCGGCGCCGCCGGACTGCCCTGTGACCAGCGCTCTGGGGCTGCCCCGCTCCGGGACTGTCCCTGCTAGCGGGACCAGCGATGCTGCCGGGCGTGCGCCCCGCCCTGGGCCAGCGACGTTGCGGAACCACGGGGGATGCTGAGGGCGCTGCGCTGCCGGGGCTGCCCGTGCCGCCGGGCTACCGGAGTGCCGCCGGTGCCGCGGCTCCGGGCGCTGCCTGGGCTGCTGCCGCCGGCGGCAGTGCCCGCGGAGCCGGGAGCAGGGAGCGAGGCGGGGGAAGGCTCTCACCGGAGGACGCTGCCCTCCCTTTGTGGATCTGAGAAGCAAACTTCAAAGTCGCCCCGACTGCTCGGCGGGGTACGGGAGGAGGGAGCGGCACCCCCGGAGAATGCCTCGGGGAACAGGCGGGGGCCCCTGGAAGGGCTTGGGGTGTCTTTGAGCCTTTTAGTGTTTTTTATTTTTCTGGGTTTGGTTTTGGTAGTTTTGTTTTTTTGGTTTTTTTTTTGGGTTGGGTTTTTTTCCTCCACTTTCTCCTCATTCCTCGCCACTCCCGAAATACGCATTTCCATCTGGGTGTAAAATACTGCCGAAAACGAACGAAGCCGGGATTTATAGTGGCAGACAAATATTATTCCTTGGAGGATACTTAAGGAAGTGGAGTTGCCGTAATTGCTTTCTTGATTTATTGTTTGCTGCTCGGGAAGAGAAAAGCGGCGACCGTACAACGTGTTGTTCCGATGTAAAACCAAATGGCCCATGGCTGAAAGGATTATAGATTTTTATCTCCAGAATTTGTCAGGCACGAGCCCGTGTGTAGCAGCGGAGCCCTGAGGGTGCCTGGCGCTCTACACCCCGAGCCGGGCATGGTGTGTGGGGGGAGATTCCTCCGGGGGAGAGGAGGGGGCAAGGTCTGACACTTTTTGTTGTTGTTGTGTTAACGACACCGCGGAATGAGTTAGCTGGAGGCCCGCGGTTTTGTCATCTATTCGAAAAACTAAAGTTCACCGCGGACTTTTCTGGGCTCCGCAACTCCTTACCCATCTCAGCTCCAAGGGGCAGGCGGGAGGGAGGTGGGAAGAACTCCGGGAGAAGCTTGCGTGGAGGCAGGGAGGTTCAGCCGGGAAAAAGAGCCCCCCACCAAAACCCGAATTCGTATCAGGCACAGGTCGCAGCTCTTAGATGAGGTCGAGCATTGCCCCGAGGCAATGCGTGGGACGTGGCTTCTTGCAAAGAAAATTTGGAGAAGTTTTCAGCTTGGGGCTACCCGCAGTCCCCGGGAGGATGTCTGTGCGTGAGCCCACGAAGAAAGGCTCTATCCACGCAGAGTGGATAGATGCTCTCTATCGTGGCACCAAAGCAGCCCTCGGGGAGGGGGGCAATATCCCACCCCAAATGACAGCTCTGCCCATGGGAGGGCAAAGGCGACAGGGGTCTTTACCTACGTATTTCTCCCCACGCCTTCGAGTGGACAAGGGACCCTAAACTTTCTGCCCCTTCCTATCAGATTAATTACTGTCATTTTGCCACTTCGGCTTTGACTTAGTCATGTGCAGCCTGGGAGCAGGAGAGATTTACAAACTATTCGTATATTATGGGCGTTTGGCGTGCCCGGGGGAAAAATAATAGCACCATAATCGCATCATCAGGCGATTTTGCATGTTTCTGGTAATTCTTGAGGAAGAAGAGTATTTCAGTAATTCAGGAAGCGTTTGTTGTTTGGGACATTTCCCCCCTCCACCTTTTTTTTTTTTCTTTTTTTCTTTTATTTTCTTTTTCCTCAGAAGCATCCTCCGGGGGGCTGCACAGCAAGCTCTGCAGTTGCTGCCCTGTTCTGGGGACAAATCACTATTCCCAAACCCGGTGCATTCCAGGGGGAATCGGGACCTAGTCCCTTCTGCAATTTTGCTTTCTCCTTGCCAAGGACGATGCTCAGGATGGTCAGGCTTCCTTCCAGCGATTCCTAGACCTTCCAAAAAAGTGATCCCAAGCCCCATCTGTGTCTCTCACCTCCACCCGCGCTGCTGGTGCCAGGAGGAGTGAGGGGCGTCCGGCATCTCGCCCCCTTCCGTGGGTTGAAACCACCTACAAATGGTTAAACTCTGACGTGGTGGCCTCGTCAGCACAACGGGGACACACCGGGACCTTCGCCAGCCCTGGACTTATGGGGAATTTGGTCGTGGCGATCTGGAGTCTGGGGAGGGTTCCCACGCGTGAATCCGGGTGGAAAGGCACTTCCCTAAAACCCTGAGGGAGTGGACACGGTTTGGTCCACCTGGTTGGAGCATTACTCAGGGGGCTTCGGGCTCTGCTGCTCACGGCCAGCAGCAGGATGTGTGAGCCTTCAGCCTTGGGGTAATACAGTTAGAAACTGCCCAAAACCTCTGGGAGATTTGCTTTGTTTTCCCAGGAAAATTAATAGTAATTAATGAACAAACGAAGTGACTGGAAGCTTGTCTCAGGGGTGTGCGAGGTTTTCATGCCCTTAAAACCCATGAGGCACAATTTAATTTTTTTTTCTCTTTTTTTTTTTTTTTTTTTTTTTTTTTTTTTTTTTAAGATAAACCTTGCTCTTTCTAGTGCTACCACATTGGTGGTAGGTTAGCCGATTTCAATTGAACAAATTGATGCATAAATAAGCTGTGGAGGTGTATGTTTCTATAGTAACAGCCAAGAAATTGCCTCTAAAAATAAAACTAGTTTTCTTAGTCCCATTATTATTTTAATAAATAATAAACGCGATACGATCTTGCAAAGGGGAGGAGTAGTAAAAATCGCTTGCTAGTAAGGAGAAAACGTCCACCGAGAGAGCTGCTGGGTTGTTATTTCTGAGCCCTCAGAGCAAATCCCGTCTGAAAATACACATCAGCCACGTCTAAAGGGACTCAAGAGTCGCGATAGTAATGACAAAGATTATCAGGGCAGGTCTGTCTGTGCTGGACTCCCGTGTAGCACGGCAGAGTGAGAAAAACTCGCTGCAAGAAGCTTCCGTACAGGGATCTGCCACTTTTTAATTTTTCCTCTGGTGTCTCAGCAAGAGGCAATTACCCAGCCCCATTCGGGATCTGCGAGGAAGGGTCTGCTCGGAGCTATGGAGAAGGACGTGGCCATAAGCAGCAGAACATCTGTGTTCCAGGGCGTGCTGCAGGAGACGAGCGTGTGTGAGAGAGCTACGCCAGGCTAACCGCCCCGGGCTGACTTTCACAACCCCTTTAACTGTTAGGCAATGTGTAAAAACTCTTCAAAGTACATCATCCGCACACGTTTAGACCCAAATTTGCCCAGGGTGAGCAGCTACTCTGCTGTCATCTCCGATGTCTGGGTTGGTCCCCCCAGCTTGCAGGTTCCCAGTCCGGGCTGCGGGTGCTCCCTCCTTTGTGTCGGGATGCTTAAACAGGTGTTACTTTTATTTTCCCCAAACTAATTATTCCTCCAGCGCAGTGCCCATTGGGAAAGGATTACGCAGGAGATGTGCCAGGCGAGCCAGGCTGCCGGCGAACGCCAGCCCTCGCAGGCAAAGGCATTGAGAGGTTTTGTTTGGGCTCGGTCATTAGAGCGGTAATGAAGGATTCTCGTGTGCGAGGGGAGCGCCGCCGAGGGCAAACAAGGCCGGGGGGGCCCTGCCGCCGCCAGCCCGGGACTCGGGGCCCGAGGGCTGCCAGCGACGTGTGACAGGCAGCAAAACACGGGGGAAAAGTCGGAAACCTCGGGCATGTCAGGACTGTCGCGAAGGGGGAGGAAAGAAGGGCGAGGGGAGGAAAAGGAGGGAAGGGGGATGTTTACCCTCGCCGCTCGCCCCGCAGGCCGCGCTGCGGAGGGGCTGCGGGCAGGGCCGGTGACGGTGCCGTGTGTCCCCTGTGTCCCCGCAGGGGAGAAGCCCTTCAAGTGCGAGTTCGACGGCTGCGAGAGGAAGTTCGCCAACAGCAGCGACCGCAAGAAGCATTCCCACGTGCACACCTCGGACAAGCCCTACTACTGCAAGATCCGGGGCTGCGACAAGTCCTACACGCACCCCAGCTCCCTGCGGAAGCACATGAAGATCCACTGCAAGTCGCCGCCGCCCTCCCCGCCGCCGGGCTCGCAGGGCTACGCGGCGGCGGGGCCCCCCGACGGCCCGCTGCCCCCCGAGGCGGAGCCGGCCGCCGAGCCGCCCCGCGGGCGCCGCGCCGCGCTCTCGCCGCCGGTCACCGACCTCAGCGAGTGGTACGTCTGCCAGGCCGGGGGCGCGCCCCGCCGGGCCCGCACCCCCTCCAGCCGCGGCACCTCCCCCGCATCCGAGGAGGATGAGCCCCACAGGACCTCGGGGGGCAGAACTGCTCCCTAGGGCCGTGCCGAGCCGTGCCAAGCTGCCGGTGGCCCCGGCCCCACCGCACTGGCCCGGGCCGCAGAGGCAGCCACCTGGCACGGGGCGCTGCCGTGGAAGTGCCATCAGGTTTGACTCGCGCTATTTATTCCATGTACGAAACCCTATGGTGTTTGTACGGTAACTAATTTAATTAAAGAGACTCGGACTTTTTTTTTTTTTTTTTTTTTTTTTTTTTTTTTTTTTTTTGGTAAATAAAAGCATTAATAACGCCAGGCTGGGCCGTCCCAGCCACCCGAGCCGCACAATTTTGCAGGGGGACGGTGTCAATGGAGATGCCCATCTTCCACTCTGCCCATGCCCATTGCTCTTAACAAGATTAAGCTGGCCAAGGCTGCAAACAAGCAGAGCCCAGCCAATCTCTGGAATGGCTCTGAAGTACCTTAGCTGCCACCCCAGCGCCTCCTCTCTGGCCTGGGTAAAGCTCCAGGTCAGCAGCAGCTTCTTGACTGTAAAGCAGCACCTGCTAAAGCTACAGCTAGTCAAGGACAGGTTGCACATCCCTTAAAATAAAATTAAATAAATGCATTTCCCCGCCCCTCTTGCAGGTCAGCTCCTTTGTAGTTGAGGGTTTCTCTCCCGAGTCGGGGGGTCCCACCTGCACCCGGCATTTTCTCTGCAGCCTTTCTTTCACCCTTAGCCATAACATTGTGCAAACGATTTATGAAAGGAAAGACAAAAGATGCAGGACTCCTTTTTCACTCCTCCACGGTTTGTACTTGTATGGCTGCTACAACGTAGCCAGAGAATAAAAGAAACACGCTGCTATTTGACAACTGTGATACTGTGATACATTTTTGATTTTTTTCCCCCTAAAAACAGCGCACGGAAACTCTGCGAATTTTGCTTTCCTTGGGGTTGGTGTTATTATTACTCTGATTATTATTGTTTTTTTTTTATAAAGTTCGTCTCTCAGATGAAGATTTTGCCTCATGCTCCCTCCAGTCCTCTGGGGGTTGGGAGGGCGAGCAGTCCCCCGGGCCTGACGAGTCCCGGAGTAGGGGGCAGGCACAGAGGGATTATATTTTTATTATTATTTTTATGTATATCATTTCATCTCTCCAACCGAGCTGATGCCTGCGTGCTTTTCAGCATCCCCCTGAAGTGGCCCGGCAGAGTCACCTGGCAGGTGGGGACCAGAGCTGCTGGGAGGGAAGCCCGGGGTGGGGACACGGGCTGGGCTCGGGGTGCCAGCCTGCCCAAAGCTGCCAAGAGCCAGCCCTGCGGCCGGGGCTGCGGGAACACCCCAGCCCAGAGCCCTGGAGTCGGGAGCGGGGCGCAAATGAAGTAAAGAGCACTAATTCCTCCTCAGAGACCCCGAGAGAAGAAGCGGCAGCCTCCCTCCCCTCCCCCAGGGCTTGTGGAAATGTGTTTTGTGTGCCGTGAATGGTGGATGTCGTCTTGTCATTGTTAATAACGTGTATGTGAACGCGATTATTTTGTACAGTCAAATTAATTTATTTTCTGACATCACCCTTTTTTCCCCCCTTTTTTTTTTGACTCCCCTGTAACAGTACAGAGCACACCAAAGAATTATCTTATTAATTTTGGTGATAGATTGTTGTTTATGCTGATGTGGTTTGTACAAAAAAGAAATCATTATATTTTTCAGCTTACTTGAATGAACGATGTAATGTGAAACAGACTCTTCCTGCATGTCCTCCGTGCGGTGTGTTGGTGCTGATAATATATAAATTTATGTATAGTTCATAGAGATATTATATTATTAGTACAGTGCATGGTGCTGTCACTCTGGAAGCCTTTAAACGTTGTCTTCATATTGTTGTGTTGGATCTAAAGAAGCAGGCGTTACTTTGAAAACAAGACGAAAACTTGAATAGAAAATAATTTTTTAAAGCTCATTCAATTTGCTTTTTATTCGTTTTTCAAAGCCCATTTGAATAAATAGAAAATAATAAACTGAGGTATGAACTTTTTAAAAAATAATTTATGTAATGTAATCTTATTAGAGATATATTGGTGCTGATTTATAAACGAACTTTTTAATTTATGCATTTTTTCAATAACAGATTGCACTATACATTACGACATGGCAGGGTTTATAAACTATGGCTCGGGGGGATATATCACTATTTTTATGTATTTGCTACACGTAAGGTCACACACTTGCCCAACAGTTTTATGACACATGATACCTCCTAAATAATAATAAAAAAAATTGCTAATTTAAAACTTTTCATCTCTGTAAACCCCATAAAAATCAACAAAAAAAAAAATCATGCAAATGAATAAAAATATTATTCCTACGTATTGCATGTGCCTTACTAAGAGAAAAGGGGCAGAGACAGACCAGAACACCCCCTTTCCCCCCGGGGGTCAGCAGGTGGATCCAGACCCAGCCACAGCCTCCCAGGTGTTGGGGGGGCTGAGATGCTCCGGCTTTGCCCAGAGAAACCTGCGAGTAAATAGGACTCTCCTGCGAGTAAATAAATAGGGCTCTCCTGCGAGTAAATAAATAGGGCTCTCCTGCGAGTAAATAGGGCTCTCCTGCGGGTTGGCCTCTCTCTGCAGCCGGGCAGAGCAGGGATGCTCGGGCAGAGCCAGCCCCGCTCCCCGGGGCTGCGGGCCTCGCTCCCGGGGCTGTGTGCCCCGATCCGGGCTGAGGGGTTTGGGGTGCCCGGTGCCGATGGAGCAGCTGGGTGCCTGCTGCTGCCATCCGGGACACAGGGGGAGGAGAGGGAGGGACAGACAGACAGAGGCACGACACAGGCACAGGCCGGACGTTCACACACATGACATTCTTCATCTCTGTCAAGGACAGAGAGAATATAAAATCGGAATATAAAATCTAATCAATTAACATGTTTATTTCTGTTGGGGAGAAAAGCCAAAACAGCAACACCAAAACAACAACAAAAAAGGGAGATTTTCCCGGCAGCGTTCTCTTGAGGAAACTCATGAGTTAAATAGCACTACTCTTCGGTAGTAGCCATATAAGCGAAACCGTATGCCAGAAGATGATTCTGAAACTCAGAGTGAGGTCAGACAAGAAATAACGCCGGGAAATCACCAGAATGAAGGAGAAGAAAAAACCCGAAGTTTTCAGAAGCTGAGTGAGGACAGGTTTCTCGTTTCGAGAGAGGAAAACTGAGTAAAACCCGTGAAAAAAAATCCGGACAGAATCAGGTGTCGGCATCCTCCAGGATTATTTCCTCTTTTAAAATTTCTTTTTAAATAAAATAAATTAAATAAAACTGGCCCAGAGCGATTGCGCCCCCGCCCCGTAATTTACCAGTGCTTGAAAATGACTGGTCAAAATGTCAAGAACAGTTTCACCAAAAGGTTAGAGTGTTTTTTAAGTCAGTTTTGTTAAATGTGGTAAAGGTGAAACAGGTTGCAAAGAGTTGTTTCAAGCAGAATGACAATAACCAACATACGAAGCAGAAAAACACTCATAAATGAGGGCTCCAATCAATGGGAAAACTTATAGCTCCCTAATGAAGTTTCTTGTGAAAAGGAGGGCGACACAAAGCCACCGAGACATGAATCATTCATGGGAAATATAAAAGATAAAAGATATCTGACAATGAGCAGAACCTTGTATAGAGTGTCTAAAACAAGTTTCCCCTTCTTATTTTCTGCTTCCCCCCCCTCCAACCTCCCTCTCCTAGTGTTCCCTGCCCGCCCTATAGAGTTAACATTGACCAGTGCACGTCCTGCCCCACTTCAAAGTAATTTAGCCCAGAACGGAAGGCTTGGCGCTTGGACAATCTTCATGGTGTGTTAGGATTTCTATGGCAATTGGCAAGCAAGACGTTCCCATCTGAATATGGCTCAAAGAAAGCCACTTATTGACACCGAGTTGGCCATCATCAAAGACTTCATCTTTTCCTAGGCGAAACGTGGTCCTAGCAAACACTGTTTAAATCATCTACCTTTGTAGTCGCGGCTGGGAGACATCTCGCCACACACTATTGCTGGCGCTCGGCCCTTTAAAGGCGACAGCGGCGGTAGCGAAGTTTGAAGGGACTAAGAAATTTCGGGAGTGTGGGAAATGGCATTGCGGGGAGGGGGGCTGTGGATAGGGATAAGCGGGGAGCTCTCGGGGCTGCGCCCCCCGCCGCCGCCGCCACGGGCAGGGTGTGGGACGCGGCGCAGCCGGGATAGGCTGCCGCTTTGTTTTTCAAAGCACGGGTGGCGGGGAGAACCGAGGATTTTCAGGGGTTTTCTCCGCGTGTTTCGTGCTTCTGGAGATGTCGCCAGGGAGTTGCGGAGCGCTGGCGAGGCTGGACCGTCACACACTTCCCCCCCTCCCCCCGCCCCTTCCCTCGCCGTCACCCCGGAAAAATATTCCCAGGTGGAGCGGGGCAGGACGGGGCGGGAGCGTGCGGGAGCCGCGCTCCCATCGCACGCCGGCACACACGCTCCCCCCGGCCGGACACACCGAACCCGGCTGCCGCCGCTCCCCCCGCATCCCGCGCGGCCCCGGCACACACAACCACGCTCCCGCATTCACACACACACCACGCAAGTGCCTAATCAGGCAGGGAGAAGTTCAAAGGCAGGTTCTTTGAAATTCAAACTACTGCTTTTATGGTACATCAACATGGAGCGTTAGGATTGCTATGGCAATGAGCGCAGCAAAAGCAAGCTGCATTTAAAATAGTCCACCTCGATTCGAGACACTCTATTAAGATACAGTTGCATTGACCTTTAGTTTCATGCCGTGTTAGCGCAGTCAATTTTCACTTCATCAGAAAGTCTCATATTTTTTGGCCTCTCTCCCAACGACCCTCCCCCTCCCCCTTTTATTTTTTAGGACCCCCCCCCTCCCCAACTTCAGCAGATAAACAAATAAGTGAGGAAGAAGCTCCATCTCCAGCTCTCCTCGTCTTCTGCCTCCCTCTTTTTCTTTTCCCCACCTAAGTACTTTTATTTGCAGAGCGATTGTTCTTTGTTTATTTAATACAAGTACTGTGTGAATGGTGAAAAATAAACACGATGAAAAATAACCAAACAGATGATTCCGCCAAGTGAAAAAGCCCGGACTTAATAAAAGTGCGAAGCAGTCACCGTTGAATGAGAAATCCTTTGAAGTGGAACTTATTATAGGAAGAATACTTTTTGGTTTCCCTAACGACGCTGCTGAATTGAAAGGGCTCGCCTTTGTCAACGATTTGTTCTCCTTTGCCGGGATGCCCGCAGAAATTACTTACATGGGCTGCCTTAACATGCAGCCTGCAAATCAGTAACTTCGCAGCTCAGACTCGCAGACGCCGCTCTTCTAAGGACAAAAAGAAGTCAGGAGGAAAACACCCCAACCTTTCATTCAGCCTCTTATTTTGGGGGTGAGGGGGGGGCGGAGGGCGAAGAGGGGGTTTGGGGCGGGGGCAGGCGAGCGGATCCTGCGGCAGCACCCCCGGCCCCCCCGGTGCCCGCCCGGCCGCAGGGACCCCGAGCGGGCCCGTCCCTCCGCTCCGGCCGGCCCCGGAGCGAGCAGGGGGGCGGCCGAGCTCCTGCGGCAGCGCCGTGTCCCTCCTTCCCCCACCCCCGCTCCCCCTTTTCTCTCTTCTGCCAAGTGATTTTCCCAGGCAGAGACATATTTAATAAGGGTCGTTTATTACGAAGGCGCTTTGAAGGGTCGCCCCTGAAGCCCTGTGTCCATTAAAAACATGGAGGTGACATTTAAACCTCGTTTTAAAGGAGCTCTGGGGTAGTTCAATGAAAGGCAACTCGTTTGTCTTATGAGCTTGGAAACAACCTCCCTTCTTCTCCTTTTGACCACATGGCATAACTCAAAAACAATAGTTCAAAAGTAAAATGGCATCGTGGTGTTCAGCCTCAGACAGGCACCCATCTAGCAGGAGAGAAAAGGGATAGTCCATAACACAATGTGCTTTTTGTGTCCGACTCTGTCACAAGGATTTCGTTGTTTGCTTTAGAGGCTGCGCCTGTTATACTTTCTTGAAAGTGCTTGTGTTAAACAAGAGTTATAAGTCATCCAAAACAACAAACATTTTGATTTTCTTTGCCTAAAGGGTTTTCCCTGGCCATGGGCACCGTGAAAAAATAATGTACTTGCTGAGAAAGGAGCACCAGTAGTAGCATTACAAGCACAGTGCATTAAATATTGAATGACACGAGGAAAAAAAAAGAACTTGTCGAGGGGCACTCAGCCTTAAAGTCTTTCTTCAACTTTGTCTTCAGTGCCTGTTGGACTATTTAAGATGGTGTTAATTAAGGGCTGCATCTGATTCCACTAGCCCCCAGCTTTGTCTCTTTGCAGCGCTCCCATCAATAGCCCCTCTCAACCGCGGGCTTTCCCCACAAGTTGGTTTAGTGGTGCATGTGTCACTTCTTATTTTGAGGCTGAAGAGAAACCCGGATCGTGCATTAAGGGCTACAGGGAGATAGTAATCAAGCGGTGTTGTGGGGCTGGGGGGGTGTGGGGGGTGGAGCGGTGGGGCAGCGACAGGAGGAGGAGGAGGAGAAGGAGGGTGCGCGGCCAAGGCTGGAGCAGGGCAGCAGGGAGCGGAGCGGGGGCACGGCGCCGGGGTGAAAGCCTGTTTGCACATTGCCAACAGCCTGTTTGGCAAACAAGAGGCTGGCGAGCTTAATTTGTTTCAAATTAATCGTTTTCCACGAGAAAAAGAAAGAAAGGGAAAAGAAAAAAACAACTCCACGCGTCAAAGAGCCCTCCCCAAAATCCCTCAAGGGAGCAGGAGGAGCAGCCTCAGGTCCCGCGGCAGCCCCGTGCGGGGCCCACGCGTGGCTGCGTGGGGAGCGTGGCGTGTGCTGTGCCCCTCTCCGGCCGTGTCCCGGCCGGTGCTGCAGCCGCTGGCGCTGCCCTTGCCCGGCCCCGCCGGCGGGGCCGACCCTCGGTGCGGGGCAGCCCCCGAGCAGGGGGCACACACAGCGCTGGGACACCCGGCCGGGGACACCCGCCTCGCCCTGCATTTTCCCTCTCGTATTGAGGGACTCGCCGCTCTCCCCTCCGCGGGGAGCACCGAGGCACGCCGCATTTCGGGGAGAAGCCTTTCCCGGGCCCCATCCCGCCCTGCTCGGGGGGGCTCCTCGAACCCCGGTGGGGCGCCTCGTCCCTCCCTCCCTCCCTGAAGGCGCGGGAGGCCGAGAGGGCTTTGCCCGTGGGGGGCATCGTCTCCGAGCTCAGCAAATGCCAACAGCGGGGGTGCAAATTGGGGGGCGGCTCCTCTTTTCTGTACGGCTCCTTTTCAACCTGCCGAGGGCACCGGGTGTTGAAAGCAAGGGGGCGCAGAGGGATCCTCTGTAGGTGTGGGGGGGTGTGTGCCCCCGTTCCCCCCGGGGTCAGCGGGGACCCCCGGCCCAAAGTGCGCTCAGAGCTGAGGTCGGGTTCGGGGACCCCTTAATTGGATGGGGTGGGGGGGAGGAATGGTTCGCTTCAGTTCTGTCCTGCCAGAGCGGTGAGGAGGGGAAAGCCAAGCGTGAGGCCAGGAAACCCAATAGCCAGATTCTGTTCGTCTTCTACTTTTTTTTTTCTTTTTTTTTTTTTTTTTTTTTTTTTTTTTTTTTTTTTTCAATCTCTATGTTCCCCCTCTCCTCCTCCTCTTCCTTTCACTCGGCAAGCCCGTCTAAAGGGCTCCAAATGGCCTTTCAAACAAGAAAACCCTTCAAGGAAAAATGGGCACACATCCCCTTCCAGGCACCTTGCCAAAATCTCCCAAGCACCCTACCTGGCATCCTAGCTTAAGTTTCTTCAAGAAGTATGTGTGTGTCTGAGTATGCGAGGCGGGTGGGGGGGTTCGGGGCCGAGGGGGGGTGGAATTACAGCCGTCCTGTAGTGGTAGACACAAGTTCAGAGCTCCACTTCTCCCCTCTCTAATTAGGCTGGGGAGAGCCGCGGAGGCGCCGGGCTGAGGTGCGAGCGAGGCGGCCGGGCCGAGCCAGTGAGTACCGAACGCAGCCCGGCGGGACCGGGACGGGCGCCCGGGGAGCCGCGCCGGGGGCGCCGCGCTCGGGGGGAGCAGCGAGCAGCGCCTCCCGGAGAGACGTGTGGGAGGGGAGGATGAGGATGAGGGTGGGAATAGCGGGCCGGGGGTGTGCCGGTGGGACTCGCTTCCCCGAACTTGCGGTGCGGGCCGCTAGGCGAAACTGGGGAGGCCAGTGCCGGTGCTGCAAAAGTCAGCCCGACCCAGCTGTGACTTCACCTATTAGCCCCGATGTCTTTCCGAGGAGATTGGCGGAGTTAAACATCCCACAATGGGCGCTCTGGGGCGTCTCCAGCCTGACCTCTACCCGGTTTTAATAGTTTCATAGGAACTTCATTAAATCAATTACTTAGTGAGCACATCATCATTTATTTGTAATTAGCACTGAAGAGCTTGATTTTTGCAGCAGCCCGCAGCCCGGTTCCCAGCGGGGTTGGCCATGTACTACAAGCACTTTTGTTTGCTGTGTGTGTTGACTCGTGGTATTATTCGGCCGCCACAATAAAAGTGTAATCTTCACGTCTTAATCTAGCGTTCAGGGAGGAAAGGAAAACAAACACGGCCCGGACGAGGCACCGGTTCCCGTGTCCGTGCGCCTCCTGCCCGGCCGGGCGCGGTGCGGCTCCCGGGCCGGGCGGCGGGAGGAGGGCGGAGGGACCGGAGGGTGGGACGGACGCCGGGGCCGAAGGGGGGGAAAGGGAGGAAATGGGTCATCCGCAGCCAGGACAAAAGACAGCGGCTCGGTGCCTTGAAAGGCACGGAAAAGGGGTGCGAACCGGCTGCCCGCGGCCCTGGGTGTGCGTGCGGGGGGGAAACCAGCGGGGCTCAGAGCGGGGAGCACAGCAAGAAGGCTTTCGTCTGGGGGGCTTCGGGGCAGGAAAGGGAGCGGGTAGGGGCAGGGAAAGCCGCATCGGACGTGGGGTGGAGGTGACTGTGTTAGGGGCGGGAGGAGAAGAGCAAAAAGTCCCCGACGTAACCATCCAGGCCTCCTCCGCTTCTCCCCGCAGCCAGCGCCTTGCCATCGCGGCTCCCCACGGGGAGGCGGCTCCACGCGTGGGCCGCGCCACGGCTGCCCCCAGGCGACAGCCCCAGCCCCTCTCTCCCGCCGCAGGAGCTGCCGCGGCCGCGTCTCTGAGCATCCCGGCTCGGGCCCTGTGCGGGGCCGGGATCCCGGGCCGGCCCGGGGGGAGGAAGGCTTTGCATCCCCCTCCCTCGTCGGGCTGTGCTGGCTCCCAGACAGAAGCTCTCCAGCGGGCAGGCAGAGGTTTGGGCAGTGGGGGCTGTTTTGGGGTGTCTGCCTGCCGCCCCTTCACTTCCCCACTCCCCGTCAGCCCGAGGGAGGGAGGGGAGCTGATGTCCCGTTGGAGGCTGCAGCACACCCGCAAGCCCAGGGGCTTCTGCACCCCACGCGTGCCAGTCGCGGGTCGGCACCGAGGCAGAGACCCGAGGGAAAAGAACAAGGGGTGGGTCGGGCTGAGTGTGCCCTGTACGGGAGCAGTACCGCGCTCGGATCTGACCACAGCCCCACTCGGGCGCTGCCCACGTTTCGGCAGATCACCTGCGCAGGGGCTCTCTCGCCCTGCTGCCTGCTCCTTCCCCACGGAAACCGTCGAGGTGAACGGGACGAGCGGCCCCGCCGGTACTTGCCTGGGCGGCTCCTACCGGCTTGTGAGGGGATGGATAGTGATTTCCATCTCGTCTTAATTTCCATCCTCGACGCGGCGAGAGCCCGGGTCCGGGGCAAGACAAGTGCAGGGGAGGGTGCAGATGTCACCCCCGATGGAGCCGCCCCTCGCCGTGCCGTCGGTCACCTCGTCTATCGTGGTGGGTCTCCATGGCCCCGGGCCGGGACGAGGGGAGCGAGCCCCGAAGCCCCCCAGCCCCGGAGCCCCCCAGCTGCAGGGCCCAGGTGGGGCTGGCGGGGCTGGCAGGGCACAGGTCCCCGCACGGGCAGGGCTGCCGTGGCGGCACACGGGTGATAAAACACGCCGTGGGGAGGGGGGGGCGAGCCCTCTCTCCCCTCCTCCCCGAAAACACCGCTCGTCATTAGTGCAAGGGCCAAGTTCCCAAATTCAAGCAAACAGCAGGGGAAAAAACTCTGAATATCATCTGGGAGTCAGAGAGCAGAGAGGCGCTTTATTTGCGCGGAGAAGCCGGGACGCGACGTGATTTTAATAGCTACATATTTTTAATATTAAATCGTTTTAACATGTAACATAACCAATCTCTTCTGTCCGAAAACGACCGTCCTAGAAGCCGAGCGGGGCACGTTTGCGGCCGGGGTTGGGATAAAGGGGAGATCCCCGCGATGGCGCGGCGGCCGAGAGCGGTCCCAGCGCGGCGAGCTCTCTTCTTGCCGGGCAGAGACCGAGCCCGGCACAGAGCCGAATCCATAAACGTTGAAAAGAAAAAAAGTTTCTCCTGTGGGGGGAAAACCAGTACCATCCTCTCTCCTTCCTCCCCCCGTATCTACAAATGCCGCAATTTACTCCACGGGGGGTGCTCAGGCGGATTCGCGGGAACCGGCCCGTGTTGGAGGGTGCCATTTTTAGGGCATGGGCCTGGAAATGGAGGGATAACCCCAGGCTTTGCAGAGCAAGAGAGCTGCAGGTGGGGAAGGTAGCGCTGGCTGCAGCCGGACGAGTCAGGGCGTCAGCCGTGGGTGAGGAGAGTGGCTGGTGGGAGGAGGGCGGAGGAAGGCAGGACCGCAGGCCATCCCCACTCCCCGTCCAGCCCCCGAGTGTGCCGGGCAGCCGTGGGTGGGCGAGTTGCTCGTGGGAGGAGGAAGGCAGGACCGCAGGCCATCCCCGCTCCCCGTCCGGCCCCTCAGGGTGCCGGGCAGCCGCCGCGGGGCTGCTCCCGCCGTGCGCGGCTCCAAGGAGCGGGGGCGGCCTGCGGCAGAGACACCTGCCCTGACCAGGAGCGGGTCCTGCCCTTGCCCCTGAGTTTTATGGAGGTGGGAGCACGTTCCCAGCCCGGACGTGTTCCACAGGCTAAAGCCCGTTCGGGTGGGCGGCGGTGCTGCCGCTGTGCCGTCCCGAGGCCCCACGGCGGGGCATGTCCCGGGTGGAGCCTCGGGAGTCACGGGCAGTGTCCGTGTGGGGCAGCTCAGCCCTCCCCGGCCTCTGGCTCTGGTCCCTTCTGCCCCACGACCTCTCCTGCCTGGCCACGAGTGTTCCTGCTCGTGCCTGCCCATCCCACTTGTGTCCTGCCCGTGCCACCCTCCCTGCCAGAATGCTTGGCCTGTGCCTGCCTGCCCAACCCGCATTCCCTGCACCAGCAACCCTCAGCCTCTGCCCCTGGTGCTGCTCATCACTGGCAGGAGCTCATGGACATTTGTTGGGGCTGTACCCTCTCGCAGGGTACGTCCCTTTCATCTGCACTAAGAGGGAGGGAAGCCGTGTCCTGTGGGAAATGGGTGAGGAGAGAAGGGTCAACAGGGCAAATCCAGTCGGCTCTGCCCTGTCCCAAACCTGGAAGCAGCTTCCCAAACATCTGCCATCACCAACCTGGATGGCAGATTGTGTTTGGAAGTTGGGGCCGTGCTACCAAATATTTTACAGCAGCTGTTTAATGTTGTCCTACCCAGTTATTAAAGACAAATGGGAGTAAATTAAAATGGCAAAGTAAAGTGAAGTAAAAACTCTTCTTTCATTCTACTAAAAGACAACATCTAATTAAGGAATATTTGAATTCCACAAAAACGCAGACTCTCCACAGTGACATAAGACTTTGCTTTTCAAACTGTAGCCTAATACAAACCAGGCCAGCTCATACCAAGCTGAGGCACAGGGGCCGTGATCCCACGGGCCAAGGGCCAGGGCAGGCCAAAGACAGGGGCCTGCTGCTTTGATTCTACCCCAGAATACTTTGATTCTACCTCAGATACCCTCATTGTGGGAGGCCTCCTTTGACTTTTGTTCTCATTTCTCACAGGACAGGGAAGCAAGCTTGGCCCAGAGCAGAATTTTAGGTTCCAAGGTTGCTGGTGGTGAGCCAGGGCAGCACCAGGCGCTGGCTTCGGCAGCTGTGCCCCAGTGCCCAAGTGTGCCTAACTGCTGGGGACAGCCCTTGGATTCTTTCCCCCCTTTTTTCTGTGTTCTCTAGCACAGAAAAAAACCCCCAAAACCCTCCCTTGAAACTGTTCATCATGCAATACCTGGAAACCTTGAATTACCTTATGCCATCACCCAACCCAGGGCAGTCTGCCCAGGATTTTATCAACATTTACTTCATCAGTACTTAGATTTCTGTTCTCTAGTTGGCAATGTTCATATGCCAGATGCACTTGCCATTTAGTGCATCCTGCCAGGGCTAGAGAAATGTAACCCAAGAATGAGATTAACCTGGGAGCATACCTGTGGGGTTTGATGCTTGCTGCTGGCACCTGGGATCTTTTCAGGGGTGTGAACCTGCCAGGCAGTCCTTGGAGAGGGAACTTTGAGCTGGGTGCATGCAATTCTGCACCAGGTGGCTCTTAAATAAAAAGCAGAGAAAATGGGAAGAACTTAAGCCCAAATACAAAAATGAACTGTGGGCATTGAGCTCTTCCAGTGGAGTAGAGAAGAAGGGAGGTCAATAGTCCTGGCTGTCCGAGATGGCAATGAGCTGGCAAGATAAGGATTTAGCAACATTTTTTAGCCATGTAAATGGAACTACATTCAGTGTTTTGTAAGGTACCATAAAGCATAAGTCCTTCTGTCTCTTGGCTGCTCCAGTTCTGCTTTGTGTTTTACCCAAAAAGAGACAATGTCTGCAATTGCAGCTAAAACCCCTCTAGACACACATAACACATGCATGTACCTACACCTGCCCCTTCACACAGGCACCAGTCTCACCCAAATACCCTCAGATCATGTTTATTAGAAGAATAAATTCCACAGGGATTTTCCCAGAATATAAGGGAAACAGAAACAACCTTGAAAGGAAGATGATGCTGCTGGCATCCACTTGCCTTCTCCCCTGAACTCTCCAAGAACACTACCAACACCTTTCCACCGCACAGAGCAAGGGGCACAGAGTGACAGCAAGGTCCCCTTTAATGGCAGATGTGCCCTTATTTAATGTTTTGTAGTGTTTTCTTTATTTTTATTACTTTGCCACTTACAAAGCAGTCCCATCTTTACTAGGGATTATGGCATTGCTCCCTCCCTTTCTCAGCTGCCTATTTGTTGAAGATCTAAGAATTTTACAAAACCCATTTATTGTATCTAAAGCAAATTAAAAATGTCAAGGTGGAGGATTTTATTTAAAAAAATTTATTTTGACTGCCAGAAAACATGAGGCCAAGATGTCATCAAGTCCATCTTACCTGCTGCCCTACCAGAAGCATCACTTGCAGCTTCCCCTCTCCCCAGAGAACCTGGGGGTCTGGTGAGCCAGCAGGGACAGGGATGGGGAGGAACACGTATCCCATCCTCTGGCTGGGCAGCTGGGCAGCCCAGATATGGGACTGGGAAGGGCAATGCTGAAATGAGTGTGCAGACAGCCCAAGTTGGTCCCCAGGAGAGAGGGCCCTGCACATCTGTCTGCTGCCTCTGCCTGCTGCTTTGAGGAGGGCATCCTTCAGCTCCTGGGGGAAGGACCCCACCTCTACCCTTGCTGGGGCAGTGCCCATGCTCTGACACGGCAGGACACCTTCCAGCTCAGGATTCCCCATGGCAACACTGGGCTTGTGACTCACAGAGGGCAGCAGCACCATTTGCTGTGCTAGCACAGGCCCTGGAGCTCCCCAGTGACAATAGGGAGCAGTGTGACAATACAAGAGCTGCTGGTGACATGGGTGTGCGGGCCTGTCTGTGGCTGCCAGCTCTGGGAAGGAGTGTGGCTCAGTGCTGGCAGAAGGTGCTTGATTGATGCCTGGGTATTGTGGGGCTACAGTGGATGTGTCGTGCCAGCTTCTGTGTACCCAGTCCAGAAACCCAGGGATTATATCAAAATGGCAGCTTACAACCATGCCTAAATAATAAAGGTGCTTTCTTACAAGTGCAGTGAACCCAGCCATTTCCTAGTGCCAGCACTACATTTGCTTTCCACATTTGCATCTGTGGCTTGTCTGAGCGCCGCATGTTGGGGAATTTAAAAACAATCATTCGTATTTTTATCCTTGTTTCTGAATGAACTAGGCTCCTGCAGAAAAATAGCAGGGGTGAATATATTTCTGTTCAGGGATATAGCATTCTAGTCAAGGAATTTGGAGAGTAAAAGCATAAATGTGCAGAACCGTGAAGAGATAATACGTGGGGAAATGATTTTTGAAATGTAGAGGTAAAACAAGGTTTACACTTTTCCAGAAGAAATTTGGAGGCTGTGTGGCAATAAGAATTGGCATGTCAAGTGTGAATCTTGGATGTGCACCTATAGATGCTATAGAGATCCCTCACCAGCCATTTAGACAAATGATTAAGGCTGCAAGATGTTGGTGTGCACACATTAAGGTGTGACACATGCTCACACACAAACACAGACATACACGTATGGGCACATACATATCTTTACAATCAGCACTGCCTGATTATTTTTTCATTTTCAGAAGGTTCAGAGAGATATTTCTGATTTTCAGAAATGCTGAAGCACTCTGATAATTTATGCTTACCTATGGGGTCTCAACCATTGGGGTGGTACCTGGTTTGTTTCTTGTTGATGTTGATGTCAATAATTTATTTCAATGACCAGAGGGGACGTGCTATGCATTAATGATTACTTACTTGCTCTATACATATTCAGATTTTGACTCCTGAGACTGTGCACATTTAGTTTGCCAAGAGATGCTGCTGCCTCTCCAGCAGGTATTATTAACTGAGGCAGCATTAAAGCAGCAAGAGGGGCACTGGGAAAATATCACTGATAGCTGAGAAGGGCCAGGAACAGATCATAAACTAAACTTCACTAAAGCTGAAATACACTCAGAACATTATCTTTCAATGAAAGATTATTTAAAACTCAAGTCATTGAGTGCAGAGATCATAATGGGATCAATTACATTTCAGAGCCAAAATTATGTTGCCAGGTTATAAACTCACATTTCTGTCATGGTCCAGTTGCTGCTAGCTAAGCATCTCTTCAGCCACCAGCACTGCATTTTTAAAGGACAGTTTGGGAGATACATGGCTTGGGAGGAGCCAGGGGTGCCAGGGAATCGGTGTAGTTCAAGACTGAATCTTTCCTTCTGTAGCACGGGAGGGAGCGCTGGGCCCAGGGCGCCATCAGCTCAGGGGAGGGGAGGGAAGCACAGACAGAATTGCTAACTACATCTCCCTCCACGACAAACTTGTTTCCCTTGTAAGAGGTGAGATACTTCTTCAAAGCACAAAGGAGAGGGGATAAATGGCAGGTGGGGCTCTGTTTGAGCATGCACAGATTTTCTCCCCCTTCCCTGAGGTCTATTTTTTGTGGTTGTGGCTGCCTTTGAAAGGCAGTAATGAGGTAGGAAATCTTCACATTCTTTTTGGCATTGAAGGGTTTCAGACAGGATTGATGCTGGATGGCTGGGAAGAGGAAGTCCAAAGCAGGAGAAGTATTTTGGAGTAGTGTAGTTTTTTTTAGTGGCATACATGCAAATAATTTGATATTTGTGACTACATGGACAGCCAGAATAGCAGGATCATTTACAAGTTTTCCTAAATGGTGGTTCTTGTTGCTGATTATCATTATGCAGACTTGGTTATTCTTGCTTCTGAAAGCCTATCTTCTTTAGGATCTCTCTGGGATGATGTAAAGTTTTAATTGACAATATGGATTTCTAACTCGGCTAATACTAACATTGCCCTTAAGACAAATCAACACAGCACTGGCACGAAGAAAGAATTCCCTCAGTGGAAGCTGGAAGATGTTTCTTTTTTCTCTTGTGTGCGAGAAATAAAAATCTTCCCCTAGATCTGCTCCAGGAGATGTGGTCTGTGCACAGGGCTGGGAGCTGGGACACACAGCCACTAATCCCAGCTCTGAGAGACCTCCTTGGTGGCAAATCACCCCAGCCTCCCTTTCAACACCTGTAAAAGGGAAATAATGAGCAGGACACCCTCCCTTCCGCAGGGCTGGGTGCCGTGTGCGTGCCTGTGTGCAGCCCCGCTCCACACACTGGCATTTTGCTGCCATTTGGTTGGCAGAAATACCCCAAAACAGCACAGTGCTCCAGACTTCACGGGCAGCCATGTAGCAGTCATCCTTTGTTTTCTTTAAACGATTTCAACAAAAATAATGTCTCTTTTTTTCTGGAGCTGCAGGCAAACCATTTGGCCTCCTGGCACACAGCTTTCCTGAGCCTCTGAGCCCACTGCCGTTTACTGGAGAGGCTCATGTTGCATTTTCTGCCCCTTTCTTTCAAAATGTTCCTTTTGAGGAGAGGAAGGCATGCTCTTATTCTCTTTTATTTCATTTTTTGAGTCCCAGAGCTGGCAGAAAGAGCTACCTTAGAAAAGTGTGGCTGGTGCAGAGCAACGGCTGTGGTGGGGATGCTTCCTGGCTGCATGGGCTGTGTGCCTGTGATTAAGATCACTGTCAGAAAGAAAGCAGCACTTTTAGAGGGTTTTTCATAAAGCACCCAGCAGAACCCAGCATGGAGTAACAAGAGATCTGGTAAATGCCAAAATGGCATTCAGAGCTAATTTTTTTGTCCTTGGAGGGTTTTTTTAAAAAACTCTTCTATATTGACAAACTGTCAAGGAGAGATAGTTCTGATTTTCAGGCTGAAACAAAACACAATAACTCTCACTATGTCCTTAATAAAGGCAGGCAGGTGAAAAAAGAAAGGAGGAAAGAAATGCTTGCTTGGCTCTTGCCCCCACATATTTGTCAGTGTGCCTGTGACCTGGGCAAGCTGCTGCCTCTGTGGCTCAGCCGCCACCGTGGTGGCCACAGTGCCACAGGGAAACTGGCCAAGGCCACCAGCCACCAGCCCCGGACACGCAGTACAACCCTCACCACTCTAAACTCCATCTCTGCTGCAAAAACCCCAGGAACACCGAGCAAAGCCTCACCAATTGCAACAAAACCCACTCCCCCCATTGCACCAATAAAGTAATTTCCCCCCCTTTTCTTCCCTGAGAAAGCCGTGTGTGAAGTTGTGGCAGAGAGGACCCAGGGCACACCAGGGACTGGAATTTAAGAGAGCTGAATCCTACATCCACCTCCTGCCCTGTTACTCCGTCCTGGAGATAATTGTGCTGTGTCTGTCCCTCTTTCAGCTGTCCTTTCTTTTAGGTCAGGCTTGTTCTTGTTATTTGTACCACACATAGAACCAAGGGGGCTCCCAATTCACTGTGGTAGTGGTAGTAGTAGTAAAAATTGTAATTATAATTATATTAAGAGACTGAGCTGTAGCCAAAACAAAATCCCTTTTCACACATTCCTATTGAGATGTGATCCATAAAACTGCATTTTTATGTCAACACATTGGCAATGCTATAACCTGGAGGCTAGAATAGGCAAAGGCATAGCTATATGCATATTTATTTTATATCAGCCCATTTTTATACCAGTGTGTGTGTGATTACATTGCACATAAGAATTTTGTCTCCTGTGTTCACAGAGATATGCATACATAGAAGTGGTCCATTTACACAGGTAATGTTAGATGACTAGTTTGTTATTCTGGGTGGTGCACAGGTGTTCTAACCATTTTTGATCAGATGCAAGCTGGTCTAACTCTTTTAGGGCACCAGAAAGGATCACCAGGCTTATAACTTCACAGAGGCAAGGAATTGGCCCTTGCCACTTGTAGCTTCAAACAAAACCCAACAACCCAAACCCCAAACTAATTGCAGGAGTTGCCACCACTTCTCTCCTTTAATGTGGCATCTCCCATAGCAGCAGATTGTCTCTCTGGCTCATCCAGCCCTGGAGTCAGGTGGTTGTCTAGAAGTGACTTTTCCCCCTCTGGTATTTTGGCTCTTGGTCTCTAGGTTGGAGGCTGCAATTTTCAGCACCTGCTAATATTTTTTTTTAACAGATGATAGAAAGGAAAATTTCCAAATGCAGCAGATACAATCTGCTGTTGCCTGGGTCAAGCATGGACCACAGGGTTCATTTGCCCTGGAGATGGGGGGCTAATGATGTCCATAGTTCTGGCAATTGTGTTGTGTTCCTCTAGGGTGGTGGTTGGCATAGCGCCTTTCTGTGAATTCTGTGAATTCTTTGCTGCAGAGGAGAAGCACACTGTGTTCATGAGCTCTCCTCTTCCTGCTGTAGCACTGACTGGCCCCTCCAGTACCAGGAGAATCCACACTGCCAAAACCTGTAATTTGCATTATTTCAAACACACTTTCATTTAACATCCAAAGGAAACATTGAACTAATTCAATATATGCAGGTTCAAATTGCAGCACTGCCACAGTAAGCATTCAGATGCTCTGTTCCTTGCAGAGATCATGGCTAAAACAAGTCTTGACATAAAACCCTGCTTTAATATTTCTGGCAGCTCTCTGTCCCACGACTTCCAGGACCCTTTGCTAAGCAAGTCCCTTGCCCCCTTCCCTCTGTTTTTCTTGTGACAGTGTGTGTATTTTAATCCAATGTAACTATTTGTTCTCATAGCCTTCCCTGGCCAGCAGGAAGTAATGGGACCTCTGAATGGCTCTTGAGATGCAAGGGAAATAAATAAAAGACAAGGAAATTGAAAGAATAACAAAGAACAGACCATCCAGAACAGGTTTCCATTAGGCTCAGGAGGCAAATGACAACAGGCATGGGAGGCCGTAGATGAGACAAAATGTCTCAAAAGGTTTTTGCCACTCTCTGATGACACTGACTAGAAATAAATATGCTTTTTGTCTTTCTTCTGAGTCTTAAGTTGATTCAAGGTGTAAATAATGAGAAATGTAGAAGGTTGTATGCTTGCAGAGTGCATGTTATAGCTGGGACTTCCTCCACTGCCTTTTCCAATATATGTGTATATAACAACATGTACACATTCATAACGCCAGCAACATCTCTGTGCTGGTAACAGGGATGGGAGAGCTGCATTGCCTTCCTCCAAAAAGTATCTGTTCCTCCTTGTCCCAGCCCACAGGTGATGGGTACACATGCTTTTCCCCATCTAACAGAATTTCAGAGGTCACTGTTAAGATCTCTTTCACAAACTCATTTCTTTCAAACATGCCCATCATAGAGTCAGAGTTTGAAGATGAAATCAGAGAGTCCAGGTGAATGCTATTCTCCTCCTTCCCTGCTTTTTAATTTTTTTTTTTAGTGCTTGCAACACTCTTTTTCAGGTTTGGAAATTAAAGTTATTTTCCTGCCAATGTTTTCTGATTCCATGTGGCAAACATTTTTCTTTACAGTGGACCAGAAGCCAACATGGCTGCCTCGAGCATGCATTGGTTTTGTGTATCCTGTCAACTCTTTCCCAGACAAAGTGAACAGTCCTGGGATCTGTTCTGCCTCCCCCCAGCCCTCTGGTGTGAGAATCCTCAGTTTTAGCACATGCATAAAACTGAGGCAAAGTACTGGCTACTTGTAAATACAATTTTGAGGACATTGCTTATTTTGTCGGAACTATGAACGTTTTTCCAACTTTCCCCCCTACCTTTTCCAAGCTTGGCTATACCAAAAAATGTGACCTAACACCCAAAGCACAGACTGCCACAGGACTGGGTCTGACGGACTACTCATCTGAGTTCCTCAGGTCCCAGATAAATAGATGGTTTGTCCTAATTGCTGTTTATGTGAACTTTTTGTGAGGGCTCTGGCCCTTACAAAGCACAGATCAGTGTTGGTGCGGGGTCTGAGGCAGTGCAATGAGCTGGGGTATCTAGCTGTCCTTTACAGATGGAGGAGGTGAGTGGGCTGTGGAAGTGCACTGGAAGTGTCTGTGCTTTTCATCCTTTTCATTGGGAGCCCAGGACACACCCTTGGACACAGGATTCCTGGCTTGCTGGCCATTATTCATCCTGAACTACAGTGGTTGTGCTTAAGTAACAAAAGCATGAAGCATAAGGGAAAAGAGCTTCAAGACAAGGCAGGAGTTTTTTGTCAGAGCATCTTAAGTATTTCTGTTCATTGTTCTTGCTGCATTTGTATTCTTTACTGCAAGCACATTTATAAAATCAATCAACAACTATAGTAGTTGTATGTGTTTGTTAATAAATAGGGCTATGCACCACTTCTGGATAAAATCCATGGTTGTGCATGAGTATTACCCTGAAACGTGTGTGTTCTTCTGCCATGGAGAGGTCCCAGTCCATGAGAACTTGGGTAATGAACTGAAGATTAATTCATGTTTCCTGTCACATGTCTGGTTGTGTCTATTAAGGGGCTTAATTATGGAGTCAGTAGCTCTAGGTCCCAAGGAAGTATGTTAGGCTGGTTCTCTCTCCTTTTAACTTTGTTTTCATATTTTGCATTCTGGACAGCAACAATTACAATATTGTCCATGCACTGATCCTTTTTCACACAGTATGAACATTTCAGCCTCTGCTGAAGAGTTTTAACTGTTTGCTGAGTAAGAGCAGATGTAAAATGAAAAGATTTCAGCTCATACCACAGACTAAGTGCCAGGTTTCAAAACCTGTATTTTGGGGTATGTTTTAAGTTTTGCTTTAGTTTTCATGGTATCATTGTTTACTGTGTTGTCAACAGATTTACTTCTGCTCTCCCTCTGCCCTTATGATACATGTACTGATGAGTGTTTAACTCTTGCCAGAGTGTGCCTCCCATATTGTGAATAAATTGCAGCTTGAAGTTGCCACATTTTGCTCCCATTGAGGAATCACTGTTTTATTCATTATGGTGTTGCTATGGTTCTGCCACGATGGACTTTGAGTGTGATTCTGTTGCTCTCAGCAAGTACATGAAAAAAATATGGTGCCTTGTCCTCTGATCTGCCACCTATAAATCAAAGAAAATGATTTGACATATAACTAGTCAGATAATTGCCAAAGACATACGCCAGTTGGGACAAGCCCAAAATAATTTTGGGAAATAGCTGACAAACCCATGGGCAAGCAGGGCAGAATGTGCCCCTGCAATTCCATTCAAACAAATCCAGAAATGCGTCCAGAATGAGTGTTGCTTCACATCTGCCCTCTTCTTTTGGGGCTACTATTTATTTCTGTCACTGGATTAGACACCATAACAGAGCAGTGGTCCTGAGCATTGCAAAGATGTGTTCCATGGCCAGCTGGAATCTTGGATCTGAGGCACTGAAGGTTTCCATGTTCCAGCAGAGCAGGTACAGAGGGGAGTTTGGAGAGAGCAGCATGAAGACGAATGCTGGTACTGGTGCCGATTATCTGAGGGCTTTTGTTTTCACAACAAATTTCAGGGAAAGGATGAGGCAAAATAGGGAGTGAAAGAAAGGGCAAAGGCCAGGCTGCCAGGAGGTCTCTCCTGGATCTCTAGCAAAGAGTGTAGGCCATGCACCTTGGCAGCTAGCTGGAGTCAAGGAGCTCGGACAAGTCCGCCAAGGGGCAAGGCACAGAAATGAATGCAAGCCATCCAACACTGACCTTGAGCTCTGATAGAAGCCAGGTCATTTCTGCAGTCCTTACCCAAACCAGGCTCTCCTTGGACCAGCAAGGCTTTGGTTTCTGTATGGACTGCAGATTCTGGGCTCTGACATACCCTGTGGTGGCAGATTTCTGCAAAATCTGATGGTGCAAGGCCATTGCTCGGGGCTTCACCAGGAGAGAGTGAGCACAGGGGGAAGGGATGTTTCCAAATGAGAAATTTTTTTTTTAATGAGTGATATGTTGGCTTCAGGCAAATGGCAGAAGGTTTTACTGAAAAGGCTTCTTTATGGGATTGTGGTTTAGCTTGGGGTAGCTTAGAGAAGTCTGTAAACCCCAGGAGCTCAAGGAGTTTGACAGGTTTGACAGGCCTTCCTGCTACTTATGAACAGGAGGCTGGGGCAAGTGTTCTTGAAATCACCTCCCTGTTTTTCATCAAAGCATGCTGGCAAGCCAGAGGAAGAGAAAAACTGTTTTCCTCACCCATTTTATTTTCTTGTATAAAGACAATCTTAGAAATATTTTTTTCCACATCTTTAACACTTTGCTTTTTTTGGCTCCTCTCAATACAAAATTCCTGTCCACATTTCTAGGCTTTGGATTAGACCCTTCAATGGAGCCTTAAGTGCCTTAAAATCATTACAGCAAGAATCATTAGTGACACACCAGAAACTGGTATACATCACCTCTAAAGAACGTGCCAGCTCTAAAGAGCCACTCTCTCACCTGGACCCCATTACCACTGTTCAGCCTTTTTGTGTTCATCTAACTCTACCACACTCCACACTCTGCCTTGTCCCAAAGTAAGAAAATAATGGAAATTATGAAAATTATAAAAAATTATGAATGAAAGCCATTGAAATAATGAAAATGAAAATTACTGTAGAGCTGTATGTGTGTCATGTGCAATGATAGTGAGGGCTGCAGGTCCTGGTGATGACAGGGAGAAGAGCCCTCTTTACCCTCCCTGGGTCAGCCTAGGCCTTCACACCACCCCTGATCTCAGTAAAGGGAGTGAGTGCTTCCAATTAACATCACATATTTGCCAAGTTTGCAAAGCAAAGGGCTTGGGTTTCTGCTGTAACAGCAGCGGCTGCTGCTGCAATAGTTAAGCCGTCACTGGTCAGAGAGCTGTTGCAGTGTTTGAGCTGGGGGTCACTGCCCTGGAAAGGCGAAGCCTGGAAAGAATCAGTAATTCATGAAAAATGTACACATAAGAAGGAATTTCCTATTTCTTTGAATGATAGTAATTTAATTTAAGAAGAAATCCAGTGACAACTTCCTAGGAAATAAATGCCTTTTTGTAAATCTCTGTGGTGAAAATGTACTTAGCTGAAAATCAAGAGAATTCCTCTTACTCTAGTTTCTAAACATGCCACAGTTCCTAACCCAGCCCTAAGCTTGGGAAAATGAAATGAGCTCTGATAACATGAACAGAATGCTTAGGGCAGAACAAACCCAAGAGATTAAGTTAAATTTGCCAGCTGAAGAAAGCTTCTAAGCTTTATCAAATATACAAGCTGGAGAAAACTCTGAAGGTGGCATGTGAGCCTGCTAATATCTTCCACGAAATCTTCCAGCCACAAGGAGCTCCTCAGACCTGGAAAGTTTCCTACCTCCTGAGGAGAAGGAGCAGCTTAGCTCCAGAGGCCAGCCTGTAATTCCATAGCCTTATCCCTGGCAGCACCTGACCAGCCCACCTTATCCAGCTGGCCCAGCTGGGAGGCTCATGGGCCAGCCTCTTTATCCAGCACCAGCTCAAAAAGCAGAAATTATAATCCCATAGGCAAAGCTCCAGAGAAGCCTAGCTGGACTGAAAAAAGAAAAGCAGGCCCTTCAGTGTAAACCCTCTATCTCTATTCTACTCTCCTCTTTTTCTTTATTTTTTAAAAATATTTTTTAAAAATATTCTTATTGAGGTCTTTTAATGCACATTGTGTATTTCACCTCTTAATTCTTGTACAAAGCCAGTTCCTGCTTTTCTGTGCTCACTGTGGTGGACTGTGTCCTATTGTTCTCAAATATTTCATGGAACACATATCTCATCCCCCTTCTGGATGGAGTCATGAAACCTTGGGGTTTCTTTCACATCACCCAGACATTTACCTGGTTCCTTCAATTATGGTAAAGATGACTGCAAGCCCCGAACTGCTTTGCTAGAGCTGTGCAAACACAGTAAGAGGTGACCTGTATGCCAGAATGCATCATCTAAATAGACAAGACAAAGGAAACACAAATGTTCCAGCTGTGCAAAAGGAACTGATGTATACTGAAATTTCAGAGAAATTTCCACATAGGGAATGTATGCTAGAAGAAAAAATTCTGTTAGGTCCAACTTAGTGCTTTATGACCTTGTGGTTCTCTCTCTGAGCAGCTTTTCCCTCTGGGATTAAATGTTACCTCCCAGGTTTGCTCTTCACAGGTTGAGATCCACCTGGGGGGCTGGAGGAGTTATCACCACAGATCACAGATTTCTCCTGGTGGATATGGACCTGAAGATGCTCTGAGCTGCAGCTAGCTGCATTATCACCCTCATCACATCCTACAAATGAAAACCAGAGCATCCTTCACATATTTCCATCATTAAACAGTTGGTTACAACCACATGAAACCCTTCAGGAGCTGGGGGAATTTCCCTATGGCTCCCAGTCTAGGATTTGGGGTGCACCTCCCCGTGTTAGTCCCTCACGAAGCATCCCTGCACTGGTGACTGCCCTTTCCTTGAGCAAGGGATGTCCAACATAGCTTTTCAATTTGAGCTCAGCTCCCACTCCACAACTCATTTTTATTTTACTGGGATACCGGTGAAGCTGTAGCTCAGTAACTGATGTTAAGAGAAACTTTTAACACCTCAACAGCAAATGGAGGAGAATGTTTCCCATTAGTGGCTGAGGAAGTAGTGCTCCTGTAACTTCAGCCTTGAAAGCTAATGAAGCTCAGATTGTGGCCGTGGCCTTTGATGTAGAGATGCCTGAGGTCAGTGCAGCTTTCAGAGGTGCCAGTGCTATGCTGTGTCACTGCACTCGTCTGGGCGGGGGCCCAATAACCCTAATCCTGTAATCATGTTTCTGTAAGCAACAGTATTTATGGTGCAGATAGTGGGGGATAGCTGCAGTGGTAATTAAATCAGGGATAGCTGCAGAGGAAAAGCTAATCCAACCCTGTAATATTTCCAGTAGAGGAAGTCACAACTACGTCAGTAAATAAGTAGCAAAATACTGGAATCGGTGTAGGGAGAGGATGTGGGGATTAAAATGCCACGTTTGGCCATCTAATCCATCTCCCTGCCAGGACCCTCATTCTGCCAGGGGAGTGATGTTAGCACGCTGGCAAAAACCAGGCAATTCAAAGCTGTGCCTTGACACTGCATCTTTAGGTCCCACTAATGCGTGCGGAGGGGGGTCAAAGCACCCACTGATGGGTTTGGCACAGCTAGCTCTGGATTTAATTCCTTCTCCTCATCTGTTTTGCAACCTCAGGCCACATACTATGTATTTCATGTCTTCTAATGGAGGCTGCTGTCTCCCAAGTGCGTGTGAATTGTTGGAAAAACACAATGATGTATTCCACTCTAGTGGGGGGAAAAGCATGTATTTGAGTAAATGTGGTGTATCCAAGAGATGAGGAGAGCCTCCAACAAGCTGTTCTGCTGTACTAATGAGTAAATGTATAGACATTTCTGTTATTTTATTTTGCACAACTCCATTATAGATAAACCTCTTCCTATGTAGTTTTTGTTAAATCAGAGGTCTTTTATAGACTCACTGTTTTAAAGATGAGAAAAAAAAAAGGGAGTGCTTGGTATACCCCCTTTTGATGTGAATTATCTCTAACTTTGGTGAGGATTTTGTGTGCAAAATTGGTCATGAAGAATCCACTCTATAGATCAAAGAATAAAGAAAACTTATGGTTTAAAGAAAATCTCATGTCAGACTGCAGACTTCAGTTGCATTACTCACAAATGCCCACATGCACATACACAAATAGACTAATACATGGTATAGATGTATATATGTCTAGAGATACACATTCACAAACATATTTCCTTTAGCTCAGTGCCTGAAAGTTCATTTGTGGGCATCCTGATTCTTGATATATTATTTGTAAACAGAGGGCCAGGGGACTGGGGTATTTCCTTGACTTCAATGGATGATGAGGCTTCAAGCTGTGCACTCAGATTGGGACCTCTAAATATCCTGCTGCTGCCTAACAGCTTGCTGAAAAATGACATAATTTGTGACATCAGCAATATGCTGCTTCAATGGGGGTTTGTAAAGCGGTTCCCACCCTTGTGTGTGAGGACAAAAACATCTATAGCTCCTAAATCTGAGGTGCCTCCCCTGTATTCCTCACACACCTTGCATCCTTTGTACTTTTTTGGCATGTGTGGCTGTAAAGTCCCAGAATGGGGAGAGTGATAAGCAGCCGTTCAGCAAGATCTGTGCGAGAGCTCCGGCCCCACCGGCGCCAGGGAAGATGTCACTTTTCAGAAGAACGGTGCCTGCCAGTGGGAGGTGCAGCAATGCAGATTTTAATGTGGGGGTTTAATTTCAAATACAATTCACAGTTTGTGTGCAGTTGAAAAATGTTTATTACCACCCGGATGTTCAGGACATTTTTGGATGAAATAAATTTCAATTTGGATGATTGCTGCTTTTAAAGCTTTGTCACAGCTCTGTAAACAATATGCTTTAAATAATCCTAATGGCAACAGTGAAGAACACATCAACTTTAAAATCGCCCAAAATAATGCCAAAAAAATAACTGGCAACTTCGGATAACAGGACATTAGTCTGAAATTGATTCAAATATAGGGGTTGTAATGACTTTTGCAAATGTTCCATTCTATAACACAATTAGAAAAGAATTATTTACTTCTGGGGTAAATTTGTTTTAAAATAAGATGCAAACTAAAAAACCTCATAGTTTAAAGAATGTAGATATCTTCAGAATCTGACCAGCAGTAGCAATGTGCTTTAACTTGAAAGATTTAGTGTTCTTGAGTCACTGCTGTGTCACTGATACATGAAATGCAGTCAGTAGCTGACAGAAAACCCACCCTGGAAGTCACAACTGCCTGGGCACACCTTCAGCATCTACTCAGATTTCTGGATGGGGGGAGGTTTGACACACTCATGGGAGAGGGGCCTTCACACATGGCTCCTTATAAATGAAATGGGAAGGCATCTCAGGAGACAGAAATCTCTGCAAGTGAATGTGTAGTGGATGAGGCAGGATGAATGTGTAGTGGATGAGGCAGGGTACCTGCCCTTTAGAAAACCATAATCTGGGTTTTCCAGCCCACCACCACTTTGCCATGAGACAAAGGTGCTCTGAGTTAGGAAGAACATAGAATAAATCAGGGAGGGCCCATGCAATAATACAGGGACTTCTTTATCTCTCTAAATAGTAGTGTTGTAGGTCAAGATACAAGAAAACAAAGAAGGAAGGAAGGAAAAGAGAGAATGAGAGAGAAAGAGAGAGAAAGGGAGAGAAAGAGAGAGAGAGAGAGAGAGAGAAAGAGAGAAAGAGAGAAAGAGAGAAGAGAGAGAGAGAGAGAGAGAGAGAGAGAAAGAAAGAAAGAAAGAAAGAAAGAAAGAAAGAAAGAAAGAAAGAAAGAAAGAAAGAAAGAAAGAAAGAAAGAAAGAAAGAAAGAAAGAAAGAAAGAAAGAAAGAAAGAAAGAAAGAAAAAGAAAGAAAGAAAGAAAGAAAGAAAAAAAAAAATTTTCAAGGGGAGAAGCTGTTCATTCTAGGCATCAAACTAAGATGCAAGAACATCTTAAAAAATAGAGGGGTAAGAAAGTAAATTTCCTTCCTCCCTTGTTCATTTTTTAAAGAGTCCTCTTTCTCCTTTTGTTTTGTTCCATCCCTGTACATTTTATAGCATCAAAGATTTGCTACAGTATAAAAAATTCCTAGAAAAGACCTTGGGTAGACACCTAGTCTACCCCCTCATGAAGGCCCTGTGGCAAATGCTTACCTTACCTGCCTTTTCCAGAGAAACTTCATCCCTTTTCTTTAGCAACTCATCTCATTGTGCAACTGGCCTTCAGCTAGATTCTTTCGTGTTTTACAGTAGTGAAGATGCTCATGGATGCTGAGAACCAGGGATGACTCCACTGCAGGGCATGAGGAAATAGGCATCTGTCCTCTCCACCCCCATTCCTCAGCCCTTCCTCAGCCACTCTCTAGTGGTAATTCCCCCACCTCTTTGGCCACATCTCTGTTAACATCTGCTTTGCAAGCTGTTTTACATGCCCATCTACTTTTACTTGGAGTTGGTTTCTGTTCAGGTTGCTAACTGGATGCACCAGAGCAGAAGAAGCATAAGGGCTTCCACAGACGGCTCCGGACAAAAATCCCCTCAGATGAGCTTTGGCCATGGGAAAAGGTGGTTTGCTAGGTATTCCAGGGTTGAATGGGAGGCAAGCATGGAAGGGGACCTGGAAAGGCAGAACTCAGTGGGTTCTGCCAGGCTCTCTTCAAATGCCATCAGGAACCTCAGTGATGCAAAGAGGAGCACATTGAACTAACAATGCAGCTGGGCTTCAGCACTGTGTTTACTTCTGTGGTGGCAGACATGAAATATGGTGTAGAAGCAAAAAGCAATTTCTGCTTTTGCTCATAACGCTGAGTTATAACCAACCTTACCTTTCTACTGATGTCTGCCCTGGTTTTATGCACATTGACTGTATCCAGAGGGAAAGCCCTGGCTTCGATTTCCATACTTGGTTCTCATATGAAATAATGGGGGGAGAGGAGGAGGGGGAAAGATGCAGCTGCAAAAACAGTCAGTGAAACATAAAAATCCCTATTGTTTTGTTGTAGCTCTCAGTGCCCTTCAACTTCTGGGCACAGACAAGACCTCCCCCTGCTCAGGTTCAATACACAGGGGAGCCTTGAGGCTCAGAACTCCCTTCCTACTTTTGCCTAAGCCTTGCTTAGGCAATTGTAGTCAATTGTGCTTTTGTTCACGGAAAAAAAAATTAGCCCAATGCATGCTAATTTATAGCCAGGGAAGCAATTAAAAAAAAAAAAAAGTTTATTATCCTTTTCCCCCCTGCCTCTCAAATGGAGTGTTACAGCAGCAGGGTTTTTTGGTAAACTTGACACAAACTGATGTCAGTGATGGGGGAGCAAGGCCAGGAACCAAGCACGTCTTTACATCTTCCTTCCACATGAAACGGGACAGCCTTCCAGTTTTCTCTGTCTGCCTATACTCAGGAACGTGCATGCTTTAGGAAAACCTAGGCACAAAGACACACTTATTTCCTTAGGCTTTGTCAGTAAATGTGTTCTGTACACATCACCCTCACATACCCACTTTAAAAAATGCTTGTTAAACATTAAACAAAAAAATCCTAATATAGTCAAAATGTAGAGACATATTTACCTTTTATTACTGAACTTACTGCCTGCCTTTTTCTGTAAATTTTGGCATATTTTTAATATTCAACAAAAAGTTAGACACCAACTAGTCCATATGATGAAGCAAGTTAACACAGCTTGCCTCTCCATTTTGCAACTCTTTGCACAACCTTAGAACTGCACCAATAGAGGGTTTGCCATTAGCACAGGACTGGCCTTTTCTTTCAGGAGGAACTAATTGAAAAGAAAGCAGCAGATCTCTCTCCCTACTACATATTTTAAGTGGTCTTGAGCAGAGTCATGATGTGGAGCTGAAAGTGCCTGAATGCTTTCAAATGAGCAGGTAGCTTTCACTAGTGCCCCAGAAGTCACACAGGGCAGGCAGGGATGGGCAGCCTCTGCAGGGTGAGCTCCCCATGAGGCATCTCATGGGCTGAGACCACAGCTCTTCCTACACTCCCACCAAGCACCACAGAGCTGGGGAACCTTCCTCCAGTAGCTCCCAGTAAAACACAAACCCTTCCCTGGTGACCCAGGTGCTGATGGTTGAAGAGGGTGGAAGTGATTTTTCCCCCTGGCCTGTGCTCTCACTCAGTAATAACAGTGATATAACCCAGCAGCCTTTTCACCTCCACTGCCACTGGTTTCCCTCTCATTTTGCAAGTATTTAATTCTGTGTTGCTCAAGCAGAGGCCTCTTGGTGACAAGTCTGGAGGCAGGGCTGTCAGTGATGGTCAGATTTGCAGAGATACATGCACTACTGACTGTATCTAAAGTACATTTTAAGGGAGAGAAGGACATGGAGAGTTAACATAAACCACTTCCACTGGCATCCCATAGAGCAACAGGGAAGCACAAACACTACTTAATGTGTTAGGGACTACTGCAAAAGCAGGCCAGGAAGGAAGTCAGGTATCTGGAAGCCTAGAGTAGGTCTTCCCAGCAGCATGAACATCTGCCATAAATTCTAGGTTGTTGCAGGCATGTGTCACACAGAGACAAGGCTTTTACCTTCAGCAAGCTTCAGCTCAGAAAATTCTTAACTGTTGTTTGTGCTTGACAGCACAGCTTTAATAACATTGGCAGCACTCGAAGAAGCAGGAACAAAATTGTAAACAGAAGATCCAAAGCTACATGGAGTCACACTTTAAATTAAAGAGGCCCAAGAAGGTGGCATAGGCATTTATTACTCCTCATTCTCATCAGGATGATCAGTTTCAAATGTTGCCAGCAGGCAGTGGGCACCTACAGCAGCCTTAGAGACAGGGCCTCTTACACTTCTGAAGACATCATTCTGAGCATCACCTTATGGTACTGGCTTTGATATCACATTTTGGGAGCTTCAGAACGAATTGGGGAAGCAATAACCCGAAACACAGTGAGGCTGTCTGGTCTCTCCTCTGCTTGAAGTAGGGGCATAAGCAGGATATTTCCACTGTGCATCCCATTCCCTGCGCCCCAGGGTGAGCAGGAAAGCCCCCGTTCAGTTTCCACTGAGGGACACCCAGTGCTGGGAGGCAAAGGGAGGTTTGAGGAACATCATGAGGGACCCAAGTGGGAATGGTGAGGGAGAGGGGTGATGGAAATGGAGAGCACGAATTTCTGTGCTGTCCCTTGCAGGCACCGTTGGTGCCATGCTGGAGTTTGTGTGTGTGAGTGTGTGTGTGTGAGTGTGTGAGTGTGTGTGTGAGTGTGTGTGAGAGAGAGTGTGTGTGTGTGTGTGTGTCTGTGTGTGTGTGTGTGAGTGTGTGTGTGTGTGTGAGTGTGTGAGTGTGAGAGTGTGTGTGTGTGTGAGTGTGTGTGTGAGTGTGTGAGTGTGAGAGTGTGTGTGTGTGAGTGTGTGTGTGTGTGTGAGAGTGTGTGTGTGTGTGTGTGTGTGAGTGTGTGAGTGTGAGAGTGTGTGTGTGTGTGAGTGTGTGAGTGTGAGAGTGTGTGTGTGTGTGTGTGTGTGTGTGAGAGAGTGTGTGTGTGTGTGTGTGTCTGTGTGTGTGTGAGAGTGTGTGTGTGTGTGTCTGTGTGTGTGTGTGTGAGTGTGTGAGTGTGTGAGTGTGTGTGTGAGTGTGTGTGAGAGTGTGTGTGTGTGTGTGTGTGTGTGTGAGTGTGTGTGTGTGTGAGTGAGTGTGAGAGTGTGAATGAGTGTGTGTGCGTGTGTGGGGGAGTGTGTGTGTGTGTGTGTGTGTGTGTGTGTCTGAGTGTGTGTGTGTGTGAGTGTGTGTGTCTGTGTGTGTGTGTGTGAGTGAGTGTGAGAGTGTGAATGAGTGTGTGTGCGTGTGTGGGGGAGTGTGTGTGTGTGTGCCCCACTCTGCAGGTGGCCTTTGCACGGGCACCCTGGTCCCCCCTGAAGGGCTGCTGTGGCTCTGAGGGTGGCTGGAGGAGCCGTTTTTGTGGCAGAGTAATGAATGTGATTAAATCACCTCCTCCTCCTTCTGCCTTCCTTCCCCTTCCCTTCCTCCTCTGTGTCCAGCGCTCCTGGCAGCAGCCCAGGAAGTCATGGGACAGTTCTGGTCCCTGCGGACCGACCATCCATTTATCCATTTATCCGTCCGTCCGTCCGTCCGTCCCACGCTCTGTCCCGGGCCGCATCCCGGCGGTCCCGCGGCGCTGCGGAGCGCTCCGGGAGTTCCCTGCTGCCGCAGGACACCCCTCCCGTCTGCGGGGCACCTCGTGGTGCAAGTGCCAGCACCCCAAGGCCACCCGAGCACCCCAAGGCCACCCGAGCTCCCAAAGCCGCCCGAGCTCCCCCTGTCCCGCCGGCGCTGCTCCCCGGCGCTCCCCCCGCCGGGTGCGCTCTCCCCAGCCACAGCGATGGAGAAAATAGAGGATCATGGACTTGTCCGCACGAGCTTTCATTCCCTTCTTCCCGCTTTTTAACCTTTATATCAGTTGTTATAAACTAGCCCTGCCTCGGGACTGTGCCGTGCTCTGAACGCGAGGCAGGTGAAGGTGGGAGAAGAGGGTTGGAGGGATGGGATGGGATGGGATGGGATGGGATGGATGAAATGCAGTCAAAGTTGGTTTCCCCCCTCCCGACCCCCTCTCCTTCTCCAATTCAAAATCAGGAATTACTGCCCGAGGAGCAGATTCTCCGTTTTATTGGCTCGTAAAAAAGTTTTCAAAGCCTAATTTCCACCAGATACATTGATTTTCCGTTGAAAACAGAATTAAAACAGTAAGCGCGAGTGGGTGCCATTAAAGCTAAACCATCTCTGGCCGTTAATCACGGGACAGAAGGATTAGAAAAGTCAGTGAAGGAGCGCTGGGTTTGAAACGCAAAAATCCGGAGTTTAGGAAGAGTAAGCTCAGAGGCGGCTGAAGCAGCTTAAGAAACAAGGGGAAACCCTTAATAAGAGTTAAAATTCAGTGTCAGGTTACTTGTCGATATTGCGAGGAATACGCCGTTCCTGTAAGGGGTTTGTGGTTGTGAAACGCATCCCCTGCTAAAATACCGTTTGATGTTCGTGTCGAAGAGAAAACCAAAACAATCTTTTTTCCTTTTAAAGTCCCGATTTCAAAACAAAAATACTCCCGCCAAACCAAAACCAAGCAAAAGAAAAAAAAAACCCCAACAACGCCCCAGAAAAATCCCACTAAATTTCCAATGGGATCTTTGAAGAGTTTTCCTGGAGATATTTGCTTCAAACCTCACAGGCGCAGTACCTCTGTGTTCCCGAGGTCTCCCTGCCCTCCCTTCCCCCTTTTCTGCTGCTTGGATGGTCGGCAATGCCCGGCTAAATAATTGCTAGAATTCGAAAAAAAAAAAAAAAAAAAAAAAAAAGAAGAAGGGAAAAAAAAAAAAAAAGCCGGGAAAATGCGCACCAGCATTCAGGTGCTAACCTACTTATTTGAAAGCAATTTATTTTCCATTTTGCCCGTTTTCCCCCTTTAAAACAGAACGCTGAAAGAAAGAATAAGTGCTTTAACATTTCAGTGTTGTGCTCTGGTAATTACTTTTTCACTTTTCCCCTAAGTTCCAATGTGAAAACCTCACAGGGGGGTCTTTGCTGTAGCAGGGCTACAGTTCCCAATCCCAAGCGCAAGATCTGCAATTACAAACCCATTCGGTGCCCTTCCCTATCATTAATATGCACAAAATCCTGCTGCTAATCTTATAATCTGTTTTGTTTCATCAATTGCTTGCCTAGCACCAGGCGGGAAAGAAAAAGAGAGAAAGAAAAAGAAAGAAAGAGGAGAAGAATAAAGCCGGAAAATCACGGAAAGCTTCGGAAAGTAAACGGAAAAGCCAAATAAATCGGATTTTATTTTTGATAAAGCAAAAATCGTTAAGGCTGTTAAAAGGAAGCGGGATTTTCCGCCGGAGGGGAGGGTGTCCGGGAAATTTAAGGAAAAATCGGAATATATCCAGCATTTTATTTGCATGTGCGGTTTCTCCGCGTGCGGGTCACGAAGTTCCTTCAGCAGTGAGCTGCGGAGGAGGGAGGGGGCGCGTAAACACCTCGGGAGAGTGTATTCCCAGAGTGTATTCCCGGAGTGTGTATTCCCGGAGTGTATTCCCGGAGTGTATTCCCAGAGTGTGTTCCCATCCCTTCTGTTTGCGGGGGGAGGATGCGCCGGGCGGGTGCGGGTCCGGGGCGCTCCCGCGGGCTGCTCAGCCTGGCGCTCAGACTCCGCTAAAACAATGAAGACATTCGCTTTTGAAATGGTCCTCATCCTACTCCTCCCCCCAGCCCCGCTCCCTCTTCCTGCGCGGTATTAAGGGAACAAAACCATCCACACCACACGCGTCCTATTGAGATTAATGTAAAAATTATGCCCCCCCCCCCAAAAAAAAAAAGGAAAAAAAGCCAACTCACACACACACACACAAAAAAAACCACCCAACAACCCCAAAACCCCCTTATCTCATATATCTTATTCTCCGTGCCCCGCGCCAGGCCCCGCCGCCGCCTTGCCGTGCACCTGATGATTTATTAACGCAATCTGCGGGGAGAGCGACACTCGTGCCCGGCCGGGGCTCGTCCCAGCTCATCTCCTAAGTAATTGTTTCTCATTAGTTCTGATAATGTTTTAATAGCGCTGCCCGTAATTTAGCCAGCCTGGAATTAATAACGGAGGGTGTCCTGAAACGCGCGGGGATGGCGGGGAGCTGCGCTATAAGCAGGTAGTCTTTAATTAATCAGATTAGCCCGGAGGTCCCCGCGCTGTAAGGGATGCCCCGGCAGCGCCCGGGGCGGGACCCGGGGGGCGGCGGGGAAGAGGGGGATCGGCCCTGGCTGCCCATCCCCAACTCCGCCAGGGGCTGCGGGGCTCTCCGGGGCCGCCCCGGCGGGCAGGACGGGGCTGAGCGGCGCTCCCGCTCCCGGCCCGCTCCCGCTCCCCCTCCGCTCCCGTTCCATCTCCGCTCCCGCTCCCGCTCCCGGCCCGCTCCCGGCCCCGCTCCCCCTCCCGCTCCCGGCCCGGCCCCGCCGTTCCCGGGGGAGCCGCCGAGAGGCGCTCCCGCCGCCCCCGCTCTCCCTTCCCTCGCTGCTCCCACGGGCCGGATGGTGGGGTTCTCCCTCCCCCCTTTTTCTCTCCCCTTAATTAAACCGAAAATAACCCAAAATAAGTGAAAGCGCTGCTCGGAGACGGAGAGGAAACGCACTAAGCGGGGAAACGGGAGGAATAAGGCACTGTGGCTCCATACGTGAAATGGCCATGGAGGCGGTGAGAAATGAAACTAAAAAACAACTGTTTTCTATTTACAATTTTAAATAAACAGAACAGCCTTCCCCGCGGTGTTTGTCTAAGTGCAGCAGCATTGCTGCTGTGTAGGTCATGAAAAGGTTGGTGCATAGTTTAAAACTTCCCATTCTGTTAATTTCTTAAAGAACAGTCGTTCATAGTCTGAGCACAAAAGCTCATGATTTAATGAGGAACAGAAACAAAATCTCTGATTGTTGGTGTTTCAAACTTCATTGGAGTCCTCTGGCAACCACAAGTTGATCCTCTGCAGCTTCAATACCCTTTAGCCCTCCATATAAGAGTACATGCTGAATAGAGGACAATGCCTGGTTGTTATGTTTATTTACCCTTACTACAAGCTGGGTTAACCTCTTCAAAACAGCTTTACTAAGCCCGTTAACCACACAGCCCACATGATCTGTAGCCGTATCCCTAATGTGATGTAAATCTGACTCGAGACCATATGCACAAGTTCTGCTGCATTGTGTCTCCAAAAACTACAAGTTTATTGCCGTCCAACCCTTCCCGGGCTGGACGCTTCCAGGAGGAAACTCTCTGAATAGAGACTGCTTTAAAAAAGGGAGAAGAAAGTCAAGAGTCCTGTATTGTTGGAGCATTATTTTTAATGGCTGTTGCACACTTACAGAAGGGCAGTGTGGGGGGATAGCAAAGCTCACAAAGGGTAAAGATTTTCATTGCAGTTATTTCAACTGGTGCGTAATTATTTGAGGCTTTCTCCTTTCTGCCAGGAGTTCTGCATCAGAGCAGGAAGAAGCACAGAAAGAAATAGAAAGAATTGAATTAGTTTCCATCTGCTTTTTAACAGAGCTCAGGGCTCATGTTTTGCCTTTCTTCTTCAGTGAAGTCATACTCCCACATTTGCAGTAATTACTGTGATGTCACAGATGTGATGATGTTACTTCATTGCAGGCTATGAGTAGAACATGGGCCATGCAGCAGTGAGCAGTGGTTTGAGTTGGGAATAGTTTTAGCAATTAGCAATTCCAGCAAGCAAACTATGACAGATCTGCAAAATGGAAATGAATTTCTGTTTAAGCCTGACGTCTTTAATTTTACACCCCCCTTCCCCTCCCCAAAGTATTACAGTCATCTTTTAAAACAGCTACTGGGGCCCCATGGCGAGAGCTTCATTTACCAGCTCATTTTTTCTTGATGGCTGTGGCAAGTGTAACAATGTTCTGTGCCTGCTTCAGTAATGGCATGTCGATCATGCTCCCGCGGAAAGTAAACGCTCCCTGGAAAAGAGAGAATATGAACTTCCTGAGACACCTTTGGAAATTGTAGTTGCCCTGTCTTGCTCTTTCCAAACACATCTGTTTGCCAGGAAACATCATCTCCCTCAGAAATCCTGAAGAAGTTTTAGGAGACCAGCTCATCGAGACAGGGCAAGTGCATTTAAAGAAATGTGAAGGGCAGCAAGCTCTCCAAAGGGGAGGCAAAAAGAGAGAGAAAGAGAAGCCCAGGGTGCAGCTGGCCTGTTTCAGCCTCTCTAGCTGGCAAACACCAAGGGCCAAGAGCAGTGAGGCCATGTGTGCCAGCTGGGGAGAGGGGCTGGCACACCCCACACTGGGGGCAGCTCTGTGACCCACCTCTGGCATCCCCATCCACCACCCAGCAGGGCTGTGCCACAGGGCAGCGAGAAACTGCCTGCAGACTGAGGAAAAGCCAGAAGTTCCCTTTGTCAGCAACCAGCAGTGGGTGTTGGTGGGGGTGGAGGGAAGTTTTCTGGATTTGGGGGTTTGCTGAGGTTGTGCTGCTGGTGCTGCACCTCTCCATCAGGTCTCCAGTGCTAAAGACAGGCTGGGCCTGTGCTGAGAGCCAGGGACTGGGATGAAAGCTGAAATAACCAAGTGGGTGGCACAGTAATATTGCCCAAATCCCCTCTGCAGCCAAGGTAAAGCCCACTGGAGCACCACACATGGGGAATTTCCCCAAATGGATGCAGAGCTACTCTGTGTGCCTCAGCTGTGGCGATCTGAGAGTCAGGACAGATTTCAAAAGTCACTTTGTATTCCTAAGGATTTTTTGTTGGTACCATGGTGACAAGTTTAAAACAATTAACTATGAATCATAGTTAAATCTTAAACAGAAGACATATACTTTAAATAGTGCCAAACCTGACTTGTTCCCTTAGATGCTTTAATCCCCACGTGTTTCTGAGGTAGGATTTGGAAGATAAAACACTGCATTAAGACATGCTGAAGTTTAACAGACAAAAAAAAAAAAAAATCTTATTTGCAATTCTAACAGTATTTTGGCACATTAAAAAACCCCTAAAAAACAAACCCAAAAATCCAAGTGCAAAGGTGCATTCCCTTCCCTGAAGAGCTCAGAGCTGAGCCCCAGCAGCACATAGGGTGGCTCTGAGAAGCACTGCACGCCCTTTGAATGTCCTGCTGCAATCCATACGGGATCACAGGCTGGCCTTGGGCTTGACAGTGAGCCAGGCTAACCAGGAGCAGCACATGTGTCTGTGCACGAGCAGTGCACGAGAGAAATGCACAGAAGAACAAACCTTTTTCTAGTTTTCATTTGAGGCTTGATAATTATTAAATAGAGGAGTCCAGCAAGTAAAGTGAAAATAAAACCCATTTACAAAAATATTTAGGAAATGTGTCGCTCCAGTGGCATATCTAGCTAAACTGAAGCAGTATTAATTAAATACTAAATCATGTTTTGGAATAATTAAGATAAAAATCCACCTTAAATAGTAATCTAACACAAATCAATATTCTTGCATATAAGAGCAGGCTGCATTAAAGCCATTGAAAACATAATAGTATAAACAATTATTTTATTCAAAGTAAATTTTCCTACTATAATTTGCAATATTCCAGGTAGGTTTGAAGAATGGTAGTGACAGATACTCAAGGGTTGGTGCTTCAAGTTAATTTTTTTTCTGTACTGAGCAAACAAGCAATCCTACAGTACCCCAACACCAACATCAATAATCATTATATTTCTACTATTAATAATATATCACTTCTAATTATAGTTACATCTCTGTAGTTTCCAGTTATACTTTTAAAATTTTAAAGAAAACACAGTCTCAAATTATTAAATTTATTAACTGTTGTGAAAAAAAATAGGAACTAAGTAAACATTTTATGACATAGAACATATTTGAAATAATTCAGGTCTATGCAGTGATCACAAACTGCAAGGTAGATTTTTTAACTGTAAGAAAAACATTCTTTACCTGTTCTTTTTTTTCTGTAGGCATCAGTAATGCCTATTCAGTAACAGCTAATTCAGTGACAAAATAGAGTTAAGCTAATTCAGTAACAGCTATTGCTTACAGAAGAAATTTGCATGTGGGATGACAGTCATAAGTAGAAATATGTTGAAGCCTCAAATCATCTTTCCTAGTTCTGTGAAAGGCTGATTTAGGAGTACAGCTATCCTAAGTACCTGCAATGGTTTGCAGAAAGAGATGGGTGCCTAGCACTGTCAGTTCTGATCTCTGGTGGTCCAAACCATGGCTGGGAGGGTCTCAGCCCTGCCACTGACTGGATACAGAATGATCTAAAGTCAGATACCCCTGCAGGTACCTAAGCTGTACCATGATGAATCTTGGCAGAATGTCTTCTTTATAAAGCAAGAGTTAATTAAACAGCAAGCTTGTCCTCTCTTCATTAAAGTAATATGTTTAAAAGGAAAACAGGCTAATGGTGTGTACATGGACACACAAACACTGAACCACGTGAGAAACAGCACATTTCCTGCTTGTCAGTGTGCAGCTGTACTGCGGGTTGCTAGGAATTTGAATTCTTGAAGGAAAAAAATGCCTTTTTTTTTTCCCTAACAGCAAAGGGTAACGTGAAGTTGGCTTCTCTGCCTGCTCACTCTGAGGCTTATTTTCCCCCTGCTAATTTGCAGTGTTGAGCTAAAGTCCAGAAAAAGAAACTAATTTTAATGCCATTGAATATACCCTATTCACTGACTCTCTTTGCACCCACAGGTTTCAACAGATAGGAAATACCAGTAATTACAGCTTTGTCCCCATGCTCTCTTTTCCAATTCTGCTAGACGAAATTTGCCTCTAGCATTCTTTTGATTTTCTCTCACATGAATATAAAGAAAACAAGACTTTCTATAAACACCATTTGCTTTGATAGCATTAATCTGGGGATTAATTTAGCCATAGATCTAAATTTTGTTTTTGGCTAATTTTCTCAACAATCTCACACTTCCAGTCTGTACTTAGATTTCCAGTAGTTCTGCTATGGGACCAAGGGCCTGTTCTTAAGGAAGCCTGCAGCATGAACAGGAGCAATGGCAGGGTAAAGCAGGGCTGGGATTTGCTTCCATCCCATTTGGTGGCTGTGGTTCTTGCCCACCATGCAATCATATAAATCATTCAGAGGGAGCCTTTCCAGAAATATGTGAAGGGACTCTGCCATCAGGCTAATCAAATGTGTCAGACCTGCCTTGGGAAGAGACAGGCCCTTCAGGTAGAGGCTGATGGACAAGTGGGGAGGAGGAGCATGCAGGGGGCAGAGCTGCAGATGATGGGCACAGCTTCTGGGTGGCAATACCTGGATGCAAATGCCTCAGCTGGGATGAGAGGTGGGAGAATGGAGGACAAGTGTGGCACTCACCAGACAGCAGTGTGGAAGGGCAGCCCTACTGAGGAAGGGGCAGATCTGTGGGCCAAAGACAGATTGGTGTGCCCCTGTTTAAAGTGGCGCAGCACAGATTCTGCTGTGCCTGTTGAGTGCCATCCTCCATGCAGCCACACAGAGAATGTGCTGAAGGCAAAGCCCTGTGAGAAATAGGGTGACTTTGGTCTGCAGTGTTTGGGAGCTGTAAGGGCACTTTGGCTGGTGCAACTGCACAGCTGTGAAGGCAGAACAACACAGCAGAAGGGTTTGTAAATACAAAATGTCTGTGCTCCCTCAGCCTGATGGCTCTACAGCTCCGGCAGGGCAGACTACCAAGGAGGAATCAAGGAAGAAAGTGAATGGACACTCTCCCCTGTTTGGGTCATTATTCAGACTATCTAAAAGTCCTTCCCAACTGATTGACAAGCAAGAAAAGACTCAAGGTTTTTCCTTCTGGCATGAAGTATTATTCACAGTGACATTTAATGCTCTATTGGGACAGTAGTAACATTTTTGAAAAATAACAGCAATTTATGCAAGATGCGGGCCAGGCTGAGTAAGGCCTTAACAGCTCTACTTCAAATGTCAGTATATCCTAAAGTGCTGTGAGATGGGAAAAAGAAGATTTAGCAAACACAGAAAACAATTGCAAGTGAATTAAAATTATAGACAGCAGTTAGTGTTTTTGTTGTGTTTTTTTTTTTTTTGGTGTTTTTTTTTTTGGTTTTTTTTTTTTTTTTTTCCTCAGAGGTAATGGCAAATGATAATCTTGGAAAAAAGGAAACTGACAATGGTCAGCTCCAAGTGATGCAAGGATCCAGCCTACAGGCAAGAGAAGTCATAAGGCATAGCTGACAGAGAACAGTCATTTTCACAGGTCAGGGCATGAAGATACAGGTTTGTGATATAGGAGGGCAAATCAGTTGTGCAATAAAAATACCAAATGCAACTAATTTCCAGGTGGTTGTGGAGACACTGAAGAGATGCAGAACCTAACTTTGCAGCACACAAGCCTGTCAGATTTTATGCTTGTAACATACGAACTTCCTCTTAGATAAATGCAGCCACTCCAGCACAGCTCAGACCTAGCAAAGTTCAACATGTAATTGAGGGCTCTTCTTTGACAGCTTAGAATGTAACCCTGGTCGCATGCTGCCATGAATCTTGAAGATGGCTCTTGTCACCTGTATGGCATCCTTAAAGATTTCCTTTATCTATAAGAAATGACATGTATCAAGTCACCGAAAGAGTCTCCCTTGGTCTGTCATTTGCCATGGCAAAAGATGAGCACATTATTGCAATGTTTCCTAGAACATGAAGACGTCCTCTTTTTGTGTATGTCTCTCCAGTATTTGGGAACATTTACTTTGTGGAACTTTTGGGAGTGGTTAAAAGCTTGGAAAATCTGTAAGACCACTTCATAACCAGAGTAATACTGGTTTTTAATGGCAAGAAGGTTTTTACCTTTCTAGAAGTCAAATGGACAGGATTCAGGGTCCATTATTTCAGTGTTGTCTAGGGATCAGTATTCTCTGGTGGAACCAGGAGAGGGGAAGAAATTATACAGGTGCTAGTGTTTACCATGGGTATAATGGAATGGTGTTAAATGTGGAACTGTGTTGACTTTGACTACACAGGGGATGGACAGGATGGCAAGTGAGGTACCCTTGTGTTTTTCCATAAAATCAGGGAATGTAAAGTTTTATACTTCTTCATCTGTATCAAAACCTTTTTTATGATACACAATGTTACACAAAGTTTTACTCTCACCATATTTTATTACTTTATGTACTGTTGGATTAAGGACAGAAATAAGCAGAGTAAAACTATCATGATACAGAATATTCAAGGCACCTCTTAGTAATGTGACACAATTATCTCTGAGTTGTGTATGGAAGTACTTGAGTTAATTAAAGTCAAACAATAATTGTTCTGGGACATGTGGGACAGTGATGAGACGAGCTAGTCCCCTTTGGCTGGCAATACAGAAGAATTAGATGTACTCCTGCACCAGCCAATGCTTGCAGCCTTTTCCTCAGCATTTGCTCTATCTGTGGTTACCTGTGCCTCTAACCACATCCATCCTAATGACAGCAATGAGCTCACTAAGAGGGTTACTGCAGGCCCTCAGTTCTTAGACCACTGTAATCTATTAATCACCCGCATTGGTACTGAATATGAAGATTGTATGCAAAAGAAAATAAGAAAGGATGTAAATTTTGAAGTACCAAATAACTCCTGTAAATTCCAAAAAGTCAGCTGGCTCCCTGTCTGTTGGCAGATGGGACTCCAAGCACAAGCATTGGTTTTGACATCTCTGTGCTCTCTTTTTGGAACCACTGCTGTGATTCCATTCAGTCATTGTCCAGCCTTTGCTTATAAACCTGTGATTTGATGCCTTGATTTCATCATGCATGTAGCCAACAACTTAAACTCCCATGTGACAGTTGCCGGGATTTTCTCAAAGATACTTATATAGGTTACATTAAGATCGTGGCTTGAGCACAGCAGAAAGGAAAACCCAATTGTTCTGCATCAGACAAAGAATGTAACTAATAGTGCTAGGTTAATTTGGAATTTAACTAGTAGTGCTTGGTTAATTTGTTGTGTGTGTCCCTACATGGGCTGTCCTAGGTCACTGTGTAGAGACAGCTGACTCTTCCAAAGCAGCTTACTCTGGGAATCTAGTCAGGGTACTCAGATGGCAGGCTTGAAGGTGCTAGGGGGTCCTGGGAGTAGGTAAGGCTTTGGCATGTGGGACACTCTGGGTAGTTAAGCCAGTGGAAAGAAAGGAAAAGCAAGACAAGATAATGTGCCAAGAAACAGCAACATGGACAAGAAATCACCTGCTGCTGAATTTTAAATTAAGTATGGGTCTAAAATAGGGATTATGTGATGCTTATGAAATTGCCCAAAACCCCTCTTCCACTACTCAGGGGACTACTGACTGTATGACATCTCACAAGTGAGGAGAGGTCCTTGGACAGAACTCTGCTGTCACATAGTTAGAAACAGTGCCCCACTGGGGGCTGGGGCATTGGGTTTTTTCCAACTACTTTTCTCAACACTTTTGCAATACTTCCCTTTGCAGACCACATCCCTGCAGAGTGTGTGGCAGTCTGGTTATCCCCTTGTCCCACTGGGCTCTTTTTGGAGGGGATGTGCACCTAGGACACGGGGGAAATGGGTGTAAAGGAACCAACAAGCCAGCCACCCTTCTCTCCTCCACCCCCTTGATCATTAGGAGATGTTGTGAGTCAGACAGAGCTCCCTCACTGCTCTGGCAGCACGGGCCAGAGGCTGGTGTGAATACAGCCTTTGTGTAAATCAGTAATTATGTAAGTGCCCTTCCAGCCCCGGTGACCTGTGTCGGCACTCGCGGGCAGCGCCAGGCTAAATGGAAATGGGCAGAAGGGCTGATGCCAGCTGGCCAGGGCAAACCTTGTGTACCTCCTAATCCATACAGACAAACGGCCTCAAGTCCACAGACACAGGAAATCTTTGATCCACAGTTATCTGAGACACTAGTTCTTTCCATGGTAGTTCAGTGTCTCACCCACTTCTGAAACACAAAGGTGTAGCTATGACTTTTTGGAGACACCAAAGGAATAAATGCACTAAGACCTGCTTGAGTCTGAGAACATTGCCTCTAATCCTGTAAAATATTAGCTGTTATAAGGCAATAAGAGTTTTGTGTTCTGCAAGCAGGGCAGATTTGGTCTTCTGAGGAGGGAAGGGAGCAGGTGGATGGCAAAGGCTCCCCCTAAAAAGCATGGCATTCATGAAGATAATTCCCCTGGGATTAATGAAAACACACGTTGTTTGAGTGACTCCCTGCAGAGGAAATTTGGAAGTCTTTGCTTTGGGGCTTAAAAAGAACGCTTGGATTTGCTTACAGGTAATGAACAAAGGAGAAGAGGAGCCTGGTCACAGCAAATGGCATTGGGTCTGTGCCTGGGGGAGGAGTGATTATCCTCAGTACAAAGGAATGATTTCTCTTGAAACAGAAGGTTGAGACCATATTTTTGGGGAAGTCAAGAGCTAACAGCTGTGATGGTGCTGAATGCAGGTTTAATTAATTTTTTTTTCTTCTGCAAGTTGTAGCCAAAGAGCTGTCATAAAGAGCTGGGTCATGATTCTACCTTCTCATAATGAACTTCCAAAGGTTAGTGAGCTGCTAGGAGGTGTTCAGTGAAATCTGGGTCAACTGAGAGTATGTTCCAGGCTGTGACAAGATAATGCCTCTCTCTCTTCTCTGCTCAGGCCTGTCCTGCCTTCAGAGCAGACTCATACATAACTCTGGCTTTCTTGAAGTGTCTTTGCAGTAGGTGGGAATGCCCAAATAACCAGTGCAGTCACATATGACAAACTGCAGATTTCACAGGCAGTGAGCTGTATGGACAAAGCTTTTTGGGCCACATATTTCCATAGCCTCTTCCCTTGGACCTTTTCACATTCACCCCTTTTCTGTAAAAACATTATGGGTGGAAAAACACTTGTACACAAAATCTTTGGGGAAAAAAGTGATCCCTGAAAAGGTTTGTCAAAGATATCTTCTTGGCAAGAGAAGATGCTCAGTGGGTCTCTTATCTGTTGAAGCGTGCATAGAGAGGGAATTCTGCAAAGTATCATCACCGTTAAGTTTCTGTAACCTTTTTGCTGATATGTAGAAAACATTAGAAATCACTACCTTTTGTTTCTTTTTGCCAGTGTAATCTTCCACAGGAGTAGAAGTAGTCAGTGAGTTCAGAGGATAAATCAGTTTGTAAAGCCAGAAGCAGGCCTGTTTGTTTGAGATAGGCTTCTGCCTCTAGGAGCAGATGGAAGGACACAAAAGGTCAAGAAAGAAAGAGCAACAACCACATGAAATAGAGATTGATTTTTGCCTCAAATAACTCCTGAGCAGCAGTGCAAGAACTCTGACAGAAGAAACCCTTTCTAAAGCTCAACAGGTAGAAAGGACTTTGTGATCCTTCAAGTCCACAGTGGGGCAGGAAAGATGAAGAACAAGGACCTACAAGGTCCTTCATTTCTTCTCCACCTGGCAGAACTGCTTCCAGCCCATATATAAGGGTTTTGCCCTGCTGTGTGAGCCAGACAAGCTGTTTTTCCATCTTACAGTCCCCCAAGCTCCCTGAACCACCAGGGACAGCCCTTTCAGCTGGGGTGGGCCTGGGGATGCTGCTTGGTCCAGCGCCAGAAACCCCTCAGGCCACCAAAGCCTCTCCCTCTGCCTGAGCAAAAAAATCTATTTAACATCCCTGAATGAAAGGCAGATAGGAGGGTTTTTTATTGCTGTCTTTGCATTTTCTTTAGTTACCTTCTTACTGTGGTTGCTGCCTTCCTGTGTGCTTCTCTAGAGGAGGAAGGAAAAAAACTAAAGAAGCAGAGGAAAGTTCTAGAAATCAGGAATACCCTCCACTGGGTTTCATTCTCTGTCTCATACTGTATTGGGAACGGAAGAATCCTAGAGAGCACACTTGCTGCTGCCAAGCAAATCTTTATTTTATAGCACAAAGGCAGCTTCCTGGACAAACAGCCTATCCAACCATGCATTTTTTCTCCCTAGTGAGCATCATGGTTATTATATGGAAAAGTAAAAAGGAACTGATATTAAGACTTTAGCATCCTTAGGTGACCTTCATGTAGTAATTTCAAATTAACCTGAGGTTTATGGAAGTAATGGAAGCAATTTGTTAAATATAAACTAGAAAATGCAATCTGAAAGTAAATGACTACAGGGCACAGAGACAGCATTTGATACTGAAGGGAAAGGTAGCTGTAAAATACAATGGAGTTGAGGAAAATAATAATAGTGAGGCTTGTTCTGCCAACAAGCATGGAATTGCCCATATTTTTGTATTCTGTGTTTTTTCTAATTTCAGATTCATTTTCTGAATAGGATTGAACAGCCATTTTTTACTGTGATTCTCTATTTCAGCCAACAGAGCTTTTGCAGACAGCCACTCCAGGTCCCTGGAAAAGCTGGCTAGTACAGAGACGAGTGAAAAGACAGCAAGACTGCTGCTACTTAAATTAACTGAAACAATATTTTGGCCGTACAGGCTTCTGAATTCCCTCAGTAAGGCTTAAAAAGAGCCATCTGGTCAGAGCATTACCTCTCTAGTTAGAGCCTGCTTTGGAAATTGAAATGAGGCTCATGAGCACTCGTTAATTCTTTTTAAACAGGGATTTTGGAGGTGGGTAGCTGCCTTGGTGTGTCGCTTGGTGCAGAGCGGGTTTTGGCACGATGGCAGTGTTGGGTGTTTTCCCACTCCATGCTCACAGCAAAGCAGGGCCTGCACCGGCAATGTGCCGACACTGCACGGCCCTTCCGAAAGCAGCTCAGCCTGCATTTACCTCCCCGAGCCCACAAGGACGGGGGCTCATGCCTTGCTGAGGAGGAGCCCAGGGAGCTGCCAGCCATCCTCTGCAGGGCCCGTGTCCCCCGGGACAGGAGCAGCTGCCCCCTCCAGGGCCGCTCCGGGTGGACAGGCCATGGAGGGGCACGGATCCATCCTGCTCCCGGCTCATGGCGAAACTTCTCCCCGCGGGAAACAGCAGCGTGCCGTCCGAGTCCTTCTCCCTCTGTGTTTTGGACACAGGTCTTAATGAGTGGAGGAAAACAGATTAAGAGCCACTGAATGCCTGCTGGGGAGTGGAAAGGGCGGAAGCTGGCAAGAAAATGGTTTTGTATGAGTTTCTGCCCTGCTTAGAAGCTTTTGCAGCCCCGTGTAGTAAAATCTGTCTCCTTTTCTCCCCACCTGGCATAACTCCCTCAGGACTGATTGCACCAATGTAGGAACCAGTATAGCACAAGCAATTAGCTAATACAGCCCCTTCTGCTCTATTGTAGAGGTTCAAAATCCATCCCAGATGGATCTTTCTAAGAGAAAAGCCTTCAACCATGACACAAAACACATTTATAAAGCATTTTTCAAATACTAAATGTTTATAGGGAAATTTTGAGTACTAATATGAGCTCTCTTGATCTCAGTTTTGACATTAAAATTTAATTTGGCCACTTTTTAAAAAGACAAACAACATAACCATGGTCCATGCTTAAATCCCACTAGCACTCTTCATCTTTGCATAGAGATGCACCTGAGCCTAGACTTCTTAAGGCTGGTGCTCCTTAAAGGTGGCAATTTATCACAAATTCCTGAATCCCCCACTCTGCAGTGAAAGGAATACACATTGTCTAGATAACATAAGGGACAGCACATGCCCTGTGCTCTCAGGGGGAGGGCTGACAGCCCTGCACACACACAGAGGTACCCTGGGCTGCCACTGCCGCCCTGGGATGGGATCCAGCTTGGTTGGTGGCACCTCAAAACTCAGCAATCTGTCCTGGGCAATGGGAGTGGGGGCCTGGGCTGCTCCCTCACTCCCAGCTCTACATAAAGCTCTGAGATATAATGCCCTGTAAGGTGCAATATAATCCCTGGGGACTGATGGGATGTGATACAGCCCCACACCAGAGGGATGCTCCTGTGCATCCCTTCCCAGAGGCATCCCTTGGACATGGTCCCACGTTCCTAGCAACCACGGGCTGGATTGAGAAAGGGTGGATCCCGCTTGGCTGGGGAGCCCTCCTGGGGTCCATGGCACAGCCAGGAGGGGGAAGAAAGTCGGGGCAGACCTCCCTGTAAGGCGGTGGGAGCTGGAGCTGGCCGAAGCACGAGGGCGCATCGTCTCTAAGATACAGTGGCTTGGGGTAGCTTTTCCTAAACAAAGAGCATTATAAGAGAGCCACTGCTGGAAATTTCCATTCCTTTGTTGGGTTGATGCTGTGTAAATAAATGCATTCCTAAGATTTTTCATAATCCTGGAAAGGGCTGTAAATGAAACTGTATAGTTTGCCAAATCACTGGAGTTCATATATATTATTCCTCAGCTGCTGGGAACATGATATACAATGGCACAGAATATAATGCAAGAAACATACGCTAAAGGTCTTCTTAGAAGCACTCTGTGCATTTGTATGTGGCATACACAAATATTTATTTTGATTTGCTCTATAGGATTTAAATATTCAACCCATATTACAACTTGGATTTGTGATATACTTACCTTAACTCAAAATAATCCTTACCTGACAGGTGACCTTAGCAGCAGCATTCAGTTATTCCCTAGTTTATTATGTGGGTGCTTTGGAAGCATTTGTAAATTAGTATGTGAGATAAATGTGTAATCAACCTTTTACTTTATTTTTCTGCTTTTTCTTATATTTGAATTTCATTTAAAAGTAAGGTAATTTGGGAAGATTAAATTCCAATAATGATATTGTGCCTGATGTATTTCCACGTTGAATGGCTTAAAATGCATTTTCAATGTCTTACATTTTTGTCATATATAAACACTCATAGAAGAGATACAGTCCTGTATCCAATGTACTGGTAATGTTAATTCAGGAGTTATCTAAATAGTAAAGACTCTTATGTCCTAATTGTTAGAAATCAGATATTTTTCTTAAAATAGGCTAATAACTTCTCCCACTAACTCTACTCCCTCAGATTCAGTTTATCTGCATTCATAAGATCATTTCCCTGTTTAATGTAGTACAAATGCTTTAGAAATTTCTATCAGAAACTATCCTTTAGACTACTGGAATTATGTTTATCACCCTTGTTTTTTATTTTTGAGCACACTGACATCTATCTTATATTTAGACTTTCTGACAGCTATACCCACTTTTTTAGTATGAATATTCTAATTTTGAAAATCATATCCCCAAGTAATGCAGTTCTACTGGAAAAATATTGAAATGATGTGGAAATAACACTTTTCTTTTTAAGCACATTTTAGTTTTAGATCTCAAAGTTTTAGACAAAAGAGAACACTTAATAAACAATTGAATAAAATACAAAATGAACTTTTTCAGCATTTGTTTCTACTTGTCCAAAATACAACATTACCATTTATTTCCCGGACATGCCATTTTTAAGTTGGATCAGAAATGTAAAAAACAGCCCCACAAGCAAAACAACCTAGAAACCAAACCAAAGCAACCCCTCAAACAGGACTATCTCCATAAGGCAAGCCCAAATACTCCTGGCTAGCTGGTTAGCTCTCTAATTTCCTTCTGTTTGGACACTGCCACAGCATCTCTAATTCCACAGTGCTCATCTGAGATCCTAATTTTTCCTGACCTCAGTACTCACATTTGGGGGCTACTATGTCAAAGCTTTTCAGCGTCCAGGATGAAGGAGCCTGGTTCAGCCTTCTTTCAAAAGAAGATTATTATGGTAATTGTAGGTCTCAAATCAGAATAGATTATAAAAGCTTGTTACTGTATTTTAATGTAAAATATTGTTAAGTAAAGGCATCAAACTTTAAACTACATTAATAGCAAACTATGATCCCAGAGACTGCAGACCAGTAACTTATCTACCACACAAACAGCTGCACAAATCCCTCACATTTATTTTTTCCAGGCTTTCAACTTTGATTAATAACATGGTAAAACCATGCAAGTCTCAACCATATTAACCACAGCTATATTTTTAGTCCTACTGACATGAACACTTTAATATAATAAAAGGGAAAGGAAAACAGAAGAGGTGTTTCATTAGGACACGAGGATTACTGAAACCGCTGTGTGGAGCATTTGCCAGGAGGTGGTAGGGGAAGAGTTATTACTCACATTTTAGCATGTCGTTAGGATGTGGAGAGAGAGGATCCCTCTGTGAGATATGTTTGCTTTGGAAAAAAAATTAAGTAATCAGACTGTCCAAGCTCTTCTCACTGACACAGCCATAACAGCAAATTAGAAACTCAGTTAATGAGTTTCCAGCATTACATGGAAAGCTATTTTTCCAATTTTGTTATAAAATTCAGTAATACGACAGTGCTACGAGATCCAGAAGTTCACACATTAACCTGCCAGTCCTTTTTTATTGGTAGATGGCTATGTGCAAAAAATATATGAAGCATGCAACCTGGTTGGTTAAAAAAATAGCCTGCACCACAAACTCTCAGCAAATTTGCTCTTGAAACTGATTACAGAAGCTTATAACATATTTTAAAAGCATTAATGAAGAGGAAAAAAAATTCCCCAAACCCAAATACCCCCCCCCCGAATGGCTGATATAAACAAAAAACCTCAGCATTATGTCATTAAAATAGCAGTTTCAAAATAAATTCAAAGACTAATGCTTGCCTAACATTAAATTATTCAATATTTAACATTTTTGGCTTAATGATTGTATGATACTGGGACTAGAGTTAAATTTGGTCCAGTCTCCTAGTCGACAGCGCATATGACAGAGGTGTTCCTTAGATGAGTTTCTGACGCTAAATTCCACTGAACGAATAGTATTAAGCACATAATAAAAAATATTTGCCTGAGTAAGTAGTTTGACTTTTTTCTTGCTGCATGTACCTGCCTACACATTTGCACCAGCAGTATGTTTGTAACGATGCCTTTTGTGAGGGAGCCAAGCCCTGTAAATTGGAATAATGGGCAAAACCAGTCACATATTTTTTTATTTCTATATTGCTTGCATGAAGAGAGCTACATTTCAAAATTGAGGTGGAGAGAACAAAGAGATCCAGGCATCCTAATAGGGACCCTGAAATCAATGCTCTGGACAGCACCCAAAGAGCATAGTCATGGCTGTGCTGGAAACAGCCAGGTACCACAAAGGGGATGCAATAGCCCAGCAAGGAGAAGGGCAGAGCAATAGCAAATACCTTGTCATACTTTAACTGTGAGAAGAAACCATAATATCTGTTTTGACCTTTGCAGCATTTTTAATGCATCCACAGTATCAGAAATGCAGGGGAACAGGGAAGCAGACATCCCAATTTTTTCTAACCCGCTAGAAAGTGGAAAAAATGTGCAGAAAACATTTATATGGCACCAGTGAAATGAGACCCTATGCACAGTCTTATAGGTGGACTTCTCGACTGGAGGGATTTGTCTCCTACTTGAATGCCACACAAGCAAGTGTGAACCATTCTCACTCATCTGCACTCCCCATTCTGACATTGGGACTTTCCTTTTTAACTAGCCCAGGCTTGGCTAAGACTAAGATAAACATGTTTGGCGGCAACTTTTTTTTTTTTCTTTCAAAAAGAGGCAAACTGGATTATAGCAAATAACCTTTAAGATAATTAACTGACAATGCTGCAACTAGCATAAAATCTTCCTTCAGGCGACCCCTAATTTAAGTATTACTGGCACAAAGTGGAGACAGATTGTGCATCACCACCGCAATATTTACATAGCAGAAACCCACAGAGCAGGAAACGTGAGACTCAATGATGCACTAAATTAGGAACAATCATATTCTAGTGTTAATTTGCTTTCTCCTCTATCCAAAATCCAGGTCCAGCAATTGGTACAAATGCACATAAAACATTCCCATTTTTAATGATTAAGAACCACAATCTGCAAGCAGTTTCACTCAAAAGTACATTCAATTACTACTGGGCATGTTTGAGGGATCAAACCCCCAAAAGCGAAACAGGTCTACCAACGCAGAGATTTTTTTTAGAAACCAAGGCTTCCTAATGCATTTATTTCTTTCCATAAATGATGTCTGTGCACGCAGTCTGAGTCCTCTGCAAGCTACCTGACTTTTTGTTGCAAATATTTTCCTCTGACAGTAACACTGTGATTATGCATCATAATGGAGAAACAATTTTAATTCTCTGATGCTGTAGGTACTTGCAGGGACTCAAAAGGCTGCATAAGCAAAGAATTAAAGTTAAAATGGGGAGGAAGGAAAAGATAGCCATTCTATTTCTAAATATACTGGAAAGTGATACATTTATAATATCCACCATCCAGAGACAGATTTCACAAGCAATATTCTCAGTTACAGCACTTCATAAGATAAAAGCAAAGAGCCATCACTCTCTAATAAACCTTTCTAATAGAATCTTAAATATTATTCAAATTGATTCCACTATGGCATATTAGCAAAATATTTACCTTGCCTAATCGCTGATGTTCTTCAAAAGCAGAAATCAGTTCTTGTGCCCACTTTATTTTTTCAGGGCTCGGAGAGAACTGTTCCTGGACAACAGCAATTTGGTTGGGGTGAATCACCTGCTTACCTACAAAGAAGATTAATAACACCAGAATCATGCATCGACAAACAGATGTTCAAGCAAAATGTTCCAACCACTTGAGGCTCTCATATGCCTTGCAGACTTTCTTGCTCTCTAACTAATTATTTTACTTGGTTTATTTTATTTTTAAAACTGGAAAACAGGCAGATAGCTTTTTGGCAGATTATTTTAAAAGTAAGAATACCTTGTGCTATGCTTGCATTCAATATAGTTTGAAAGAACCCAAGATTCTTTCTCCTCCCTCCCCATTTTGATCCATACATCTTCCCTCAGGAATTTCAGGTGCAGTTGCTTGTCTTGGGCAATCAATAACAATTAAGTGTAATGCATCTCTGAATTTGACTATGTAAATAACAGCTCCAGCCACTCTTAAATAAGTTGTATTAAAGTGTGCTCAGAAAATGAGATCTGAAGAAGATGGCAAGAGATCTGTCGGGCTGAAAAGTTACCAGTACCCTAAGGATCATTCCCTAAATTCTCAGTATTGGCTTATAATCATATAATCCCCAATGTTGTTTAAACCGTTGTTGCTGCAATTATTGGTAGTTGCAGGTAGGCTGCAATATTTATTTAGTCACTGGTATAGCAAACAACCACCAGCAGTGCCCTGAGGCTTTATGAAACAGTTTTTTTAATCCTTTCTTGTATAAACATAAGTTAAGAAAATAAAAATAGATGTTGTCTTTTTCACTAGAGATATTCAAACGTGAATAGACAGCCACATAATCCCTTTTAATCTGTGATTGAATTTAGCTGCCTTAAAACAAATACATGTCTAATTTGTTTGACACTTTAAAAAGTGCGGCGTTTGGCGTTATTAGTTCATTTCTATGGGAATTTCACAGACCGGTGGGATCTCTGTGGTTTGCTTTTAAGGTGCCCTAATAAAGGGAGGCTGCCGTAACTCCCAGCTTCCTTCGGAGGAAACAACTCTCTCTCCTCGGTGCCAGAAAACAAAACTAGTCAGAGGGGTGAGCCTGATGCTGCAAAGCTGCCAGCGAGTGAGCAGTGCCCTGCAGACCGAGGCTCCCACAGCCCCGCCGCCGCTGCCTCTTGTGCCAGCCAGAGTTTTGCACTTTGCCAGGACAAGCTGGAAGTGTCAGGACCCAAGGAGGTTCCCTGCACAACGGGGTCTGCTCCCTGTCCCCACTGCCATTAGGCCAGATGTCCTTTAGCAACCAGCCCATCACTGCATCTGAGAAGTCTCACGCCTGAGCGCAGGAATGCACCTATTTTCCATGAAATAACCACTGCAGAAATCCCTGGATTGTTTTCATCAGGCTGCAGTGCGTCTGAGTGATAACTTGGAGTACAAAGAAACTCCACTTAATTAAATGAGCAAAGAAATAGTAGTGCTGTGGTGTTGCTACATTCCTTTGCTGAAATGCCACAAGTAGCTCTATTTTACTTCTTCTTGAACAACGTTTAGTTCATGATTTTACAGGCATGCAAATATTAGTTTGAAATTTCAATATCACAACTATTTTAAAAATACCTTAAATATTGGTAAAAATTTAAACTCCATTAAGAACCATAATTTTTGAAAGAAATGACACAAAAAAATTTTTAAACTAATGTGTTTTATCTTAAGTTTACCCAGAAGTTTTTCAGTAATTTTAATAAAATGTCATAATTAATAAGCTGATGATGTTCCTTATTTGTAATACAACAAATTCTCCATAGCTAAACCATTAATTCAAAAATTGAAGTGTGTACAACAATTTCTTAAAAAATCCTACCGAGCTTAACTGTTTTAAAAAAAATGTTGAGTATATTTTAAATTATATTTGAAGTCAATCTCTAATTATAACAAAATTAAAATTTGTATTAAAAATACACATATATGACTTTTTAAAAGTTTAAAGCATTTCTGTAAAAAGACTTGCTTTTGATAAAGATACCTATATTAGTAAACTATGCTTTTATCATTAAAACACTGCTGAACAATTTAGGAAGAATATAATTGAACTTTTGATTTATAGCACTTGGTTGATTTTTGTCACAGACTACCTATTCAAATAACTGTATTACAGACATAATGCCATGCAGGAACGAAGTAAATATTTTAAACAGAATTGTTGTTATTGACAAGTTACTGAGAGAGTGCAAAATTGGAAGACATTAAAATTTACGACCACGAAATCCTTTTTACAGTACCACTTGATATATTGTATTTTAAATCAATACTTGTCAAGTCTTTTAGGTAACTGTATGATGGTGTCATTTTAGTCTCCTACAAAAGACTGAAAAGGAGAGGACACCTAGACTGTTTCGTATTTATATCTGTTCTCTCAGCATGTAGCTCAGGACTTTTTATAATGACTAAGTCAGCTGTTTAAGCTTATGGCAAGGTTTACCTTATTTTTTACACAAACATTCCTAAAACCTATGCCCATTTATATAGGCAACACACTGATTTAAAGTCCACAGGTAATGCTAGTGTAAAACACCTTGATGGATGCCTATTTATAGATATATAAATTTTTAATTAAATATAAATATTAAAGGACTATTAATTTGGATGGATTACATTTGAAAACATTTGATTTTATGTTTATACACTCACTGAAGGAAAACCAGACTGATTTTAACATAATTGGAAAAGAAAACTTGGCTGCAATAAGCAGTGAGGTCTGCAATAATATTTAAATACCTGGTAAATTCTTCATTATATTATTTTGCTTGTTTAATCTTGAGGGAAGCTATTTAATTACATTAAGGGCAATTTTACTGGCCTAATATGGGGACATCTAAGTACATACAACTTAGCTAAATATTTTGGATTTGCATTGCTTTTGAGAGTGGTGAGTTCAGCCCTGTTCGTGCAAATAAATGAGTTGTTCTCCAGCTATGAGAGCAATTTGCAAGACTCAGTTAATTTCAGTTCTCTTGATTTCAATGATTTTGATTGTTTATTAAAAAGTAACAGGGAGGGATCTTATATTTTAAAATTAGAAGAATTGCACATTTTGAATTTGTTAATAGGTTGACATTTCAGTACTTTTACATTATCAGAGGACTGTCAGTGGCAAATACAATGTGCGTACTTCTGCTTTATACAAAGTCATGGATTAAGCTGAACCCATTTGTAATTTTCTGTGATAAATGTGAAATTGGAAATATTAAAATGATTAAATTATATAGATTATGAAAAAAATACTTGCATAGGTTTGGAAAAACATGATTTTGCTATCAGTTTTGAAATTAGATTTTATTTCAATCAAAAGAAGCAGGAAAGATTATAAAAATATTAGATAAACTGAGAGCAATATTTTAGATTGACCTAAAATATTTTTTTTCTTTTTTCAGAGGAAAAGGAAAAATGCTGTTTTGTTTTAGCTCAAACAGATTTTAATTTTTTTCCCCCACCAAATCAGTAGAATCAGTATTGACCCATCTCTAATTACAGTTGGACTGATTGTCAGGTTGTTGGCTGAATTTTGGAAATGTGTCGATGATAGCTGCAGAAAGGCAGGAGGCAAAGGGCAGGTGCAGTGAGAGCACCTTAATAAAATCTGTACTTTTACAGACCCTTGCTCCTTGTATGGAAAGGCAAGTATGGCACATGTACAGCCAAGACAGAAAGTAATTTTACACCCTAAATTGCTGTGTGACTTTTTCATTTGTCTTCTGTCTGGACCCTGTTCTAGGGTCAGGCAACTTCCACCATAAAGTCACTGGAGTCCAAATCACCATCAGCATTGGTTATGCTGAACATTTGTAAATTTCCTAAACTGACAGCCTCAGTTAAGCACTTCAATGTGCATTAAGCATTCAAAAGAGTGCTCTCAAAGGGTCTAGGCACCTGCAACTCCATCTTCTGTCAACAGGAGGTTCAGATGTTTATGTTTTTTCAAAAATGAAGCCTTTCCTTAAGCTAGGAAATATTGGTTGAGACTAGGTAGCCGTCAGCAGGTGCTACCATTCAGCAGCTCTATTATTTTCCCAACTTCAAAGGCAGCCGAGGGACGGGTGGAAGTCCACACGGCCGTGGATAATGTAGCTGTGAGGAGCTAACCATTTCACCTCCAAAACAGGACTTGGGCTTGCAAATGTCAAAGCTCAGAGCTTGTGCTGAAAAGCATTGATTGCTATTCTTTTACTGGTATGCCAAGGTCACTTAAAATTGCACTTATTTTTTTGTTTGGTGTTTTAAGATGTTATATACAGCTAACTGTGAAACTAGAGTTTGCTAGGTGGCATTGCTATCACCCACGCTTTTGGTAACAGAAACCTAAGGGATATTCTCATATGCGTATCCTGGATAGTGGTCAAAGAAAAATAATGTGGTGTTCATCCTGTGTGTTAGAATTCTCTCATGCATGTGTCAAATGGCTGCTTTCTATTGCAGCCCCCAGTCTTTGGTGGCTGCACTGTCCCAAAGAGGCATCCGAGCGACCTGGTACACCAATCACAGGGTGACAGGCTGCATTACAGGACTGTGGGGCAAGGAGCCTGCTGCTCTTGCTGTCTGCCAATACCCGTAGGTGTCACCAGCACTTACTAGGGAGAAAGCCAGGAGACTACAAAGAAACCAAAGAAAACAATAAGAAAATAACTTTCCCCTAGCAGCTAGCATATGAGATTTACTTCTCTTTTTTTTTTTCTTTGCCTAAAAAGTATTTTTAAACTGCTGCTGTTGTTCAAACAAAGAGAAAGGGCTCCAGGTGTGGAGGAGCCATGGCAGAGTACAGTATTGCCTTTCCTGTGCTCTGGGAAGGGAGGAATCACTGCACAGCCTCTACCCCAACTTCTCTTCAAAACCAGTCACACGCTTCATGGCAGATGGTTTCAAAAAGCATCCTGTGACTTTTCAGGCAAAATTTCCAGCTACAATTTTTAAGATAGTAATAAACATAGAAGAGCTTGATATCAATGAGTTTTTCAATAAGTGCCCTGAAACAAAAATCAAGTTGTTTGTCCAGGTGACAGTAAACACAGCAACCTATTTAAAATGAGCAAGGTCCGCGTTCTTTTGAGGCATCGGCAAAAGTCGTACCCGTGAATCCCATGGAGGCGCCTTCCCTCGATTGCCTGCGGAGCCCATCTTCATCATGGAAATCAATGTAAACAAGGTCTATTGCTTGAAGGCCAAATGCCTTTGCTGTGACTATGATTTTTTGCCTGGCGTATAGAATATCGTGAGTTTCTTTACTGCTTGTTGCACCTGAGAAAATAATGAGAACAAAGAAAAGCTGACATGAGTATTTCAAACCTTTCTGTTTTAAATATTTCTTATGTTAAAAAAAAAGGGGGAAATTTTGAGATTATATTTAACTGATTTAGAAAATAGAAGAGGCATGTAAAGCTATACTGTAGAGTCAAAATGATACTCTTCTGAGGAAAAAAGATGCTTTAGCAAAAATAAAAAATAACATCCCTCTAAACACTAGTTTATAAATTCAGATTTTGATTTAGTTTAAATCAGAATTTGAAAGCCTGAAGTCAGTGGAAGCTTTGTCTGGTAAGGACTGCTGACTTGGCTAAAATGAAAGTAATTATTAGATTTTGCTATTTACTGAATGTACAGTGAGAAGCATTACAGTAAGAGAAGCTTTACACAAATTGATATACTGGGTCCAACTAAATGGTTAAAAAATTCACACTGAGAATAGAATTGCACTTTCCTTGGTTCTGATTCTTGTCACAACTGATGTCCTAAGCTGAATATTTAAGCTTTAGTATTTGAATGAAAAATTGATGGTAGATGACTTCTGAGAAGAAGCAAAAGTATTCATGAGACTTCATGTGCTCACAGGCTACCAGCTAAGCAATGTACTCATGTGAAGGCTAGTGGGAAAAAAATAATAACAATAATAACCATAAGGTTACTATTTAGATAGAGATTTTCAGTCTGTAAGGAATATTTTAGTAAAGCAATGCTGATTTTTACATTAACATACTTATTTTTAATGTAGAAGTTCATAGCTCTGGGCTTTTATCTTTAAATTAAATCAGAAGCTAAGTGCCCTCTTATAAAATAAATAGGGAAGCACTTTTTAATTTTTAGGAAGACTAATAGTGCTTTCATTTGAATATGTGGCTGTATTGACATGTGACAACTTTAAAATAAATTCATGAAAGCAAAATGTAGCAGGAGAGTGTTTGTGCTTGATGTCAAAAGCTTGAGTGACAGTTGTATGTAAAGAAGTGGTGAAGCGGACACCAGAATTTTAGGACTTTCAAATGTAGTTCTAAAAAGCATATGAATGTTGCTTATGCATACAATATTTTAAAATTATTTCAGTGACTCAAGAGGGTGAGGGTTTATTTTGTTTGTCTGTTTTGGGGTTTTTTTTGGTGTTTTTTTAAAATTAACTTCTGGTACTGACTGGCAAAAAGCACAAGGAAGTCTCAGTGCCCTGTAGCACAAGGACCATGTTTTAAATTGCCAGTGGTACATTCTGCACTGAAAAGAAATTAAGGAGTAAAATGAAAATGTAAAATGCAGACTCAAGTGTCATTAATTATTGCTGTCAGAAATTTCACAGGCTTCTCCGAAACAAATGCCATACATAAACATTTATAGTAAAGAGGCAAGTAACAACCTATGCTGGCACGGAAGTCCTCTCCTCCAAAGACAACTGCATCCAAATGAAAGCCAGCCTGGGATCCTGTTCTCAGTGCTTCTTCACAGACAGCCTTCAAATGAGAACAGAGCATTAATGTCTACAGAAATGCAGGATGCAGAGAAACTACAGAGGCTGTTACAGCAACCCAGCGGTACCAAAATCCTTCTGAAATGTTGCTCCTATTAAGCAAAGCCACTGTAGGTGCTCGCCAATGCACAGTGCTTTAAAATGACTCAGCAAAAGAAAAAAGTATTTTGCTTTCCCTAAGCATCCAGATAGCAAATACTGGGCATCCATAACAGGTTCCCCACCTTCTGGTTTACATTATGCCTCAGGTGTTACTGTGACCACTACTTCAGACATTTATGTAGCGACATGAAACAAAACATTTGGCAAATATTGCTTAGCAACAAACAAAAAGTATTATATTTGATTAGTTTGACAAGCAATATATCTGCATGAGAAACTGAAATAAAGATCAGAAACTCTTTTATGAAATAAATAATATTAATGGTTTACAATTATTACAAGTTCCTTACAAGATAGAAGATTTGCCACTTTAAAGTGTCCATCTACATATAACTAAAAATAAGCAAAGGAAGTTAAAATGCAACAAGTGCTGCTGAAAAGCATTAAAATAAAAGTAAAACAATTTTCTGCTGTAGCTTTTTTCATGAGGAGAGTAGTATTACTATTTTATATTGGTGTTTGGATAATATTAGTATCTTTTAAGGCTAAGGTACATGGAAAGAGACATGTAATTACCAGCTCTACTATCGGGCGTTCTTCTGTAGCAGCTGGTGGGACACAAAATCATTCTGTAACAAAGTGTGCTTTAAAAGGGAACTCTCCTGCCAGCATCAGCAACTGCAACATTAAACCTCCACTATAAAATACTGTAGGTGAAGAAAAACCTCAATGGTTTAATATATGATCTAATTCTGTGTTTGCACACTGGACAGGAGCGTGTCCATTTGGTTATGGCTTTATCATGCTCGCAGATAGGTGAGTGCGTGCTGTAAGATAAATGGCTGTATCAAACGACCAGGCTGCCTGTGAGGTACTTCTGGAGGGACTTCTGATCTGTGTGTCCTCAGCTGGTCTGAAACTTTTCCCTTAGAGCTTGGGAGGGGAATGTGGAGTTCCTTGTGCATGCACGAGCTCTTCTGTTTCATTACCACGTTTCCTTGCCATTCTGAAAAACCTGGACTCGATAGGAAGGGCTGGGGAGGGATTTGTATTAAAATGAAATTAATAAATTAGATCTGATCTAAAATTACCCTAAAAATGAGCATGTTCTTCAAGTATTTTCAATGTTAATTCTGTGTCTAATCTTAGCATTAAATACTCTATCATACAGACAAAGAAATGACAACATGGAATTTGATTGTAATGTTATTAGTAAAAACCATTATAAAGAAGCAAGTTTAGCAATAGTGAGGTGATAATTAACTCTTATTTCAAACTAAGTGTTACACAAAAGTTGTGTCTGACAGCTACTAAATAGCCTGAAACACTGAGTATTCCATATCTTTGGAGAGACCTTTTCCACTCCAAATGTGTTCAAAACAGTACCAATGAATGAAGAGAGGTTTTGATATTTGTTGTGGACTGTCTGGAGCTGTTCTGTCACTGGAATACTTTGAATTTATGAAGGCCTTTACAATACAAACATCAGAGTTCAATGTGCAAATGTTTTTGGGGATTGAACAATAAATTTTGTATTTTTTAACCTCTTTTCCTTGGTGAAATCAGGGAGAGACTGAGTATTCTCCTTATCCTAGTTTGCTGAGATGGCAAAATATGAACACTTCAAGACTTTCTTACCTTAAAATTGAGCAAGCCCATTGCAGTTTCCACAAAGGGGATAAAATTCATTGGTTCTACAAGTGTTCGGCCTTTTAGGTGATGTAAGAATTTGTCTGAAAACTAAAACTACACAGAATGAGCTATCAGAGGCAAAAATAGAACAGTCTACATGTATACACAACATGGCAAATATTCACCTGACTGTAACAAACACCCCTCCCCACCCCAAAACCTGATAACTAAAAATTAGAACAGCTTATAACAAGGCCTGTGATCTGAAACTGCAACATTCCCATACATTTCTAAATTTGGAGGCTGGTTTGCAAGGAAAAAAAAAATTAAAAAAAAAAATCCAATCTTAGCACCTCTCACCCTGGCTCAGTGAAATGCAAATCCGTGGGCTGTGGAAAACAATGAAGTGCTGCTGTACCTGAGGTCCGGTTTTGTTTCAGGTCCAGCACTGCCATCACTGGAAGCGCTCCACAGCCTTCTAAGTGGCATCCGTATTATTCATTACGGCACCGTTACCCTTTTGTTCAATAGGCTTTTCTTCATAATTTTTTAGCTTACCTAGGAAGGCCTTAAAAAGGAAGTTTAATTCTTTGAAGACCAAAGCTTGCCAATTTTTTCCATGAGACCAGTTCACAGCTAGCTCTGAGCTGCCAGTGGGGTAGCCCAAATTCCAAAATCTATCATCTGGAAACATACAAAAGCTCTTGCACAGATTTTTCCCCTTTCAAAAGGGAAAAAAAAAAAAAAAAAAAAAGGAGGGGGGAAAACCTTCAGCCCTATATTGTAAATGTCTTATGTCTGTCCAGATCGAGTAATTTGCGTCAAGATAAACATATTTCAGGTACTGCAAAAATGTTAGTAAATAAAGACAAAAATCACATATGCATATATTTTAAATTTAAGGAATATTCAACTATTAATGGATATCAAAGGAAAGGGAATTTTAATCATCTCTCCATTCAGTCTCAGTTGGGTAAATCATATCTAAGAGATTTGCATAAATATAAACCATCAAAGACTTTTCATCTTCAAAGGGGGTTTCAAGACCCTATAAGCTTTGTACTGTAATCATCGCAGGTCACAACCCTGCAGGAATAAGGCTGCTATGGCAACATAAAAAACTAATGCTTAAGGCTTAGCATAATATTCTGACTAATAGAAAGGAAACTCATTTTAAAAGCTGGCAGCCTATTTACCAGAAGCTGGATTAGAGGTGTTATTTCCCCTTTTAGCTTCCCCCCACCACCCCTCCCCAAAAGAAGGAAAATCTAATCACCCAGATCTTGAAAAAAAAAAAAAAGCTTTCCAGCAATTTGCAGTAACTTTACAATTAGGCCAAAATAAATCACAGCTTTCTCCGGTGAAGAATTCTGCCCTCCCATCTCTGCTCTGCATCATCACCATGGCCCTCTAGATAACTTTTCTTTAGTGAAGAGAATTCCACTCAAAAATGTGCAAGGAGAAAAAAAAATCAATTCACTCTGTACAGTATGGCAGGTTACTACAGTGACAGAAAACAGTAAAGTTCACCCAGGCAAATGCAGAAAATGAGGTAATATAATGGTATCAGTATATCTTCTTAAGACTCTTACCTGGTTTTAATTTTTTTAAGAGGAAAAAAATGTTACTGTGTGTATATTTTAGGTGCAAGTTAAAGAGCAGAGTTCTTGTTTTATTTTAACTATTTTAAAAGTCACACTCCTGGAATTTTTGCTATCTTTTGTTTTGAAGGTAAAGCAAAAAAAAAAAAAAAAGAGCACATTTAATTAAATATTGCCTCCCTTCCTTTCCCTTGTAAAAGATTTGCAATAAGCACCAATACAAAAGGTAACGAGTGGAGAAGTTTCAATTAATTTTTTTTTTTTTCAAAAGGAGACGATTAAATGTTTCCGGCCTGGTAAAGTGTTCATTTCAGGGAGAAAGGGAAAAAAAAAAGAAGAAGGCGGAGGAAAAAAAAACCCACAAAGCTTGGGGAGGGGATGAAGTAGCAAGGCCTCAGCAATTCTTTCAATTCCAGTGCACACCCAATAGTGTGTCGGGAAGAATGCACACTGGTCGGGATTTGTGGGAGAATTGTCCCGCCACAAAGGAGGGAGAGTTACGCTTGTTATAGTCCAATAAGCCATGCCAGTCAAACAAGTACCCACACTAGGGACAAAAGGAAAGCAAGAGATTCTCACACAAAAGAAAACAAGTAAGCCCATCTTTTAGTTGTGCATCAGCCTCCAGGTTTTCTGCTGCACATAAATAAAAATGAAGGGGGGGAGCGGGTGTGCGTGGGGGGAAAGAAACAGCTTCTGGGAGGCTGAAAAATCATGCTGGAGTGATTTTTTTGAGGATTGGGAAAAGAAGGCAGCGGTGTTAGGCAGAGTATGTTCTTTGTGTGCAAAGGTTGGGCAAAGGGAGAGCGAAGCAAAAGAAGGACAGTGATGCAGAAGCTTCTGGGGTTGGCTTGTTTTCCATGATGGAAATGAAAGTTAGCCAGAGGGAAGGTGGAAGAGGATGAGGTGACAAAGAGCCCTGGCATCCCGTCTCCCCGCAAAACCTACTTGGTGGCAGCAAGGGCTCTGCCATTTTGGTATCATGAATATTCATCACTGACAAGTTCTGTCTAACACTTACATGGCTGTAAACCCTGAGAGGTGCACTCTGGTTAATTTAATTACCCGTTGGTGGAAGGGGATGGACAACCTTCCGTGGAGGCCAAAGGGGCAGCGCCACGGCATGGACGGGGCCTGTCCCACACCTGGTGACGGGGCTGAGCTCCGTGGTGTGCTCAGGCCCATCTCCATGGCCTGATCAAGGTTAGGTGCTGAGATTAAAATAGACCCTAATGCGCCTGCCTGCTTTTCATCACAGCTTGCACGCGTGCTAGCTGCTCAGCTAGCGGTTTGCAAAAATATGAAGTGAATAATTAAGCATTATTCCTTTACTGGTGTGTTGCAGCAATAATGGTATATCCAAACAAGCATCCCTCTTTTTTGACAATTAAAACAATTATAGCATAATTAGGCCTATTTCAAAGTTTTCTTAAGTAATTTGACATGCCAACCATTTACATTTCAGGTTTTTATTGGCTGAAAAGTCAGTTGTGAAACACAAACACACCTGTCAGCAATTAAAAAGGAAGAAGTAGAGAACTGTTCAGGAAATAATATCTGTGCTAATTAAAAACACTACTTAAAAGCTTCCTGTTTGTTCCTCCAGTTGCCCCAAGGAGTGACCTTCCCCCCAACCCATTTTTTCATATGTTGCTAACATGGTTTCCCATCTCCTGCTTCCAATGCACGTAACTAAGGCTCTTGGACAGACAATAATTTTGCTTGTTAGGGTAGTCTGAGAAGAGTCAGGCACTTACCCTTCTACTTTTGATAATATATTCTGACAGCAATATTGGTTCTTTGTCAGCCATGGGAGAAATACACCTGGTTTTCTTTATAAACGTGTTCCATATATGCTTTTTATACAGCACATCACACACACACATTTAAGTGGATGCACTGCCCAATTACCTCAGCCAAGCAACAACATCATATGGCATTTGCAGCCTTCCTCTTAACTCACAGTCATTCCTCTCTGTGCCTGGATGAACTTGGCCCAACAGCTTCAGTCAAAAGCTACTGTGTTGTTGGTACTCACCCATCTTATTTCCTCAACATTTTCAACCTTGGGCAGCATCATGCTTGAAGGCAGGGTCTTGGACTGCAAAAGCACCTCTAGATCTTCTTCTGCAAGGCCGCTGGACACGGAGTTTATCCTGACACACTTTTCACCATGGCCTAAGTCAAACTCTTCAAGGGTTTTCACGATGTTCAGTCTTGCTTCTCTCTACATTATATATGAGTTCCGATGCACAAGAAAAGAAAAAGAAAACATATTTCCTATTGACAGAAAAACGCACTGAGAAGAAAACTTGTTGAAAAGACATTGGGGAAAAGCTAGACAGCCAATATAGTGGTTTCCCCAAAATGTCTGTCACTCTTGGACTTTATTGAAGCAGTCATTACCAGAACCTCACAATTTTACCTTCCTCTTTACTGTTTCTTTATGACTGGTAAATTCAATGCATGGGGTTTCTACCACTTGCAGGAAACAAGACTTTTGTGTCTGCTAGTGCTGAACATGTATAACAAACACAAATCTTTATGCTAACATAATGTATTGCACTAACTGTCTGCTCTCTCAGAAATGGCATATTCTTAAATTTGCATCAAAAATTAATTTTTGTAATTTAGCTCTGTAATTTTGCCTGAATGTCGAAAAGTACAGACGTATATATGCCTCTTTGGTTTTCCTTTACTCCATGTATTCAAAGTGCATTAAAGGCAGTAATAGAATTCACAACATACATATAAAAACAACACTGAAATAACTCCAAGGTTTTTCTTAGACCACATGAAAGGGCATTCTGTTGGCACAAAATAAAATCTCCAAAGACACACACTTCCCCTGGTCGTTTGCTATTTTTGTGAAAGTAAATTTACAAATCTGTTTAATGGTTGATTTGCATGAAGAATACTGGCATGCTTTTCTGAAATGAAATGCATTTCTTGGCCTGGAGAAGGGGGTAGGGGTCGGAGGAAGGTGCTAGGCTCCTTGCTTCCTGCCAACTGAAGTTTTAACCCCAAATTCCTTCCACTCACCAACAGCCCCTAACAAATTTGCATTGTCAAAACGCACACTTATCATTTCATTTGTGAAGAGTTTTTATGGGGCTAATAAAACTTTAAAGCTCCTGAGCCATGGAGGCTCAGGAATGACTTTAACAATATGCAGTTGCTGAATAGAGATGCTTTTCAAGAAAAAAGGCAAACTCAAGAGGAAAAAAACAACAAAAAGAAATCATCAAAGTTAATATGCAGGCTAATACAAATCAGCAAGAGAGCACATGACAGTAGATTTAAACCAGACGGATGCAGACCTCTGCCGGCAAGAGGGGCAGAGGTGGTTTCCCAATGTGGTCTGAGTTAAACAGTGTGAGGGAACAGTAGCTTACAGTTGTCAGGACCGATGAGAACAGGGTCTCCCAGGCCAGTTTAAGACAGCTCTGCAGTGTACTGATTTACAGGGCTGGGACCCCTGATAATTAGGGTAAGTTTGGAGAAAAGCAATTGGTGGCTCTAACTGGTTAAAAGGAAGGAATAATGAAGCAGAAAGTTAATGAAATCTGAAGCAAACAGCCTTCAGCTTGGGGCTCCTAGCAGTGCTCCTCCCAAGGCTGGGAGCATATGCCTGTTAATGGGACAGGCGGGAACAAGGCACCCATGTATGCATCCCTGGGCTGCCATCAAGGGGTGCCATCTCTGGAAAATGCAACCCAAAACGTGAGCTGCTGTGAATGGATTCTGTCTGGAGCCATTAGGAGAGCCACATAAACATGCATGCAGTTTAGTACAAACACGTCCAGCTGGAAGACAGCTCCGGCCCATGGCTGTCTTATATGGCTCTTCCAAATTTGGTCAACCCAACTGTATGATGCCAATACTGGGAAATACAAATCCCCTATGTTTTCCTTCTCTGACTCAGGGTAATAGGTTTCTAGGGCTGAGCTGAAAGCTTCTGGACATGATGCAGAAGGGTAGCTTAAAATCACACTCCAAACCAATTTATGCTTTTAATTAAAGTCAGATTATCACCATTTCAGCACACACCAATGCAATTTGCAAAAGAGAGATCTTCCCAAAGTATCCTCTAAGGCAGCACTCAATTCCAGCTGAAGGCACATCTCCAGCAAACTTGCAGCCTAATTTGTTATGATTTTTTTTCAGAATATAATAATGAGCACTATTATGAGACCATTTCATATCTGTTTTTCTCCTCAGTCTGCAAACTCCCTTCCCAAAAAAGACAGATCGTGTCTTTCTAGGTATATTTCCATACAAAACACTTATTAACAGGCTGTTGCTGTTATCAATTTACATAAACTAAATGTGCAGCCCTCTGGTACGTATCCCAAAAATAACCAACAACTTCACTGAATTTATACCAACCAACAAACATGGGGAGAGGGTTGATGTTTTTTCCCATATTTTAATAGAAAATATGTTGCTATGTTAGTTAACACACCCATGCCATCTGTTGGGTTGAGAATTGATGCGTTTGCTTAGAACTGCTATGTATTAGATCTGTATGCCCAGATACTCCAGGAATGGAAATCTTTCCTTTTCATAATATAATACTTCTAGTCACTATAGTTTCCGCAGCAAGAATCAATTTATGTTTTTAACTGTGGAACAAACTGATGGGATCTGGCTGCCAAAGCCAGAGCTTGTGAGGGGGCTGACTGTGCCTACCCTTCCTACAATGGAGGAAATCTGACTAATGTTAGTGGGGAGTATCAGGTTCCCATAAAGGTTTCCAATAAAACATTTCATGGGTAAATAAAAAAATTATATACTAAAACCTTTGACCAAACGTATTAAAAACATGGAGAAAAGGGAGAGTCCTTTGTGCCTCATTAGGCAGGGAAATGTAGAGGCTCTTCTTATTGTAGAATTCGTGCAACAGCTAAAATCCTAAGCTAGATAAACTACTCCAAAATTGTAACAGAGAAAAAGGTAGTCCTTGATACAATAATATCCTTACTGCCAAGAATGGGAAGACTAAAATTTTTATGGAATGGTGAGAAACATATTTGCCCTGTTGTTCACATGAGAACTACAACATCAGATAATACTTTGTCATGAAGGAATAGCTGATAAAGAAATAAATCAAATCATTAAGTAAAATATTTCATGCTCAAGTAGCTTGGGATGGTGATATCCTCCTTGGGTCCCATGTGAGCTGGGTTCTTTATCAAACTGAACAAGAGAGAAATACAACAGAGAGCTTCATGGTAAATAGTGATGCTATCAAAATGCTTTAAATTTGTGCTGGGAAGCTCACTGAGGAAAAAAAATGGTTGGTCAGGGTGGCTACTTTAGCACCCCGTCTGTTTGACTCTGAGGAGGACACAGGAAGAGGTTCATTATCATGTGCAGCTACGCCAACTGGTGAAGATAAAGGTTTTGGTGACGCAGCATTGCTGACAAATCCATTGCTACCCAAACACACACACACACACCCTGAAATTAAAAATGGCAATACGCACAATGCCGGCTCCACTGGCACCCATTAAACCTAATAACTAAGCATCCTCATGAGTTTCTAGCTCTGAATTATCAAATCTGCAAAGAAAACAACATCCGTCCACTTTTACACTCCAGTGGAAGAGGTGGTCCCTCGCGGCAGGGCTGCGCAGTCTCGCCATCTGGAGAATAAATCGAGTGTGAAGTACAGTATAGTTTGGGACCAAGCTCCGTGGCGGCAGCCCAGCAGTTAGTTCATTAGTCCCAAACTTGCGGGGATTAGTGCGGTATCAGCTCTACTGTCGGATGGGATCAGGCAGGCAGAGCGCGAGACTCGGGGAAGGGGGTGGCGGCAAAGAGGGAGCCCCTTGGGCTCCTTGATAAAACCACACTCTATTAGTGCACCTGAATGTGTGCTTTTGGTAACAGTATTTGGAAACAGCTTCCCATCATCTGAATCAGTACCTTCCCATTTCTCCTTTTTTTCTTCTTCTCGCTTTTTTTTTCCTGCACGTTATTTGTCAAAACATAGATATTTCCACTTCAGAACAGAAAAACTAAAGAAGAAAGAATGCCATAGAGCTGGAAGTTCAGCCACCCACTCACCTTGGACACACCATTAATACAGCAAAAGATGGCCAAATTAACAGCAGATGGAAAAATTATATTTTCTTCTTTCTTTTCTAACTGGTACAATTCCCTACAATCCTGCTTTTCATAACTTTTTTCTAGATTTCTAGACCTACCTGATTTTGAGGACAAAACCTCTGTTTTGCTTTATTTTTCTTGCCTAGTCTTCCTCCCCTTTTTCTAAAGACCTCCAGGTCTTAGTGTAAAGATAGTGATCATACTTAAATATATATTTGTATATAGATCCCATCCTGTTAACATCATTTGGTAACAGTTCTTCATGTGGAAATGTAAATATATGATGCACTAAAATGGCAGGCCAGAATCTATCATCCTCAATGCCATAATAAGTTGGCATGTTTCAAATAAGAGAGGAAAAATTAATTGCTATAATCACAATTCAAGTGCTTTTTTGGTGACATGCCTGACATGGTAAAAACATACAATTATGTGGTAATGTTAATTCCTTGGAGTGGTTTGTTTACAGAACTTGACATTGCTGTATCTTTTGTCACTTGTATTAGTGCATGCCATACAAATGCACATCACAAATAAGATTTTGCAGAAAAGCACATACACATTATATACCTATAGTAGCTTTTGTGCATAATAGAGTTTCTGCAGGGGAAAAGTCTGACACCTTCTCCAAGCATAACTCTCCATCAATGAATGCCATACAGAATGAGAGCATACAAATGCCATTTAGTTTCAAACTTACAAACGGGAATGGCAAGAGAAAAGACAAGTCACATTTGTTTTTAAGGAAACAATGAGATCCATAAATGGGGAGCAGAGTGCTTCTGAGAGCAGCAGGTACTTGTCTCATGAGACTTGCTTTCTACCCTACATACATCAGGTACTCATTAGAATAAATCTTTGAAACGGCAGCTATGTATTCCTAGTTAGTCTAGTTTTTCAGTCTAGTTAGACTGAAAAACTGAAAAACTGTGCTGTAAAATATGCACAAAGCCTCCAGAAAGTGGTCATTAAATATTTTCTTATTTTTACCTCTGAGCAGATAATCAGTTAACAAGTTTTTAAAGATTTAAGAAATTTTAGAACACATTTTCTTTTGGTTCAACATGGAACACACCAAACTCACCATGTAACCAGTCCTGAAGGAAAAAAGGGGCAGGAGTGAGGAGAAGCAGGGAGAATAGAGTCTCCATCATGTATGTTGCTGTCTCTCCTCTGTATTTCAGGTAAACATATGTTTTAGCATACAGCAAGACACTGATTTTGCTGTTACTGTTTCCTGAAATCTTCATATTATTTCTTTAATAATTATTTGTTCTTTTTTTTTTTTTTTTTTTTTTTTTTTTGTTTGATACCAACCTTTCCACTTGTCTGAAAAAGATTCTTCATGACATCAAAATGAGTCATCTAACTCTGTGCACTTCTAGCATCTGCTGCTTTTCTCTCTGCTCTGCTAATTGTCCTTACATGCAGTACATGGTCTAGCAACACTAAAATGATGCAAACGTCAGTTGCAGTCAGCATTGTGAACTAAGCAGCAATTTAATTATGCTCTGCTGAGGAAACCAAATTTCTTTGCCTATTTCTCTAGAAATTCCTTTTAAGGTCTAGGAACACATCAGTGCACTTATCAGCAATAGCTACCCTGTATTTTTAAAAGAAAAGATCTCTAAAGTCTGTCCAGGAACAGCTGGGAGTGCTTGCTGCCATGTCAGCCTAGGAAACCTCTCCCTCCCTCTACCAGCGTGGACAATGTGGATCCTGAAGATATTAGGTGGGGGTCTATCCAACACCATCAGAGTTGGGCAATTTCCACATATGGTGGTCAGGTGGCCTGTCCTGAGATGCTGTCAATGTGGAGAACCAGTGAACAAGAGCCTGAGGTGGTCTCAGCCAGCAGCCAGGAGCCAGGGCTCAGGAATCCCAATAAAGCTTATGGGGTGCTCAGCTATGTCAGTACTAAATTTCTGCTGAGCCTGACTGTCCAAGGATGTGGATTTGAATGCAACAGCAAGACATTTCCACAAGTTGTCATCAAGGTATTTTTCTGACTTGCACATATCTCAGAGAAATTTAAACAGAGACCAGTAGGCTGCTAGAATGAACTGGCACATATAAATATTCACATAATATGAGGGCTGAGTATAAATGTATAAAAAAACTAGCAAAAATGATACAGCATGGGATATGTGTGTGTTTATGTCTGTTTGTACATAAACACAGAGACAGGCTTATACCTTAAGATTATGTGTACAGAAATGTTCCAAGAGGTTTTTAATGACAGTAATATATACAGCAGCTTAAATAAATCAAAGTTTTGTTCATGCAGGTAGGCAGCTATTCTTCTGTCTGCCAACTTTTACAAACACTTACAAAAGAGATGTAAGCAACCTACAAACACTTACAAAAGAGATGTAAGCAACCTTTCAATTAACACAAATCAAGCTAGCACTAATTTAAGCTGGCTGCAAGAAGTAATCTCTTTACTTTTTCCCCCTGGCTTTCTGAAGATACTTTTTGTTTTGTGACAGATTAGCATCACAAATGAAAATTCTTTAGAAGCATTAGTGTTAATTAGTCTTCCTGGACAGTCCAAATGAGCTACTGAATGATGAAATAAAGCCACAAAATATACAATATAATATATCAGTTAAGAAAAGGATTATACTGTTCTTTCATCTGAACTTAAGAGTATGTTAATTTTTATTAAAAAATATTACAGTTTTAGATGTATTTACTTGGCAGTATGTAATAGATAGCTATGGAAAATGTGTATGTTTAGACATATTTTTTTTTATTTTTACAAGTGCATCTTTTTGTTAATGCTGATAATGAAATGCACTGCTGTCTGTCAAAAGTACATATGCTTTAGCAAACTATCGATCCCTCTTCAGCAGCTGATTTCAGATGATTCTAAGTGAGATATAGATCAAATGTTTTAAAGATTGGCAAATTATTGCCTCAATTATTTAATAAATCGGTTGAAAAAAATGCTTAAAGCCAAGAGAGGTAAATAGAGTTTTTCTGAAAAAATACTAACTGGCTAGAACTTTATGCCTGCTTGTACTGGAGGAACCAGTGTCTGCCCTAAGCTGCTTAATAGCTCTTAGGAACAAGGAATGCATTAAGAAAAATCAGGTTAGGTGTGTCATGGCATTTTTTATCCTTCCTATTCTCTGGAACAAACTTTTCCCAGCATACCTACGGTCTCAATAAAACTGTGTTTCAAAGAGATAGCTTGAAATGACAGTTGTGTTTCTGTTGGTGCAAACACTGACTAACGGCTCTTATCTCAGTTTTCATAAGGTGCCTTATCTGCATCAGTAAATTAGCAAATTAATATTCTGTAATGTGATCAAAGCCCCATAGAATGCCCTAAGTCCAAGTGTTCACAGTAAAACTGTAGCGGTACATAAAAGCTCTCAACTCTTCATTTTCAACTTACATTTTAAAGTTAAGTGGTGTCACCCTGTAGATGCATGTCTTTCCATGCAGTGGGGATTCAAGACCAGAACTGGTCACTCAGGCGTCTTACACTGGGAAAGGCACTCCCACAAGTTCTCTCACTTAACGAGTTCTTGAGACACTTAGAAGAGGACTTCTGAAACCTTCTCATGCCACAGGCATTTTTTTAAAGCAAAAATTACCTCATGTATACTGTATATGCCCTTGTGAGATCATGCCATTCATATCAATTTCCATGTACAGACCCTGTGAGAAAATCTATTCCTCTGGAAGAATTTAGTTCCCAGCTTCACCTGAAGGTTTTGAGTCAGCTGCCCACAAGGCACAACTGCCCATGTACCTCCAGACTCTCCTTTGGGAGACTGAATCATCTATTTCCTCCAAACCACAATAAAGGTTTCAGAGATAGATCTCTTCAGGCATCATGCCTAGAGAGTGGTTTGGGCAGGAGTGCACCAAGTTCAGCTGCCCCCACCCTGCTCCTGTGAGGCTGCTCCAGCGAAGCCTGTGTCCCTCCAAACACTCACATGAACTGTCTTGCCAAGCCCCAGGGTGTGCAACACATCCTCAGTTAAAGCTTAAAAACCTCATGGTGGTATGCCACCCTGTTCATAGGCTGGAAATCAAGAAAAACCACCCAAAACCCAACCATATTACAAACCTAGCTACTCCATCAAAACCCCATGAGGAGACACAGGGCACCCACGTGTTAATTATGCATCACTGCACCTAGTCTGCTCTAGAGATCTACCCCTATGCCCATGTGGGCACACATGGCACTCTGCCACACTAGGTGAGGGCAGCAGGGATCTCTCCTTGGATCCCACACATTTAGCATTGTAGAAGTAGCCTGGAATTGGGAGAATAACATTACGAGATGTTCAACACAGGAAGCTTTGATCTAAGGAGCTTTGCACTAAATTGACACAACTCTTGCCTTCCTGCAAAGCAAACTTGTTTTATAATTGTATTTCTCAGCCAGTGCTCACCTCAACAAAGATCCACCTCACTAAGCTGGATTTTGCCAGAGATCCTTCTTCTTTCTCTAGCAGAAGAAGGGCTTGCTTTTGATAGAAATCCCACTTGCATGGGTGACTGGGGTGAGTCATGGACCCAACAATCCCACTTCACCCCAAATACAGGTTTTAGCACATCCTGCAGGCAACATTTGCTCAGATGCTCCATATGATGAGGCAAAGCCCATTACACTTTCTGGCAGAGTCCCTGAAGGATGGGTGGTAGTATAAAAGCAGTTGTCCTCCCTTCTTTCCGCCCCCACACCCCAGAAGTGGGAGAGGGGAAACAGTACCAGAACACCATGTCCCATGTGTCCCTGTATTGGCAGTGACTAGCTGAGGCAGAGAGTGATCCCTGATACAAAATAAAATTGTTAAAAATAAACTCCGTGACTCGTGTATTCATGGCAAGGAGTATGAACCTTTTGGAAATGAATTCACTTGTGTTCTGTGGTCTAAACAAAACCTGACAATGTGAATTTTTCCCTGCCTAGACCTGTGATTGGTGTCAAAGGAACTGAGATTTTTCTCCAGTTTGAAAGTGGGACCTGAGAAGGTGGTTGTTTTCTAGGTCAGATCTCTGCTAATCCTTCAGGATTGTAGGGTGGTATTTGTACATCACTGATAGATGTATTGTCCTGGTACAGTACAATACACACCTTTATAGACATGATGAGAATTGTTTACTGGTATTCTTCAAAATAGTGATTAAGTTCCTCATTTAGATATTCCTGATGGCAGTGGAACAAGTTATTAGACTTTATAACATTTCCTTCCCTAAGATTTTCTTCAGTTTACTTCCCTGATGAAATAAATAATTTTTAAATGCTAGGTTGGCTGAGAAGGTGCTCCTCAGTGGGGCTTCTGGAATATCTATGAAGTTTAAAGTAAAGTTGGTGCATATTTCCCAATAAAATGATAAAATAAACCGATATATGATTATTTCTGCAACATCTAAGCAGTTCCTACCCTCTTCTGCTTATTCCCATTCCATGCCCTGCTTTTTCCTTATGCAAGCTTTTCCAATCAACTTTTTCTCAAGCTGAGATGCAAACTGGATCACTGAAGCAATCCCATTAGAGAAATGGGTTTTTCAGGCTTTTCTGTGTGGGAGAATAGGATTTTGTTTTTTTACTCCAGCCTGTTTAATCAGTCTTGTTTACAGCCTGGCCAAACAAGCAATTGCACCGCTATAAGCAAGGGCATGGCAAAGGAAGACAACAAGCAGCTAGGAAGGGCAACATGGAAAAAGGAACTTCTTGAGCTGTTTTTGTTTTTCTTTCCACCACAGCCCAGCCAGCTGAGCACCCAGCTGCAGCACTGTTGCACCTAATTTGTGCCCATGAGGAGAGCAGTAGGTAGGACTCAAGCAAATGCCTGCATCCCTTAACAACCCTCACTACAAGCCCCCATTCTTATATCCATGTGCATTTCCCCATAAAATTACCTCAGCATAACCAACAGGGGCATCTGGAAGCAGAGCACCTTGTTAAATTATTGATTACTTGACTAACACAACCTTTGCCTTAATTTATGTGGTTCCCTTCATAACATCTTTCCAGACCTGAATATGCAGGGCTCCTTCTACATGTGCTTTTGTTAGCTACTCTTGCATCTGTCCAAATCTGACATGAATTTCATTCACTTCAAGCACACTGTCAGGGTTTGAGTCCAAATTCTTTACACATGGTTTATCAGGTATTTTCTCTCACTTTCTGGACAATGGCTCTGCCAAATGTAGTGTAAGTAAAAGACTAATAAGAAAATGGGTTCAGCTTTGAACCATTTCTATAAACATACAATAAATGCTGGGGTCAGCCTGGACTTTGTACCGATTTAACTACTTCAAATTTATTTGACACCAATAACATTAAGTTGATGCAATACTCTGGCAAGAAACTATTTGCTAAAATGTTACTAGCAATATAATTTGTTCTCCTCTGTGAAAAAAATTCATAGACAATCAGGATTTTACAGCAATATAACTGCAATACTACAGTACTACTGCTTTGTTTATCTTATACTAATTTTAAGCCAACAGTGATAAAATAGAACTCAGTGTTTACAAGTTTGACACCCATTAAACTGCCTTTTTTCTCACTTTCTTTTCCTCTTATATTTTTGCCCAACTTGCTTTATTGTTGCGTAACTGTCTGAACAAACTATGCAGTTAGCAATTGTTTTTTTGTCCTTTTGACTTGATATGATATCATTCTTGTTCTGAATGAAGGACTGCCATAAGAAAAATGTGAAAATGTGAAAATGTGCTCTACTTACCTAAAAAAATCTCTTTTTTGGGAAACTGTTCTGCTTTACTTGCTAACCTGTTTATATTTTTTGATTTCCCCAGTAATAATGTGTTTTGTATTGAGAACAGAAGGTAGTTTTCCTCCCAAAGTGCTCAGAGACATTTTCTCCAGCCAGAATCCCCGCTCCCATCACCTGCATCAGGTGCAGGTTAACCCTGGTGGGACTCAGGTGATGCTCCCCTCCCTTTTCTTGGCAGCGGCCTCTCCCTGTGCTGCCAGCCTGCCCCCAAGCACGGTGTCTGTTTGGCAGCCACCCCTCAAGCTCCGGAAGCTCCCTGGCTCCATTTCCTCGTTCCAGCTGGCCACTGAGGCACTGTCCCCGGCAGTGTGCTAGCAGTGCTTGTGCTGGTGTGTGCTGATGCTGCTGGATACAGAGGGCTCTTGGTGCCCTTCCCCTGTTAAGGTGTCTTTGCTTTTGCTTAGGGTGGGCTGGAGTGGGACAGTCCAGAGCGGTCCTACGGTTACCCTACATCCAGAGCACTTCACTCTGTTCTGAGGACAAAACACACAGTGGCATTAATGCTCTTTGACTTTATCTGTTGGCAAGTTCCCTACCCATTTCTCTCCTCACTCTTGGATTTGGCAAGCAATCATCTATAAACTTCCTAGGAAGTCCCTCTTTAGAGGCAGCAGGTTTCTGCAGCATGGGTGCAGAAACAAATCCTTCCTGAACCCACTAGACCACTCCAGTATCTGAGGATGCAAGGTACAACAGTACCAGAAAACTATTGTAAAGTTGTATATTGCCAAAGTCTCCTTCTTTCCTGGTTCTTCATTTGATCTGTCACCTTCCCTACTGGGCTTCAGATGAAGTCAAAGAATCACAGGACTGCTGAGGTTGGAAGGAACATCTGGGGGTCATTTGTCCAATCTCCTGATGCAGCAGGGACACCCAGAGCTGCACAGCTGAGACTCTGTACAGATAGCTTTTGAATGTCTCCAAGGATAGAGACTCACAGCTGCTGGGAAAGCTGTCAGTGCTCAGTCACCTACACAGTGGAAAAGTGTTCTGATGTTCAGAGAGAACCTCCCATGTTTCAGCTTATGGCCATTGCCTCCAGCCCTGTCACTGGGCACCCTTGAGCAGAGCCTGGCTCTGTCCTCTTTGCATCCTCCCTGCAGGTATTACATACATTGATGGGATCCCCCTGAGCTGAACAGTCTCAGATCTATAAGCCTCTCCTCAGAGGAGAGATATTCCAGTTCCTTTAACATTTTTGGAGCCCATTCCTGAGGCTTCTCCAGTATGTCCATGGCTCTTGAGTACTGATACCTCTGGCATTCTCCTCCACATGATTTGCAAAGTTTAGAAGTCTTCTCTGCTCTTTGTCAGACATGTTTGAGCATATTAAAACTGTCTAGTTTTATTTTTTAATGTGAAGGTCCACTAAAAAAAATTACTAGTAATCTGCACTCAATTTTATTTATTAATTTTGTTGTTTTTAAAATTCTCATGTCCCTTCATGCTCTCAGCATCACCTTTTCCAATACAATTCTCATTTCCAACTGAGTGATTCGATCTTTGCTTTTAGATAATTTTTCATCTGTTGCTTATTTGGCTTTATTTCTTCTTGACCAGGTTTCACAGCTTCCGATTCTGTGTTGGCAGTTTCTTGGCCAGTTTTCCCTTCCCGTTGACCAGATATAATCTCTGCCAGTATGGATGCTATGTCCTCTATTGCTGGCCAAGCAAGAATCAATCATGCTGGATCTTACTAATATAAATTTACACTTAATAGAAATGTAATCCTCTTGGGAATTAACATCTGCCCTAACATAAACTTTGTCACATTTTATGAATGCTTATGGATATTAATTAATTATTCTAGCCCACTTACTTGCATGTTTGTAAATAGACAGCTATTAGGACAATTAAAATAGCAAGATGAGTAGCAAAATGGCTTCAGTCTAACAGCTATATAAATAAATATATATTTAAGAATACTACTTCTGCCTGTGTTTCTCAGGACAGGCCGTTGTTCCACTCGGTACGCATGTGGACCTACTTTCCAGCTATTCTTGTTTCACATCTATATTGCAGAATCACTGCAGAGCCACAGGCAGGATGAACCCCATTGTCCTCCGGAGCATTCAAGCTTAGCACAAATGCACGATCTAGCGACGAGAGCTTTCACGCAGCCGATTCTGCGTGCCCAGAAGTTCAGCTCAGCTTTTTCATCCTGAACAATGGGGAAGCAAGGGGGATAGCCTAATATTTCATCCTCTGTTTTGCCTACGTAGTCTTTGTCCACCAGTGTTCTGTGGCATTAAAGGTGAACCTCTTTCATGCCATAGCTATCAAAAAGCTTTCCTCCTCTAGACAAGGCAATGATGAGTTAGAGTCACTGTTTGCTGTTATCCCGATCTGCTTTTCAAATGAAGATTCATTTTCTTTGATCTATATAACTTGTTCTGCTCCTTCTGTGTCTTCCCACACCACAGCATACAGTCTCTAGGTTAAATACAGGAGAAAATTCTGAAAATTCATTTTTCTGCTGTCCTGTCTCCAAGCATGCCCCCCTCCCTTCAAGCTTTCCTTGTACTTTTTTTTCACTGCTCGTAGTCAAACAAGTTATTGAAATGTTTTTGTTTGTTTTTTGGTGTTTCCCTCCCTCACCTTCAGTCGATGTTTGTAAAGCATTTAACACTACACCAGGCGGGTTAATTTACTGCGCTGGTAAAACAGGCTATTTGGAGTGTCTTGCAACACTGACATGTTTTCAGCTTGAAAATCAGATGTCTCCATCCCAAAGGAAAGAATTCTTGCCAAAGCTTTGTTTATATCGATGCCAGGTGCAATCTGGCCCAACAGTGGTAATGACATATGAACACTAAACAGTTTGTAAAAAACATACTTCAAAATGAAATCTGAAGCCTGTCTATAAAGACCCAGGTAAAGGTCTTACTAGGAATTTGCCTGGTGTAGAAAAGTATTTCTTTGTAGAAACATTAATTTGGCTTCTGGGCTCCCTTTAGTGTTATTAGTGGCCTCTGATTTCAGTTTTTTCATTACAGCTTGTTTTTCTTTTGCTTCTGGTAGAGCTTTCAAAGCCAAAGGTTTACTGTGTAAAAACATTTTAACAAAAATTACTGTAATTACTGTATTTAATATTTTATTTTGTACATGGCTTTTGCATGTATGATTAGGAAAATAAACCTTTTCTTTTTTTTTTGCTTCACAGAGAGCAACCCTGACCTGGTGAAAATTAGAAATACTGCAATGCAAAGCATACTGCAGCACCTCTTGAAAGGGAATTGCCAGAATTTAATTGCATCCTCCTCTTCTTAAACAAGTTCAAAATAGGCTTTCATACCTAGAGGCGATTTTTTGGTTATTGGTAAGTTAAACCTGTGTAAGAGTCCTGACCCTTAGATGAAGTAACTCCCTGCCCATAGTGTGAAAGCATCAGAAACCCCAGTAGGCTGCAAATTGTGTATGTTTGTCTGATCTCTGTGATGCTCACATCCTTTGCACATCCTTACTTAAGGTAAGATAAAACTGTGGAGAGCAGAGGCGGGTAGACACACTGAAACGTTTTTAAAATGTGCTCAGATTTTGTTTGCAAATCTGTATTAAATTGACACACCCACTAAATCAGCGGCCATTTAAATGAAAATCTGGCCCTAAAAATCAATGACATTTATACAGTGATCAGATTCTTCTCTCTTCAGAGGGTCAGCGCTAAACCCAAGCGCTCATTGCTGCTGTCAGTATGTGTGCTGCTGTAAGGAAGGTGCCCAGTGTGATCTACATATCCTATAGGCATAGAGCAAATCGCTTCCTCAAAGAGTAAACCAAACAAAAGCCACAGAACAACAGCAATAAGAGACTATTTGACAAAAAGCTATTCATGTGCAGAACCCATTACCTCACCACATACCTAAGAGTGAGCCAGTGGCTTTGGGTTTTGTCCTAAGAGGAAGCTGAGGGAAATTTTCAGGATGCTTTTCCCATGTGTTTGAAGTAAAATCAGGAGATCAGTATGCCTTTAAAATGAGAGATAAGCCTCTTAATACTTTTACTCAAACTTCACAAATCATGATTTTTGAATCAGTGCCTCAGCAGAAAAGGAAAGACTCAGATTTGCAGATGGCAAGTTGCTTGCTGCAATCTGAAAGGGTCTATACTATAATGGCAAAAAATATGACTATATACACTTTCTTCCTCTGTCCATCTGCCACTGTTATAGTCTAATGTGGGGGTGATTTTATTTAAATTTGGACTGTGTGCAGGCTGATTTCTCATTTCTGCAATCATTAGGTTTGTAACAAAAAGAGTAAATAGATTTTTTTTTAAAAATCCCAACTGCTGCCTTAGTGCTGTGTGACTTAAATAGTGAAATCATTGCTACAGGCTGCCACAGAAGAAATCTGCATACATCTGCTGCTGGTCTGCATGGTATCTCATCCAGTGACTATATATGTACATATATACATGGAGGGAATCTTTGGGAATCTTCTTAATTCTTGCAAGTACTTTCTGAAATGGAAGATACAGAATCTTCTGGTGGTAATGACCAGGCAGACCAAGAAAAACAGAAGATAAATACATTAATAATAGAAAATGAGTGATGCAAATAGATATTTAATTTATTAATATTTAAAGGTCATAGGAAGAGTCATCTTGTTTTACTCACTTATTATTCTCCTTCATCCAGGGAAATGACACAGTAGATGCCCTGCAAGCCAGTTTCCCCCACACTCATAAGAAAAAAGGTCAATGGACAGAGGTACGTATTTATCAAGACTCAGGGACATTGAAAAGCTGTCAGGAACCATGACTGCAAGCATCAGAGCATTCACCTTTCCCTTTGCTCAAGACTTGCCACGAAGAGGACACACAGATGGATTTTTGTTTTCTTGTTTTCAGAGGGAGTGGAGCTCCCTAGAAAAAGCCTTTGTGCTTTCAGCCATCAGACCCTCATCATTGCAGGGACTGCCTGGTGGATCTGCCTCCTGGGGTGGTGGTCCTCATGGACAAATCCCCGGCCCAGACTGGTCCCCTGTGCTCTCCCCATGCCCTTGGCTCCCAGCAGCACTGGTGCACCAAGGCTGCGTCCCTGGGGCTCTGCACAGGGAGCAAAGGGAGCTCTGCCCCAGCACATCCTGCCTCCTAGAAGGCAAGCTGGTGACTGCAGGGAACAGAAACAGCTGTCTAAGGCTGCCAGCTCTGCCCGGCTGATGGCAGAGGAACTGCATCAAAAAGGGAAATTGACTCCTTGATATGTTACGTTTTTAAAATGGCCTGTGATGTTACATGATAAGTTGTTTTAGGGCTTGTAGGTCATTAGCTCAGAGGATCTGAAAAAATAATATCTGAAGACAGACTTCTAAAGGATTCCCTTTAAATAGCTTATTCAGTGAGAATGAAAAAACATCAAACTAAAATTATTGCAGAACACCGATTCCCATCTCTTTTACACTGTGGAAGTGTCAGTGTGCAAGATGGAAACTCGAGCCCACTGGGACAGTAAATATTTTGAATCTGTGTTTTTTTGCAAGATGGAAGAAAACAAAGCAGCTGCCCACAAGGCTTCTTCTGCTCTGAGTACCATGGCAACTCCACCAGTGAAGGGGGGAGATGAGTTTGGTCCATTGCTTGGCAGTACCTTGAAAATGAAAAGTATACTTGGAGGTATAAGTCATCTAAATACTAATGAAATTTAGCCACTTTTTGGATGGCCTATCTCATATATTTTTTTACTTTCTTCTTTTTCCTTCAAAATTTAAAAGGAACTTTGATTTTGTTAGTGTTTGTATTCAATATTTGTCCTCCATTAAGACGGTATTGATATAATTTGGCATGCATGCTGTTCTTAAGTCACTGAAAAGAGTGGTAAAGAGCACTGTTTGCCATGGATCTGAAAATGTATAAATATTAATATATTTATTTAATGTAAGAAAATGAATAGGCAGGATACATTTTGATACACAGTTCTGAAATTTGGCTCTTTGTCTAAAGCCAATGTAAAAAATAAATGGGTTTTAAGCCTATGTAAAGTTTAAACTATCCAGCATCTTTGTCACTTATTCCATGTCAAGTGGGTTAGAATGTAGTGATTGTGATAAGGAGGCTTTTCACATCCATTTCTACCAGTAGTAACCCAAGACGCAGAGGGGGGTGAGGAACAAGGGTCATATTTATAATCTGGAATGCTGCAAAATGTATCTCTTCAAGTTTTCAGCTGAACTGAGATATTTATCTTAACAAGATCTAATTAGACCTAATTTCCATAGCATATCAATTATTTTCCTCATTAGAGTAGCTAATGCCATGTTCAGATATCATGGCAATCAAGCTTGCGATTTCTGGAAAAACTGGTTAGAAGGCTTAGTATTAAGTGTGTTTCCAACTGTGAAATTTATCCTTCTGAGCAATGCCTCCCAGTTTACTCACTTTGTTCCAGGATTCTCTGCAGCATATGGCCACTGGAACCCATTAAATAACACAAAGTAAGACAGGCAGCGATGAGTCAAAAATAGCTGCACTAGTGAATCGCCTTTCAAAATTCTGTCTCTAACAAGAAAAATAATGAAGAATAAGACATGCAATTAGAAGAAATTAAGGTCAATTTTCAAGCCGGGTTGCCTACATGGTGGTTTCAAAATCCACGTTAGGCACCTCAAATAAAAGCAGCCTGATTGAACACCTGCAGCTCTTGGCAATGTACTCGTGTATAGAAGGCAGCCAGGCAATTCTTGCACTCGGAGTCTGTACCTCCTGATTTTATTTTCCTCAGTTCCTAAACATCCTAAAACTCTGGGTTCCAACCACTAGGTTTAACACTTTCCTTTTTCCTCCTAAGGAAGATACCCAGTGCTTCCAGTGCAGGGCCATATGTGTGCCATATACTTGTTGGACAAGTCCCACTGGCTCAGCGTGAGAGTGAAGGCACTTTTTTCATTACAGGAGCTTGTCACATTTTATTTGGCCAAATGCATTGTCACAAGACACTTGGATTCCTTGCATCCAGCCTGAGTCATCTACAAGTTTGGTGTCTGTTCTAAGGTTTTTTTCTAGAGGTTTTGTTACAGAGGTCAGTATATCTGCAAGGAGATTTATCTTCTAGAGTGGCTGCCTGCAGCATTGAGATTATTTGTGCTTTGGATGCACCCAGATCCCACAGCTGAAGCACCTTCTTCCTAGGGAGCTACAACAGTCAGGCTGAATCTCACCTCAGTGTTTTCTGGGCTGTTGTCTCCAATCCCAGATCAGACACATAGCATTTTGCTAATATGAAAAGCAGAGGTAGAGACCTCTGCTGCTATAAGAATGTTACACTAGCAGTGGATCTGAGCTCGATGTATGGTTGTACTGACATGCTGCATGGCTGAGGGCAGCTTGCATTCACAGCTACCCCCTAATCAAACATTTATTAATTTTTTCTCATTTAAAATATGCCTCGTGCTCTCAATGAGTACATCTTGAATGAGGCACAGGAAACATGCAAGTTTCTGAATAAAGGGAATTCTTTACTTGATGCATTTTCATAGAATCACAAAATAGTTTTGAAGCTTTGTAGTTATTATTATTATTATTAGGTTATGTTTGTATCCAACTCCCTTCATTCGCAAATAAAAAGATGCTTCATGTGGCTGTCCAAATAACGTATTCAAAGTACACAAGAAAATAAACAACTCTGCTCTTGTGACCTGTGTTATGAAGAATAAAAAGTTACCTAAAGGTCCAGAGAAGGTACGTGCTGTGTTTGTGCCCTTATATCTAAGCATGTCTGTGAATTTAATGGGCATATTCAGGTATTGTGCGGATAGGAATTCAGCCACATTTCTCCTAATTGATTTGAAATTATATAGACAGTAACGGTGCCAGAAGACAAATTAGTTTGCTCTTTCATACTGAGCTGAAGTTGTTTGGTTTTCTTAAAAGAAATAAAACTGATAATTGTCACTACAATAAGTAAATATGTCTGAATACATGCAGAAAGCAGATCTATTGGGTAAGAAGGTTACAGAATCTCATTTTGTGGTCCATCTGCTCCCTCTTTGCTTCCCAAGCCAACAAACACTAATCTGGGATGAAGAAACTGACAGGACATGGGGGAGGAGTAGATGGTCATGATTCCTGCATGTTTCAGCTTTTTGATATTTGTGCTCATGCCATTGTGATATAATAGAAGGAAAATAACGTAGTGGAGTCAGGAGGACAATTCCAACAATTATGCATTGCAGCAGCATTTTACTGCTCAAGATTTTCTCACATATTCAGTGCAATTTACATGTTTTACCACTGAGATCTGAGCACTCAAAATTAATGTTCAAGGGGGAAAAGATGCATTGCTGGAAAAGATTGTTAAGCAGATCATAAACTGAAATAAACAGTAAAATAATCAGATTGAGTTAAGAAAAGTGTCCAGAGTACTCCTGCTGGATTTTTTCTCTAATTTGCATCTATGCTGATGGTCTTGGAGAAAATGTGAACATCATCGTAGTAAAAATTTCTAGTGGCCGTAGCATGAAATAAAAGTGGTTCAAGAGGATGAAAATGAAATAAAGAAGAGATAGGGATAAAATCAAAATTCAAAGCCACAGACCATGAGTATGAAATACAAAGCCAAAGTGGCAGTGTGGCTAATGAGGGATGAGAGTGAGAGAGGGATGTGCTACATGACTGTGCAGTAATCAAAAAAAGGGCCAATGGAGCTGTATCATGTCATCTCCATCTCTGCACAGCTCAGCAACAACAGCATTGCCAGTTTTTACTTCTAATTACGGTCACTTTGTCATCAGAAGGACCATAAGGAATAGAAATAAGTTTCAATGGAAGCAAAAAGGAGCAAAGTGAAAAAAAGATATTAAAATAGATAAATATGTATTGTTTGCTTTAACTATAATCAAGATGCAAGGCATGTACAAATAATTCAAGCATTTGAATGCTTCACTAAAAGGGGTAAGTTCTTGAACATAAGCAAAGAGCAGCATCACTAGCATTTTGGATAAGAACTATGAAGAAGTTACAAAAACCAAAGCTGTTGTCAGCAGGGAAGTGTGCCTAATGATTAAAGCACCTAATCCAAGATTTAAAAATAATTTCGACCACATGATGTGAAGCACTGATGCAACATAAGGTCCCTCTGCCAGGTGAAGGCTGCTCAGAATTTCTAAAATGGTAACTGTAGCCCAGATCAGAGGCTGTGAGTGTGCACAAAAATGACTGACTTCCCTCAGCTAACCATGGATTTCTCATGGATTCCTTCTTATTCCCCTTCCATTCCACCCTTCCAAAGCCACCTGGCTGTCCCTTGGATGTGGTTACCCTCCCTTATGTGCAGGACCATCATGATTCACGAGGAGAGTGGCTTAACTTTGATGCATGAGCCAAGATGCACATTTGTCAGCCTAGAATAGCATGGATCCAAGTCACATCCTTCAGTCTGTGTGATGCCTTCAAATGGCCAGTCATCACCAAAAAGTCAGCCTAAGCTGTATCTCCTCACTCTCCTGTATTTTGGAAGCTGCTCTTGATGCATTCATCTTTCACAGAGGCTGTCAAAAATTCTCTGTTCCCAGGAGCAGACACAGGGCCTAAACTTTTCATGGCCTAAGGACTTTGTCCTTACAGGCTTACTCACTAGGATTAATGGCTATGAATTACATGATATTGATTTTGTGAGAGCCAGGAATTTTACACAGCAAAGCCTATACATAATTACAGATCTTCCTCTGAACTTCATCTAATGCTTCAGGATTTATAAAAGTCAAACTTAAACTTGAGATAACAAAAGAGACTCCCAGCACAGCAAGTTTTTCCAGAAAAACCTGCCCAGAACTCTTCTCAATGGTTTAATGTACTGCAGGCACAGTATGCAATCATGGAATAAGGATATGCTTGGCATGAGCCAAGATGTGCATTCATCAGCCTAGAATAGCATGGGTCCAAGTCACATCCTCTGGTCTGTGTGATGCCTTCAAATGGCCAGAGACATCACCAAAAAGTCAGTTTAAGCACTTTCTGCTCACTGTCTTGTATTTTGGAAGCTAGTCTTGATGCATTCATCTTTCACAGAGGGTGTCAATTCCCAGCAGTAAGAAGAGAACAACTTTCTCCTTCTACTTACACTGGATGAGAGATCCTTGGAACGAGTGGCAGGCCCTTTGTGATTAATAGTCCTTGACTGGATTATTTCATGAATATACTCTTGCTTTTTGACTGATGTTCATTGCCACACTATCAAAAGGAAAATGAGTCTAACTATTCATTGTGTGAAACAGAGCTGCTTTTTGATTTGCTTGGAACGTGCCACTTGGTAATTTTTCTTGTTTGAAGCATCTTGGCATCCACAGCCAAAGACAGACAACTCAAGGACACAGCTGGTCCTACAGGCTCTAGAGAAACCCTGGGAACAAAACCAGGGCTGCAGAGTTGAGAGAAGACTCCACGGAGTGAATGTGCAAAATCAGACTTGGCAGAGAAAGCCACCACAAGTGTGGAGCACAGCCAGGCTTCAGTGAGTGCCTCAGTGGAAAACCTAAGGGCCTTTGTCCAGAGCATGACTAGCAGAGGTCAGTAATGAATAATACAGTAACAACACTTTCTGCTCATCCACATCCCGTGTCCAGCCTTTAGATCCCATCTCTTGGTGCAGCTGGAAAGCCAATGCAACGAAAAGCACTTTGACAACCCATGTGTCTATCATCTGTGAGAAGAGAGGGCCAACAGCTCTGCTGGCTTTCACTTTGCAGTCACGAATGTTCGGTAGTGTAGCAGAGAAAGCTGTGCAATTACCAGCTTCCAAGTGGCCATGGCAGTGGTTTTGTTCCCTCTTTGCAGGGGAGTCCATCAGCTATGTATGTGGTCCTTCTCATCCTGCAGCTCTTGCTCTGCTGCTAAGTCCTCCCTGCAGCTGCTGGAGCCCCTGCCTCTCCCTCTCCTGCAGGACAGACACTGGAGTGCTCTGTAATTCCAGATCCACCTGCAGTCTGGCTCTCCCTCTGCATGGTCTGGATGGCACAGGAGATGGTACTGGTGGCTGGAGACTCCAAGCACAGCTCTGATCCCCTTTGTAGGGTCTTTGTTTTCTCCCAGAACATGCTTCTGTATTGTGTGAGCTGCTGAAAATAAACAGCATCCTGGAAATGGCACAGTTTCCATGGCAGGTTAGCTGATGTGGTGGTCCATGCACCACACTGCAGAGGGTGGGAAAGCCAAATGCAATAGGGCAGGGGATGCTGTGCACCAGACCCATGCCCAAAAAGAAGGGAGCCAGACCAGCCAAAATTACATAGGTGGGCAGGTTGCAGGAGCTAAGTAATCCATCCCAACTGAGCAGACCTACATTGAACTGCTGCCAACCATACATGTAAGAGAAATCACTTGTTGCTGCAAAATGCACCCTGAACACAGTTATAAACAGAATTAACATGAAAACATGGATGTTCGGATGAATTAATTAAAAGCAACGCCAATTTTGATTGGTTCATAAAACACGCAATTAATTATTTCTGTAGATAAATCAAAACACACAATTTGCAAAGGAGAACCCAATTCACCCTATATGCTTTAGGTTCAATACATTTAGCAAAAGCCAAATTAAAGAGATTGAAAGGAATCTTTGCACTTCTTGTTGAAGAAGAATCCAGCCCCCCTTGATTACAGATCATGCAGGAGCTAGTGCTGTCCTCTGTCTGGCAGCAGACTCCCACCCTCTCCACCAAAATAACATTTGCTTACTAATAATGTCTCTTTCTCCAAAAGGTGTAAATGGGCCCATGTTCGAGCTCATCACAGATTCAGCTATATTCTTTTATCTCCAGTAATCTGGAGATTTTTTTCCCCTGCAGATAGTTTCTGTGTTCCATTCGCTGCTATTTGCTAGAGAAAGACTCTTGGGCTTTTTGCCCTTTGTATTTCCTCTCTTCTTTCATGTGGAGAAGACTGCCAACGTGGGATTTGCAAACTGCTGCCAATATGGGATTTGTGCTGCTGCGGCTGCCAATCTTTAATTTAGCATATGTATAAAGCTAATTTTTGGACACGATGCTAGTGCCTGGCATCTCTGCAGGAGTCAGCCAGGTTGTAATGTTTGTATTGTACTGCACTATAAAAAAACAATAAAAAGAAAATATAAAGGAAAAAGCCTTTTATCTCTAGCTTTATAGCTACAGATATGGTCGAAATACTTGTTTTCTCCCTCTGCATCTAAAATCCGCTTCCTCCTTTCTGTGCCATAGCCCTTTCTTTTAGATTTGCAGTTTGTGTTGCCTGTATTAGAAGCCAATGATAGGCTCCTGCTCCCTACTGAGAATATCTTCATATTAAAATGTATAAATTCAACTCTTTAGGGGCAGAAAAAAAGACTATTTTCCCTTTAATTATATTTAAAATACACAGTCACATATGAGAAGAAATATTTTCTCTTTAAAAAAAATATGTTAATACAGAGAATCAGAGAAAAAAAAAATCATTCAGGAAACATCTTTCTTATGGAAAACATAAGCTTGACTACCCTTCCTTGGCAAGGACATCTATGGTTTGGGAGGATGTTCCTGCAGTGAATTCTCTAAAATACGGCAGTGCCATTCTGGCCACTCAGTGGGAGTGTGAGTGAGCCAAACTCCAGCTCCAGAAGCCCCAATTTGGAGGACCCCATGTGGCTCCAGGGAGCTCCTTGGCCAGGCCTGGAAGCAGGCAAAGGGAAAGCTTCTGGGGAAGCCATGGCCACAGGATGGACTGAGGGAAACAGCTTTCTGCTGCCCCATGACGGTGGCTACAGCAGGACAAAGGCTGTACTAGAACCACTGTTCCCAGGGGTCCCAGATGGATTTATAGGAAGAGATTAATTCATTGCAAGAGACTTCAGTGACAGTTCACAGTTCTTTCTTATGGAGAGGATCTCCTAAACCTGTACCTAAACTTATTCCAGCCCTTGTACTTGAAGGATGGGTATTCACCAGAAGATGTGAATACCCATGGAGGAAATGCCAGTGAATGGGCTATAGTTTGGAAAAGCCTGGCAGACTGCGAGTGGCAAACTGAGCTAGTGACTTAAAGTAGGACCCACTGACTGCACAGAGTCTGAGCATTTGCCCCCAAATGCAGGGGAAAAGATCACCAGACAAACACAGAGCATCATGAGGATTTTGTAAATCTGCTTTTCACAAATATTTAGTATACCCATAGGCTATTTTGATTTTTTCTTTTGTTATCAACAGAGATTTTTGCAGTTTCTTTTCCCACTAGATATATCAGATGAAGGAAAGGGAAATTGCTCTATCCTGGCATCACTTTTTCATTTTAATTATTGTGATTTAAATTACCCCATCTACGGAAGCCCACAGTAGAGTGTTGACTACCCAGTAATAGAAGGTAGTTTTTCCGCACGGCTAGACTGGTATTTTCTAAGAAGGAGATCTGCTAGCTTGCCTACTTTCACAGCAGCAGTGCCATGGGCCGTAATGAGACAGGATTATTGTTGCAACTGCTCTTGAAGGCCTCTCTCCCCAGGCAGCCAAAGAATGACTGAGTCACACAGATGATGCATTCGCTGTAACAAGATGGACAAAACCCTGAAATCCACATCCCAAATAATCCCCCACATACCCACACCTCTGGAGGAGGGGGTGTGGGGGGGTGAGAACAAAAGCACTGATGCCAGAAAAAAACAAACAACCCAAACTGTTTATTTTAAATAAATAAATAAAGGGGGAGGGGGGTGGTGGTGTTTTCTAATACCAATATGCCCTGCACAGTCATGCAGAAGAACCGGAGTTTGGTTTCTAATCGCAGCCTCTCGTTCCCGGGGCTGGCAGGAAGCACGCATGGGGTGAAGGAGGTGCCGTGCATCACTCAGCAGCAGCCCCTCTGGCTGCCTAATGAAAGGGGCTGACAGGCTCTTGTGGGAGACCCATCCAGCCTGCCTTGGCTGGAAGGATGATGGCCTTGGCACAGAGCACCACACCGCGGGAGGGGATTTTTTCCCGGCTTTATAAACGACATCCTTGAGGCCCTGTGTGGCTGCCAGCTTCTCCTGCCCAGTGCAAGACTGTCTAGGGCTCCCTCTGGGGCTCATCCGCCGGCTGGAGAAGCTGTGTTTGAGAAACACAGGACAGCCCCTGGCAGAGTGTGCCGAGCTGGACCACCCTCGCTGAGGTTCCTGCACCTGCTGGCAGGGAGAGCAAGCACTGCGACTGGAACAGCCTCAAGAATAGAACCATTGATAGAAGCACAAATGTAGAGCAATTATTTATCTTGTGCTAGGAGTGTGTGAGGTGGCAATTGTGCAGAGCCCTCTGTAAGTTAGAAATCTGCTCTATTCCCAGAGCATTGGTGCATCAAGGAAATTCTACTGACAGGCACCTCAGAAATATGGAAAGGATTAGGACTCTGAATGCCAGGATGGTGTCAGCAATGTTGTGCTCACATTAGCAGCCATGCTTGGACTCCCTCACCCTCTTCTGTCATGGGGACAGCGGAAGGAAATGCTGTCATCTTTTCAGAATCAAGCACTGCCACTGGAAGACATGAGACAAATACTATTTTATAGAGCTCCATGAAGCTTCAGAATTACGACACAAAAATTCCTCAAAGGAGGGGGCTTTCTGCACTTTTGCCTTGCTTTGCAAGTTTCTGCACTGGGCAGCAGCCTTTGAGCACCGGTGATTGCTCTGGGGAGCTGTTCCTGGTGACCAAGGTCTCATTTCCACCAGGAGTACCTGCTGTGGTTTGGATCAGTCATTACATTTCACAGCACACAGGGCTGCCCTCTGCTATGTGCCAGCTGCATCTGAAGCAAAGCAAGCAGTTAAGGATACTTCTACCAGGATAAAACCTACCATAGGTTTTGTTTCACTTGTGTCTGGCCCTTCTCTTCTGATTAAATTCCATGATTTATTAGGCTTGCCTGATGCAGGCAGAGCCCAAGCACACAGTTTTCCCTGACAAGGTATCACAAGCTCATGCAAGTACTGCTCATTCCCAAGACAAAGATTTTATCCCTGGACTGCAAGCACTGGCCACTGTCTGTGTCTGATCAACCACTAGTGACTCTGCTAAACCTGACAGAAAATAGGATGTTACCAAGTATTGTTTCTGTCAGAGAGTTGCAATCCTTGGCAGTGCCAAACAGGAATAAATATGAACCAAGTATTTAAACTGCATGCTGCATCATGAAACCTACTCAGACACAAAACCCAATTCAACCCAAACAACAATAAAAAGCTTTTCAGGAGGTCTTGGTATGACCTCATAATTGACCTGCTGATTCACCATTCAGTTAGGCAAAGGATTCATATGACACTAGTCTTCCCCAATCATGTGAGAAGGGTACCAAATAAAATTGACTCACTGGTGTGAAACATGAAATTATCCTCTCACATTTCATCTGTCAATTATTTCACATCAGCAGTCAAGGAAAACAGATGTAATGAACAGCTCATCATTCAAAACAATCGCCCCCTAAACCCAATTCCCTTGCTAAACATATTCAGGGGAAGATCAGCAATGGTTGGATTTACACACTATGTGAACTGAGTTCACTGGCCAGTTTTCTGTGTTGGGCCACACCAGCCCAGCTGTACCCCACACCTCTGAGTGGCCAGGCAGCTGCCTGCTCCTCACCATGCAATACCATGTCCAGCTCTGAATAGAAGTGCAATGTCTTGATGTCACTCGCTTGATAGCCTGGGCATCTACCTCTCCCAGCATACCAGTGCTGAAAGCAGGGCAAGAAAATAAGGACAATAAAATAGCCAGGATAAGAGAAAATCACCATTGTGTCCAGGGTAGATCACAATCAACAGTGAAAGTGAGAACACATAAATGTTAAAGTTTCACGTCAAAAAAGACTGATGTCCCCCAGAATAATCCATATTTAAGAGACAGGCAGACGGCCCACATTTTTCCATCTATTTTTTTTAAGTCTTTGCCCTTACCTTTGCCGTCCTACCCACATCTGACTTCAGGACTACCAAAGCCTGAACACTGCTGACTGTATCTCAGTATCAGAAATACCTTGGCAATTGCACGACGAGATAAATGTCACTGCAGACTGATATTTAAAAATGCGTTGCTATGACTTAAGGGAGATGAAAAGAGAGAATTTTTTATTTCTCATAATATGGCACACACAACCATTACATCCTGAGCTTTTACATATCACCCTTTGCTGATGTAAATACTAGAAATGGATGCTATGTGGTCAACAGAGCACTGCTGAAGCACGGGCAGTCACACAAGAGTGACGTTTCCCACCTAATTGCACAAACACTCCAACAAACCGCGGCACCTCGGAGGTCTGGTTCCTCACTGATATTTCAGTTGTTCACTGCTGCAGCCACGGATGCAGCGAATTTTGAATTAAACACCACTGCTCGGTGATGCTGACACTCCCAGTCAAGCATATCTTGATGAAATTAGAGATGCAGAAAATATTTTTTGACAGAGTGCACGAGCAAAACAGCCAGAAGTGCAGCGAGTTCGGTGTGAATGGCTCGTGCAGAGAGAGAGACTGGGGAGATGTTGAAAATTGGAATCTCTGATTTTGGCAGGAAGAGGCGAATTTTATTAGCAATCTATGCCGCAAACATAACTTTCCAACTATTAATAGGTTTTAGTTGCCAAAAGAAAAACACCATTTCTAATTGCTTCTCAGCTCTTACATTTTGCAATGGAAAAAGAAAAAAGGAGAAGGCAAGAAAACTTACATCTCCATTATGTAAAATATCAGACCGGTGGAGAATACAGCAGCATTCAAGTTTAACAAAATCTTCACAAATGTAAACACTTTACAACCTTCTGCCCAAACCTGCAATTCTATGACAAATTAGCACAAACGTATGAAAAATATGCAGGAAAATTTTGCAAAGCATCATAGGTTATTTAGGAATTAGTAAAATAAGATTGGCTATTCTTATTATTGCTACCCCCTAGCATGCAGGGTCATAAAAAGTCTAAGGGCATTTTATTTCCTTGAAGAAACATTATTTTCTTTTGAGTTTAATAGAATGGAAAATGTAAATTAATGCAAGAGACAGCAGGATTAATTCCAACCTGTAAAGCTCCAAATCCCACCTGTTTCAGTGTACTTCTTCCTAGTCTAAGAAGGAAAATACAGCCTTTTTGGCTCTGCAAGTACCACTGAGATCCCTGAGCAGAGAAAATTGCTATGATACAATACTTTAATTGTCTTTGACTTAGAGGTTTGGATGGGCTAAATGAGACTTTTAAAGTGGCATGTCTAAACTTCATTGAAAAGATCCTCAGCTTTTCAGAAGGTCCTCAAAAGTTCACTAAGACACAGCTTGTGAAAATTAGTAGCTAGCTCCTTTCCAGAGAAAGGCTGGCAAGCTCAGCTGGGAAATAGCCTTTAGTCAGAGCAGAGAGAGCGGCCCTTGGGGAAGGGCCCAGATAGACTTGGTTCCCATGGGCAGCTACTTTCTGTCCAGCCAGAAACACACAGCTTCCCCCTAAAACCAAACCAGCTGCTCTCAATCATAACAGTGTGTAGCTAAAAATTGCGAAGATGTCTTTATCCAGTGCTCTGATCATACTGGCTGAGGTGCCCACACACGTGAGCTTTCCAGTTGCATAAGAAAGCATTGACTAGCTGCTCCGTGAGGTGACTGGGGACTTTTCCTACCTTACATTGCCAGAACATGGACAGCATATGTACTGGCTTGCATGAGACAGGGTCTTGAAATTGAAATACAAATTCTCCTACATGTCCTTACTGGAGCCATGGAAGTTGGAAGGAAGAAAATGCAGAGCTGAGCAGTGCCTGGTGTGCAAGGGTTTGGAACCCACGCTGATGACAAAACTAAAGGAGCAGCACTGTGTCAGGGCACAAGGTAGGAGAGATGTGTTCCACAAGGAGCTCCCTGGACTACAGCATGCCAGCTAAAGCCCACTGCTGCTCATGGCCACACTTTCTCATTTGTCTCTGTGGCTGGGTGCAGCCAAGCACGTGTGACAGTGGAGGCTCACCCTGAGACCTCCTGCGTCCCTGGATGTTGCCCACAGCACTGCTACAGGTTCAGGTGACAGAGATGAGAGGGAAGCACCCCATCCTCACAGAAGCCTCTGGCAGGACCCAGCCCAAGAGCAGACCTGAGGTTCAGTGACCAGGTCCAGCTCAGCTCCCATGTGCAATCTGGGTGGCCAGAGCAAGCACAGAGGAGCAAGGGGACAACAAAACCCAATCTTTCCTTCGTCCTTCTGTGAGGTGGCAGAGGGGCCTCTGCATGTGTGTGCCTGCAGCTTGAAGCCAGGCTCTGGGAAATGCAGCAACCACGACAGGCTGAGCACGGCGTGCCCCGCCAGGCGCCCGCTGGGCTCTGCACCCACCCCTACTGCTCGCCCCCTCACAGTGCAACAATTTACCCCTGAATAAATTAGCAATAATTGGAAATCCACTTCACTGGACCTTACACAGCATGACTAATGTGACTCACTTTTTAGCTCTGTTCCTTTTGTGTGACTACCCAGCAAAGAGGGTGCCTTAGAAAAGACAAGAATCAGTAAACTTTATGCTATGGAAAAAGAAATTACAGTCTCTGAAGAGTGATATAAAGGTTTAATGGGTGCTTTGGATGCACAAGAAGTGAGTGTGCTAAGAGTGCTGTGGGGCACAATGTTCCTACTGATGGCTTTTTGGCTTTGTATCCTTGTCTTTACCTTTCAGACGGTGCATGTTAATTTTGGTGGCGTGGGGACAAGGCTCACAGAAGTACATCTCTGCAACAAAGGCAGTACAAATCTGCAGAATACAAATAATTTTGAAGAAAAACTCCAGACTTGTGCTGTTTACTAGCAATGTTTCAAGGGCTGGGTGGGCTGAGAGCTATCTGAATCCCAGCCTTTGTCTTTGCCTAGATCTCTTATGAGAATGTGGTTAAGCCATTTTAATTCTTCCTTTATGTAAAAAAAAATAATATTAAAGGTTATTTAGAATGGTTAACATAGAGAAATTACAGCATAAAAACATTACATGCCAGATAGGTAACTTTTAAGAAGCAAGAGTGCAAACACTGTTAATTCTGGAGTGTCACATACATCCATTTTCTCTCATAACCCTATTCAAGCTCATTGTATCGACCTAATTGCCAGGCTATGTTTTTTCAAGAAAAATAAAATGAGGAGTGTTCAGCACATAAATGCCTGTGTAAGCCCTGTAATATAGCACAGCTACAATATTCAAACAATTTGGCAAACTCTGTGCACTCGCAGTAACTTGCAACCTGGTATATGAAGTAAGCACTGTGAATTACAATACAGAATTTGCAACATAATCAGTGTGGGTTTATTAATGTTATATGCAAATGCCATGTTTAAATATTTATCTTTTGGTACCTGCCAACAGGTATTTTCCATTCTAGGGGGAGTACTTTTCTCTTGATTTATGCACATAATTCCTACTACATGAAGCCCAGATATGCATGCAGAAGGAGAGAGAAATGCATCCCTGTAGCTATAATTTTTTCTAAGACATTAGTGAGACAAGTGTTTCACAATTGCTGTGCAGGATCCTTAAGCAGAAATTGTGGTGCATGAAACAATCCCAATTTCCAAGGAAAAAATTATACCCTTTCATTCTCATAGCAGCATGTAACTAAGGTTTAGATGAGTGAACAGATGCATGCAAAAATCAGCCATGAGAATGGAAAACATTCATTTTCACAATCTGCTAAATCTGCTAGGTATGCATGAAACGAAGCCAGAGAGATCTCCAGCAGAACGCAATGTCACAGTCTTGGCACAACGGGGAACTTTCTCAGATGCTGCTTGTGCCAGCACTGGCACTTTTACTGTACAGCTGTGTTTAGAGAACACTGAAATACACTGGAATCTCAAAGAGTTAATGATACAACTGCTATTAAAATACATTCTCTCTACCTCCCACCTTTTCAGGAAATTAGATGGGATTTTTTTTTTTCTTATTATTGCAGCTATTGCTTCACATGAAGTAACAAGTTCAATAGTGAGATTTTCCACGTGTGTATCCCTCTGCAACAATGCAAGTCCCTTATCAAACCCTTTCAATGAAAATCTGGTTTTGTCTTCACAGCACATACATGACCCTGGCTTAGTGATCTCATGCAATGCTGAAAAAAATCTCAAATTTTATATTCTTTTTTTTATTACCGTTATTCTCAGATAGAGAATAAATGAGCATAAAATTAGAATGAGTAGCTTAAATTGAATTAAAGAGCATAGTCAAATCATCGCCTAAATAGCAGATTCTCAGAAATATGGTTTCTGACTTTTCAAGGGTGAATTAAATGTCTGACTCTGTTGAAATGTAGATCTTATCAATTTAACGTCACAGCTGGTGCCTGGCCTCCAAAAGCCTGATTCTCTAAAGCCCAAAGAAAGCAAATGCACCACCCTGTTTCATTCTAGCATGTTGTAAACAAGGGCTGTGGGCAAGAAACCATACATGGAAAAGCAGGAAGGGAGGAGACTGTTTCCTTCAGTGGCAGGACTTCCTCTGGCAGCTCCTTTGTGCCTCCTCTTGGTGCAGGAGTCTCAGGTCTTCCCTTTCCTAAAGAAGGCACCTCCAGTGTCTTTTCCCCTAAATTGCATGGAAGCACTTGGTTTGAGCAGGACCTTCATGATGAAGACCTTTTCTGGAAATGACAGGGAGAGGTTTTCTGCAGAGACAGTGTTTTTTTTTTTCTGGTCTCCTGATGGGATTCTTTCTTTTGGAAATCTGGCGGCTTCACACAGAAGGGGAATTTCATAGCTTATCTTTTGGTATCTTGGATCAATTTTAATGGCAAAAAGCATTAAAGGAACTTGTCACATGGCTTCTGGAATCACATGGGGAGTCCAGGATGTCTCCACACTCCAAGGCTGCTGCTCAAGCACTGGCATTTATATTTCTTGGCAAAACCTGCATTTATGTACTCACTCAATTTCCAGAACAGGGTGAAAACCAGATGCCCTTCTTTGCACCATGCAGCTTACACCCTGGGATGTCTACATGAAAGATACTGTGATGATGGGGTTTATTTTAAGGAGGTGGTTGATTGGTAGCCTACAGTGTTGCCCTTTTCATGCCACACTCTGGAAGGGAAAAAAAAACCTATGAAAGGAGGTGTGCTTGCGCCAAGGCACTCTGTGAAGTGTACCTTCCCTCTGATCTATGACCTGGAATCAGTCCCCAGAGGCAGGGAGGTAGATGCTGCCAGGATGGCCCTTGGACTGCTTACAAAACTCTGCTGGAGTCCTGACATGAGGAGGAGGAAAATGAAAAGAGTAGTTTAGAAAAAAAATACTTTTGTTTAGGCCAGATCTGTGACCTGTAAAGCTGCCTCAAAAGGGATACACAGCCTCTATACTTCCTTCAGAGGCTCCATCAAAAGGAATGCCTGGAATCTGCAGCTCTGTGCAGTATAATGTTTCACTGCATACTCCTTCCTCTTTGTTATGCTTCAGAAGTGTGCATTACAATTTTGTACCTTCTTCAATGACTTACTTCTCTTTTTTTTATAGGGTGTTTCTCTTTCTTGCCATTTAAAAAATTTCCAGGGAAATTTCCACCAAAAGAATGGACAAATCAATTGTCTGAGTCAGATGCAACATCAGTATCCACTTCTCTGGCTTGTCCTATAATTGACAATAATGATTTTTAACACTGCTTTGGGGAATGAGTACTCTGTATTTAGGAAATCCAGGCAAAGTCTACAAGTTTTTCAATATTGGGATGAAAGGATAGTGCCTTTCCTACTGTGGTGATTGGGGCGCAAAGCCATGCTTTGGGGTGCTATGTCATGGGTTACAGAGATGATTTCACATAAGTGAAAAACATGTAATTCCCATTCTGTGACAGCGTGGTGCAGCCACTTGGGAAAAAGCCACAACAACAACAACAACAAAAACCCCAGAACTAGTTCACTGTGGTTACAGCAAAGCAGGCTCTTTACTGCATGTGCTGTGAGGCTACCTTGTCAGGCCTATAGGTTGCTTCCACTGACAAATGCTGGGGAACCCATTTGCATGGTTGGATGAGTGCACAGGAGAGAAGATGGTGTGCAACCTCGGCAAGCGCTGGAAGCGCGAGGCACGGAAACGTGTAAAGTGCCAAAAGGGAGCCGGCAGAACATTACACTTGTATGAAATGGGAGTAATCTCATTACCAGAGGTGATAACCATTGCACCCCTGATGGAAATGCATAATTACTGAAAACAGCTAATCAACTGCAAGAGCAGCAGGGTAGCCAGAAGCTCCTATCTAAACCATCTACTGCGCTTAACCCAGTTGAGCTGCTCCTCCTCCTCCATCACCTTCTACAAAAGGATCAGTAAAACAGGCTGCACATACAGACCCTCACATGTGGGTCAGCCCAGCTGAGTGATACAGTGCTTTGAATTTTTACTTGCAAATAAAACATGCATCAGTGAAGTCTCTGACTTAATTCTACAAAATGCTCAAGCACGCCACACTTGCAGCTGCTCATTTCATAGCTACATCTCTAGATGAACAGAATTTGGAATAACAGCCTGATATCCGACTTCTGTTGAAAAAAAGTTGACAGCAAGCTTCTTGCCTTTAATCTCTGACTTTGAGAAATCTTGCCTTTAATTTGCTAACAATATATTTGGCTATGGACAGTAAGAGGTGATAATTCTCAGACTAACGGTAAGGGAAATTGACCTGTTAATGGGATCTGAAGAACACTTGCTCAGCCTCATTGATGGTGAAAATGGTAATAACCAGCTGCTGGATTCAGCAGCTGCAAGCACATAGTTTTTTAATTTTTCTGATCCTTTCAGTCTCTATCCAGGCCCTTCCAACAAAAAGAAGAACTGGCTTGAATTGTTTATTGAACTGCAACAGGTGAGGGAAGAGTACAGAGGGAGGGAGAAAATATCTCTTGGCAGTTAAAAGTAAAATGCATAATTTTCTAGTTGCAATTAGAAAAGCAGTAAAAACTGCACGAATTGTTTCAAGGTCTTTAAACAGGACAAGCTGCTCATGGAGCTGGCAGGCTATTAGGAAAACACTGAAATGAAAATTTCCCTGCTAGTATAGCGATGGTATCAGTTTCATGTCTGTTGAAGATCTGATTTCTTGATGATGTCAGTAAACTAGGAATAGAACCACACAGGGACACATGCACTGTGATGCTTGAAAAAAGTCATAGACCAAAATGTACAATCTGTCCCTGGAGCACAGATATAAATCCAGGTCTATCTTCTCATGTTTCATGTCCTGACCACTAAGCTAGAAAGTCAGCTTCAGGCCTAGATTTGGTCTGTGGCCCAGTTAATATCTACTTATTTAAAGCAAGGTGGAGGATGTCTCTGCCACAGGGCTGCATACATACAGATGGAGCACCAGAGTTTTATTTAGCAAGCAGAGTGCTGCTGTCATCACTCCAGATAAGGACAAATAGGCCTGTGCTCCTGGCTTCCTGGACAAGTTTTCTAACCACTAGGAAAATCATGCAATCACACATCTATTTCAGGAAGGAAAGGAGACCACTTCATCCATCTGCCTCCTCAAAGCAGGGTTATCTACCACTCTACCCGAGGCTGATAAGGGCCTTACCCAGCCAGGGCTTGGATACCCCCATGGAGCAAGGACAGACCAGTGCTCTGAGCAGCCTCTTCCAATGGCTGACCATCTGCATGGCAAAGACTTTATTCCCTTTGTCTCCAGTCAGCATCTTCCTTCAGGCAGGCTGTGGCTGTTGATTGCAGCCAGTCTTTGGCCTTCCTCATTCTGTGCTTACATATCCAGGTAATATTTCTGCATTCCTCCTTGGGAGCCCATTCCTGCATCCATTTCCTATATTCTTCCTTTTTGTGTTTGAGTTAAATCAAGAGTTTCCTTTGCAACAAGCTGGCTGTCTGCCATGCCTGCCTGTTCTTCCACCCTTCAGATGATTTTTTTTGTATTTTGTGCAGATTGTCACTGCAGTCTGACTAGCCCTTATGAGCTCCCTTGCCTCCAGGGGAAGCTTAATGTGGAATTGGTCCTGTCTACAGCTGAAGTCTTGTGTCCTTGCCTTCATCACTGCCTTCAGGATCATAAACTCCAGCATCTGACAGCTCCTGCAGCCAAAACTGCTATTGACTGACAGTTCATTTTCATTCAGGATTCCAGCAAAGCATCTCCCCTAGTTAGTTGCTTGGCACTTCCACCAAAAATTTGTCTTTCTTGCATTCCAGAAATCTAAGTGTCTTGTGACCCATCACGTGCTCCTGTCAGTAGATTCTAGCATGGTTAAAGATCTCCATAAGAGTCAGAAAGAATTTGAGATATTCCCTTCAATTGTTTACAGAAATATTTGTCCACAGTCTCTCCTTGATCAGAGGAGACATTCCTGTATTCTGGCTTCCCCTCTGACCCTGATCCATCAGCTTTCAGTAAGCCTTTTACTGATGCCACCATGGACATGACCATTATTTCCTCTTTTCTAGCCTAGCCATCTTAAAATAAAAAAGCCACGGCTTGTGTGCTTTGCATGTGTCTCTTGTCAGTCTGCTAGGCAAATTTTGATTGCTCAAGTGCCTGAGACAGAAAATATTTGTCTGATAACCTTGGCATGAAAGAGACAACAAGCCACAACAAGAACACAGAAATATTGCTAGTAGGCACAAAAGCAAACTTTCAAGCACTTAAGAGTACATTCAGGGATATGTCTAGGAATAGCACTCTTGAATGCAGCTGTCTAAAGTTAACTCAAGGCAACTATAACATGTTCCAGTGCTAAGGATGCTTCAAAATACCTGAAATTGTGAAGCTGCATGATGAAGTAAGAATAAAGTCTATTGTTCATGATATCTATTGATTCAACCTGGGTAAAGAAGAAGACAGGACAAAACAAGCTGACATCATGATTTCATGATAATTACTCAGCACTGGTGAAGCTGCTCCTGAAATGCAATCTCCAGCTTTGGCCACTGACTTTGAGAGAGGTGTTGAGAGACTGTGGAGGGCAGTCAAGATGTGAGAAAGCTTTTGACACTGCTGCATAAAGCAACTTCAAAGGGAATGTGCTAATGCGACAAATGATCCCAAATGGAAGTTCTAGTTTCCCCTGCCAGATACATTCATCAGTAAAACAAAAAAAAGTCACAATTCTATAAGTACTCTGCTTCACTCAAGGAATTGAGCTTAGGAATAGCCATAGCAGATTTACAACACATTCTAAGTTTCCTAAGCACTTATGGAGTTCAGGGTGCCACTTGTCTGGCTGACAAGGTGGGAACTTCTTTCATGTAGCTTGCCCATTTAAAAGGTACCACAAGCTCTCTTCTCTTGGACAGTGAGAGTAAAAAAAGGGCTTATGGGCAGCCCAGTGTGAAACCCAGGCAAGACTTCATTGAGCTGAGAGGCTGATGCTTTGTTCCACTGTTCCACAGCAGCACCTCATTTGCTTCCCTAACATTTCCTCACACCCTGCCTCCCACTTACCAGCTCTTGGACCACACTGGAAAAGAGCCTCCTTACTTCCAGCTACAGTGGACACAACCAGCTCATAGATGTTGCCTCTGCCATTATCTGAAGTGCCCACTACTACTCGTTAAATATGCAGAACATACATCATCATCATTGTCATCGTCATCATCATCATCATCCTCATCATCGTCGTCATCGTCATCATCATCATCATCCTCATCATCATCATCATCATCATCATTATTATTATTATTATTATATTTTTTTTACCTTAGTCTGCCTTCCAAGACTATATGGCTTTGACAGGTGAGACTTGTGGCTCTGTTCACCACTAACAGCACAATGAAATCCCAGAGATTCCATGGCAAAAAACAAAAACCAAAAAAACCCCCCACAAACAAAAACAAACAAACAAACACACAAAAGTGTGTGGGGGGGAGATCTCTGAGAGCCCTTGTTTATGGCAAAGAGCTGCTGCTTTTCCTGCAGGAAACATCACCCCCATGAAGGCACAAGCCATGCAAGGTTTTGCTGTGTAGCACCACACCTCAGTGAATGTAGGTGGATGTAGGAAGAGGTGATGTCTGATGACCAAGAATGGGAATTGCTGTCAGAGGTTAGAAGCCAGTTGCTCTTTCTGCTAGTTTCTGTCAATTCACATCAAGCACTACCCAGAAGTTGCTCAGTGCATGAATCACCTCTAGCTACAAAATAAAGCATATGTGTGCAGGGCTGCTTGTAACAGCCTCAAGCACTGAGAACCACAACCCACCTTCACATTTCTGGGCATTTCTTTTTCTCCTCAGTACCTCCACAGTACCTCGTGGATGATAAGCAAATTTGAAAACATGAAGCCAGATTCTGAGGTCAGGTGCCCTGGCTGGCAATGTTCAGGTGATGCTGCTGTTGTTTTCCACGTGTTGGTCCTGAAGGAGCTTCTACAAAGCATCTACTCCAGGAAAATACATACTCAGATCCAAGAGTGCTGGGTGGCAGAGCCAAGCATCCTTCATCCCTCCCTCCCGATTCAACAACTTCTTTCACAGCCAGGCAGCAGCCAGTCACAGCAGGTGTAGGATCATATGGAGGAAGGGTGTTCTGCTCAGTAACCCCATTGCCCCCTTGCATCTCCATCTCTCTCTTCCAGAGACTGAAGGCAGATTATGAGTATCCAGTCAGGTGATGTGGCTACAACTCCCTGGTCATATAGCATAATCTTTCTTTATTTCCACATAATCTTTCTTTATTTCTCACTTGACAGCTGCTTCCATATGGAAAATGAAGAGCTAAGCCTTTTGACCCAAACTGAGGAGATATAGACAAACATTTTAAAAACAACCTGTCTTAAGGGCTAAGTGTATATACCTTCCAACTCTGACAGCAAACCTGGAAACAAAATGCCATAGCACTACTCATTACTTAAGGGGGAAGAAAAGGCAGATCTTTTATCAAGGACCATGTGCTCCTGGGAGACATGAAGTTTGTGCCTTTCCTGATGTGAGAAATCACAGGCACATTGTACGCCCACTTCTCTCAACACTGTCAGCACCTCAGACCTCTGTGGCAGTGGCTACAAGATCCCTGTGTGCTTTAAAGCATCAGGCTTATGGTCTGTTGCCTATGGAATAAAGGAACACATTTGGAGGACAGATTTTTGAAAAAGAGCCACAACAGAGGGTGAACTGCTATTTCCCACTTCTAGTAGGGTTCATAATCATTGGTGCAAAATGCATACAATAGAGTATAAATCTTGGTCCTGTTGTAAAATCTGTACTGGGCCAGCAACACTGAATATGATGTTGCAAAATCTAGAAGAAATTTTTTGTCATGTCTTTGTGACTGGTAGCTTTATTAAGTGGATTCTTCTTAGCCCTCCACACAGAAGATTACTAATTTAATTATTTCAATGATGCAACTGTGATTAGGTAAAGACTTGGATTCTAACCACAGAACATTTAAAATAATTTACAGGGGATGCATAATTCACAATTTTAAGCAATAAAAGTTTTGTTCTGCAACTATGATGTGGACAAAGATTTTCAAATTGAAATATGACACGGTACATACCCTTACAGCTTTTCAGTTTATGTATTTCAGGACAAGACAGTTCATTCTCCCACTCATCCCCTGTTCCACTGCCTGCAGCAGCTGTCCCAGAACTGCTCTTCAAAGTGTGTAAGGAGAACTCCATCAGAGTCTCTGTGGAACAGCTTGGTGGGCCTTTCAGTAAAGCAATGAGTGTTCCTTCCACACTGCTGTCAGTCTTCCTACAGCTGGAATGCAGAGGCAGCCTCCCAGGACAGGAGAAGGTCTCTGTGGCTGTCCCATGCCCATTTGGATAACTGAGAATTAGCCACAAGGCATGTACAAATCAATGTGTGGGTTATATATGAATTATCAATTGTGGTATCTCTTCCTACTCAGTGTTTTTCCTTTGTATTTGAGGCAGAACATGACCACTCCCAGATTTCACCTCATGCATATTTCACTCCATTTTTCCCTCCTGCACTATTTGTGCCATTTATCTTGTCCTATATTCACTTTCTTTTTTTTCCTACTTTTGGGAAAAGCATCTAATATCCCTGTAGCATTAGTTTTTCTTTGTTAATGTCAAAAAATGTTAATCCGTGAAGACTTGCTTCCTAGATAATGTTAATTCAGCTGCCAGTTTTATAATAGGATTATGCTTTCCAGGATTTAAAAATCCCACTTGTTAGCTACAAAACAGACTTCTACTAACAGCTATAAAATCTAATTTAATCCCTATTGGCATTAACTAAATAGCTGAGGTATAATTTCTGACTAGCTGCACTTAACACCCTGCTATTGCCATAAATATATAAAATTCCCTTTGAAGTTATAAAAGAAAATGTTTGGTAGGATAAACAGGGTCTCGTGAGTCCAATCATATGTTATCTCCAAGGCATAACAAATGTTGTTTACATATTGTAAGGATTTTGTGGACAGCGTATTTAAATAGATTCATCCATGTTTACATGTATTAATTTGCCCTTTTTCTCAAGAAAATGCATACTAAATTATGATCTATAAATATTCTATTTAAAAATAATTGGTTAATGAGTGGAAGATTTGGTCTGTGTGGAATCAAAGCTTAAAATGTAACCAAATAACCTGACTAAGCTGGAAGAAAATACCAATTTGTTCCACATATCCCCTTTTAATGCACAATTATATTGTGAAACCTTAGAAGATAAAGTTATCTGAAGTCTGGCATAGGAGCAGCTATTTTAAGGCAATCTAGCAAGAGGCTGTAACAAGTTAGGAGGAAAGAATGAGCAAGTCATGGTTTATAATCATCCTAAAATGAACAGCCAGGATCTTTATAACCATTTGCTCCCAAATGAGGAACAACACAAGGATTTATGGTCTTCTGGAGCTCAGTGATCAAAATAAAGAAAAGTATTTATAATTATTTTCTCCCAGTCTTGAAATAACTGGTAAGTACATTGTTCTGGAGAGGATAGCCCTACTGCACTGCAGTGAAAGAAGGATAGCAAAAGAGCCATTACAGCGACCCACAGCAGGCAGCACTGTGTTATGCAGGAGTTAAAGCAGCAATCTCAGAGCAACCAAGCTGCCTTAAAGATAGAAATTGTTACTCAGACTCAGAAAACACGAGAATTTCATTTATGCTTTCAAAAAGATGCAAAATGCTGATCAGACTCCACAGTCAGCTTATCAATTTCCTTATTGATAGACAAAAAGGCAGTTTATTTTGTGATATTACAGACAAAAAGAAAGATGAACAACCTCAGCAAAGCAGCTGAAATTAACATCCAAATCTGTGGCAGGCTGGATTTGCAGACATGTACACTTGTTTTTGGAGAGTTATACACTATGCTTTGGACAGCACATTTAGGTATGCTAACAACTGCACATGCTCCATACAGCTATAAAAAACACTGTCAAAACAGCAACTTTTCAAATGCAGCTGGATGTTTTGACTTACTCATAATAATAATAAAACTGGCAAGTTTTTCACTTCTTTGTAAAAGAATTTCTTGCTTGGACCCCAGATTCTGGGCACGGCAATGTGTGACCTAAGGATGCATTAAGAGCTTTCATGCCCTTGGAGCCTGCTGCATACTGTGGAGGCTGCAGAGCTGTGCAGGTTTAGATGGGAATAAAAAAATGCATATAGTTCCTAATGCTCCATCCCCATTTGTTATGGCTTTTATGGCAGGGACTAGAAAAATTGCAATACTTGCATTTTGTATTCTATTCTGTATGTGAGTGCACATTAGATTTGTGGCTCTGGATGCCCTCCACTGTCAGTGAGCCAGAAATTTTGGGTATCAGCTTGTTCCATGAAAGTATATTCTTTTGGTGCATAAAGCAGAGCTTTACAATCTTTCACAATTTGGAGAAGAAAGTTATTCACAGAATATGTAAAAACCAGGGCTTTAGGAAATCATAATCCATGTGTTTTGTCTTCTGTTCAACAGAGATAAATTGCTCCACTCTAAGTTAAAGGGATGTCATGGCATGGGTTTGATTCATGATGGAAATAAATGGCTGGTTTTAGACAGTTCTCTACTTATTTCACAACTAGCACGGTTCACATGTCTTCAATATTTGCTGGTGTATAGGAGGAAGAAGCTCAAATTGCCTAAGGGCTTAAGTCTGAGTTACTCATTTAGACACAAATGTCCTTAATTCATGAAATGTGAAATGTTATCTGAATAAGGACAGAGAACCCATAGCACTATCAGTATTGTGGACTCCTGGTCATACAGTGGAAGGAAATGAGGCTTTTGCATAGGTACTGGTGGTTTAGTTCCCACCACTAGGATCCTTTTATCTGGTCTCCAGAAGAATAGTGGATGAACCCAAAGATACAGATGTTAAACTTCATGTCTTTTTGGGTATCTTGGCAGCTAACACCTGCCAAGATTCCCAAGCCTAGCCATGACAACACACACCTTCACTTTCATCTGCAACTTCCATGTGTATGGTTATGCTGTTTCTCCATCTGACATCAAAAATTCTTTTCTCTTACCCAGCATCTCACCACATTTTCTTGTGTTGCTACCTAATAACACTACTAAATCCCAGGTGAACAGGTATTGTTTAAACAGTCTGGAAAATAAACCACAGATTTCCCCATAATCTTCTGAGTATCTCTGAGGTTCTTCTCTTCAGTGGGACAGGTCCAGCTTTGATGGCACCAATGCACTGGGAAAAGTACCATGCATTTCCACCTTTCCTTCCCTACCTATCTTGCCCAAATCAGACCACAGGGCCCCTGTACCACTGCCTGTGACCATAGAGATACCTTGCAGACAAGTTTACCAAAGAGTGCAAGGGCTGTATTCTCTGTGTGTCCTACCACTGTCTGGTCCATGTCCCTGTTGATGAGGGTCTCTAGGTTCCCTCACGCTTCACTAGACACTCTATTTTAGAAGTGTGGGCCTTGCTATGAGGAAGAACAAGCAGGGTGGACTACTGGCTATGAAAGCACAATGAAATCTGAAGTTCAAGACTAAGCTCAAGATTAATTGCAATAGAAACTTGGATACACAAACACATTCCAATGCCTGCTCATTTCCAACAAGAAAAAAGCAAAGGAGCAAATGGTGTTAAGTGCTGAGTACCCCTGAGACTGAGAGAGGAGCAGTACCTTTATCATTTTCTCACCCCATTGGAGCACGGACAACACAACACAATGCATGGTTTTGCATACAAAAAAAGTGCCCAAATTTGATCCCACAGAGTGTTTCTCAGCTACCCATGTAAACTGAACTTTTTAGTATTACCTTGGTTTTCTGCAGCACACTTGGAACTCAACAGCTCCCTTCTAACTAAATGATAGGTGCTCAATGGCTGTGTAGGCAGGTCCTTCCTGCTACAGGAACAGATGAAATATTGAAATTTGGTCCAGAAATGTGTAGCAACCATTCAAGTCCTGCAGTTAGCCTTTCGTACCCAGGTGTGCTGATGTGCCTGCAGACAGTGGACTACACACAAAAGTGAAGGACTGTGACTTACAAGTCCATACAAATATTAACTGTACGTTTTAAAATATTTTCCTAGGTCTATTAATGTATTCCTGTCTGAAATCCCCATTAATACTGAGCCAAGACATTTTCCCTAAGTTTCTAGACACCATTCTGTCAGCAGTAATGGTTACATCAGTACATGTCCAAGTCAAACTTAATTGGATACATCTGAATCAGTGGAAAAGAAATAACTGGCAATTCAAAGGCTCTGCTCGAAGAGAAATAGGCATTACTGAGCTCATTAAGAAGAAAATTGCTGAATATTGCGATCTCCTTATGAATCCTCAAATCTTTATGTAAGGAAGATGATTGGCTTGTAGAGTAAAACAATAGGAACAAAAACTTTTATTGTCACAGTCAGTACTCAGGAGTGGCAGTTCTTCCAGGACCATGGTGGGATTAATGAGGAAATGAAAACACTTTACAACTTTCATAAAAATGTATATTCATCAGAACTCTTCAAGGATCAAAAAGGCCTTGCAGAGTTTCACCATACAGTTCAGCTCCCCTACAATAAACCAGAGAGACTTTTGGACTCCCCAATTCCTACAGAAGAAATTTCCCATGCTACTCAGACTTTTAATAATGGCAAGCCAGTAGGGAAAGCAGCATTCCCATTTTAATTTTGTGCATCTTTTGAAAAGAAGTCACCCTACTATGCGCCTGTGTACATTTAATCATTCTCTACACACTTTATCAGCAAGCCTTCTCCCTGTAGGAGGAATACAATTAGGTACAGTACTAATTTATTATAAATAAAGCAAAGACCTGGTAAAATAACCTAGTTATCAATGTTTCATGCAACTGTGCCTATGAAGTACTAGCTAACAGTCTCACTATGAGCCTAGAGAAATACCTGCAGCATTGATAAATCCTAACCAACACGGCTTTATTAAAAAAAAAAAAAAAAAAAGAGAGATTATCATCATATAATACAGGAAAACTGTTGGGTTTAATTGAAGTAACTAGAGATTTATGGAAACCAACTGGAGCTTTCTTCCACTAATACTATAAAATCCTTCAATAACATCAATAAGGAAATGCATCTCAACAAAGAAAGCCTCACATTTTTTTTGTATACCACGCTGACCCATTTTATGTATTTATCTCCACCCCCGAATTTAGTTGAAGTGTTGTTTTATATGCAAGAGCCTCTTGTCATCAATGATAAGGACTAAAAAGGTCAGAAGGTCTCAGATTAAGGGGAAAATGGTAGGCAAGGATGCCCTCTCTCTGGAGTGCTGTTTGGTCTGACCCCAGGATGAGATCACTAGAGAGATGGAGGAGGCATTCTCACAGGGAGAAATCTCCATAAAATCAGCATGTTTGTGGATGATCTGCTCTTCACTGTAATGAACTAAGAGTCATCTCTTACATATGTGTTATTCATAATGGAACACTTTGAAAAGTGGCCAGGCTTTAATCCTATTTTTAAAAACAGACAATTCAAAAGAATTAACTGATTTTTCCTTCCCTCATGACACAGCACAATGAGTTTTAAGTGGCTCCATGATGTTAGGTAGGAACACATTTATGCTATGATTCTAAGAGGACATGCTTCGGATTAGTAAAATAGGTCCTTCCCTGGACCTCCTCTTAATACAACCAAATTTCCCCTCACTGCTGAGGAAACTGGGAAGAACAGGAGAGACTCGGGAGCCACCACTTCCTCTCTCAAGGAAAAGATATGGGGAAAGGACAAAGCTGAGGCTTTCTTTTCCCCAGCTTCTCTTGCTTAAGTGCTGGAGGAGAGAGCAACATTTTTCTAAAAAAGACAAAGTGGCATAATTACGATTCACATTAAATGAAGCTTAGGAGATTAAACTCTAATCAGTCTGACATAATTCTACAGTGAAGCCCTGAATATCAATAATTTTTTATTGGATGAATGAGCTCCATATAGTTCCCGAGAATCAACAATAAAATTTACTGTATTCAAATATTTTATGTCAGAGGAGTGCACAGACGTTTCTCAGCCATATGTACACTCCAAGGGATTACTTTTACACCTCTGGTACAAAAAAAAAACATGAGCAGAGGGAACATGGGGCTTTGTTTTGATTCTTAATTATAACACTGGCATTCCCCATGGAAAGAAAAGGCCAAATCCTATCACTTTCAAAATTTGCCTGAGAGAATTTTCAAAGGTCATCTTTGGCAGGAGGGACTGTGCCCCTGCCTGGCCTGATGGCACACTGAAGGAAGCTGCAGAGTGCACTGTATTATCCCAGTTTTTCAAAACCACCCTGCAGACCACAAACAAGATAAAGCCACAAATAGCATTGATTTGGAGACATTAAAATTCTCCAAAACTCTTGCCAAGGACTCAGAAAGATATATAAAGGCTATAGTAGCACCCCCAACTGTTCTCTTGCTCGGCTGACCTGGCAGCTAACACCTCCCAGATTCTCTGAAGAACAGCACCACCAAGACAGGATCCTGCTGGAAAAAAGACAGCTCTAGAAAACTCTCTTGTAGGGGTGGTAATTTTACATAACCCATGGGAACTAACTACAAAATCTCAGCCCACTGTGACCTTGGAAAATGAATGCACTAACATGGAAATCTTCCTTACTTCAACAGGAGAACTTTTCCACATGATAATAGATCCACCTGACCTACAAGCACAGTGAGTGATGCAGCTCTGCAGAGGAAAGCTACAGCAGGGACTGCTGGCTTGGCTGAGCGCCCTCGAGACAGCTCAGCTCCTGCACAGAGATCTTTCATAAGATGCAATTCAGCTTGCTGGCTTATATGATTCATACAAGCATATCAATGCAGCCATTTTTAAAACCTTTTTATTTTTTAGAATCAAAATGAAAGCATATTCAGACCTTTTCCTTTGAAGAGCTGAAATAGATACAAGCTATTTTCGTCTCTAAGAGTGTGATGCATTTGTGATGTATCAACACTACAATCTGTATTATTTCTAATTTTATAGTTTTAGAATTTTTATTTGGACTGTACACTTTAAAATATCACCAAGCTCGTAATTCTTACTAATTTCCTTAAAATGCACATCAGTGGCAAAGAAATCATACCTTTGTCTGTGAATAGTACCTCAGGGAAGGTAACTTCCTTTTACTAATATTCAATTGTTCCCACAACCAAAACTTAAATCTCTGTTGTAGAAATACCCAAAGTGTTACAGAGTCAGAAACCTTGAGAGGCAGCTGACAGTCTACATCATATGGCACTATGCACCTGAACCTGTAAAAACAGCACGTGGATCCCCAACCAGGATTAGAGAACAGCATGACATGGAGGGTATGTTCAGCAAGACTGATGCTGCCTCTGTAAAATATATTTTCAGCAACGTCAGCATATCTCTCTATCACCTTTCCTATTCTGAATTTTTGAAGCCCTCCTACTGCTCTGCCTGGTCCCAAAGGTGTTGCAAAAGCCCCTGTGCTACTCATACCAGGATCAGGTGTAACCCTACCTTCAGGGTTAGTACTCAGCATACTATAACAACTTTTCTTATTAGCCATTTCTTCCCACTGGTTTTCCTCAGAAAATTCATTGAAATATTTTCTCCTTGTGAATGCTGTGAGGTTTTCTGTGTTTTTCTGATTTAGTCAAAATATCAGAGCCAATAAGATTCAAAAGAAGGGGAAAGAGCTGACGCCTGAAGTTGTGGTCAAGGCTGTAGTTCTTGAAGGTAAGAAATGCAGGCACCAAAATGGTAAAGGAGATTAGGGTATGGGTATGGCTTCCCCCCTTCTGGTGCTCTCTGACAGCCATTAGAAAACATAATTGTGGGGGTAAGGCACAGGGAAGGAAGTCTTTCAAAACTTCATTGAGAGAAAATACTGCAGAGAAAATAGTTAAATATTTTTATTTTCTGGCCACAGCTTCAAAAGCTGCTACTGCAACCAAATGCAGTTTTACAAATGTTATCAGTTTCAGTAACAGGAAGCTCATCTTCCTCATTTCCTTCTGAATGAACAAGCGAATAGGGCTGCTGACATGCCAGTTTATCGATCTGTCAAATTTTAACTTAATCCTAATATAAACCACACAGCATCTTGTTAAAATAGACCCATTAGATGTGGTTCAGGCTTGCTGCTTGGACTTCCTGCAAATGAAGATCTGTAGACAGGCAGGTTTGGCCCAAGGCACTGTGAACCTTCAGTCAGGTCCTGGTTTTCCCCAAATTCAAAAATTCTGCAGCAATTTGAAGGAAGTCCATATGTAGCATTTTAAGTATTATAAGACACAGCAATAAATAGTCAAATTCATCAGTACTATTTGAGAAGAATGAATAAAGGACAGACTCAGCATTGCTGTGTTTCCTAGTGGGTTTTTTCCCCTCAGCTTGAAATGACCCATTTGCAATGGGCCACTGAACACTGTACTTCAATGCACGTTCTTGACATATCTTTCACACAAAGTCTCCAAACACCTCATAAACATTAATAAAGTAAGCTGCAAGAGCAATAAGAATTTCAGCTTCACATTCATAGAACCTATGACTCAAACTCTTCCTGAGTATCTGTGGCAGATCTAAAAATTAAATTCAAACTTCCAATCACTTTGAATTAGGCTTCTCTACTAAATCATGCAATCACAGAGTCTAATTCAGGTTGGGAGAGATCTCAGGAGACCACTTCAAAGCAGCACTAAGTACTGCTCTACACCAGGCCAATCACAGCTTCATCCAGCCAAGGCTCCTCAGGGAGGGAGGATACACCACCAATGGACAATTTCTTCCAGCCTCTGATCACCTGTGTGGGCAAAACATTTTCCCTTGTCTCCAGTCAGCATCTCCCCTCATGCAACCTGTACCCAGTTTTTTCCTTTTTTCATTTCTGAGCTTCTCTGAGAAGAGTCTGGCTCTGTACCCATTCAGCTCCCCTCGGGAAGCAAACTGTCCATCAAGACCCAACTCAGCCATCTCATCTCCAGGATGAAGCTACTCAACCCCTCAGCCTCTCCTCCTGTGCCATGATCATCCTGATGGCCCTTCATGGGCTCCTTGCTGTTGGTCAGCCTCTCTCTTGTCCTGGGATCCACAGCTTGGCACAGGGACTCCACACAGGGACTGCCAGAATCAAATGCAGGGGATGGAGCCCTTCCTTGGACCTGCTGGGTGCAGCTGGGCCAGCACGGCCCTGGGGATGGTTGGTGCTGCAAGGACACACCAGTGACCCTGTGCAGCTTGTTGTGCAACTGCACCAGGGCCTTCTGGACAGAGGTGCCTTTCTCCAGGCTTCAGGAACATCCCCCAGCCTTGATCTTTCAGGGATGACAGACAGCAGCCTCATGATGACACATGACAGCTCCCTGAGAGGCCTCCCGTGTGTCCTGTCTGGTCCCACACACCAGCTTATTTACATAGACCCTAACTCCATCCTCCCCTACTGTGGCTGCTCCTTCCCTCCCCAGAGTTTTGCTTCCAGGCCTGAGACTGGGCAGACTCTGACAGTAAAGCCTGCAGTTCCATGGAGCAGCGCATCCATTTGACTGGTTTTCATTCTCATTTTTCCTGCTGATACACTTGAGGTAGCCATTTTTGCTGTCCTGCTCATCCCTCACCAGTTTTGATTCCAGACAAGCTCTGAACTTCCTCATTCTGCTCCTACAAGCCTGGACCACACTTTATGTTATTTCTTGGTAGCTTGTCCCCACTTCTACCTCCTGTCTGCTTTCTTTTTGCGTTTAAGCTGAGGCAGGGGCTCATCTGTCATCTCAAGTTTTCATTACCAATTTTCCCCCTAATTTCCTTGAAATCTTATACCCAGTGGCACAACTTCACTTTAACAGAGCTAGAATTTTACCACCCTTGAGAAACTGCTACTGTCAACTTTGTTGTCTTGATCATAAAATTTTGTTTTTCTGTCATTGTTTATTACAAATAAATGCTTATGCTATAAATTATTTGATATAATTAAGCTGCACCTAAAAATACTTCAGTTTTATACACAACTACATCTTGTATCACACAGCAGCAGCATCTGAAAGCTGATGAAACAATACTAATTCACTGTGACAGGATATATAATCCTAGTCTTTCAACACTGAATTTTAGCAACTGAAAAATGCTTTCCAGTCATCTCCAGCAGCACACAGGAACATCCAGCAATGCTACTTTCACTTTTCAGAATTAAAACAGGTACATGCAAACTCTGTAAAATTTTTCCTTTCCAACATACCTGTAAAGAGCAGAAGGTTAAAGAAAGCGCTATCCAACAGAGTCCTTCTGGAAAGCATTAACTCACAAGAAAAAGAAAATAATAAAACCTCATCCACATTTTGAAAGGAAATGGGAAAATTTTCAAGTCTGTTTTCCTAACTTTCTGGACAAGATACTTATACTCAAACCCTAAACACGAGACACAGTTAGGAAAACCAACAAATATGAAAATAATGTGACAGCAAACTTACATTCCTGTTGAGAAATAGCTTTTGTTAGGAAACATTTGCACCAATTTCTCGTATACATTGTTCAAGATGGCTGACTTGGCAGTTATTTTTAAAGTTGGACTCAGTGATCTTAAAGGTTTTTTCCAATAATTCTGCGGTTCTAAGATGTGGAACATACTGAAATGGTTACTTCCATATGTTTAAAAAAGAAATTGTTTGCAAGCAAAACTGAATGCATGCTAGAGCATTCTCTCTTTTTCCAGTTTAATGTTAACAAAAACTTGGCATAGGTACTTGACATATACACATCAATCTCCCACTTTGCTCTCCATCCCCATTCCAAACACTGATAATACTTGGGATCGAACTTCTGGTTCCTTGAGAAACATCCTTTATGGCATTTCCCCCAAAATTTCAGGAAGTACATATTTCCAAACACGCCAAGGCTCATGCACCAAACAGACTCATGCTGTTTTGCTCACAATCTGAAGATGCTTTTATTTCAATAACAAACTGCCCACCTGGTGATTCTGAACTAATGCTTCCTTTCCCACTTCTTTTCTTACACTGTTTCTTCCTCTTCCCTAAGAAATGTGTTGCAATAATAACAACATCTCCCACTCCTCTGTGATGACAGCTTATGCCCAGTTCTGTATTCCTGCAAAACTCCCTCCCTGCTTACTCACACGGGATCTCTTTGAGTTCTGAGTAACCAGATTTTCCCAACACCCTCACAAAGCCTATCACTGTGACATTACTCTGTATATCTTAAGAGTTATCTTTGTCTTTCTGGTTGTCACTTCCCCAAGGCAAAGGCAATGTTTTTCCACAAGTTCTCTTCAGTGCTGATTATATCACACAGATAATTTTTAATTACCTTTCTGTTCAGAGCCACACCATCTTCACAGTCCAACACTGCACAATCTACATTTAGTGATGGGATTTTTCTTATCTTCTTTTCATCATCCGCAGGTACATAGAGCACAGCCCGTCTGGGAACATATTTGTGTGATGATGTAAAGCGATAACTGAGCTTAGGAACACCAGCTGGCTGAAGAGAATCCACCCTGTAAAGGATATTGTTGAAATTAGACTATTGGCAGCAATGCTGTAAATAATACTTGACTGTATTTTAAAAGCAAAACATTCCTACCTAAATAGTGGCTGGGTTTGGGCTACTTACATATTTTTTCCCTTCAGAAGAGACAAGTTAGGGACATATCAGTATTACAGTTAATTACAATATAAAACTCCAAAACCACTGTGTTCAATAGAAGTTGCAAACTTAATCATAATTGATGACCTGCCAGGGCTGAGGTTTATGCAGCTTTAATTACACTGCCTATTCTGGGTGCTACAGCAAGTATGAAATACAGAAGGGTGGTGGTTGGTTTTTTTTTCCTTGTCATAGGACTCCTTTGTAGGATGCAGACTGTGCTGGGAATGGATCAGGACTGCTTTGGGGAGGAGCTGCTATCTGCTACATTTCCTCCAGGAGCTGGATGCCATGCTGTGAATGATGCAGGGATGCTGGTTAAAACAAACACAGGTTTGTGAAGTTCATTTTGCAACCTTAGCATTACATCAACAAATGTATTTGCATGCAAATTTTAAATAAGCAAGATGGATGGAGGGGGAAATGAAGAAAAAAGAATGAAAACCCCAGGTAGTGTGGAACCTTGCTACTCTCTTCAGACCTTCACGTCCACAGCATAGACTTCCAGTGGCAGAGCTCACAAACCCAGTAGCATCAGCAGCATGGTTTTTGGCTGTGGTGTCTTTTTAAATTTGTAAATGCTTTGTGCACCACACTTCAGTGCAGGTGTGAGCCTTTGGTGCCACACGGCCTGAGAGGATAACATCCCTGTGGCCTGTAGGTGTGAGCTCTGGGGTGGTCTCCACCACATGCTGATATTCCTGGTGAGGCCCAGCTAACCTGCTCCAGGCAGGAGCTGGGTTACTGCACTTGGAGGCTGCCAAAGGAGGCTGCTCTTCAGTCCTGTGGGGAGCTTGCTTTGCTCCATAATTACGAGCACAGAAATAAATTATAGAGAGTGCCACTGTGTTTCTTGGCCTTCCAAAAAAATCCCCTTGCCTGCTCCTGTTCCTCCCCACTGCATGCTGTACCCCCGGGCCTATTCTGCTGCATCAAAGATGAGGACAAAATAATACAATTTACCTTTGTACTAAGCACAAGGCACTTACACCACAAAATAATCCTACCATATAACACCATTATGCATTATCATGTATATTATTCAGCACTTTGAATAATGCAAAGCTTTCCTAGCACCATGCTGAACATGTCATTATCACATCATGTCAGGGACCCATGCATTTTCCTGTGCCCCTCTTAATAATGCTTCCCAAGTTGCTAGACTTGGATGACACATGGCTACACACATATATGGGTTTTCTTCAAAGCAAACATGACTAACACTCTCAAATGCCTGGAAATGAGTTCAGTCAATCTAAATCAGAGCCAGTGTGGCATGTCACTGACAGACCACTGTAATACTTGCCTTTCTAAGCTGAATCTGTTGAAGAACCCTCTCTTCCCCTAGAGTGTGCACCCTTAAAGCTGAATATAAGAGTTGGGTTAAAAATATGAAAAAAGCTTTTATCACATTTTAACTCAGTAAACTTAATTTAAAAGGAAAGGATTCCATCATCTCATCTGCTGCATCTCTGCATATCCTGTGTGGATCCATTTTAAGAGCCTATAAAAACCACTGCTGGGCTCTTCTTTGCAACATGCCTGGTAATGCTTAACTCAGTTTAAGAAATGGGACAGCTTGGCAGTTAAATAGACATTATCCTATTAAAAGTGTCAGTGTTACACTTGTTAATAACAGCAACAGCTTCAAGACTCAGGTGTAGGAGGTCCTATCAGCACCTGGAGACATGCAACTGAGATCCACTGAGCCCTCCAAAGTGCTCTCTTTGCCTCTTTCACAAGCTGCTTCACGTTCCCTGCTTCAGGCTGAAGTGGGGATGGTAACAGAACTTGTGGCAACTCAAGTGGCTGCTAGACAAATCCACTTAATCACATTTTCCTGCAGTAGTACACTTTGGGAGAGCAAGGACGGGGTGGAGAGTGGTTTATCCCAAATGGAAAGAGGAGGATCTTTTTTCAGTGTGACACAGAGGTCAGTAAAGAAGTCTGCAGTCCTTCCCATAACATATATGAGGGAACAAAAGTGATTAGTTTCTATTCTCTTTCTCTGATGGCTTCAGCCTTGTGGTTCCCAAGGGCACAAAGGAGCCAAAGAGCTCAGCCCATTAATAGTTAACTCCAGCCTGGAGCCAGGCAGCCCCTGAAGCACCCTTAATGACTGCCTCTCACCAGCCCTCCAACCTGCCAGAAACCTGATAGACATGGTGAACACCATAATCTCAGAGCATGCATCTCATATCAGAGATGAGATGTATCTTCTGTCACACACGTTTCCCAGGATTTCTTCTGGGCTGTCATCAAACCAAGGGCTGTTTGACCAGCCGTCTTCCCTCTCACTGCTGCAAGCCCCCTGAAGGCAGCCCGGCTCTGCATACCACACACAATGGCCTGCAGTGTTGTGTAGGTGAAAGCACCATTACCTGCAGACCAGATTTAGTCAAGTGTCACCAGCCAGGTCTATGAACTTGTGTTTAGATGGAGGAGCAGTACAGCTTTCTCAGCAGACCACCTGACTCCACAGAAGTGATAGACTTAATCTGTTAAAAAGCCATCATTAATAGGCTTAATGCTGGAAATGCTACTGCCTGGTGACTATTGCTGTCTCTCCCTCAGCTAAACAACTTTGTAACCACATGGGCTCAAACAACATGTTTCTCAGGACATGAATTATTATAAAAAATACACTGTCAATGTGTCAAATTATTAGTTTTATGGGATATCTTAGCAAGTTGAAGAAAAAATAATTTTTTCAAAAAGTATGGCCAGGAAAAAAATATATACAGCAGGAGATGGTGTCAGTGGACCAACACAGAATCCTTCTCCTTTCAAACCTAAGAGCTCTAGAAATATTCGTATAAAATGAGAGTTCTCAAAATCAACATCGTACCTCTCTTTAGGTATGACAGCAGTAAATGGCATCAATGCTAATTCTTTGACATATATTCTTTAATCATCACCATGCATTTTGCTTGCAAAGTCATATTTTATGTTCTACAATAAAAAAGCAGAGGAACACATGGATTAATTAATAGATCCATTTGTCTATAGACTTATTTTAAACAGTGGCAAGGCTTGTGGTGCTCTGTATATGAGCAGTTAGCAACTCTGGTAGGAAACACTCCCCTGATTATCTTGACTTCTGTTATGTTGATAGAATGAAAAAATCCCCAGCAGTTGCTTTTTTAGGACAAAAAACCCACACAACACTGCAGTCTCGATTATACTGTTAACCCTGTGCCATAAAGAGGAGGAAAATCTTACATATGTTTCCTGGCTCCAAGTATTTTAATGATTCAAACTAAGCTTGACTATGCTTTAAACTAAACACATGGACAAAAGCCAAGTGAATTTGCTAAGACAATGTTTCTTCCTTTAAGCACTGTAAGTTAAAACAAGGACTAGGCTATTGGGTAATGCTCATTAAATTGTTTTACAGCAGCATATTTTCATTCGTAGCATCTGGCAGCATGCTGAGTGCTCTTGGGTCTTGGAAATAAAACTAAATTTCTTCAGCAAACATAACACTCTACTAAAGTCTTCATCAAATATGTAAAAGTAGCTGGCAAGTTAAAGTTTCTCATGGTCCTTTGAGAACCATTCCACCCAAGAGTGAATAGTTCATCCTCAGGAAGGAGAAAAGAAAACCTATTTGACTACTAAGAGACACTGCAGTTTGCAATGGCAGCCATACAGCGTGACTGCGAACAGTCAAATTACCCCAAATTATGCAAATTTCCCTGCTGTAAACTGCATTTCCACATTCCAGAATTGCTCATACACATACTTAAATGCACACACCTGTGCAGTGACACTGGAGCCAACAACATATAGCTCACAAAGTAAAGTAATTGCACAAGTGATTTCCAGCACTTTAACCTGTGCCTCTGTTCCCTGTTTATTTGCTAAATCAAATCCCCCTGGAAGATCTGTCAAACACATAGAAAAATATTCATTATTCATTAGGCCAAATCTTTCCTTCTACAATCTTTGGCATAGTGTAGGCAAAGTGTTTGAAAAGAGCATTTTTAGACACTTCATTAAAACTATTAAAAAATCTGGATAATTTCCACATGTATTTTTGACCTCTGTGCATGTAACTACACACCATGATATCTGTGGAGCTGTGGAAGAAAGACAGAAGTGATCCAAGACCCACAACCCCCCCGAAAAAGACCCAGCTAATGCAGGAAAACGTTGTACAAATTATTTCTGCAATATGTGCACAAAAACCCCACTCCAGCGAAAATGTAATGGTTTTCCTGCGTTGAATTTACTGGGGAGTAGCACACCAGCGCACACAAATAATCCACCAAAACAAAGGAAACTTCTATGGAATTACAAAGCCCCACAATTTGCATAGTAATTCTTTCTAATTAAAAAAAGAAGATACAAGTTGTTTGTTATAAACATCAGCAGGCCCTGTGCAAATACGGAGGGCTCGCAGCCGCGCTGTTTGTCGAATCAAAGCGACTCGCTGGAGAGTTTTATTGGTACAGCTGCGGCGCATGCATTTTATCACACATGCTAATAATCCTGGTTATGGCACTAACATTTTAATCATTTGTTCTCTGGGCTTGTTTCTCAAACAATTAGCACTAATGAATGGCCAAAATACCTCGGATCATATATGTCTAATTGCAGTCAAGAGCGGTTATTGTCCGCATGTACATTTCAATTCACCTCTGGGGATAATGTTTGTTAATTGTATTTCTTTATATAGCAAGTGAAAAAAGGCTGTTCACTCAAAAAGGGACTAAGTGTTCTCTTCTTTCCCTTTGTTCCCACAAGAAGCTAAAGTCACTTCAAGAGGCACTTAATCCCATCATCCATGGTTACAATTGCCTTACAGCATCAATCAAAAAGAATCTGAAGTAAAATGATGCAGCTATATTGTGTAATTAAAAGCAATTCAGGTAGTTATTACTTGGGGCGTTTTCCAGGTCCAAATACTTAAAATGGCACTGCAGGGATTCTAAATACTGTAGTGTTTTAAATTTGGTGAACTACAATATCTCACAGAGAAAGGGAAGGAATATGCAAAAAAAAATCTCCTAGTGTGTATTGTAAAGTGAAAGAAAAGAGGAGGAACAGCTAATGTTTGAAGTGACAAAATCTACAAGTCTCCATATAAAAGGGAAATAAAAATATCAAGAAGAGAGAAAAGGGGAGAAAAAAGAAAAGGACAGCAGTTTTCAAGGAAAAGAAATTCCTCGTAATTGTTAAAAAGTTAACATGTGAAAAAATGCTAACATTTCCTCGAATGGAAAACAAAAGCTCATGTCACAAGCTTTACCATCAGAATACAGGTCTCCAAAATCCTAGTGCTCTCCTAGTGGAAATAAATCTGGGTAAAGCAAGCAGCTCTTCTTTAGGGAAAGAAAAAAAAAGGAAAAAAAAAAAAAAAAGAAAAACACTTAGGTTAAAAGTGAAGAGCTATGATATTTACTTTTGAATAAAATGTAAGGGAAGGAACTTTACGTAACAACTGCCGCTAACCCTGATCCAATTATGCTGAAATTAAAACTGAGAGGTTATCAACATACCAAACACTCAGCTTTACATTTTGATTTCTTCCTTTGTTCCAGACTCAGTACGGTCATTTCCCTGACCCTCAAAAAACTAATTAAGAAACCCCCCCAAACCTAAGCCCTTTCCAGGGCAGGCAGAAGCCACCAGCTCTCATGGTTTGAGATCTCTTTGCAAGCAGTTTTCTTTACCAGGAGAGGCTTTGTCTGATTTTAAACTTCCCACCATAAGGCTGATACTATGTCTCACAGACATAAGGTGAAGATTAATTCCCCTGAAACTGATGGAAGACATAAAGGTATAAAATTGGCCTCCCAAAAGTGAAGAAAGTGAAAGAATAAGCCCTAGCACTTCCTCAACATCCTAAGGGAGACAGGCGGTCTGCACCCAGCTGCGGGGACTGAGAGTGGTGAGCTGAAGAAGCGCTCACAAAAACTCAGCGAATTAAGAAATTTAACCCCCGTAACAACCAGCTTTGGATATCAAAAGGGACAGATTGGAGGGGGTTGCTCCTGAGAGCACTTGCCTGCTGGAAAGACTGTAGCAGGAAGAAATGAAAAGGGGGCTTCCAAGTGACCTTTCACAAGCACTCACTCCAACTGATCAGGACACATTGCATTATAGCCAAAAAACAGAGAGCTGAACCAAATGGGGAAGGAGAGCCCCAATGATCAAAAAAAAATAACGACACAGGGAAGTGTGAGTGGAAATGAAAACTAAGCACCAAATCCAAAGATGCTGGAAAGTAATTTTAGGAAAAATATGTGTCTTTGTCTGCTATTTAAAAATTTTCCCTATCTCCAGTAAATCAATGTAAGTCGTATAACTGGGCTCCAGAGAAAAGATTAATACAAGAAAAGATGAATATAAACCAGGAACTTACTGGCAAAAGCTTAAAATCATGGACCCCTAAGCCATAAAATGATAAAAGGCTATCATAGGTTAAATAGTTAACCAAACTTTCTCCTCCCACCAGCACTAAAAGTAAAAAAAAAAACAAAAAAACCCCCAAACCTTTTATTTACCCCACCATGTTCTTTCAACTACATTTGACCCTGTTGTTTTGGTTCACTCTGAGCTCCATCATGCCTTAAATTGCTTTGACTGAAGATCAGGCATTTTTTCTTCTCAATTCAAAATGACCAAATTAGACAGCGAGGATAAAAATAAAAGGACCACTGGCTTCTCATATTACTAACGTGTCCTGTTTTCAGGGCAGCAAAAATAGCCTGTTTGTGAGGAAGAGGAGAGTGCTACCGTTCTTTGACTTAAGAAGTGAATTTTAAAAGAGATTTAAATAATGGCTCAGGGTGACAAGGGCTGCTGCTTCCTACTAATGGCAACAGGCTGCTCCTCTCGGGCAGCCTGTGTGTGTGTGTGTTTGCTATCATCCAAGGTTAATTGGTGTCCTGTCTTGGGGAGCTTTAGCATATGTGACATACAGTTGAGGCTTTGCTCCCTTCCTTACGGTGTGGATAACCCTGAATCACTCGTCATGCCCATAAAGTATTCTCAAGCCAAGCTGTACCTCACTTTGCTTTTACCATTGACAAAGTATCTGGCTTCTTGGGATGCTTTCTGATGCTTAAGCAGACCCACAGCACTGCAGGGCAATGGAAAAGCACTCTGTCTGTCTGTAGCATATTCACATTGCCACTAAGGAACATGCATTAGGATAACAGTTAATTTCTCTGTCTTCCTAAATATAAAGATATAGAAATAAATGCCAAGTATGGACAGTTTTAAAGAAAATTTTAAGTGTTTTAATTTACTTAACTAATTCAGTTTCTAAGTTGCATTTTTAAAATCTACAACACTGTAAATAGATTTTGCAAAATTTTGTCTAGCTGCATGTTTTTTTAAACGAAACTCTTGCATTACATTTTTAAAACAGAATTGCAACTTGCAGCTGCAACAGAAATTTGCAACACATTTTAAATAACAAAAACATCCCACAATAAAGATGAAGATCCAATACCAACATTAAGAGATCTGGAAAAAATATATACACATAAATTTGCCTTTTTAAGGTATGCTTTGATAAATAAGAAGATATTGCTTTTAGATATGTGATGTTGATGTATGATTTGCTTTGATTTACTTGTGTTTGGGTTTTGTGTACAGACAAATATGCACCAAGTGTTATCAGAGCTGTATGGCACAAAGGGAAAAACATGCCTTTGGAGGTTAAGAATCTTCCAGTTCAGGGGGAGGACCACATATAACCAAAAAGCTGTCCTGCAACATCCCACGCCAAAATCTGTCTTAGGAAGTGAATACATAAAAACCCACAAATCTGCAATCGTTGCCCTTTTATACAGTCAGACCCATCCTGGTGGCCTCTGCAGAAAAGCTGAACTTTGAAGGGATTCTTTACGTCACTGCAAAACCACTCTTGGCTCTTCCAGTTCTCCCCTCCATCCTACCATCAGGTACTTACTTCCCTTGCTCCTAAATCTGCCCCAGCCCTTTCACCCACTGACTTTGCACCCACCCATCTCAGTGCACATGCACCAAAATTGGTAACGATGTTTGGGCACAATTACTTTTCTTGCTGAAGGTGTTTTCCCCTCTTTTCTCCCCCGCTGCCCTCTGTTCCCTCGGCGTCGGTTCCCACACCAGGACACCGGGAGCATCCCCAGCACTGAGCTCCTGCAGCCCCGGCCGCTGGCCCTGCTGTGCGCGCATTGGCTAAATGCTGCAAGGTCAAGATCCAGAGCGGGATTCAAAAATTCCACGCTAATTACTGTGATTAAAGTCCAAGTCCTAGACTCATCCAAAGGCTCCTGAGCAGTTTAGGAGCAGGCTGCTAATGAGTTATACACAAAGTAAGAAACAGGCACTTGATAAAGTCAGAATCAATAAAGTGCCATTCCTGCCTGTTAAAATGATCTTGCCATCCATCACAGAGAGTCACTATGTTCACCAGAGCCTGTGTAGGTTAGATATCTATGTCTGCATGGTGTGAGAGAAAAGGAAAACACTACAGTCCTTAAAACCACTTCTGAATTATATCTGAGTTGAAATAAAATTACACCAAAGTTGTGATTGACAATTTTTAGCAGAAGGAAATGAATGGAGTGTCAATATACTAGTGCTGAAGAAGTTAGGAGAAAGAAAGCGTTTGTCATCCACTTTGGGTCTTCCAGAATTTCTGATTTTTTTAATTACAAACTGTTGTCTTCATAGTTTTGGTTGGGGTGAGGATATTTTACAAACTGAAGGTCCCTTCACACTTCTAGGAATTTTTCACTGGTAGACCATATTTTATCTCAATTTTCAATTTACATCAGTCTACATTTAGTCAAACCACAAACATTTTGATGATTTCTGCACTTAGAAACATAGGTAAATTATAATACTATATAAAGCACAGACATTTTTACCATATAAGAAAAAGAAAACAATATTGCAGTCTTCTCTGCATTTTGAAACTGCTTCTGTAAACCCACTTGTTTACAGGCATGTGCCTAGCCCAGAGAAATCAAAAAGATTAGTCAAACACCTAGAGTTAGCCATGTCCTTAAGTGCTTCCAGGACTGGGGATTAATTTTGAATTATGAAACTGTTCCATTTCCATGTGTTCTTAGGCTATACATGGGTCAACCAGCTTTTTTCACGTTTTTGCACAGAGACTTGTGCAAAATTGAGACTTACATGTATATGGACGCAATCCAGGTGGTGAATATCTTTTAAACAATATAAAGATGCTAAATTTCAGCTGGTGGAAAAAACCAAACTCACATGATATTTTCAGAATAAGATTAAAAGTAAACATATTATTTATGTTTAGCCAAGTATTATTCTGTAGAATTATTACGTGGAGGAATTACTAAGTCAAAGAATTATTTTGTATTAAACTGGACTTACTCAGAATGTTTTCTGCACCAAATAACTGAGCAGTGAAAAACAATTTAGCAAGCAATTAGTAAATATTAAATTGCTGAAGAACAGAACTATAAAACTACAATGCACTGCAATTAGATCCAAAAAAAGAAAATGTTGTAATTACTTCAAAGCTGATGCAATATGACAGAAAAAAAGAACGAATACACAATGCTTTTAGTTCAACAGCAATTGTGGCCACACTAATTGAAAAGCAACTGCTCCCTGGCTTTGAATACAAGCCTGGTGGAAATTTAAAAATATTTCCTAAACGGACAATAAAGAAGAACGCTTACAAATCCTGCAGTGCTCCAGGCAACACTTAACTTTGGGAATGTCTACAGGCAGAAATACTACCCTGCAATATGGCTCAGGATGGCACAAACAAGCATCTGTGTTTATTTTTTAACTAGTGGATTTATAAGAGCAATGAAATCCCTACATAAGCATTTTATATTGACCTGATATGGACTTACTGTTTTAACCAGCTTTTTAACTAACTCCACAAGTTAATAAAGGCAACTACATGAATCCTTACTGCCTACACATTAAGATAAGAAAAACATTCATTAAGCAATATCCAGACTGTTTTAATTACAGGAATATCACTCTTATTTGTAGTATAATGTTCGTTAAGTACAGTATAACATTTTCTTAAAATGCCCCAGAGGCAGTTAAACTCTTGATTAGCTATTAAAAAAAGAAAAAAAAGAAATCTCCCTTAACTTCAATCACAGGAGTTAATGCCTACTGCAATGAAATTCCAGCACTTATAATCATGCAAAAATGTCATATGAAAATCTTATTAACCATGAAAACATTATATAAGATCAAATGAATCTTCTGTGCTGTTAGCACTACTCAATGTTAGCAAAATGTTGGACTTTTTCTATGCTGATTGTGGTAGTAACAATAATAAGCCCAGCCCTATTTCTTTTGAAAATGACATGAATTGAAAACATGCTCTTATTTTATTAATTTCAAATTATAGCAAGGAATGCACAAAAATTCTGACTTCCATATTTTCATGCCTTTAACTACAACTCTGTTCTATTATCCAATGTTAAATCATACCAAACTAGAAGCAGTGGGTGGATTAAAAAACATAAAGACAGAACCTTCATGATCTCTAGTAAATAAACACTATTTAGGTGCTTTACTATTCAATAATGAAACTTCCTTTTTTCCCCTGCCTTTTCCAGTACATTACAAAATTTAACATTATTATTGTTATTGTACAGAGTACAATGAAACATCTATATTTTCTTCAGTATTTATCCTGCATCTGACCCTTATTCCATACAGCTCTTGAAAAAAAAAAGTTGTTCATTTTTTATTTGCTAAGACCACCAGGAATTAAAAAAATGTGAACAACATGATGCATGAAAAATTGCAATATTTTTAAAGTACATATTAAAACATTATTTTCTGGTTCTGTGTCTTTGACTTTGTATTTTCAAGCTTTTTCAAAGACAAAAATTTTCTTGAAAAGTAAAAAAAAGTAAAAGGTGAGATTTCAGGAATCAGGATTAAAGGAAATAACAAATACGGTGATGTTAATGATAAATAGGTGACAGCTGTCAGCTCATTTTGATCTTTCACATAAGCAGCTGAAGGATAATTTTATTATATGGGAATGCCAAACCCTAACTCCAAAATGGCCCTCCAAAACCATCTCCTTAGTAAGGTCAGCAAACTAAAAATTGCAAATTTAGCACCCACCAGTGTCTTCAAGCTCAGCACCTCTCTATGCACAGAGTTCCCCACAGTGAGTGATCGGGGTTTGCTACCCTGAAAGGGACAAACCCCTCCCTCCACTGAGCTGCTGGGTCAGGTCCTGCCACCCCCATGGGTGCATATTTGGGGGGAGTGGTCAAAGCCCTGGGTGCACCTTTCAAGGGCAGATTGAGCCATAATCCTCCCCCTGACTCAGGCAGTTCCGATGTCCCCTGAGGAGGTGAGTGTGCCTGGGGGAGATGAACCCCACCCCAGGGTGTCCCCAGCAGGGAACCAATTTCAAGGAACACATCGGTCATATCATGACAGCCTGTCCTACCAGGCACAACCCTTGTTGTGTAGGCAAGCTCAAAGGTGCTGAACCTACCAGGCAGATAATATGAATGTGTGATGGGGGATAAACATTAGCCAAGGAATACATTTTAACACTAAATCAGAAGATTGCTATAACTTTATTTTTTTAGCCCTATTCCTAAGATACTTTTATAATTTAATTCTCTGAACATTTTCACAGAACTCTTCAGATTAGCTTTGCCACATCCCAAGAAACTCAGAAACCTGTCCTAAAACCATGGCTCCCAGGTCCCTGTTTCAGATCCCCCACTGTCAAAGTCCCATCCCATCTGAGGCTCAGTTCATCATCAACATGGACACTTTAAAAAATCATCCAGACTGAAAGTCAGATGGGGTGAAAATCAACTTCTCTGCAAATCAGCATGATTTAATTATCAGGTAGCAGCTCTTTTTGGGGGCACCTGATGGGCCTGTGCAAGGGCAAGTCCAAGCACTCTCATTTTATGGCATGTGGAATACAGATAACTTCCCTGTGGAAGTTTCTAATCTGTATTTCCCAGGTGAGATTACTTGTGTGGTTATGGTTGCTATAACATACATCCACTGTGGCCAGTGAACACATGAAAAGGCCCAATGACACTTTGGCAAAGCTGAAGAACCAAAGCTTCTCCCCTCACCAGCAGCCTTGCTCCACAGGACATTCCTTTTCTCCCAGACATCGCAGTTCCATTAAATGGGGATTTCCTATCTCACTGCCTCACAACACTGGTTCACACACTGGTTCCCCTCTCTTAAAACTAAATTTTAGGAAACAGCCTTGTCCTTAATGGCTGCCTAGAGGGGAGGAAAGAGTTGGATATTAGAGAGAAGAGAAGTTGGCAGAGAGGGAAGGGAAGAAAAAGAGAAGAGGTCACCAAGCACACAGCTTGCTTGGGAGACCCATGAAGAAGAAATTCTTCCAACTTAGTTTAAGAGTGAGGGTTTTCCTCTAAATTCTTGACACAGGCTGTTCAATATTTATTTAAAAACAAGTAAAGAAGAAAAATCCACTCCCTCCCTTGCAGTCTGCACATATAAAGAAAATGGCTTTTAGCTCATAATGATGGTACATTATAAATAAGCAAAAGTCCTGGATTACAGGAAAATAAAATCTATAAGGAGAAATAGGACTAAGCCTACTTCCACATAACAGCTTTTATGACATTTAAATGAGCAGCTGTGTTTCTTTAAGTAAGTGTTATAGCATTCCACATCTGTATAAAAACTGCATGACAGACAGACTTTCTCAAGTCACTGATATATAACCTTGTGAAGATAAAAAATCCCTGTGAAAATGCATAAAGGCATTGCTTGGCTTTCCTTTAAGTCTTCCTTTAAAACCTATGTCATGAATATAGGTTTAGGCTTAAGGAAATAAGGCAGTTAGATCACATATGTCTTTTGTCCTGTACTGCACAAAGAGAAAAATTATTCCATTACCGAATCAGCCAACTTTTTTTCTTTGGGTAACATTTTAGATATACTTCAGTGTAAAGGCCTTGAGATACATTTTAATTCTGCAGTGCATGTCAGCAATCTGTAAGAATATTAAGAAACTCTACCTCCCAAAGTTAATATTGTATATAAGGAATTTGGATGGTTTGAACCAGTTTTAGTTTCACTTGATGCCTTGCTTGCCATCATCTGTTTCCTTGCTGATAGGAAGAATGTTATGGATGTCTCAATTTTTATCTTCTTCCTGAATAACAGTTTAGTTGAGCTGATGTCTCAGTAACAGCAAAATTTGTTGACAGAGATTAACATCAGATGTGGTGAAAAAAAAAATTGTGGCATATTGACTCTCTTCTCTAGAATATATCCAGCAGGCAAAGCCTTCCTCCTTTTCTGTTTTTGTGTCATTTGTGTTTAAGGGAGAACATGCAAAACAGTGACCTCACTAGTTCTGTGTGCAAGCAAGAACAGAATCTGAGACACCAAGCAGACATTAAAATAGGCCCACCCTTAAAAGTAATGTTTTCTTTTGGCCTGCAGCCACAATAGTCTGAGGTGAGCATTTATATGTGTGTGTGCTTGTGTTTATATATTTGTGTGCCTTTATATGTCTATCTACATACACAATCTATTTATGTATTTGTGCACATATAAATGTACATATATAAGTGTCCATATATGTACATGTGTATACATGTATGCATATAAGAAGACCCAACATGGCATAGTACAACAGCAGCACTGATCAGTGGAAAGTGGTAAAAAAGAATGGACTTCCATAAATCCAAGCAATAGTAAAACTGTTTTTTTTCCCCCCAACTTTTAGCCTCAAAGATTCCTCATACTTTGCTGGAATAAACTACCTGTTCCTGCATCTCCAGCAAAGGTATTAGAGTGGGAGTTCTCCAGTGGAATAGAGAGTTCCCCCAGCACCCCAAATGTACCAGACTGAGAGCTGTTCCACCATTACTTATGGATGGCCCTGCCTTGCTTTTGCAAGGCTTGAGGTCTTTGCATCACACACTGCATCCACACGCTGTGGGCATCCTGTGCATCTTGCAAGTTCAGGTGTGACCCTGCATATTTACAGCTGCTGTAGACTGAAGCTGTGCCTCAGTGAGCTAAAGCAGTGCAGCCCCTCATGTTACTGCTGTCTTTGACAAATCCCTGCCAGAATAAACAAGCCACAAGTGACACTCCTTTCCACTTCATCTCCTGGAGCTCAACATTTTTAGCCCTGAAAAAGTGAACACTCATATCCTCTTTTCCTTGCCCCTGCTCATACTACTTTGGAGGTGAAGGAGAGGATTTAGGGGCTGTTTCACCAATTCTCTACCGGTATTTGTTAATAGAGGGGAAGAAAGACTAATGGCTAAACCAGGCATTTACAGCAGTAGCCAGAGACATTAAACTGAACCACAAAAGACGGGGTTTGAGAGAAGAGATAATAATTCTTTCCTTTTTCCCTTTTGAGAAGCACCAGGATAAGGTGGGGCACACTCTTGTCATGAGTATCTTAAGGGTCTTTTCTAATCCAAATTATATTCTCTTTCCCTCTCCTAAGGGCCCAGTCTGGGCTGTGAAAACCACAGCTGAGGCCTTAGAAAAACAGGCTCTGTTCCTGTCCTAAGCAGATAAAATGTAAATTGTTTTCCCACCATGACAACAGTCATACACGCTAACTTGAGCATTTTGAAGATGTTGATAGATTTCGATCCACAAAAAGGACATTATAACCATTAGTAAGTACGTTTTTTCGTGACTCCGTGGCTTATATTAGTTTGAAAAATAAATAACCAGTAGTTAAGTTGCATGTGGTTGTAATTATACTAATCATAAAATATTCTGTTTCATTATTCTCTAACCTCTGCAAAAATGTTCCTGTTATGAAGAAACAGAAGACAGATTCTAGACCAAGACAGACTGAATTAAGGAGAAGTGAAGATAAAAGAGGCTGGAGAGACAAATAAGGTTGCAGGTGGCTGCAGTATATTTATTACCCTGTTATTTTAAAGGACATTCACATCTTGATTCAAAATACACTTTTATTACTCTCTACACCTTTTCCATTGCTTGGAAACAGCAATCAACAAAGCAATGTTTAACCTACCACAAGGAATATTAGGGGGGCTTTGAAAACAGAGAAGATGGAGAACTTTGTAAGACTGTTCATGTTTGAGACCCAGTAAGGAAGAAGCCTAAAAATCATCTACAGGAGGAAGAGAATGAAAGGGTAATTGTAAGCTGCAAGAAGCTTACAGGTCTGGCAGAGTAATGAAGTGAGGAAAGCCCAGGAACAGGGCACCACACACACAAAAACTGAAGCTGACAACAAGCAACAGGCAGCTCTAGAGGTCAGTCAGAGCAGGAGAGTCCTGAACAGCCAGCACACAGCAAGGCAGGAAGGCCCAGCTGGCCAGGAGAGGGGTGACAAATGCATAAGGCCTTGGTGAGATGGCCCCCGGGCACCACAAGGAGTTTTAGGTTTGTGCAAGTGGCAAGGCAGACTCTGCCAGGATATGTCCCCAGCCGAGCCACCACAGAAGACAAGGAAGGAATGTGGGAGAGATGAACAAAGAAAGGAGGTGAGACCAGGGAAAAGAAACCACACCATCAACCAGGGATGCAAACAGGAAGACATAGTAGGCATTCACTTAGAAAGTCTGAAGAAAACAAGGTCAAAGGCAAGATTAAAAGAGCAAGGTGAAGATGTAATTTAAAGATAAAAAAGAGAAAAAACAGGAAGAGGACAAGGTCAGTGGAGATTTTGGTGAGGGAAGAATCAATGAAGCAGGAGCTGAGCAGTCTCTTGATTCAGCATCAGACACAGAGAAGATGTATTAACTCAGGGCAGCCAGCTGTATCACTTAAGGAAAACAGGTAGAGTGGCATAAATCTTTGAAAAATGAAACAGTGGAAAGAGGAGTCAAGGATGGGAGCACCAGGGAGGAAGAGGAGGAAGCAAAAAGGAGTCAGTGGGATCTTGATTCAGCCACTAAGCTGAGCCTAATGTGAAGAGTCTGAGCACTTGTGTAGCATCACTTGACTAACCACCACTGTGAACCAGGGCCTGGTACAGGAGCCTTCCAGCAAAAGACTGAGGAAGATGTGTGAAATGCACAGAACACAGTGGTTCAGCATTGAGAATGGAAATGAAATGGGGACTTCCATGGTCATCCCAAAAGAAGTTCTTTTGAAACCTTCTAAGTGTGACCTTTCACCTCACTTCATAGAGAAAGCAGAAAAATATTTTTACGTGGCCTTCACACTGACTTCTTGTACACAAGCAATCATTTAAATTTAGGCTTCTAGATCATTTTGTCAGCACTTAATGTTGCATAAAAATAAAGAAACTTAAGCTCCCTGCAACGCAGTGCAAGTGACTGAACTTCCTTTCAGTAGCCAGAACTGCATCTATTAAATGTGTGAAATGCTAAAGGTAACAGTGTCCAACAATAGAAAATGAAGCAAAAGGAATTTAGACCAACCTCAGGAACCAGTTTGCCAAAATTATGGGTGAATGCTAGGGAAAAAGGACAATTAATACAGGGACAGATGGCTAAGCAAAAACAAAAGCCATTATCTAAAACCTGGCTAAGGAAAGCTTAGCAACTGATTGTTCAACAGACGGAATTAAAGAACTCAATTAAATATAGCACTATCAATAGTTTGGATCGCAAGGAATAAGAAAATAGAGGACTTGCTGTCATTTGTGGCAACATTAAAGTCTTTCTGTGCTTACATTAAATATTAAGGTGCTCAAGTTTTATACAGAAACAGACATTTCTCATCCTTGTGAGAAGGTGGGTTATAGAATGCAAAAACCTCTAGCCCAGTAATAAAAGCTTTAGTGACTTGAAAATCTTAGAAAACCATAACAGTGTTCTGCAAGTGGTCTGCAGCTCAGGAGATCCTGCTGAAATATGACAGTCTTTCCCTTCCCTCTTGATTCCCCCCCAAAACATGCATGCATATAATCCAGAAAAACCATACTCAGGTGAGATGGGCAGTCTTTGGCTGTGTCCCCATGGGGATGAAAAGTTACTCCAGAACAGCAGCATCATTTTTTGAAGGTGCCCCATCTGAAACACATCAGCTGACAGCCACTACTGAGCAAGAGTTGGGAGAAAAGCACGGGAAGTGGTACAAGAAGATATGTCCCACATGTGTTTAGACTCATGCTCAGAGAGAGATCTGCGACTTCTGGCAGCTCTTAGCAGAGGGAGGGTGCAGCACAGGCTCTGAAAAATCCACTGGCATCACCACCTGAAGCACTCTCTGCCAAGCAGCCCATGGAAAACTTTATCTGGGGGAGTTGCAGCCGCTCTCATGCTAGGAGCAGGCACACGCATTGCAGTCAAATCACTTGGTCCCGTACAAAAAGAATTAACTCCAAATAAATATCTGAATCTCTGCCTGCAGCCTCAGTACAAACATTGACTCCCTCAGGGGAGCACTCCATGAAAAGTTGCTCAAGTAATTAAAATGAAGCCTTCTAAGAGCTTTACACAGCACAAAATGATGGCTAAACCTGTCTGCCATCACTGTCTGGTATGAACAGTTTGAACCGATAGGCCCCACTCATACATGCAAGCCATGTTTGGTTCTTGTTGATACTTTAGCAGTACTTTAATTATTGTAGTAATTAGTTGACATGCATTGTTTCAACACATCACATCTCCATGGTGGCATCATCAGTTTGTAATAGAGGCTTCTTTAAGAAAAGAAACAGCTTCCTAATTTTTTTATTAAAAAAAGTTAATAATTACAGGAACACTGACAGTGTTGCTATAGTTACGACTATATCAGCCTTTCACTTACAACTCCCCGTTTTCAAGGGTCAATAACTCAGTTGTCAAAAATCCCACTGGGCAGTAGCCTGACACGTCTTAGACATAAATGAAACAACTGCATAACTAAAAATCAGCTGTTACACTCTTGTGAACATTTTGAATCAAATCACTCTTTCCATATGATATTTTGAGCATCCAACAGTAGGTTTTGTGGCTTTTTTTGTATATATTTTTTGGCAGTCTGTTGGTCCTTTAGGTGCTCCAGCGGTTTCGGCAACTGCCAGAGGGAAAGGAAGAAGAGCCATCACTTTCTCCTCCAGCCATTTCACCCCATCCCACCAGAAAGGAAGCAATTCTGGACGCGCCCGCTATGGTCCCAACAAAACTTCCCCAGGATTTTCAGGCACAAAAGCTTCACACGCATGTGCAGCAGCTGGATTACCACAAAAGACCATAACGGCCCTAAGAGCCGTTACGGTATATCAAGTGAGTAAACCGAAAACTAAGAAGGATTTACACAATGACCATAGTGGCTCCCTGGGAGCCGTTACGGTCTATCAGGTCAAAAATCCACTTTTCAAAGAGCGCCTAAATATGTGTATGCCCAACAGGGCCTTGAATCTCCGGAGCAACTATCACACACATTTTCAAAATCAGCCAGGGAAGAGAAGGGAGATTACACCCAACAACATAAAGAGAGAAATTTTTTACAATGAATAAAAGACATATCATGCAAATTCTAAAGACCTACATTTAAATGGAAAGAAGTGCATGTTAAGTTGAGAAATAGGACACAACATGATTTCTTCATTGTCAAAACAGGTCCTTTGAGGCTTTTTCTTTTTTTTTTCTTTTTTAATGAAAAAGGAAATTTCCCACCAAAGCCAATCATTTTAAAAAAATTAAAAGTTAGTTTTCAAGAAGTACAGATATAATGCAATCACAGCTGGGTTCTGAATTGCAGTTCTGCTGCATTTCAAGTCTCTAGTCACGGCACAAGTTGGTAACAAGGCTCAGCTTTGCCTTCCTTTAATTCTCTCCCATTGTGTCACGAAACGAACAAGTTACTCAAGACAGTAATTTTCTCCGTAAAAGTCACGTCTATTTTTTCTAAAAAGAAATCTGTAATAAATCATCAGCCTACTTACTTTTTCTTCTTCCCCTTCCTTTACATGACATATTTGTTCCTGCAGCAAACCTTGCAAGAGAACACTTTCTCTCTATGACCTGAGATAACGGTAATGTTGAAAGAATGGCCTCACTTGTCAAAGATTAGAGGGCTGTCTGCAGCCTACACTCGTCTTTACTTCAGCCAAATAGGCCCAATAAATGCTAATACTCAGCATGACGCATTGAGAACGCTAAGCCTCAACACTGACTAAGAAGAAAGTATCACAAATTTACTGAAATTATCTATAGCACAATAGAGAAGAGAAGGAATTAATCAAAGTCTCTCTCTTAATGCAATGCTTGATTGAACTATCCCAATCCCTTTTTAAATAGGATAACCTAGTGGCAAGTGACCCCGATGACACATCCTAGAGAGGTACACAAGTACCACTTGTTCGATTTTTTTTCTTTTATGACCTCATTAAGAAGGATTTTGAAGATTGTTCCTGAGTATGAGAACAAAGTGTCTGAAGATATCTCTAGCTTTTTATGTCTTTAGCCTTTTGCTGTTGAAATGGATTTTGAACAAGTGTTTATAAACTAAGTACATGCACAAGCAAAAAAGAAAATTCCTTAAAAATTAAATCTACTGATGCTACCTTTTCTTAAATGCAAAGACTAGCTAAGTCTCCAAGAAAAAAGTTTTGCCAAGATGAACTCATGATTGCATCTACCCCCCACCCTGTACTCCCTCTCTCTCCTTTCCTGTTATAGACCTCATTAATTAGATTTGGCGGCAATTTTCCCTTCCTTATCAGGGAAGACAGAGTCTGCCAAATCTGCTAGTGTGAAAATACTCCATCGCCAGTAACATTTTTTCCTAAGTGTTTGTTGATTCCACGCTTGGATTTAATATCAAGGATTATATTTTATAACCAGAAACAAACAAACAGATTTATAACTGAAGACTGAAAGGCAAACAGCAGAAAAAAAGCAAGCCAAGTACTGAACCTAAATGTAGCATTTTTATTGACTTCTTAGAAACCAAATAACCTGGCATATTAGTGTGTGCATTCTGCAACAGACATTCAGCCCCATTGTACTACTTAGAAGAGAATAAAAAGAAACCCTACTGTTTGAAATCCAGCGGAACATCCCCACAACAGAGCACAACTGTTCCCTCATGCATGAATGGGAAGGAGATGAAAGAAAAGATGGACTTCTGAGGTACAGCAAAAAACAAAGACAACAAAAGTGCTGATCATGAGGGAATGACACAACTCATTGCTGCAAAAAGGATGAGAGAAAGGAGCTCAAACAATGGTGCAGACAGCTAAGTGACATGTAGAAGAATTGAAAAATCTACAGAAGTGTCTTTTCTTTCCACACTTGACGAGAAACAATTAAATGTTGGTACATCTGTCATAAAAAAGATAATTGAAACCTGTTACCATCATTATAGACGGTAACTTAACTACCAAAACTGTAACTGTCCAATTAAGTGTTGCCCCCTCTGTTATCTATACCACTTGCTAAAATGAAAAAAAACCCTTTAAAGCTGGTGATGATTTACCCCCAGTATAGTTGTTACAAGCCATGGAGCTGAACTGGCACGTTTTACAAGGTGGATATTTAGGCTGCAGGGTACCTATGTCTATTTGTACACACACAGATGGGGAAGGCAGGCACACATGGGTGCATGGGGGCGCACATGCGTGAGCACACGCATTCATGCACTTGCACTCGCACACCCACCAGCCAGGACAAATTTTGCAAACAGATGAGGTTTTTGACAAGGAATCCAAAAAACCCAGATAACTGCCAGAAACCTCACTAGGTGTTTACTCCCGTGAAGGTCCACCAGCCTGTGAAAACAACACCGTGCTAAACTAATCCGCTGACTGTTGCTACTTGCTTGATAACGCGCAACACTCCGCAAAACTGCAAAGCAGTTATTGACCCTGTCAGAACACCTGATTAATGGATAAATGCTGTAATTGATTAGCAGAGCAGTGTGAATTAAAACAGAATACAGCATCAATAATGAGCCACTGACAAAAGGTAGCTGACATAAAATGTAAAATGGTAGCCTGCAGCCATAAAATGTAAAATGGTAGCCTGCAGCCATATCTCATCAAAGACATGCGTTTCTTAAAAACAGAAGAAAACACTACCCCTGAAAAAACCCACAAGTGCGGTGTCCTGTTCTCTGCATTCTTTAGGCTTTTCTCTTGGTAATGATTAAACCACCAGCAAAATGTTATGGGAACTACTCGAGAATCCACTTCATACATCAAGCCAGGCAAGGCAGTTAAATGACTGCATTATCCTCTGGGCTTCTCTACCCTTAAATTCACTGCTCTCCATTTTATCCCGGTGAACTGTGATTTTTGGAGTGGCGCTGGGCACATCCAAGACTGCCTTCAGTGGGGTGCACAGGCAAATCTCACAGCTCATAGGTACACAAGGGAGCCCCACAACGGTGTCACACCAAGGAGACAACTTGGAGCTACAATCATCACATTGTTACACTTGTTTTCCATTCCCTTGAGGGCCTCAGGAGGCCAAATGATCCCACTTTTGTTCCTTTCTCTTTCTGATTTAATCCTCCTCTGAGGCCTTACATTATGCCTGACACTATATGAAATAGATTATATAGATTTCATACAGCACCCGCAAACACACACGTGATGTTTCCCTGCTGTAGGAAAGCGAGTTTGTAACACAGCGTCAGAACCTTTCATGGCACCTATCCTGGTCCTCCAGCTCTTTAGGCACCCTGCATTACTCTGTGCATTAGGCAAGTTGACACACCTAATGTAATGCCATCAGACATATCAAAGCTGTCTTGGTACAAGCAGAAAAAAACATTAGCTTGAGTAGAGCACTTAATGCAATTACGTTGCTCTGACTTCCTGAGCTAGCTCACTCAGAAGTAATTTAAGCTTTTCTACATGACACTGTATTGTACCCAGCAAACACAGCCTCTGCTCAAAATGGTTGTTGCTACCAGGGAAGACTCTCGGAAGTCTCTATATGTCATTTCCCCCCTTAAAATAAAACCCAGAAACTGTTAAACTGAAGATCTGTGCTTTTGATATGAAAAATACGAATAATGAAAACAGTGGCATTATTCCCTTGCAATAATTATCTCAAAATCTGTCAATCTGATGCCTATTTTACATTTCTCTGCAAAGCAAAATATATTTTTCTAGCAGTTCTACAGATTCACAGATATTTATTCACAGATTAAGTCCTTTGGAAATCCACATCATTTAGGATATTTTTTTTTTCCATTAGACTTATTTTGGGTGCAGAATGATATTTCTCCTTCCCCAGCTGCTTCAGGGCTACTATCTTTTCAGTGGCATCACAACTTTTTAAATTTAAGTACTTTACCAGTTCAGAAGCAGATTTCATTATATCTCACACCAATAATCTAATGCATTACTTGTGTAGGTGATCTCTATTTACAAACCAAGAAAATCAGGTATTTCCAAAGAAAAAGCCTGGTGGTCTTTGGGTTGGAAGATCTGCCTCTCTCCCTTTACTGACCTAACAAGAAGTTACCCTAACAACTTGCACTTTAAAAGCCACAGCTACATCACAAGACTTCTGTATTAGCAATTTAAGATAATTGCAATTAAGGAGGCTTTTAACCCTTCCTATGGTATTCCTGTTCCTCTGCAGCTCTCTGTGAGGACCAAGGGAGGGAGAAACGAAGTGTGCTCTGATGAGTCCCCTCCCTACAGTTGAACATCTCCAGCGCAGCAGGGGCTCCCTCACAGGCACCTCTTTCTCCTAAAACTTGGCTGGACAAAAGGAAGGCCAAGCCACTGTGCATATGAGCTTGTTCCAGGGAAGGGGATCCTGGATCTCCCCTATTGTCCATGTTCTCTGGGAAGTCCTGTGCTCCAGGATACCAGCTGGTTTGGGGAGAACTGAGGCACAGGTACACTTCTGCTATATAAAAAGCATTGTCATTTCTCTCTTGCTGAGCTTCATCAGGAAAAATAATGGATCCTTGATGAAAAAAGCAAATGGCTGAACAGCTTGGGCATTCTTGGAGTCTGAACCTGGTCAGAGTGATGGTGAGACTGAGCCCACCTCTCACTGCCAGGGCAGGTGGGGTAGCACTGGAATATCAGAAATATAGGCACCAAGGCACTCCTTTAAAAAAAATGAACAAGGAGACCTGCTGACAGCTCAACTATTTCCTGGAATAACTGCTTTGCTTACCTGACTCCAGAGAGCCTGATGGTGCTGGATCTCTGGTGCTGGGGGACAGCTGCCCATAACCCTGATACAGAAGCTTGCAACCCATAATAGGAGAGCTTACACTGTCTAAAACCATGTAGAAAACACCAGCTTTCTACTGCTTATTATCAAATCCAAACACTTTTTACAGAAATGAAATCTTGTCTCCTTTCCTTAGCTATTTTTATATTGTATTGTGAAATATGAAACCTGGTTTCAACCGGGAAGCATTCTAAAAAGTAACCTAAAAATACTTCCAGCATCCCAAAAAGAGGAGCCTGCCTTAAAAAAAAAATACTGACAAGAGAAAAAGTTACATAAATTTCAATGGAAGTAGGATTAGGCTCTTTAATTTTTTTTTTTTTGGGGGGGTTGGGGGGAGGGGATGGAGTGTGCAGGGAAGAGGAGAGACAAAACTCTGGCAGCTGAAGGTTCAGCTTGATCCTCAGAAATTTTAAAGAAGACATTCTTCTCCACAGCTATTGTCAGGGCTGGAGACAAAAGTAGAGGCCCTTTCAGCTGCTGAACTTAGCCAAAAAGCCATTTGTAACTCCTGCAGAGCAGTGCTTTTATAGGTCAGGGCATACTCCAAAAAGATTTTCTCTCTTTTTCATTCTCTTTTTGGAAGATTTGGTTAGGACCCAGAAATTTAGCTCAGAAATAAGCAAGAAATATTTCAGCACATTACAAAACAGCTGTAGAAAGATCTCCAAGTGCATTGCCTTAACACAAACACAGTTTTCAGATTTGGAATTATCTTTTACTAGTTGGTGTGCACACCTGAAGCCGTCACTGCTTCTCAGACATAGTTGTCCACTATTTTTTTTTGTTTTTGTTTTTGGGTCTTGAGAAATATTAATGAATAGGTAAAGAGGAATTTTGGAATTTAATTTTTCTTCTAGTCCCTTAACATCAAAAATCTGGAAAACAGTTTTAGCAAAAACATTTTACCAATTAGAAGGTGCTACATTTTTTTGCCTAATAAAACTCAATCATATTGGCCAGATGAGAGGGGTGCAAGGATCTGCAAAGGAAATGTCAAGGTAAGAGCCTTGCTCTGTTTGCACACCCAGCTAGTGGGACAAAGTTTACTGGAATGTATGTCTGACTGCACTCTAAGGGCTGCTGGAGAATTCAGGCTTTAACTGAAATGGTGATCTCACTACCTGGGGTCCTCAGATCTTCACCTAAAAATCCTTCCTGTCCCCCAAGAAGAGCAACTGGAACTATTTGCTACAAACAAGCCAAGAAGAAAGGAGTAAAACCTACGTAATTAAACAGTACAAAAGGAAATGTAGTCAAATAGAGAGAAAAGAAGATTTGAGAAGATTGGTAGGACACCAGAGCCATACACTTAATAAAAGAGAAGGAAACAAACCCAAACATTTTATCAAAGGAAAATATTTTAGAAATCCACATGCCCAACATTCTTGATAAAACTGCTCTGGTAAAATTCCCACTGATTTCCATGACTTAATAGGAAAAGGAGAAATGTCATTAGCTAACTCCTGCTACACATTTAAAGAGAGCCATCTTGTTTAAATATATTTTCTTCCTAAGAGCCTGCATGGCTAAATCATCTTGTTTAAATATATTTTCTTCCTAAGAGTCTGCATGGCTAAATAAGTGATAATCAGATGCTTTCAGACAATGAGACCCTGCCAAACCCAAACAAATTCTCTGATGTGTGCAGGTGTTGAACATTACACTGGTAATCAGAGTGATTGCCTGGCTTATATTCATATTTAGTGGTGGTGAATGAGCAATATTTGAGTGGGTTAGAAGGTGATCTTGGTACTTCTGCAAAATGAAAATATGGGCTTTGTTTCACCCCAAGTAACATTCCAGCTTTTTGGTGCTCTATTTTCAGTGCAAACCATAACTAGGTGCCCTCCTTTTGATATGTGCCCTAATTTCTTTAAAACATTTTGAATACCACCTCAAGACATTGTCTAACAGTAATTTGCACTCACAACTGAGCACATGCAAGAATAGCTCCAGAGGTAACGATAAGTCACAGCATGCACAGCAGAAGGAGGTTTCAAAAACAATTTTGGGGTTTTTGTCGTTTTTGTGGTTTTTTACATGGGTAAATTAGGGTAGATAAATGCTGCAAAATGAAATCTGCTTCTTCCAAAATACCCAAAGCTCTCAATTCACTAACTGAAGTCACATAGAAATAAAGACCTTTTGGAAAGAAGATTTTCTGTTTCTAGAAGGTTACTGTGGATGAAAACTTGTGCCAGCTGTAGATGAAAACTGCACCAGGGTAACCATCAACCACTTTGAGAAGCTGATGCTATTTAGAGTTATTTAGAAATATCACACAAAGTATTCTTTGTAATGCTACTAAAATATATTCCAAAGTTAACGATCTATAACATGAATACTTTCCAAAGTTAGTTAGATATAATACTTTCCAGAGTTAGATATATAACATGAATTTACAAGACTTAGTCCAAATTGACTTGTATGGTTATCTATAATGTTTTTAGCCCTTAAATTTTAAATGTTTCATGTAGTATAGACCTTCTTAGCTTACCACAGCAGTTCTGTTTTACCAATCTAGACAGTTTTTCAAAGCATATTGGCATTGTTCACACTAAACTCAGCCAGTCACATAAAGATGAACAGAATGTGGAGTTTCTTAAATGAAATTACTTTATTACAGATCTCAGTTAATACCAAATCTATACCATGCAATCTTAGTAACATTACAGACCTTAGCAAACATTCCTCTGGAATCCTCATGCAAAATGGTCACCTGCAGCACACATCTAGCTAATGGGACAATACTAGCCAGTAAAATTTATTCCTTCTTTACATTCAGCTCCCCCTCCAACTTAAGAGTAAGCAAGCTGGTTCAAGAAAACATTTTTCTCAATTTCATGCATACAACAAAGAACTAGCACTCCTGTTTCCAAAAAAACTAAAGTTTGGGCTTATTATCGAGAATAATGATCAGTATTTTTATGGATTTTGTACTATACAAAGGAGATTAAATTCTGTCCAGTGGATTTTATAGCAAACTTCTGTGCTGTAATTCCACCCTGGCAAATCTCTTTAGCATAGTTAGTAGTGGCATAGTAGTTAGTAGTGGCATGAGAGACTAAGAGTTTGTCCAGTCTTACTGCTTGTTTGTTGTTTGTGGTTTTGTTTGTTTGTTTTTTTAACACTGTGGACTTTTATACAAAATCTATTCACAAATTAAATAGGAATCTCGATGACTTTGTTTTAACACTCTCTCCCCTCCCTTCACTCCTCAAAAAAGGGCTTTTGGATGAAGAGTCTTTCTCACTGGGTTCACTGATGTCAAACTCAGTTGACTTTTAGGTACTTGCCTCCAAAACAATGCCAAAGTAGGAAGTTCAAGAAGTTTTTATAGTAAATTCCCAGTTATTCAGTTCTGCATTTGTGGAGTTTAATTGACTTTAATTGACTGAGACCTCTAATGTGAATGGCAACAGTTCAGTCCTCATGCAAACTCGTCTGTAGTCACAGAGCTCAGACTGGACAGGTACTCTCAGTGGGTGCAAATAGTCTTTAAATTTTTACCCAATGATATTGGCTTTGTGGCATAATAAAGTGGGTTGATTCTAGAATGAGAGGGCTTTTTTATCTTCCACCTTCAGGTCAGCGTGCTCATATTTTTGATGACTTGCACTGATCTATGTACTTTTCGTGTGTAGTGTGGAAAGCTAAGTGACTCCCACATGAGCAGCATAAATTTCTTTTATGTTTCTGTAAAGAAAATGAATCACAGGGGACTCCAAATAAAGTTTTGCTTTTTAAACTCTTCTGCTTTTTCAGACAAGACATTAAAATATCAATGCAAAAGTACAAAGATCTTAGCAAAAACCACAGGGATTGCAGATTGATTTTCCTGAAAAGATGTTAAATCAGGGTTTCTTCGCCCCTCTAAAAATGTCATACAGCAACTTGTGGTGCAGCATTTTTTCCAATGTTCCTACCCCGCTTCTACCGTGAGTGTGCCAGGTTACTATCATACACCACGTTATTTTGATTTGTACCAGACAACTCTTAATTACTTCCACATAATTTTAGGCACATGTGCTCCGAACCCCGCTGCTTGCTTCTGCTGCTCCCACAGCACCTGCACGCTCTCCGGAGCCCAGGGAGCGGGGAGCCGTGCTGGTGGGGAGCAGACACGACCTGCCATCCCAAGGGCCACCTCTCCTCCCCTTTCTGCTGGCCCGAGGCCAGGCTGAGCCCCGGAGCTGCGGTGGCACCTTCCCTGCCGGCTCTGCGGAGGGGAGCCGAGGGCAGGCAGGCCCGGCACCCCGGCACGCTTATTTTCTTCCGCCCGCGTGCGCGGGTGCCAACTCCGGCGTCCATAAAACTGGGTTACATCAAACAGACCAACCGCCGGCATCTCCCCATCATTACCCCCGACACAAGTCCTGACAAAAGGCGCTGCCAAGGCCTCCGCTGACAGCCCGAACAATAGCGGCCACAAAGGCCTTTTCTGCCTGCGCAGATGACATAAATCTGATGCTATAACGCCGGCGCGACTTCAGCTTGCTCCTTATTTATTTATTTAATAAGCCACTGTCATCCATCTCGGGAAGGTGGCTTCCAAACTCCAAATTAATCAAGCCACTGAATGCGAATTTCCATATTGCTCTGCCAAAGGTCTTCTCCACATCAATTGCCGGGAGAAGGCCCCCGTTGTGCTTTGGTGTATTGTGTGCGGAGCTACTGCTGCTGCTAAAAGCCACTCTGTTTTTAATAAACATGCATTGTTCTTTTTGTAGTAAATCCAGGAAATAATACCCAACTGGGAGTTTGGGTGCAAGCTTTTTTGTAGCATGAGCAAAGCGATGGATGCATTTTCATGTCTGATAGTGCGGTGATGGCTCCATTTGTTATTGCTCAGAAGGTATTTAATTTTTCAAAAATATAAATTAAGCCAATATTGAAGCAATGCTTTCTTGTTTATCTTGGGAAACCCCAAGCTGAGCCCATTGATCCTGCATTTCTGTGTCGGTCACTTCAGCAAACAAGAGGTTTGCTTCAGGTGCCCTGTGCCCAGCCATTTACCCGACTGCCAGAGTGGGATTTTCCAGAGCACTACAGAAGAATTACATTGACACCTCTGAATTCAACAAAATCAAAACCTCACTGATTTAACAGAGCCAGAATTTTATTAGTTTGCCTTTTAACATTCTTTAGTCAACTAAGTATCAGGTATTGAACCTACACAAGTTATGTTTGCTTTAGGCAGTCTGTTGATAAAGAGGCAGCTCCCCATGGAATGGTCTATCACTGCTGTCTGAGGGATGGGCTGAAATACCTTCCTAAGGAAAATCATGATATTTCTCTCTTTAATAAATACCTACCTCCCTGTTTTGTACAAGCTCAACCAACTCTCCTGCTGGCAGAGAGGACAAGCAGAAGGGTGGCGGTCCCAAGATGGCAGGAGCAAAATAAGAAGGGTGGCTCTCACACGAGGTGGTGACCAGAGGGACTGGTTGTACATGTGGCTGCACAATGGCCCCATGGACAGGTGTGTATCACAGTCCAGACACTTAAAAAATGCTCCTCAGTGGCACAACAGGAAAGGAAAACAAGAGACAGGTCAACATCAAGAGCAGAAGGGAGATTGATAGGTCTCTTCCATCTGCTCTATTTGAGCACATATACGATGCTTTGCAGGGCTTACAGAAGTAGAAACAGAACTTATCTGTCCCACAAGAGTATATTTCAATTTATAAAGATGGGAGGAAGTCTTCTGTCAGATGTTTTTTAATTAGAAATATTTAATAGGGAGTTTTCACTAGAAACTGAAGATGAGGCCTCACCTGCTTTTCATGAGGGATAATATTTTGGAAACAAAACATGCAAAAGGCTATAAATAGTGCAATTGAAAATTCTTCTTCACTCAGCTAGACAGCTTCCAAATTTGCACAAAATTTTAGTAGTATTTTTGAGAACAAAGCCAAAAATATCTCTGAATAGTTGCATTGCAAGACAACAAAACAGAATACAGATGGCACTCATAATATGAATAGAGTTTGATGGACAATAATAGGCACAATAAAATCTACCAGTGAACCAAGAGATGAGATAACTATAGGTATGTCCATAGTATTTTAAACATTTCTTTTCCATGAAATATCAAGAGTAATTTGTCAGCTGGATATTCTTACTTGACTAAACTTTTCACTCCAGAAATAGTAGTCTCAAGCACTGAGAAAGGAAATAGGAGTCACAAACACTAATAGATATCATGTTTCATACTTCTACAACCTTAGAAAAACCCAATAGATAATATCAGATTAAGTTCCACAGCCTATCTCAAATGAAAAGTAATGCTCTTCTAATGAGGATTAATTATTTTCCTTTGAAAGACAGACAGTGAAGAAGCTACCCAGAAGCTGCTGCCCAGAGCAAGAGCTGAGATTCCCATGCTGGGCTCAGGCTCCAGAGGCTCAAACACATGACAACCCACAGGAGGGACTTTTACAATCAACTAATAGCACACCTTTGTTATCCCTGCAAATAGGCTGCTTGGTTTCCAAGAACAGAAAATGGATGAGGGCAGAAACTACAAAGAGGCCTTAATTTGCAAAAGAGAACAGGTCTGGGGAGGAACCACCTACATCCCAAGCTGTGCTTTCAGACTATTTAGCTTTTTATTCTGTGAGTCTTCTGTGGAAAGAAGTAGTCCTTCTGTGACAGCAGAGGGAATGGGAATTGCCCAGCAACCTGTGAGGCTGGATAATAAAAAGTTTTGGAATAAACCTGAATGGTGGGTCTGGAAGAAGCTTGGCTATCTACAGGCAATTCCATGCAGAAGAAAACATCTGAGGTGGCAAATCAGACTTGAAGCAAGTTATAAGTGAAACCTTCAAAATAAGGGGAATATCTCCAGGTTGAAATTACAAACACACTGAGCTGTACTTTTTAATATTGTCCAATGGTCTAAAGACAGACAAACCAAAGTGTTAGCAATAAGCAAAAGCAAAAAATCTCCAAACCAAAGTACACCTTCATAAACTCCTACATGAGAAAGATGATTTCCAGCCCCCCCCCTCCATTTCAGTGTCTAGGTATCTTTCAGAGTAACTATTTAACATATAATTTTGACACCATATTAAAGACAAACAAAAAAATATGTGCCTAAAAATATAACTTGCTCTGTTCTTAAGTAATGTACTAGAGTGTAAGAAAATAAGAATTGTTAATTAATACTGCTCACTGTGTTACAGCCTTACTGATGAAGGGAAATGCATTCAGACTCCTAAAATGCCGGTCTCCAAGACCATCAGGGTTAGTTTCTGAGTGGCACGTTTTTAAAACATTTAATCAGTGATCTGAATATGTGTCAACACTTTCTGGTAGTGTGCTATAAAATGTGAACCTTGTCAACAGAAACATAAAAAGGCGACACACTTGGGACACAGAGCTTTTATGCTGACACACTGTAATAATATAATTTTTAAATTTATCATCTGTTTAGCCACAAGCAACAATTAATCTTTTAACTAATCACACAACATTTTAAATAACACCTCCAAAAAAAAAAACCCCCAAAAAAAACCACCCAAAACCCAAACATGTTTCATTTTTACTTTCCTTGCCTTCACAATTATGTCGCTTTCAAAACCTTATGAGGCAACACACAATAAATTTTGCAATGAGGATAAAAATGTTAGCGAATAATATGTTTCCCCCTCCTCAGTTAATAAAATTACTTAACACTGAGCCTGCGAGCAAAAAGAAAACCCCAGGAGTAAGGCAAGCCTCAGCGGGTTCAGTTCTGTCGTGTTTCTGTCGCATTAAGTGACATTTTATTCCCAAATCACTTAACCTTTGACTTTTATAACTAAACATACAGACCCTGAATTGTTAGCATGGAGGGGACCAGCGAGCGACACTGCTGCCAGGCACCGAAACCAGGTGCCCCACAGTCGTGGGCTGCTACAGGATGGAAGTGATTTGGCTCACAAGAGCCCAAGTTTCACTCCTTGACACCTGGAAAAGGAGGCAGAAAGAGAAATGGGAGAAGGGGAGATGTTTCTGCTAGTGGTCTCTGTGTAGCACCAGATGCATCCCCCCTCAGATACTGGACCTCAGGAGCACTGTTTTCACAGTGTTTCCATCAGTGGTGCATGTGCCAGGCAAAGAAGGGGTTAATAATCAGGCAGAAGTAGGAAAAAGCACTTTATAATTAAAATGTAAATCTTGAACCCAGCTGGAGCTGCATGAGGAATAATGTCAAAGCATACAGATAACTTTGGGGGGTTTTTGTGCAATAAAAGCACAGATCATCATACATGTATGTTCATGTAAGCTCATTGACATTAATAACCAGCAACAGTGAAGGCATCTCTTGCTTCATCTCCAAGACTCTGACTGCCTCCTTCTGGGTGCAGAGGAACAGGGAGACACCAGCCATGTCACTGAATGTGACTCCATGGCTGGACAAATGCAGTCACATCTGAGAGGTTAATTTTTCTTAGAAAACTATGATGGCAGAGTCTATTAAGATGTATGTCTAGCAACTAAGAAAGCTTCTGATTAAATATGCAATCACATTAATAGCTTTCTTCTTCCTTGCCCAGTGGCCAAGGGCTTTGTCCTCTGCTTTTGTCCACATGAGAGACTTTGCTGGTGTGACATGCATGATCATGACAAGGCAAGGGCAGGAACCTGACTGCCAAATTCAGTAAGGTACTGAGTCAGTCATGCCAGGATTTAGTTTCCAGTCACAGTCCTTGTAAAAATATTTTTCATTAATTATTTTCATCAACAGGGTGGAATAAAAAAATTAAAGTCTTCTGGGATAAATATGGATCAGTTCCCACCACACTTTAATTCTAAAGGACAGTGGTATTTGCTTCTCCTGAGAGTGTAATTGCAGGAATCCATCAACTGTAGAACAGTGGACTCTAGTCTGTGACAATCATCCCAAACACAGGTTAAGAAAATTACATATTAATTATTTATGACTGATGTCTTTTTAGAGAATGGATCATCTTCCCAAATAATGAATATTTGGTCTAACATAAGAGGGCTTGCTCTGTGATTACAGATCCTTTACACTCCAGGAAAAAGCATGTTGAAATTGTATCTTGAATTAATGCCTAGTGTGGAAGTTTAGAAATCAGCAAAGTGATCCTCAGTCGTACCCATTTTTAGAAAAGGTAATTATGGTCATCCAAAGAAAATAATTCTTAGAATCTATTTAATGAGGGGATGCTTTTCATGGAATGGAACAGGGATACATGCTTCTTGCAATGCACTCCTCATGATATAGGATCTACAGCTCAAAAGGCAAATGTACAGGTGAGGGTATCAGAAAATGGAAATGGAAGAGAAAACATATAAATGTGATGAATGACGTGTTAGTAGAATTGTTATGAGATGGATGGATGAGTAATGACATTTTGCCCCCTCATTTTATGGCTGAAGCATCAAAATACCACTGCCATCTGTTGTGCTCGCAGATACCCTCAACTCTCACTGCTAGAAAAGACAGTGTTCAGCTGCAGCTGTGAAGATTGTGCAAGGGAAGTTGACCACTTGCAAAAAATAACTTCAAGAGAGTTGGCCCAGACCATAGGAAGTAATTTGTTCCTCATTCCAGATGACATTTTCCAGTTACTTTACAAATTGCAGAAGCACGATAAGACTTCTGCAGAGCAGTGACTAATGTAAAAACAAATACAATGCTACTATGACAAGGAAGGTGTTCACAAACTGCAGGAAGCAGTTTAAAATAAATTGATGTAGGTTTTGAATTGTCCACAAGTTGAGTTTAGCTTGCTTCCATTTACCTTTTACTGCATTAACATTTCTTTTGTGGCGGCTGCTGCTGGGAACCTATTGTAAGTTTGGGCAATTAGGATTTTTGTTCCATCTGTCCCTCCCCTCAGTCAATACTGTAGCATCAAAAGAGGCCAATTCAGTGTAGGCTGGCTCTGCTCTAAAGCCAGCTAAAAGAGATGTTAGAATTCAGTACTGCTCTGGGTGGAAAGGATGCAGGAGGAGGGGGGGGATGGAAAGCTATAATCATAAAAATGCTGTTTCAGGCTTGTTGAGTTCTTAAAATAATCTGACTTAAACCTCCTACACAATGCACACAAGTCAGAGCATGGTAATATACTTCAATGTAGGTTGCCTCTCTCTCCCTAAATCCAAACTAAAATAGATGTTAGAAATCATTACTACACTATGTCAAATACAGACTAGGACTGTAATCAGAGGGCTGCGGCTTCAGGTTTCAACGGTTCTTAAAATAATCAGCCTTAAACCTTCTGCAGGAATCAAAGCCTGGTCATTTATATTTCTGTAAGGCTGAGGATTCCATCACCTCAGGCTTCTCCCTGATAAAAAAGCAGCTTGCCTTTTTTTTTTTTTCCCCACTGAAATAACTTGTGCATGGCAGATATGGGCAGGTAGAAAGACAGTGGAAACTAGGAACTTCATTTTTGTCAGAAGGTTAACTCCATGTGGAGTCAGGGTATGACCTCAGAACAAAACCCAAGTGCCTGGTCTTCACTGTGTTTTTACCTGAGCTCAGCAGATGTATATTAGCTACCTGAACTCAAAACTGCTTTTCCCAGCGAAGACAATCCTTATATCCCACTACGGAGCACTCTGTTAAAGCAGGCAGCTTTGCTGCTTACTCAAACCACAGATTCCTACTCTCTGATTTTCATGTCAGCAATCCATGGGTTAGCTGTTCAATAACAAAACAAAACAAAATAAGGTGAATGCGTCTGATTGGGAGTTTGCTCTTCCCCCACTTGCCCAAGAGTTCCTTCTGTGTGACCAATTGGTTTTTTTCTTTTCTCTAATCCCACCCTGCTTCTGCCTCTTTATTTAATACAGGTTTTCTGTGGGTGCAGATTAACCACAGCCTTATTTCAAGTATAAGTACTTCTAACAGGGAACAAGTTACCTGTGATTCAGGCTATAGACATGAAAATAAGGCAATCTTCCTATTCTTTTGCAAATGTCCAGGAGAGAATATGTTTAACATGGTGTAATAACATCCCGACCAGGAGGGGGGTAGGTGGGAAGGGTGGGAAGAAGCAGGGATGATCTTGCCACACTGATGCTGTCATTAAAACTGAATCCAGCCCATGAAGAGAAAATGGGCACAAATAACCACACTCACAGGGATATTTGCCTGTTCTCATTTTTGTCAAGATACAGGATTCTCACATTAAAAACCATGGAATTCTGGTTTTTGTTCATCCTTCCTTTCTGAGAATTATAGATCTACATGATGATTTTTAAATGAGGTAAATCTCAGGTCTGGCTGATTGTAGGGAAAAGTTTGGAAATGTGGGAACCCCAGAGTTCAAAGCCAGAATACTCTCAGCATTATTATTACAAGAGCTGAAATCTTGTGAGTTTTAATGTTTCAGGTGAAAATTCATTGAAAACTCATTCACAGAGGAAATCAGAGACTCGAGTGCTCCAGCAGACACAACACCAAGGCAAGGCAACTGAGTGGGGTTACAGCATCAGGTAGGATTAATGCTCACTGCCCCACACAGCTAACACAGACCTGCTCTCAGCCTTGCTCATCTCATGGGGCAGGTCTGGCCCACCTGTTGCAGTAGTTCCACAATCAAACACTAATCCTGAAGGCAAGAGCCTATGGGCTGGGGAAAGAGCAGCCTTCCAAGAGGTAGAAATGTCCAAGACAGCCCCACTGCCTCCTGCAGTAAGAAGGGACTTGGAAAAAAAATCACATTACACCTCCTTTGCCCTTAGCAAAGCCACTGACTTGGGACTAATGTGCCTGCTCTCTTTTTGTGGGACTGAAATCAGTGGCTCCCAGGAAGTCATTGAAATTGGAGAAGTGACCACAGTAGTAGTGGGAGAGGCTCCAGAGGAAATATTTGCAACATTCAGGTTTGACAACACCTAAAAGAGCTGCAGGTTTTCTCTCAGCCTCTTGTGCTTTTTTCAACAAAAGGCCAATGCAGCTGTATGGAGGTGGTACAAAGCCTTGCAATAGCTACAGGCTCATGAGGAAAAGAGCTTGTGGTTTACTGCACCCAGAGCAGGAAACCAGGAGCCCCAAACCCACGGTTAGGTGTAAAACACACAAAAATAAAACTTCAGCTGTCGAGCAAGTATCAGAAGAGGCCTGTCTCATGACAAGTGTGGTGACTGGATAAAGGGAAAAGATGGTCCTGAGCCAGTTTGCACTGGTATCATGTCCTGGATCAAACCATGGGCTGTCTGTTTGACAGGAAAAACAAGCAAGCTTCTAAAGAGTTAATCCTAAACAAAAGGTTTCAAGTGCTAGGGGAAAGTGGCCACTGGTTACCTAAGTGATTTAAAGTACTTCAGGATATCTGTGCCACATTAATCTTGCATGTATATCTGTCACATTCTTTAGAAAAAAATCCTTACAAAAAGATGTTAGGCTTGTCTCAGTAAGATAAAATGTTTTAAGCTTTTCAAAACCTGAAGTTTTTCTGTATGAGAGAAACATGAAAAAGGATTGTGCAGAGTTAAGTAGAATCCACCTACATAAACCAAACAGGTCTGCACCAAACAAATCGTGCTATAAACCTTGGAATTTTACAAGCAAGTTTTATATTAATTCTTTAGAAGCCCTTTGTGCTTATGGTTTCAGACAGAATATAAAAGTACCATATAAATATCAGCACAATATAGTAGGCAGCTGTTAGGTACTTTAACCATTCCCAATCAATTATAATAAACAGAGCAAGCACACTGAATCACATCAGAGCACCATGCAGTAACCCTCCACCTCTGACTTCTCCTTCCTGCCATGTAAAATTAACCTTGCAATAAATTACTTGTTAAATGACAGAATCTGGAATGTTCTGGAAGTTTTTTGGTGGGCTGGGATGGATAGAAAGACTAAAACCACTTTTTGAATAACAAACAACATTAATGGCAGTAAGAGTCTCTCTTTTTTTCTTTTTTTTTTTTAAACCAGCTGCAAAAGAGAAGCAGAATAACCCAAACTATTCCATTCAAAGCAGAAGGGAACCCAAAATGTTGGCCCTAGAGAAACACTAGGAAGCAGTGCAAGCATGCCTAGCAGATGAGATTTACTTAGCTGGCTTAAAATAGACAGAACATAAAGACATGCAGCACTCAAGAGACTTGGGAGACACAACGGGGTGGCAGCAAAGCTTTCCCGAATGGCAGCATGTAAGGAAGGAAAAGTGGGAAGATAACCACATGGCTTGTCAGAAGGAAAGTCACTTTTGGAACTGATGGACAGGCAAACAGCTCCTCAGGTGCAGACATCAGCTGTCTGTCCCCTTTGCTTTCTGTTTACCCACCTTTAACCCCATGCACTTGGATGTGCCGCTTGCTTGGGATGGACACGCAGCTGAGCGTGTGGAAAACTCACACTCAAGAAGAACAAGAACCTCTTTTGTGTGTTTGCTAAACTGCTTTTATCCAAATACACAGTGCTATTCCAACACCCACAAAATCATCTAAATTATGCAAGGCCACAGGCAATTCTCACCATGACTGCCCCCGCTTGCAGGCTGGATCTGGCTGTAGGTATGGATGCTGATTAGTGGGGTCTGTGTCTGGACCACTCCTGGGTCAGGCACATTGTGGGTCCCACAGGCCTTGCTGAAATTGTACTTTTATTTACAGTATGCTGTGATATGTGAGGTAGGGAGGACAAAATCTGCTGTGTTTATTTACTATTTCTGCCCACACACACACACACACACTTACAGCTGGTACGTTTTTGGCACTTCAGTAGTCACGTCTCCTAAAATTATATTCATTTGAATTTAAATACTGCCAGCCAGAGCTATTCTTAATAACTGACATTGTTTTCTATGTAATAGCTGATAGTTTTAAAACTCTCCTAAAATGAGAATTTCACAATTCTCACAAACTTTGCTTTCATGCTTCCAAACACTTAATTAAAAAAAAAAAATCTTGGAGCTCAAACAACTATGAGCCTGACAAGCAACTTATGGATCTATTACAACAATGTCAGATTAACCTATCCCAAACTGGCAACAAAAACTATGTTTTTAATCTCACTTCATATTAATACTGCCATTTCATATTATCTGCATCATCAAATAAGTGTATTCAAAGTCTTGGAAATATTTTTACTTTCTGCAGTAAGACCTCCAGACACAGAAGTGATAACTGAATGTAGATATCATCCTATGCACTAGACTACCTTAGTCTGGAAATAAGAAAATTTTAAAAAATCATGGAGAAAATATTTTCCTGCAGCTTTCCTCTCAGGCTGGCTTTTCTTTAGCACTAGATTTTGCTTCCCAGCAAGAGGATGCTCCAGCAGAAGAGGAACCAGCAATGCACTGATATTTAAAGACCTAGAAACTTGACCCTTCAATGATCCAATTCAGCCTAGGAGAAGCTGAGGAAAATGCATTTAGAAACCAAGGACAATACACAACACAAGGGAGGGTAACAGAGGCAATGATGATCAGAGCACTTTTGGGCAATACAGTGACTGCTGAGCCCTGCATTCCCATTTCAATGTGACAGAGTCAGAACATGGTACTGTTTCCTAAAACACAAAATATGAGACAGAATTAAAAATTGTACAGAACAAAATAATCCCCCTGGAGCACCTTCCCTAGTTTGTCAGCAAGTCTGTCCCCTCTCAATAAAGCAATAAAACACGGTCTGCAAGGCTCCAAACCTTTGTAATGAAGAATTATTTCTGACATGGTGACTCATGATATAAGCCTGGGACAAGAAGGCCATCCCAACAGATTTTACTGCAAACCACTTCCCACAGGCTTGTGTTCAATACTTGAATTCAAGTCAGGATGGGCAGACGTTAAAGAACATGTGATATGGCTCTCCCTTTATTTCTATTTACCTGTTCTCTGAGTTTTTGATATTTGCTTGAGTCACATCACTCTCAGAGGCAGGGTTTACTGAATGTAGGAAATTAATAGCAGTGGATTGATGGAGAACTTGACCCTTTCCCCTGAGGCATCCTCCCAGAAGTCAGCAATATGGATGTCCCCTCCCCACAGGCATTTTTCTCACAACACAGCAAATACAATCAACATAAAACCTCGTTTCATAAGGTGGCTGTAAAGGGAGAGCTACAATGGAAAGCCTTAAACAACCTGTGGTACTATTTCATTAGCATCTGAGCCATAATATAAAGCAACAATATATTTCCAAATGACAGTGTTTTAACAAAGTTATAAAGTTAAATAGAGAAATAAAAATCTGAGCTTTAATGAAACTCCCAAAAGGCAATGAAAAACAGTGACAAATCATTCTAGGAGCAAGTAAACCCTCATCCAGCAGAGTTTACAGTTGAATTTTGGTAATACATACGTTTTACAACATACCAATATCTGTATCTCTGGTGCTTCCCATTTTTTCTGCCATTTTGCAGCAGAAGAATACCTACAACCCAAAATACTGTCTCAACACACACAGCCAGCCTGTCACCTAAATTTTGAAGACAACATGACACAGATTCCACAGAGAATTTAAAACAGGGAGAAGCAGAATCAGTGGTTTCTAGTTTCCAGTTGCAAATAAAACTTTCTGGGAAAATTTACTTTAAAGCAGCTTTAAATGAAAATCTATATAATTAAGGGAAAGACCATTGCTTCAAACAGATTGACTGTCTTCAACAAATTTCTCTCTTTCTAGCTACTCAGATATGCTATATTTCCTAATTATCACCTTTTAAGGGCCATCTGGGCCCCATTCCTCACCATCAGGGGGCAATTCCATTTGCATTGTTCATAGGCTTAGTCATGATCAAGTAGTCTGGTGGTAAAGTTCATTAGAAATTAGAAGAAAAGCATTAAACCTCACACAGTAAACTAAGTAGCTGATACCTACATACCCACAGGAGAGATAAGCATTTAATGCATATTCTCACACGACTTAACAAGTCTTCAATGAGTTTTTTTTTTTCCAAACTGTTTAAAGAATAATTTAGACTGATCCCTGACCAGGTATGTAATGAAAATTCAATTCAATCTCTGCATACTTCAAAATACTTCTCAATTAAAGAGAAATGAATGATAAAATAACAGTCTATTAAATAAAATCATAATCTGTTTACATCTGTAAGCCTGAAAAGTCTACCAAGCTAATGTAATGATACTATTTCTTCTGTTTTTCAGATGCTTGCTATGTATTGCAAATCAAAGGCAAGATTTTTCTACTAACTGAATTTAACATGAAAATACAGATGTACTCTCATACACTGTGTTATTATAAAATTACAGAAACATCTGTTTGCATTAACCATATGAGAAGAATTACTTTGTATTGTCATATAGCAAGAAATATCAATACACATTTCCCAACAGGTCAGTATAAACATGCATGGGTTACCAGAGGAGGAAAAAGGAGCAACTCCTTGGCCTTGCGCCTGGTTCCTATAATATAATTCAGTATTTCATCATTATGGCCTCTTCAGAAGGTATGAAAATGTTATTTGAAAAACCCTCAAGAAAGGTCAGAGAATCTATTTCACAAAAATTATGGACCCATGGAAGTCAACACTATGACTGTCAAATGCAGAGTCCTGTTTCAAAACAGAAGTGCTGCAAAACCCCTCTTTGACACAGAATTTTTGTCTCTGCAGTTTGCACTTTGGGTCATTTCATATCCTGTAGCCAGTAGCTTCTGGGAGCTCTATGGCCATATTGGAGATGAATTACCACCACCTCTCTATGAAAAAACACTAGGGGAGATCCTGGTAAACTGCACGGAGACCCACACAATAAAAATTTGGGAATTAAGGACATATGGGCATTACCTGCTATCTTTCAATTTTATTTAATTCTGGAAGTTTTTTGTCAGCTTGAGAAAAGCTGAAATTATGGTGTTAATGACAAAACACTTGATGCTATAAAATGTGATATGCTATAACTTGAACACTATAAATAATCTTACTCAGCTGCATTAAAATGGCAGTATTGCTGAGGTAATGTGATGCATTATGCACATTTCACATTTTGGGGTGAAAATGCAAATGTCAGCATATCATTGGCTATATCAAGAAGCTGTAGTCACATATTAATGGCTAGATTTATCTTTTGAGTTGTCATGTCAGTCAGAGATGAACTCAGGCCCCAAGATTCTGGAGTAATTGATTTTGATTTTTCAGTGCTTCCTGTGAAACCAATAAGCTAGCTATAAATTTATTTCCTGAACAACGTTTTGTGACAATACACCTCATCAGGTATTCCACTCCTCTCTTGAATCCTGGAGGACTGCTCTCTGAAGCAACATCTGTGAGCTAATACTGCCCCAAGGAGCACGTCCCAGCCAGCAGCACTGGTAGACAGCCCTACTTCTTGATCAGGAGGGCATGGCAGGCCCAGGTAGGGATGTCATTACAAGGCTGTCCAGATGGCCACTGAACCTTGCTGTGAAATGCAAGATTTGGAAGCTTTAAATCCTCCTTTCTGATTTTAGGAAAGATGTATAGAACAGCTGACTTCTTGCCTTATGCTGCTGTAAATTAACTTCATCAGCATTTAACAATTTGTGTTGAGACCTTTTAGAGGGTGTTTTGATTTTGGACATATGAAAGCAAAGGAGATGTGCTGGTTCCAGGTACTTCAGACTGGACAAAGGTCAGCATGAACAAAGCCCACATATGAGGAGATGAATGGAGCTCTGATTACCAGCTCCTCTTGACACTTTTTCTTCTTGTAAAGTAGCAGACAAAGAAAATATAACCTTGGCAGAAAAATTTGGAATTGTCTTTTGCTTACAGATTGTGATACTCTCATTTCTCAAGCATTGTTAATGCTATAGTGTATTATCAATTATTTCTAAATGGTCCTTGGTGCAGGACAACCCTGTGGATTTCTGAATGTAGCTCCAGAGGGGAAAAAACAGCACTGCTTGGAGCAATTTGATTTTATGGTATGGAATCAAACTATGCACTTGCAAAACAAGAAGAGCTAAAAGTTTATTAATGAGAATAAACAATACCTCTGATTTTATGGGTTGCCTCTCCTAGAAAGAAATGTAGGACAGATTATCATGGTTAATGCAAAATAATACATACAGGTTCTCTACAGCATGAAACTTATTGCATCAGGGTTTGGAGCATAATCAGAGGCTCATATAAAAATCAGAATCTCGTATAAAATGCCACATATGGAGATCTTTGACAAACAATACTAAAAATCTTAGTGCATAAACTGAAAGTAAAGCCACACTACTGAAGACTGATGACAATGATTAAAATGTGGTGACAGACTTCCTTGAGATCTATCCAACACAAATCATCAGGACAATACTGGAATACCAGAATTTCCAGTTAAATACTGAAATTTCCAGTTTAAAGTCTTGAAAATGTCTGTAATTTCCATAGAAAGACTTTTCTTCCTGATCCATAGGTGAAATAACATGAAATAGAAAACACTTTGCCCTCTTGGAGGTTCCCACCACCCTGATGGTTTAGGGGGAAAAAAAATGGCACTAACCCCCTCAGCTGCTCTGCCTTTGCTGAGGTTCAAAGACTGAATGAATGCTTATTCCGTAGAAATATTTAACAAATGTAGAGATATTTCAGAAAGAAATTGCATTAATCAGATCAGGCTCCTCTTCTGGATGGTTGCTTTGCCTGTCAGTACCTCTGGGAAGCACTGGCTCACCTTTCTCCTTGGGCAGGAGCATGGCTGGGATGAGAAGTCCCCATCACCTGCCAGCACCATTGGTCACCGAGGGCTGATTTTGGCCCTGGGCTGAGAGAATGCAAAATATTTTCAGGCACCTCAAACAAATGCTTACAGCAAGGCCAGTCTGCAGGTGATGAACTAGAGTTTGCAAAATAGATGTTGCCATTTCACATTAAAAATATAGGTAATTTGCCAGCTTTTTCCTACAGCTGTGCCTTTTACTAGAATAGCCTACACCTGCTTTTGAATATTCTTTTATTATTTTCCCTGAACAGTAAAACTTCAGTAAAAATGCAAGCCTTGAGTGGAGCTATAAAGCTAGCAAATGCAGTAAAATGTCACTGCCATGTTACAGAATTGCTTTACTACTTAACACTGCACAAGGAGCGTGTTTTCATAGTTGTGTTGAGTTTTAGCTACCTGGCTCCTACTGACTTTAATGGGAATCACACTGCTAAAACTCCATGCACCACTTTGTTACTTCAAAGTAATTTTTCGGTCCCCTGGAGAAGGTCATAGAAATATTAAAAACTAAAGCATTCTCCGAGGATCTCAGATTAAAGACTTGCATCAGACTTTATAAAAGTGATTGGTCAAATATATAATGTACTCTTAATGTTCTAGCTCCTGGTTTGTTTTCTTTAGAAAGAACCTTTGTGATGCTTTGCACAAAAGGCAATATAAAGCATAAAGAACAGCTCAGCAAGGCATAACACGAAGACACACAGAAGAGTTACTTGATACATTTTTACAGAGGTAAAGAATTACTTATGGTTTTGAATATTATGAGCAAATTAGGGCAATTCTTAATTAACACATTGTTATAACTCTACACCATTCGATTGCAAACAACACTGTAACACAAATAGTTCTATTCCCTTTGACATGTTCCCTGTCCTTTTTTGTCCCCACAATTACAAGGTGGCTATGAAATCCCCTTCCCATATGTCTCTCCTAGAGCAGGTTGACTTAACTGCTCTTTTAGACCCCAAAACACATCTGCTGTCCTCTGTAGTTGGTTTCTGGAAATACCCAACCTTCTTTGTGCTTAGAGCTTTGACATCTTCACAACCCTGATGGGCTTGCCACTGTATCTACACCATCAGCTGCACAGATAGGCAGTGAGTAAAAGCATTAGGAAAGATAATAAAGTAAATATGAATTCATGAAACTTGTATTAAATTTACCTCCAGGTTACTGATGGCACAAGCAGCAACCAAGATCATAAACTAATTGTATGTCTGGTTGTGTTACCAGAAAAACCTAATTTTATATTAAAAATAGTAATATGACAACCTCAATCAAAATAAATGCAGTTAACAGAATGTAAACAACTTAGAGAATCACAGAATCATTTAGCTTGGAAAAGACCTCTGAGATTATCAAGTCCATCCTTTGGCTGAACATCAGCTTGTCAGCTAGAGCATGGAACTAAGTGCCATGTTCAGTGATTTCTTGAGCACCTCCAGGAATGGTGACTCCACCACCTCCACGGGCAGTCTATGCCAAAGTTTAACAACACTTTCTGCGAAGAAATTCCTCCTGATGTTCAGCCTGAACCTCCCCTAGTGCAGCTTGAGGCATTTTCTGTCATGGAGTCACTTGGTGCCTGGAAGAGAGGTTGACCCCCAGGTGGCTACACCGTCCTTTCAGGCAGCTGCAGAGGCTCCCCTGAGCCGCCCTTTCTCCAGACTAAACAAGCCCAGCTCCCTCAGATGCTCCTCACAGGACTTACTCTCTAGTCTGTAGCCTTCTCTAGGTCTTTTCTTCATACTCAACACCTTGTTCAAGTTGCAAAGCTGCAAAAGCAGAACTAGAAACAAATTTTAAAAAACCAAATGCACATTAAATGAAAAAAGAACATTTTTAGCGTGTAGCAAGTGCCTTCCATACAGTGATGAAATACCTTCAGCCTTCCACCTGGAAGCAAATTGAGAAGCTCACTAGCCATATCACTTCTCTCAAAATACTACATCATTCATAAAAGCCCAGTCAAGACACATGGAATAAACCTATATTTATTACCAGACAATCCCAGCTATAATCTTAAAACCACGAATCATGATAAATATAAGCATGTGTAAATACAGAGACAAACTTTGAAGTGGACAGGCATGCCCCTCTCACACCTCCAAACTATTGCATTTAAGAAGAAGCATAAACATACATGCAATAGATTTCTGTAAAACTGGGATTTTTTTTGTGTTTCCATCATCCCTACATACAGTTGTCAAGTTACAGACCAATTAAGCTTCTGCTCTATTCTGAAATAACCTTCTGCTGAAGTCTTGAACACAAACCAAAGCACCAGGACGATGCAAAGCAAGTGTTACCATCTTAGCCAATTCACATGAAAAATGACTGTGGCAATATCATCACACTATAGGTATCCTAAAACAAAACAGGTCATGTTTTGCTTTTTTTTTTTTGTCACAGGAAAGGCAAATTGATGCATAATTAACAATTGGCTGATGCAAATTCTTTTACATCTTTTAATTGGTGTTAATTAGATTAGAAGTAAATTTTCTTTTATCTCACCATTCTAATGCGAACTAATCTTCTCAGCAGCATGTCAAAGTTTCCCTTTTAATTAAACTTTTCAGCTGGGAACTTCGGCAGCACTCAGGCAGCCAAAGATATAATTTAAGGCACGAGAATTGTGCAGGGTTTTATGAATGGAACATCAAAAATTTAAAGCAATGATTTAAAAGGCTCAGCAGAATTTCAGAAATCTGAATTTTGTGGAGGCAACAGTGAGCTTTTAAAGCTGCGTCAAGAATGCACCAGCAGTACTCTCCAGCCACCCCTTCCACATTCAAATCCATTCTTTTACAAAGGAAAACTACCCCAAATGTAAAACATCTTCTGTGAATTAACTTCCCCCTTTCATACTGCTTCCCCCGAAATATTGCAGCTCCTCTAAAATTGTTAACATGCAGAATAAACCACAAAATACATTTAATATCTTTTATGGGAAGTTGACCTAAAATAAAATTTTATATAGTTAAGGACTTTTGATAGTTCTTCATCCAACTTTTTTCTCTCTCTATGGGGCAATGGTGATTGAAACCTAATGTGGGCTGCACAAAAAGGCCATAAAATATTTTACGCAGAAGTAAAACAGTAGCCATTAAGTTTTGCTATGATGTTTGAGTAGATATGCAGCATGAAAACATGATAAAAGAGCCGTAAACTGATTGTGATCAAATGCAATTACAATGACTTCTCTCCAATGAATGACATGTACTAAATGCCCTTACAGTTCCTTGCAAAATTACTTTGGGCAAAGGACCAAGAAAACACTATATCCTTTTTACGAACGGCAGCTTGCCAGGGAAATCGCAAACACACAAGCTTTAATATCTATGGCCAAAAAGCACTTGGGAACTCATTAGCAAAAGGTTTAAAAGGCTCACTTGTGAAAGACAGCTTTTTTTTTTTTTTTGTGATCAGAGCAGCATCCTGGAGAGTCCAGCATTTGGGGTGTTGGGAAGAGGGTTCTCCCAGAGAAAGGAGAAAGGAGCCCTAGGCAGAGTGGGTACCCTTTTTCCTCACCATGTTTTGTTCCCATGACAAAAATATGCTCCGGAAAAAAGCAAATTGTTTTGCAGTTTTTCCCATTAAAGTTTTGTACCGTGCCCTGACAGAGGACTGGTGAGAATGGCATCATAGCCTAACAAAGATTTTGATAGGAATATTGTCCTTCAGCATTGCATAACTAAGATAGAAGCTGACAGCTTTCAAATAAGATGAAAGTGATTACTCTTAACTGTGAGAGTGGTGTGGCAGTGACACATCTCAGAGAAGCTGTGGATGCCCCATCCCTAGAGGTGTTCAGGGCCTGGTCCAGCAGATGGTGTCCCTACACATGGCAGGGGGGTAGGAACTAGATGGAACTAAGGTTCCTTCCAACACAAACCATTCTGTGATTCTATGAGTCTGTGAAGTGGGCTCTTTTTTAAAAGTGAATAGGAACCAAGGTCTAGGGAACTTCATTCCTTTTATTATGTTCTGAAATTTTGATTAGATTACCTGATTTAACTTTTACTTCTCCAAAGCACTTCTATATTTTGAGCAGTTAGATCAAACCTCTGGATTTCCTCAGGGACACACACCAAGGAGGAGACACACTCAGGCATTTGGAGTGTCAGAAGGTGGTGAGCAATGCCAGGTGACTCTTTGGCTTTAAGGAAGATTTAAGGAAGATGGTGTAGAGATATTCCAAGTTATCTCTGTGTCAAAACCAAACATGCAATATTAATGTGTCAACAGCAGTAATTTTCTTCAGAGTGAAATTGTCGTGAAGTATTTTGAAAAATGCACACCTGGTAGCACTTTTTCTATAGTACAACGATTTTCTATATCTACCTGCAAATAAAGGGAATGGAAATCAGGACTTTCCGATGGAACCTAAAGCATTTTTCTTTTTACAGGAAGGACAAAATAGGGTTGAAGCTAGAGATGGAAATTGACCCATGTTTCTATTAAATAAAAGAGGCCCAAAAAATCACAAAACTATCCCTTCCACTGTCTAAGAAACTCCATGTACTACATTTTAGGGGCACCTAGAAAGTGCAGAAGTGACTGCTGATGCTTAGCACAGGCACTTAATAGGCTACTGAAACTTAGGTACCCAGGAGCAATATGAGTAGAAAACTGAATCTTCTGAGTGAAGAATAAGTTCCCACCACACCACGGGGATTCACTTAATGGAAACTTAAGATTTAATTAATTTGATTTCATTAATTTGATGTTATTTACAGCTTTTAGAGTTACTGAATTATTTGTAAAAATAAAAAAAATAAAAAAAAGGAATACTAACCAGACTTATTCTAATTTAGTGCTAATTATGCAGAGCAGATTTTTAAGAGTGGTGTTAGGTTAAGGGCTAATCTGTCTATTTTATATAAACTATAAGTTTATAACTTACATTAAAATTTATCCAAATATTTCAATGCTATAGAAGGTGTCTTTGTAAACACCTCTCAGTACACTGCAGGGTACAAACCAGAAAGGACTGAAAAAAATCCTTTCTAACCCTTAGCCTGTCTGAAAAATGATAGATACCCATATCACCAATAAGAAAGTGAGGAAATGCACAGTAACTTGAACTCCTTGCCCAAAAAGCCAATAAATCTCTCCTAAAAACCAGAGCCTGCTCAGCCTTCTCCTGCCTTATTAAATCATAAACCACAAAAAACCCCAAAAACAAAAACAAAACAACAAATCATTGCTGCAACTTCATATAATTACTGTAAGACCTCCAAGAATGTGTTAGAAGATGGAAGGAAAATTTGGACATGAAAGAGGGGCAGTTCACTGCTCCAGAAGCAATGCTATGATGCAGTGCTGGGCTTTGGTGGTGAGGAACTTCCCTCCTCCAAAGAGCTTTCTTTTTTTAATCCTATACATTAGCTTTTTCATATTAATTGTCAATTTTGCAACAGTGACACCAGTCAGTAATTACTAATGGTAATTAAATTCAACTGGAATGTAACAAGGGAAATGTCTATTCCAAGATGTATCTGCTTGTGGAACAAAAGCCTACAGCAGCAGTTCAATAACAGAAGCTGCAGTATCAAATTGGAAACATTCAGACTGACTACACTCTCCCTCTCCTTTTAAAGTGTATTGATTTGGTGAGGAGCCCAAACTCGTCAGTGCTAAACTTCTATACCTTAAAGAAGTGCCAATTGCTCTTGAGCATGAAGTGGCCCCCCCAGCAGTGGCATGCACGATGGGTAAGACACAAAACAGCAGCATGAACAGTTTAGACTGTGCAAGTGTAAAGACTGTGTGAAGAAGTGACACAGCCTGACTGTGACCAGTGTCCCCAGCATGGGAATAGTTAGACATTTGCTTTGCCAGTGTTTAACATAGCACAAGCATCATAATTCCTTCACAAAGGAGATGGAAGTCCTAGAAACTCTGGTTGACTTAAGGCTGGAGAAAGCTCCCACTTCTCTGTTTTTTTTGAAACTGCACTTCCACCTGCACCAAAACCCACACAGCCAAATGAACAATGTACAGTAACATCCAAGAATAGCCTTCTGGTCATTCTGGTGGTTGCCTAATGATGCTCAGTCAAAGGGCACAGGTTCAAGGATTTTGACAGGCTATATTGATGTCTGCTGTTGAGCTGGAGTGGCATGGACCACACAGCATCAGCTCTTCCCTCATTTCCAAAATTGAAGGCAGCCTGCTGCAAGCATGAAAATTAATGCAAGTGTTGGACTTGCAAATAATATTTAAACTCTTCCAGAAAAATAACTACTTAAAAAAAAAAAACCTCAAACAAAGTCCTCTGGAGCAAGGCCTGCTTCTTGGTGGAAACTCTTCAGCTTTCTCTTGCTAAATATCTGGCCATTATAATCTTGGCCATGCCTCTAATGTCTGGAGTTAAAATCCTGAAAAAATAATATTGGCATGTGTCAGGCAACAAAAAATTCCATTTTGATGGGAAATAGAGGATTTGGTGAGATTGAAACTTCCATGCAATAATGAAAATTCCCTAGAGAATCTGTAAAATGTCCAGGTGAACAAAAACTCTGATTTACTTACAGAAACTTTTTGCCAAGCTGCTGCCATGGGAGGATGATACAAGGAGCACCGTGCTGCTACCTCCAACGTAAAGTGTCTGCTGGGTGCTGCTCGCCCCCCACTCAGCCCTCACCAAACTACCTACTCCAAAACAAAATGATCTTTGGCACACACGCGTAAATTGCTGCAGCACAGACATATCTGGACAGTAATTAATCACTCTGAATGCTCAATGTGTTTGGATATAAAATTAAGAAAGTCGGGTTGTTAAAAAATGACAGATTTAAGCACCATCTGGGCTCTGTGGCCACAGTGGCGCGAATTCCAAAGGAAGGCTTAACAGTGCATGATCCGAGAATCCCATCTGTCTCAGCTGAAATGAAACAAATAAATAAATAAACCAACAGCCTCATTTGCAAGGTTTTCTCAAGTTTCCAATCTAAAAATCATCTTGCAATAGGAAAGAATACAGACTTTAAAGTATTACATCTTCAAAATGCTTCTTGTACCTTTTACATACATTATTAAAGTATTATACCTCTAGGGAGAAATCTCTTGAGAGGCACACCTATATAGATCACACATTGTGAGACAGCATTCCTACCATAAGTATGTTTTCATAGACATAAAGTGATAGTAAAGAATTTATGTGATAGGACTCTTCCATTGATTGGGAAAGCCAAAGTGCCATTCTGACACCCACAACCTCCTTCCTTTCCCAAGCCATGGCTCACCTGGACCTGCCGCATCGCAGATCTGCCTGTGGCTGAAATGCAGCCTCCTCAGTTGCACCTCACTCTGGCCACCTCTCTGCAAGGGCAGAAGCCATGCAAAACAAGAAGTCACCTGCAACTAGTTAACCTGCAGGATGCCTTCAGTAAAATTTGCCTGGCATGGGAAAGGTAAATAAGTCATCCAGACAGATGAACACTGAATATGAACACAACTATTTGCCTCAGAAAAGCTTGGCCAGGTGGATTTAAGTATAGAGGTGAGGAATACTCTGGTGTAGCTCCTGGCAGTCTGGTCCAAGGCCTTCCTCCACTCAGCTGAGCACCGGGCAATGACTGAATGGACAACATCTGGTTCTCAAGCACAGTTGTGTCCCAGTGCTCAGGACAGTGCTCTCTGTGTCACGGTGCCTCTTTTGCTCTGCAGCAAAGATGAGATGTTCCATCCTTGGCAGCTTCTGCCCCTGGCACATACCTGGACCCCCACACTGGCTCAACCTGTGTGGAGCTCACCCAAAGGAAAAGAAAGCCCAAAATCAGCACCCATCAAAGCTGAACCCTCTCCTCCTCCCCCAAAGCCACATGCTCACTTTTCCTACTGTGAAGGGCCAAGGTAAGATTTCTGGGGACATCTGTGGGTCTTTTCTGAGGTCTTAAGGAAAGGGCTTCTCCAAGGGGGGTCAACAAGTGACCACCACATCTCTAGCACAGCCACTTTTTACTAAAACTGACTCCTTCTTCCCATCCGGCCTACTCCAACAGCTGCAAGAGGCTTCCCAGACATATCAGCAGGAAATATGACCAAAAGGTACTAGTTAGCAGTTTTAGACTTCAATAAAAGATAGCACCATACTGTATAATGTTTTAGCTTCTGTCAAATAGAGACATTTGTATAAAGGCTAAATCCTGGAAAGATTTTTTTTCAGTATCTTGATTTTACCTTCAGTAGATCTCTTTGCATTGTAATATGGAATATGTGGGTACATTCTCCTGGATCAAGAATGTAGTACTTCTTTGACACTATTCTTATGGTGCAATTTGCAGTCCACAATTTTGTATGAGAATTATTTGGATCCAAATGGCAAGCACATGGATAATATATTCTGTCATTTAAAATTACTTTAAAATAAGTGGCACTAAATTTGTTTGTTCTTTCTTTAAAAAAAAAAAATTATGTAGTTTGTAGGGGTCTGCATTCAGTGAGCTTGTGCAGACTCCTGTGGGCATCATTGACAGCTCAGCAAGATGACAATACAGATGATGAGTTTCCACATAGCTCCGTATACAAAACTTCCACACATTAAAAGTTAACAAACTGTACTATAGTCCTCAAAATAGGAATTTGCTACAAATTATAAAGAATAGAAATAAGAAGGGGGAAATGTGGTTATTCTTAAATCTTTTTTCAGGAGATTTCTAGCATGAAGATGATCTCTCCATAACTAGAGAAATTAAGGAACCTGGAAAATCACACGTGAGACCAAGCTTCTGTACAACAAAGTGATGCCAGGGCTGATGCTGGTAAGCAGCAGCCAGCAGGCACTAGTCTGTCGAAGTCACTCCACGGGAAGGTCTCAGCACTTCTGATGTCTGGGTTTGGTGCCCCGTGAAGGTGAGCCAGCTAGGGCTGCCCTGCTACTCTGCCCTCCTCCACTGCTGTCGGTCTGCTACTGAAATAAATGAGATTCACCCCCACAATGACAGAAGCACAGGGCCCCACTGATGGGGATGGCCAATGCAAAGCACAGCACCCGTGTGCAGAGGGTGAGCTGCAGAGCTCACCCTGGCATTCCTAAGCACCTTTCCTGGGAGACTGCTCCTCTGGGACACTTTGAGATGCCCAGATTTTGGAAAATCACAAAAAGCACAAGGTACTAATGCCATTTTTGTAATGTACCATTTAAATCAACAACAAATGTTTTCTCAATAAACACTGTTTATGAATTTCCTAGGAGTCAGACAAAAGACGTGTTTATTCTCTCAGCAGATGTTGCATAAAAATGAATCTGCTTCCCAAAAATGGGCATTCATTTTTTCTCTATAAGTAAACTAGTGCATACTTATAAATTTTTCTTTGTTCATCAGTTTCATCAGTTTTACCAACTTTAAAATAAGATGAAAATGCATCTTTTTTCTGTAGATTTTTGATGTAAAACCCTTGGAGTGCAAAAATAGGCACATAGCAGTTCAGATAAGCTGAAAGAAAATATTATATTCTATATATTCTCATAGTACTGTATGGCCTGTTAAATATAATATGTTTACAATACAGTAAATTAAGCTATACTACTAATAAGATATATTTTTTCCTCTATAATTTAGTCTTTATCACTCTGATTCTTTCCATATTAAGACCATATAGTGGGTTTTATAAGTGCAAAACTTGTAGTTGCAAAGTACAAGTTTCCCTGTGAGAGAGTTTTTGTACTGGTTAGTTAAGAAAACAATGAACTCAGTCCTCGTCACTGCACACCTTCTCAAGGACACAATCTGCAGAAAGGGTGAACATTTTCATGTGCTGTGGTGGGCAAGCCATGCTTGGTGTGCACCAGAGTGGAATCAAATGGCCCACAGGCTACCAATCCATTTGCATTGCATTTGGTATCATCTCCTCCGTTTACAGAACAGCTGTGTAAACTGAAGGGCAGGGAAGGGAGGGCAGCAGGGATTTAGGCTGGGGGTTGAGGGTGAACACACACAAGAGAGGAAAGAGACAAGTAGGGCCAGGCAGTCCAGCTGCAGCTGTGACACTGGACACCAAGCATCCCTTTGCTACCGCCTGGAAAGCAAAAGCAGAGCACCTTGATCTGTGGGATGCACATGGGGACACAGTGGGAGCCAGCACTGGGAAGCCCAAGGACAGCAAGGAAGGGCATAGTCCAGCTTGGCCAAATTACTTCCGAGAGGGCACCGTATGAGGGGCTGACAGAGACAAAACTAGAGCTCCAGATAGCAGCCTTTGGACACAGAGGCTGCCTGCTTTGGGGCACCATGGAGCGCAGGAACATCTCCAGCAAGCCCAGTGGGTGGCTGCGGGGCCAGGGAGCCAAGTGGGGTGGGAATGCCAGAGCTGGGGCAGCCTGTGGGGCTGACTGAAAGCACGTGGGGCCTGAGTACCCCAACAAAAGGGATTACATTTTCCATTTTGGGCTTGAGAATGTTTTGCAGTCCTTAGGTGAACTGCAACCTGTCTGTGCCTTGCAGTTTTTTGACTAGTAAAAGGACTTGAAATGCATGCCCACTTGGTAGAGCTCTGCTCTTCTAGGAGGAATAGTAAATACTTGGAGATTCTGGGAGGAAATGAGTAAAAATATAATTACCATAAAGGAAAACACTTAAGAGTTCCCCATAAATTTTCTATGCAAATTAACCCAAGGTAATTCTAGCCACATGAAAAAATTTAGATCGTCTTAAATATTCGCTTTGCACTGAATGCTGAAATTGGCTGGGCGATGCTTCTAAAGGCTTCTGTTGTAAAAAAGTAAAAACTCAAGCAAGTAACAGGTAAAACAAAAGCCTTTCCTTAGCGCTGAGCCCAAATGATGGTGAAATCGAGTTAAACAACAGCATGTGTTGGTGCTAATTTCCACTCTCAGAGGCAAATTATTTCTGAAAGTCCCCAAACTCATCGGCTGTAATTACCCAGCCGATGTTGGCTGCCTCAGAACAGGCACGGCACCACTTCAGCGACGAACCCTTACAGAAGAGGCAAAGCCACAGAAGTTATATGAAGATTAATAGAAATCTGAACAGCGCTACATTTAAAATAAACAAAAGCTTTTGTAGCCGCGCTGAAAGGCCCATAAAAGTAAACTACAACCTCGGCAAAGCCTTTTAAACTGACAAAACCGGACGGCAGAGGTCAGGGAGGCAGGCGGGTCAGCGCAGCCCTGCCCGCAGGTTTGGGGGCCGCTCCGTCTCCCCGCTCGCTCCCTCGCACGGGGGCCCGGCCGGGGCCGGGGAGAGAGCCCAGCGCCGCTCCTCCTCCGCCGGAGCAGGAACACTTGAACTGCCCTTCTGTCTCAACAAAACTTTAGTTTGCTGATTGGGCACGAAACAAAAGAAAGACAGCGGGACGCGATTTATAAGGGGGCAGGGTAGGCTGACATGCTATTGTACTCCTGAGGTATCCACAAGCTGTTAATTCCATTTTAACATTGTTAATAAGACTGTTAACACATCTGACTTTGTTTAGAGACTTTGAAAACATCAACAAACTGAAGGAAAAAACCAAACCAAATCAAAAACAAAAATCAAGAACCCCACCCGCACTAGAAGTAAAATATGATCTTTTCAAACAGCATCAAGCGTCCAAATGTGACGCTTCTGCCTGTCCGGACCTGGCAGCGAGAATGAGATACAGCAGGGATGCTCAGGGATGTGCATCCACATATTCCTCATCCTCTCGTTAGACTATTTAGCTATCCACATTTTCCAGGTTAAATTTAAAGGACTCGTTTCTAACAGCACTGCCGTTTTGACAAGGAGAGGGAGTAAACCTGGACTCCCCCCTCCGCGCACACCTCCTCTCCCTCGCTCGCACTTGCACGCAGGCAAATGTGCAGATTTAATCAGTGTGGAATGTTTTAAATGAATAATTGGGTCTGACAGATTTATTGCAGTTAATTTTGCAATAGAATGGAAAAATGTTTGGATCTCACCCTTTAAAGTATTAGGAAAACAATTAATCCATCACATAACGGAAATTCCTGTATTACACCCTCATGTCCAATTAAATAATGTCAAGTAATCTTACATTGTAAAATGCTGAAAATTGAAGCTCAAATCATTGAGTGGGATATGTTTTAATTTTTAAAAGAAACTTGAAACAAAAATCACATCAAATTAAAATCAGATGCTTCGAAAAAACGGTTTTTTGGTTTGTTTTATTTGGAGGTGGAGATGTTTTTAAATGTAAAAGAAAAAAAATCCCAGCCTTACCAAAAAAACCGCACTAATTTCTCTTTTTCTCTCCAGTTTTTGCATCAGGAACCCTGCCTTAGCAAGGCTATCTAAAAGCAAATCGAAAGCTTTAGGACGAAGTCTGCGACAGCATTTTAAAAGACCGCATTCCTTTAAAGAACTTTAAAAGGAGATAACCAGCACTTCTCTTTTCCAGCAGGCAGAGGGGCTGATTCCCGGGTACTTACTCAGACACAACTCCCGAGACTTCAAGCCGTGTTTCGCTTGAATAACGTCCCGTAGGATTGAGTCCCCAGTTTAGGACCGACTGACAGCAAACTACTGAGCCTGAAAGTAAGCGGGATTCGTTTGTTTTTGTTTACAGCCCAAAGCTGCTAATGCTGTAAAATTGCTTAATGTCACACTCCATCTCCTTTTTATTAAAAGTAAGGTAAGAGGGGAAAGGAAAAAAAAAAAAAAAAAGCCTGCAAATCAAAGAACTTTTCCAGAATAACAAAACCACCGACTTACAAATGTCTTGCCTGCCCCTGAAATTTGAAACTTGGCAAATTCATCTCATTCGGCTGCTGTACAAAAGGTCCCTGAAGCGTGTTACAGTAGGGACCCGCGAGCTTCCCAAATACTTTGGCTGTTTCTAAACTAGGGGATACGGGGCTGCGGTTTCAGGGCTCCCTCAGCTAGAACGAAATGAAAGCGGGTGGTGAAATTTTAATATCGCGGGGGTTTAAGGGGAGTACGTCCGGCTGCTTTTACAAGGGGCATTGCCGACGGTCCTGTGGCAGGCGAGGTAGGGAGCGCGGGGACAAAAAGGGATTGGAGCACGTGTCGCTACAGAAAGGCACAAAAAAAGAAAAGAAAAGAAAAGAAAAGTTGGAGGTACTGAAGAAGGAGTAAATATAAAACACAAGGAAATAGCCTTCTAGTATGTCAACGGCAAAAAATAACAGACTGTAATCTCAGGTCGCATTTAAGGGCAATAAATACTGTAATGACTTGTTGGCACCTTCGCTAAGGCACTGTCGGCATGGCTGGACAGAAGAAAATGGGGATTACACTGAATAAGAGAAGTGTAAGACTTGGCCACCATCGTTCAATTTGTTTTTCCAAATACAACACGCTTCTTATTTTGCTGGTTTCTTACAGTCTTGACGTTCTGGATACCCACATTGCCACCCAACTATTTCTGTTGCCATAACAACATCAGAAATTTGTTCCTCGATGCCCTTTTAAATAAAATAATTTTGGGGTTTGGGAGCTTTCAAAGACGGGATAGTTTCCCAATTTAGGCAGCTCACACCTTTCTCACAAGGAACCTATTTGTTTCTGTTTCCCTAAAAAAAAGAAAAAAGTAATTTGAAAGCGATGGCCCCTCCTTCCCCCCTTGACTTTGGAAACAGGCCTGTTGCTATAAACAGTTTTTCAGGGGGACTTAGATTTTCAAGAAACAGGCAACCTACAGCAGCCAGGGGACCACCTCCTAAGGCTTACAGAAAGGAAAGAAGTACTGTACATGCAGCCCAGCATCTTAAATAACAGCCAAGTTTTCACTATCTATCCACAGGATGGGTTTTAAGATCTTCAAAAATTAAATATACAACCAAAAATTACTAAGGAAATGTAATAACATATGTTTTGTATATGTTATTACATATATACTATATATATAATACATATATATATATGTACATATATAATACATATAATACATATATATATAGTATATTTTGTATGCTGTCATTTCGGAGATCCTCATCCCTCTCTCAAGGCAACTAGAGTTCCCTTTGAGAGCTGCTCCTTGGCATGGCTAATATACTTTTTTTTTTTTTTTCCTTTCTCAGAACAGCTCGAAATGAGTGGAATAGGAAAAACAAAACTAAAAAACCACCAAACAACCCCTGGCTCTTTACCATTAAATAAATTGGATTCCCAGCACAAACAGCAAAACAATGGCCAAGAGGATGTGACTAACAAACGCCGAGGGAAGAGTCAAGCTGCCCTCTCTTTGCATATGCAGCCAAACAGAAGTCACTGGGGTTGGGATTCTTTCCCTTCCTATTTAACATATCTGTGCATTTCAATAAATTGAAATGAACAATGCCTGGCTTTCAAAAGTTGCAAATTACTGGGAATACATTGCAAAACGTGAATAACCCATAACATAGGAAGAGGTCTAAAAGTATTTTTCCTTGTTTTTTGTTTAGCTTTGCTTGTTTTTTTTTTTTTTTTTCGTTTGGGTTTTGTTTTTTTTTGTTTTGTTTTGTTTTTTTTTTTTCGTTTTACGTTTTTTTTGGTTGAGTTTTGCTTTTGGTTTCTATGAGGTTTTGGGGGTTTTTTTTGTTTCGGTTTGTTTTCTTTCTTTCTTTTTTTTTTTTTTTTTTTTTTTGGTTGGTTTCGGTTTTTTTAATGAGAAAAAGAAGAGAGAGAAATCACAGTGTTCTAGGAAAACAATCCTAGACTGGGAAAAAGTGTGGCTGTGAGATATGCAAGAAACTTCAAGGGATAAAAATGGTTTGAGTGTGTATTTTGCAAAAGAGCAAATATCCATTTATCTCACTGGCTGGTCCAAGCCAGACAGGGAATTCTTGCTCATGTGCACTGATGATCTTTAGCAAGATGTAAATATTTCTTGTTCTTGCTGCCCATGGCAAGCGGACACCTGCACACCTGCACCTCGAAAGGGGAAAATTGCCCCTTTTCGCTGTTCCCGGTGGCATTTCCACACTGGCTAAAGCACCGTGATGAGAATCGCGCCCTTTCCGAGCAGCCGCTTTGGCAGCACAAGTCGGAGGGCGCCCGCCACGCTCAGGAGAAGGGAGGGGAATGCTCCCCACGCGGGAAGAACTCGACAACCCCCTCGGTAAAGAAACCAAACCAAAACCAAAACCAACAAACCAAAACCAAAACCAACAAGCCAAGCACCCCAGGCTTTTGCACCGCGCCGTGTGTCCGTGGAATGTCTCTCCTCGGGACACCCGCGGCGTGGGACGGTCACGGCCCGCTCGGGTCACCCCTCAGCCGCCCCCGCGCAGCGCAGGGAAAGCGGGGCCGGGGCGACACCCACTGGCCACCCCGCGAACTGCGGCCGGGCCCCCGCACCGACGGGAGCGAGCCGGGCGGGATCCGGGCAGGGATCGGGAAGGGATCCGGGCAGGGAGCCGGGCAGGGATCGGACAGGGATCCGGGCAGGGATCCGGGCAGGGATCCAGACAGGAGTGTGGGCTGTGGCTGGCAGTGCGAAGGGGCGGACAGAGATGTGGATGGGACAGGCTGGGATTCGGTCAGGGTGCGGGCAGGGGCAGAGAGGAATGTGTGCAGGGGTGCGGGCAGGGGGCAGGCAGGAAAGCCATCAGCTCAGCATTCCTTGCTGGCTTTAGATCTCCACAATTGTTCCCCCTTCCCTCCCGGCGGGGTGAGGAGGGAAGAAACCACTTCAAAGAGGAAACTTTCTGCATGAGGCAAAGACGAGAGTTGTTGTGTCTCCCTTACCCGGACCTTACCCGGACTATTACTGTCCTTAATATTTCAGTACTCTCGTACCTCTCTTCCTCCCCCCCCCCCCCTTTATTTTTTCTTTTATTTTCCTTTTTTTTTTTTTTTTTCTTATTTCTTTTCTCTTTCTTTCTCTGTCTCTCTCTATTTTATTTTATTTTTTTTTTGTCAGCTTGCTAATGAAGCTGTTGTTATTCCTGGGAAAGGAGAAGGCAACACGCGGTGAGGGAGGCGTGCACACCGATAACTCCCTTTCCAATTTGTTTTCTCCTGAAGAAAATGGAAAATATCTGCGGCGAAGGAATTGGCCAGCAGCTCCCTCTGGATCCTCCGATCCCGTCCGGGCCCCGTGGGCTCTGACAGCGGCAGGGCTCCGGGGTGAGCCTCTGCAGCCCCAGGCCAACCCGCAGCACCTTCCAGCACGTTCTGTCTGAGCATTTTCAAAGGGCTGCACAAACACTATTAATTACCCGTGCTCCCTACCCGTGCAAACGGGGACCCGGGAATCCATTTTACAGATGGGGAACTGCTTGCACGAGCAGAGCCAGTGAGTCACGGTGCTCGACACAGAAATTAAAACACCAGTTTTCTCGTCTTTAAATATACAACCCATTGACCACTTTACCATTCCAAGGGAAGGGGAGAAGACAGGCTGATGGAGAAATTAATTCCCCATCTTGCATTCAACCTAGAGACACAAAAAGCCTAACAGAGGCTTAAGAGGCAGCTCCCCTCACATTCACTTCTGTTTGCACCGTTTCTTTTCCCCTCGAATGCTTTACATAGTCAAAACAACACCAAGAAAGAATTAAAAATCATTATCAGGAGAGGAAAACTACTAATTTGAAAAATATGGGAGAGCTCATAGCTGCCCAACTGAGCTTTTAACCAGCTGAAGAGCCAGTTTGGTGGAGAGAAAGGAGAGGGATGTCCCTGGTGTTAGGAACTACAAAGGAGGAGACTCCAGCATCAATACAGGCCAGAGTGCAGGAGACAGAGACAGAAGACAAATATTCATGGGAGCTGTGGGGGTGAGGTGGGGTGGGATGGTGTCACGGAGATAGATGGGGACCAGATTTTCCAGGGCAACTGAAGATGCAGACAGGCACCTGGCAGGATTTTCAAAAGCAACTGAGCAAGATAGGTACCTAAATCCCACTGATTTCAGTGGATGGGAGGATGTCTAACCTGCTTATGCTATTTTGAAAATCCTATTAAGTGCCAGCTGCATGTTTCGGAACCCAAACACATTTGAAAATTTATTGTAAGGCTCCTGGATGGATAAATTTTAAGAGCAAAGTGTTGTTGTGATGATATAAAGAATTAGAAAAACAAAGCCAGATTCCCTCTCTGTCCAAAAAGGAATCTGGTGGTTAGGAAATAAGAGAGCACTTTTTTCTATTTAAAGAAACAATTTTGCATCTTTGCATTTAGCCTTCCTCATTTCTAGCTCCTCTTTGTCCTTTGTAATAAACCAACTGGAGAGAGTAGGGATTTAAGGAGAAAACAAGGGATGCTGCCAGGCTCCTGACACAAGTGTGCTAGTGGCAGTGCTGGGGGACACACAGATGGGTGTGGGGAGGGACAGGTAGTGCTGGGCTATGCAGCGAGGCAGCAGGGCTGCAGGGAACGCTGCTGGGACAGCGATGTGCCGCCGCAAATGCGGGGAGGCAGGAGACAACAGGCAGGCATCCGGGAACAGCCCTGCCATCACGCTCAAATGCAAAACGATGTGACTGCGGACACCCGGACACGTCCCTTTACTTTCAGGGGGTGCTTTGGGGCAACTCAGATAAAGCAGTGTGTTACCATGAAATAGCTGTATACAGCATGCACCTCGTTAAGAATTTCAACATTGATGACAGATGGATTATTTTTCTCAGAATCAAGGTGGTTTTGACAGTGTGGATTTTTCTGTAAATTTTGATGCTCTCATTTATATTTTTTTGAAAACTGTTAAAACAGGATTGTTGAGGGACCGCCAGACTTTCCCATGAGTTTGCTTTAAATATTTAGGTAGTAGCTGTCTCTTGATCACTAACAAACTTTAAAATCCACAGAGTAAAATCTCAACAAACAATTGTGTAAAGACAGACTTTCTGAAAGAGTCTACCAAAAAAAACCCCACTATTTTTAAAGCATCTTAGCACCACCAGTTAAACTGACACAGCAAACCCATTGTGTTTTGCAGCAATTTTGTTTTGCTCTATACAGCTGTGTTTTCACAGATGCAAAACCATGTGTCTTCAGCAAAAGGTCTACTCTTCCCTTCAGATGTGAGCGAAGATCAAAGGTTCAAACACAGAAATACAAGCTCCTTTTCCCTTTGGAACGTGTTTTTATTTTTTGCAGTGGCTCTACACCAGAATTTCCATCTGTTGTCCTTATGCAGTGTACAGGTTAACCTTAACAGCCGGGTTTGCGGTGCTGTTATCTCAACCCAGAAGCACAGAGATGAATCACTCTTGCATGTAGGCTCTGAACATCTCACCGAGCAGCACAAGCAGAGCTGCCTCAGAGAGACATCATTTCATGGACAAGGAGGATCAAGGAGACTTGTTCCTTCCTTTCCAACAGAAAATTAGGAATTTCCTGAATATTATATTACCATGTTCACATATAAAATTGTCTAGCCCTAATCTCTGCTGTAATAGAAATGTGATTCCTTTAAATGGCAGTGTCTCGGTTTGTAAGACAGAAGAAAAGCCTATGGCTTTTAGACAGCGTTACTTGACATTTTATCTCTGCTTCTCCATCAGGCCGGCCAGGAACAGCCTCAGAATTAATGCTCTCCTGGAATCACAGAATGGCTCGGTTTGGAAAGGACATAAGAGATCCTGGCTGGTTGAAAAGGGCCCTGTGTTGCTGCTGTTTCTGCGACTGGCAGGGAACAATTTACCTATACTTCACAATACCGCGGCATTTAATAATGAATAAATTAACAAATAGGGGGATGAAGAGTAAAGCGCTGGCGGCAGCTGCGCCCCGAGAGCAGCACTGAGGTGCCGACGGAAGCCCCGGGCTCCGAGCAGGCCCCGGGCCGGGCGCGGCCGCTCCGCCGGGCCGGCACTGCCATCTAGCGGTGCTCCCGCCCGCCAGGCCGGGCCCACACCGAGCCGCGGGCACCCCGCTCCCCGGCCTGGAAAACAACCGCGAGCTGCGACAAGGCAGCCCCGAAGCTGCAGGTGAGGTGCGGGACAGGGTCCGTGCCCCGTCCGGAGTGAGGCAAGCCCCGGCGAGGAGCTGGAGCAGCCCCCGGCTGCCTCTCGGCACCGCACAGCTGCGCAGGTGTTTATGGCGCCGCCGTGCCCCAGTTCACACTGTTCCGGGTGTGGGGCGCGCACGGAGCCAAAAGAGGAGTCGGCGTCGCAGCTGCCACCACCGAGGTCACTGGGGCGGCCGATGGCAGCCGCGGCCCCTCCGTGCTCTCGGCAGCACTCATGCCGTCAGGAGAAGCCACAGCTGGCGTCGCCGAGGCGAGTGGCTTTACGCACCCCGTGCCTGTGCCACTTTGGCAGAGGCTGGCCTGAACCCTGGTGTACAGTGCGGGCAGCTGGGCTGCTCGGCACTTACAACAGGCTGGGTAAATCCTTGGCCCCATGTAAAGCAAAGGCAGTGCCATGATTTCATACATTGCAGAGACTCCTCGCCAGACTGAAATGTCAGGGGCGAGCTGGTGTTGGGCCCCACTCCTGAAAAGCAGGGCTGGGGTGGGGGGCACAGCCCAGGACCTCTCTGGGCACAAGGCAAAGGGTAACCCTGGCATCACACCAGCCCACGCCAGCTGCTCCTCGTGGAATTGCAGCCACATGGCTCGGGCAGCCTGCTGGGGTGGGAGCATCATCATCAGAGCTGGACCCTGGTTCCGTTTGCAGCTTTGGCAGCTAGGATTGCTACCAGAGGATAGATGCCCCTGCCCACGGTGATGGGAATCTTGTCCAAGCTCCCCTTTATGCAGTGGCAGCTCTGTGATAGCAGGATGCACACCAACCCCCTCCTTCCACAGCATGCCTACCCTGGAGCAGCCCAGCGAGTGCAAATCTGCACATTTTATGGGCCTGCATTGAAGGCACATAAGGCTTTGGATTAGACTTGCTCAGTACTTTAATGAGTATTAAATTAGCTTTGGCAGCAGCAGAAACCCCCAAAAGCATGCTATGCAAATTACTCACTTTGAGAAAAACACACGGCAATGTTGTTATTTGGAGAAACCAGCACAATCATGGAAGAATAGCTCATCAGTAACTCTTCCTTTGAAAAACATCTCCAATGGGCACAGTAGGATTTAATTTCTACTTTTTATTGGAGAAAAAAAAAATCAACACTTAATAGACTTTAGCATTGGCAAAGATAATTGCCAAGTACAGCTTTTGTGAAGTTCAGCCCTTCTTGTTTTCTTCTGCCTAAGTCCCTCTAAATATGCAGGACAAAGACAATGCCACTGTTCCAGAGCAGAAAAAGAGTGGAAATGAGTGTTTGCCAAGGAATCAGATGGACACCTGTATTTTTGTCACCAGATTTTCAAGTTTTTGTAAGTCTTTTAAAAATCACTTTTGTAAAACCCAGCATGTATTGCCATTTGCTAACAAAAATCAAATTTTACAATCTCTTTCAGAAAAGAGATTGCAAAAGGCATGATCTTTTCTTACTCTGTGCACCTCTGGTTGTGGTTGGTTTTGTCCCTTACTGTAACAGCCAGTATTGGGGGAACAGTAATTCCACATTTCACAAGGGGTATGACTTCAGCATTGTGTTTCCTCATGACTGCTATGCAAACCAGAAGGGTACAGCCTACAAACTGCTGCTACAGAATCTCATCCCCATCTTACTGCTGCTTACCAACAACCTCCAGGAGTACTCTAAGGCCATTATTCACTAGGGCAGGTTGATTTTTAAATTTTAATTAAGAAAGAATAAATTAAAAAACCCTAAACCCACTGTCAAAGCTATTTTGCTATTCTGGTCAAAATTGGGAGGTGAAGAAATATAGGCATAGTCTGATCTATTGTTTTCATTTCACTGGCTGCCTATTTTTAAAAAGGAAATAGGAAAAAGGGGGAAAAAAGAGAAAAGAGAGAAAGGAAAGAAAGAAAAACAAAAGGAATGAAACCCATTATTTTTTCTTTAAACAACAGATAGATCAAAAGGAAAAAAGCATCCTTTTACAAAACTCTGGATACATTGCTTTATGTTTATCAGTCAGCTTGAATGTTAGCTAAACAGGAGCTTAGTAGAGATATAGCACATCAGTCAGAGGATGAATATGTTCTTCATGGAGACATGTGAAGAACCAACACTTTTATTATGATGTGGTGTTTCCGTTGACTGAGTACCCATGTGGGAGGAAAGCCTATGCAGTTCAGCCAGGGAGAGGGAGAAGAGGAACATGAAATGCTTTCCAGGGAGCTCTGTGCTAAGCAGAGGCCATAAAACATATACCAGCAGGACACCTACTGCTTTCAGTGATTGAAGGCTGCAGGCAGACGTCCTCTTCTGGACCTAACCTGGGATGGCATCAATCCGGGGTGCTTGGGATCGGGCAGGCCGGATGCGATTGCCTCCGGAGCCGCGCTGGTGGGAAGGGGCTGCCTCAGCGCCGCCGTGAGCCCCATTAGTGTGTATTGAACTTCTCCCAGGCACACCTACGGGAGCCATCGCCTCTCCTGGAGCGGCACGGAGAGGGGAGCAGTGCCACTCTCAACCTGCATGGCCGGCTACAAAGTGCACAGATATGACCTAGCTACCAGCTGCTGTTCCAGGACATCAGTTCCAGTTAACAAGCTCGAGCTGAGCATTCTACTCCTATGCCATGTTTTCGCACAGCCCAAGCACAGTTTTGCTTGCTTCCTCTGCAATAATTAAAACTGAGCTGTGAATTCCCTTCTCTCACACAGATTCATTTTCATTTCAGTACCAATTAGTAAAGGCTCAGCTTTAGGGAAACTGTTGCACAGCCTAGCACCAAATGAAATTCCTCTGTTTCTTCTAATTCAAAAAGAAAGCCTTAGTGCCTCTTTGTTGTGAGAGCAACCTAGATCAGAGAAGTGACAACTCATCTTCACAAAGACAGTAATGTGAGAGCCCACTATCTGAACATGAGGTTGTAATTCAACATGATTAAACAGCCTTTTTGCTGTAGAAAGATGTAAACAATTGTTACAATCATGACACCCGTGTTTTTCCGCAATTGCAGACTTCTTGTGTGCTAATTTGTTAGTCCAACACTGTGGTGTTCCAATAGCAGGGGGTCTGCATCAGCAGTGTTGGTCTTTTTGTTATCAAAACCCATCAAACCTCCACATTTAGTGAGCTCTGCACCTGAGCACTGGAGAGGGGTATCATTGCCTACAGCTTGAATTAATTTTTATAGAGTTCTGGAATTTGCAACCTAAGCAGACTGAAAAAATAGCCATTTTCCCCCATGAAGTCTGCAGAAAGTTTTGTTTCTCCATTAGCACAGCAACATCATTCTCCACATTCATCTTCCCTCATGGAAGTGGGCTATCTACAGTAGGATCATATTGTAGCCTAAGTTGCCATATAGTTCTCAGTTTCAGTTGCATGCTATTCTCCTCCAAGCAGGGAAAGGAAATGCCATGGCTACATGTCCACTTTGGGCTAAAGTTCTGAGAGGTTTACAGTGATAACAGGCAATTTCAGAGAGTGAGATTCTTCTGCAGCAGAAAGCATCAGATCACCTACAATGGCCCTGCTGCACTTGGGCATCTTTAGTTGTAGAGATTCCCCCCATTAGAATAATCCAGAAGAAGTGCCATAGCTCCACCAACTAAAAGTAAGTTGTTAGACAGTAAATGGGACTCTGGCAGGCTGTGGCTCCTGTGATCTGCCCACAGTGGGGGCTCAGACATTGTGAGGAAAAGCTGCAGCAGAAAGGGGCCCTAAAGGCACTTCAATCCCCATTTCCTTCCACTCCTGCGGTCTTGTTTTCTGTCCCCTGCTCTTAGGAGGACCAGGCTCCTGTCTCCTGCCCTGACTCTGTGCTGAAGAAGCAGTATGGCAACCTCCCACCCATGGACAGCGCTGGGTATGGACCATGTTCTGGGGACAAAAGTGGCAGGGGTGGTGGCTCAGTGACCCCAGGCCCCTCAGAGGAGACAAAACACTTGTGCAGAGGACACCAACAGGATATCAGTGCCCAGTATCTTGGTACCATATGCATATTGGTCAATGAAATATTGCAGCACTACCTGCACGTTGGCCCCATAGCTTGGTGCTCTCCAGCTTGGAAGTCATGCTGACAAACCATGGGGGATCCAGTATCATTTCAGGCTAAAATCTCCTCTTAGCAATCTGCAAAAAAACCCACTAAAATATTTCTGCAAATACTACAAGGCAAACTAACAGAAGGTTAAGAAATAGCCAATCTGACTTTTCTGTGTAATCCAAATTCAGCACACAGTTTATGAAATTCTCTTCAATAATATATTCTTGCAGAGATGTTCTACAGGACAGACCTTAATCATGACTGATAAGGATGATTATTGTCTGTAGGAATGTGAGAGGTTTTTTATTTGTTTGTGTGTCCATTTTAAGGTTTTTTAAGGTCTTGCCCTTCCTGGTGGAGACGCTGCTCACTAGCACACAGTTATATATTCACTGTATCTGAGGGGGTTGATCCACAGAAGCCCAAGCATGACCTTTGAGGACAGTTCAAGAGACTCAACCAAAAGCAACTTTTTTACTGTAACCAATACTTGATTAACATTAATTACTTTGATAAGTAATTGAAGCAAGGATGGAAACTGGGTCTGCCCCCTACGAAGTGAATCCCTCTACCTATTCATCTAGAAAGTCATGGTTAACCCATTACTGGTCAAAGCAGTGTTTTGAAAATACAGGCTTGAATAACCTCAAAAATAAAAATGAACTCATGCCATTGCTCCTTATCACTGAGCAACTTCTAAAGCAAGAGGACATTCCTGTCAACATTTTTGTTTCTATCCTCTTCTGGAAGGGTCTTACCTAGTTAAGTCAAATTCCAAACTGCTTTTGGATGCAGGAGTTTAGATGAGTGACTCTAATACAAGGGGCTAAGAGCTCTGATTCTTGAGTAGGAGAAACAGCTTTCCTGAAAGCCACAGTAAGGATACTAAATCCATGAAAAGGCTGTGATTTAAGCAATGGTATTCTGCAGTACTTCCCCTTGTCTAGGTTTAGGTGATTCCCTGCTCACTTAGAAGGTAAGTATTTCCACCTCTTCTCAAGTCTAGTAAAGTCAACTGTGATGGTCTGTGAGTCTTTTTAGAAGTTTCTACTTGGCACAGGATTAAAATTATTTGGATGTTCAAAAGTAAAAGAGTGCAGATGAAGAGAGATCTGTATTTCCTTAAGTGTAAGCTGACAGTGAAGTACCCATATTTATGGGACACTCATGACTCTAATCTCGTATGCCTTAGCTGAGTATTTGTAAAACAGAAGTATTACCAGCCCTTTTTATCATGAGGGTTTTCTGAAGATAAATTAATTAATGTTTGTTAAGCATTCAGATATTTATAGCAATAAGTGCCATAGAAAACCTCATAAGGAAATTACCAATTCTGTCTTCACAGCAGGGTTTCAATAGTGTGCAGTAAATAAGGCCTAGGGCTACACATTGAAAAATTAGGAGAAAACAAAATATTGAATAACTGCTCATTAACTCAGCATCGTCCATCTTGTTCACTAGCTGAGGCAGGGGTCCTGTGGAAAAAGCTGTGTATGATCTTGATTTTAAAAGACTGTGCTATCAAGCAAATATATAAGGGGGCTGAACTTAACTGCACCAGCTATCTTAATTTTGACATTTCCTCACTCCTGAATATTTTACTCTCCAGCCTTAATGAAGCTGCTTTGAGCTGCTGCAAGACTTTGCCAGCCCCCCTTATAAAAGAACACTTCTAAGAATGCTGTGTGTGGGGAGATACAGAGGCTGAAAGAATGACTGAATCATAAAAGGAAACAATGTTAATAATATCAAAAGAGAGCTTCAGCAAAATTTTGCCCCAGTCTTTTAAAAGGCAAGAAAATATCAGTGAATCAGCTTACATTTCACAACAATAGTATGCAGCCAATGGGAATTTCCAGAGGAAATGTGGTCAGAGATAGTATTTACACACTGAAACCAGGTTTGGTCATCAGCATTCAACAACACAGCCTTCCATGCAGTTGCTTTCTCTATATCAAGATTTGGATGTGAACTGGAAGTTCAGTGCCTTTCCAAACATTAGCTGCTAGAAATCAAGATTACTTTAAATAAAACACTGACAGCAATTAGAGCATTTAGGATTCCTTATCTGCAAGAGTCCATGGAAAAGGTGAGTGGAATATTAAGAATATGTTAAGAGAAGAGAAGGAGCCCTGCCACGAGTGCTCCTGGGCAGCAGGAGGAAGACTGCACAGAATAGGCTGGAGGGAAGTAGTATCCCTCCACAGTGATTCTTAGAGAGGGAAATTTGTGAGGACACACAGCAACAAAAATAGTTGTCTGTTGGACAGAAATCACCAAGCTCTAGCTGTGACTGCTGTAGCATCTAATGTGACAGTGGATTTATATGTGACATCACCATAGCTAAAATAAGACCAAACAAAATTTAAAGTAAATTGAATATGTAGCCTGAAAAAAAAAAAACAAAGAAGAAATGAAATTGCCAAAGGAATGTATATTCTCCTGTTGGCAAAGTCCAGTATGTTTTTTGCAGATATTTAATCCCACAATGAGTTTTTTGTTCAAAAAAGAAACGGGGTAGTTTAGGAAAAAAGACAAAACCAAACAACCCCAAACCCAAGACTTAACAAAATGTTACATGCTGATTTGCATAAAAAAGATTAGGTGGGAACACAGTGTATCTTGTGAAAAGAAAAGAAACTCAAAAAATAGTGCACATAGTAACAAATTCAAAGCCATAAGAAGAAGGAGCAATGGGAAAATGGCATTTTTCATTTTTATGATGCTTTGCATCTGCATTCATTAACTAAGGTTTTGTATTTTTTGGCTGTTTTTTTCTTCTACCAAAAAAAGAAAGAAAAATTATGAGGAAACCAAAACATACTTGTCATGATGGTAAAATGTTAATTCTGCAAGAAACACTTGCTTATTCTTTCTATCTTGAACATATAAACCTATGGGGAAAAATCTCAAGGATATTTTTAAACAGTGCACCATAAACGTTTTAACATTTGCTTGTTGAGGAAATTTTTGCAGTGAAAAGTTTCTCTAGAGAAATTATTTACAATATTAATTTAAGGCCTTACTTTGTAATTCCTTCTCAAAGGAAAAAAATTAAATCCCACTGGCTTCAGAGCAAGCAAATTGATTGCTTATGATGAGATAACTGCAATGAAGATTCAAATGATACACTTTTGCCAGGGATTGTGTTTCTTTTGTACTGCCTTTCCAGAATTATGCTAATTAAATGCTTACTAGAATGTCTTTCAATTAATTAACATATTCTCTCATATTCCTCATTTTACAATGGCTTTTAAAAATAATTAGGTATTACATTCAAGATCCCAGGCACCTGATTCAGCAGCAGGTTGCATTGTGCTGAGCCACACAATTTATTGTCTACACTAACAGTCATATGAGGAGTGAGGGAACTGTGCTGTCCATAGCTTTTTGGGTTTTTTTTTTTTTTTTTTTGGTCATATGTACTTTTTGTGGTGTGTCAGCCTTCAACTGGTCTTGGAAACCCAAGAGGGAAATCCCAGACAGCCTGAAGGCAAGGGGGATCTTGCATTGCCTTCAGCCACCCTGTGATTGCATTTGCCTCAAAGCCTTTTCACTTCGGAGACTACTTGGCTCTTAGCAGCACCAGACACCGTTCCCAACCACAGACCACCACAAAAGACAAGATGTTAAAGATTTCTTCAACAGGACTTCAGCCTTAACTGGTGTGACTGTCCGGCTTTTCACACAGCCAAGGTCAGCTTGGCAAAGCATCTGGAAACGTCAAAGCAAGTTCAAAGCAAGGCCTTCCTGGCCCCAGCCAGCACACCATTGTCTTGGGCTGGTGGCAAAGCAGCCTCTGTGGCAATAAAGCAGTGCTGGCAGCAGTGCAGCATGCAGGTAGCAAGGCTGTGCAAATAAAGTAGTGCTGGCAGCAGTGCAGGGAGCAAGGCTGTGCAAATAAAGCAGTGCTGGCAGCATGCAGCGAGCAAGGCCGTGCAAGTAAAGCAGTGCTGGCAGCAGTGCAGGGAGCAAGGCTGTGCAAGTTGGCAGCAGTGCAGCATGCAGGGAGCAAGGCTGTGCAAGTTGGCAGCAGTGCAGCATGCAGTGAGCAAGGCTGTGCAAGTAAAGCAGTGCTGGCAGCATGCAGCGAGCAAGGCTGTGCAAGTAAAGCAGTGCTGGCAGCAGTGCAGCGAGCAAGGCCGTGCAAGTAAAGCAGTGCTGGCAGCATGCAGCGAGCAAGGCCGTGCAAGTAAAGCAGTGCTGGCAGCATGCAGCGAGCAAGGCTGCCCTGCGTCGCGCTCAGCACAGGCCCGCGTGGCCCCGCGCGCACAGCCCGCTCCGTGCTCCAACGTGGACAGACTGAGGAGCATCTGTGCTGGGGGGGATGTGGAACTGATAAGTAATTGCTGTTTTTACTAAGTAAAGCAGAAAATTATAGCATATTAACAGCCAAGCGTGTTTGTTGCCTGGGAAGAACCATTTGTTTTCCAGTTTGGGATTTTTTACTCATCTGAAGTCTGTGCCTCAAAGCACATAAAAAACGTTTTAATTATTATGAGTTTATGTTCTTATATGGATTTAAAGTGTATAAATATTATGGGGGATGGGGAGAGAAGAAAGTAAAATAAATACATTCAAAAAAATGTTGTGTATTTTTAGCATCCACTGTGGTGGATGCAGTTCTGAATTAGCACCTTAGAAAACATATAATTCTTTTTAGAGAGCATTTATTGCATTAAAAATGTGTCCTGGTTTATCAGACAAGTGTGTGGCTATGTGTATGTTCTCTTAGGCACATTCAGCTCTCTTCAAAAAGACATCCAGCAGAATAGCACTCTTTAGGGACAGTGTTTCAGGGTTGACAAGAACATTAAACCATATTATAATTATCTCTTCAATGAAAACACGGCTTTGTAGTGGAGGCAATGCACGGTCCTCAAGGCGAGTGTTATTAGGCTGTATGTGTTTTCTTGGAAGGAGATTCATGGAAAGAAAAAAGCTTTTAATTTACTGCAAGGAAAAAAATACAGAGTACATGTCATGCATAGCAAAAGGGATTTTACAAAGAAGGCACTAAGTTGAGTGCCTCACTTATCTTCAAGAATGCTTCTACATAATAAGTGTGGGGATCGGTTTAACACAAGCCACAATATAGATATAACACACACATACAATTCCCTGTGACCGTTCATATAGATAACTACAAAAAAATTGTCTGTAAAGTAAGGTAAATATAAAGCAATTGCCTCCTGTGACATAAATGGGTTCTGTCTCATTCTTTGAGAGGTCACCACTGAACAGAATACATTCTTATGGCAGTGCAGATAATAAAATCTGTTATTCTTAATGTGAATAGAAGGATTTTCTAACCCATCTTCCACATTCAAAATACTGTTTTCTCAAATTAATCTGAAATTATAACGTAGGAGTTCTGAAACAGCAAGCAAAGTTACAAACTGCACCAAGAAGATTCTAATATGTTCATAAATGACAGTATTTAATATACATATCTTACACATACTATCCACACGTGCACATTTGGATTTATTTATTCACATTTAAAAAAAAAGAATACTGTGGATTTTTAATACTTTAGTAAATGCCTGAATTATTTTAAACCAAGAATTTTCTTCTTGTTTGTGAAAATGAGATTGCAACTTTGTTTTCTTTAGCATGTTGGCAAGTGGATAGATTTAAATTCCTTAAAATTTAATTAACTAGAAGAAAGAAACTAATGATGTTAGCCAACAGTTACATATATTCTGAACACAGCAAACACCAACAATATTATGAAAATCTTGTGTTAATGGAGAATTAATTGTAAAGCTGTGGCATTTCAGTTGCATGCAGGCAGGTCCAGGCACACGCAAGCATAAACACAAAAGACAACAGCCCCACTAAACAGCTACCAAAATATACCCAATTGGCCTAATACTAGAAACAACAGCTTGAGCATTTGTAGGAAAAAAAAGTCAGAAACTCACCAAATCTTGGTTTTAAAAGCATGCTAGGTATCCAGAGGGAGCATTCGGAACAGTCAATTACTTTCACATTTTGTCCCAGGACTTTAAAAGTTAAAGGCATAGTTCTGCCAATTGTGAGATGCCCCATCCAGCACAGACCACCCACAACTACTGATTTTCCATCTGGTGAACAAAACAGACATCTCCCTAATTATTTTTAAAAAGGTTTTTTTTTCTAACATACTTCCTTTATTTGTCTGTGACCTGGAACTTAATGGAAAACCTGGTAGATGCCAACCTCATTTCTTGTAATGAAGCATCTTATTTTCCCTACTTTAACCATGCTTATTTAAAGGCTATTTAATAGAAAGTTATTACCTAAGCTGATCTTTGATAGGACCAAAATTACTAAATAGTTTGAAACTAGAACAACTTTATATCAAACCCTAAATGTTCTAGTTAAATATTAACTGTTAAAAGACCTTCCCTTAAAGCAGCATATTAAAACAGGAAGCAATGAGGTTTACAGTCTCATATGCTGGGTTCCCATATTGCCAGTGTCAAAATTTATGCCTTTTTTCAGCAATATGGTTGCCATTGCCAGCACCACACTTATAAATGCCAACTGTAATTAAAATCTGGCACCTTATACAAGCATTAAACATGCTTACAGATTAAAAAAAAATCTTTATTTTAAAATACTCATTGCAGCATATGCAGGCTTAAAAAAAAATTCTTCTTCTGCCAGTTTTAGAAACATCACAGGAAAAAAATTAAGGTCCAAGTTGTCCTGAAAACCAGTCCAGAGAAACCTAAATATTGTGCTGAATTTCACAGTGGATGTATGTGGGGGAGAGATGGCAAAATCTGGATTTTCACTTGAAACGGGCTGCAAAGAAATAGCATATTTAAAAGTCTGGAGCCTTGGCAGACACACAGGGCAGGTAACACACAGCCTTTATCTCAGCACCCTTTACACTGGCGGTTACAGTTCAATAAAGATGTAAAGCCTCGTCGCTGTCACGGTGAATGCCCAAGAAGGGCTGGGGATCCCACAGCCCAGTAAGGGAGGCTGCAAAGAACAGAGGCTGGGATGAACCCATAGCCTGTTCATCTTAATAGTTTTGGGGATGTAAACATGATCATCTGGGCTTTTCATCCCTTAAACACCCATCATTGGTGCATTGCTGTGCCTCCAGTAGTGAGCACCAGGCTGGGTGGCCAGTTAAGAACAATTCTCTCCCAGGCTTGTCAGCAACAGAAGTGATCAGCCTTGGGGAAAATAGGGAGCTGGGGGAAACAGGCCATTCTACCCAGCAAAATGTCCAGTGTAAATTCCTTTTCTATTTACTAGTGTGCTACTGCTAAGTTACACTGCTCTGTTATGGACCTGCTGGAGATGAGGAACCCATGTTCATGAGAGCTCAAAACATAAAGAAGCTACCCAGGCACACAGCAGCAGGTGCACAAATGGGGTGCTGCAGCACCCTGAGATTGCTTCTTAGTCTGGCAGCACTGCACCAAGCACTGGTCTGTACTGCTCCAGTCATTCACCTTGGCTAAGAGGTGAGGAAGAGTCATCCAGCCAGACTGTCAAGTAAATTGCTGGAGAAGGACCACCCCTCAGAAACTCAGCACCACCTGGGGACTCTGCTTGTGGGGAAGTGCCAAAATGATTTTTAAGCAGCAACTGAAAGCAGTGTTTTTTCAAAGCAGTTTGATGACAGGTTACAAATTGGCATTTGCAGGAACAGCTTCCAGAGTGACCAGTAGATGGAGAGGAACCATGCTGGCTCTGTCCCAGAGCTGGGGACACCACGGACCAAAGGCAGCAGCACTCAGCAGCGTCTCTGCCGCAAAGGCGCGATGACCGAGACGCTCCATCGTGTCCTCCGTACCTCATTGTGCTGGTGCCTGAAGCAAGGTTTTCTCTCGTGATCCTACCAGCAGAAGAGGTAATTAAATTTCATTGTGGGGTGTCCCATGTACCAAATGTTTATGGACAGGACTGAAAAATTGTATCCTCGCATTTTCTTGACATCGCTTTCTTGGCTGAATTCCTGAATCCTTATGTCAAGTTTGCACTGATGGTTAGGTTCACTTCAGTTATTGATGACTTTCAGCAGGATTCAATCTTTCAAGACACTTTTCTTAAAAATAAACTACACTACCAAATGGGAAACCTTGAGTTAGATAATTAATTTGAAGCATGTTTTCCCATGTAAAGGTTTTAGTTATTTTCTGGGAGAAAGGTTAATTCTCAGTTTGTAACCACTAAAGTATGTTGCTTTGTAACTAAATATAGCTTTTACACTAAATTTGGCACTTCTTATTGCTAGCCAGAAGGACAGAGTAGCTCTGCTGATGTATATTTAAACTTTTCTATACCTCATTATACATTTTTTTCAGATTAATTTTACTGTTTTTATTAGAAAATCATGTATGGCACAATTCTTATTTACTAGTTGATCTCTTTGTGTTTACTTAGGATTTATGTTTCTTTGGATGAAAACTGGAATACAATTTAAAACATAATGCAAGCTTATAGCTTGCATAGCACTATCTGAGAGAGGCTGGACTTGTAAAAAAATACTGATTAGATTTAAAAATTTATCTATTAAAATAACTTAGTATTAGCTAGAATTAGCACCAATCTAGTATTTGGTCTTAATATCCTCCAATATTGTAGTATTAGCAAATCTAATCCTCTCATAATTAGCTTTTATTCACAGATTGGTAGAGAAGAACAAGCTTTTCTGCTTCTTTCAACTCCCAATTGGTCAAGTTTGAATAAATTAGTCATTTAACTGAGCTAATTGAATATATTGAAGAAAATATTCTCTTGGTACTTGCAGAGGAGGCTATTGATCTCAAAAGCCGACACAATACTTCAAACACTTTGGGCTTCCAGAGTTTAGATTTTGACTTTCATCAGCTGAATGGTTTGATCCACAACCTGGAAGCACTGTTTCTGTTTTGGCTGGGGGTGGGGGATTATTATTCAAACAGATTACAGTAAATTTAGGATTTGCTGTAATTTTATTAGGCAATTAGGCATATTTTTAAGAATAAATATACCCAGCATAAATTTTTGAAAACTGTTTTTCTTATTTATTTCTTGATCACAAAGTTGTTGCCATCTCATTGATTTCAGCTCTCTGCTTATCATTTAGTTCCAGAATTTTTTCCTTTAACGGAGGAATATACCAGCATTACCATTACTGGTGGCAGAAAGCAGCAAGACCTACATCTCATATATTTTATATAAAGATGTCAGAACATAATTTTTATCCATTGTAAACAGGCTGCAAGTGGTCTGAAAAAGAATCTGGCAGTGTCTAAAGTGCTAAAAATTTTCAATGTCTTTCTTTCCTAAACTAATTCCCTCCATGGTTGTGGAGTGAAGACATCCTGCAGGTCCTACTCTCCACGCTGCAGATCTTGTCAGGCATTGCAACAGATCCATCTGGCAAAGGGTCAGAATTCCTGTCTCTGAAGCCAAGGCCTCCCAACATATTTGCAGTCCGAAATACCAGAAAGGCCCAAACTATTGCTGGTTTGCACCAGCAAGTTTATGCTTAGGTTCAAAACCCTTTAATTTTGCCATTACCATTGCATAATCAATGTCATTTTATGCAGTCATAGATTACAATACCAAACCTAAACTATCATGTCTATTTTTGTTTCTTAGATTCTGCCATTTGTTGGTCGTGCTTTCAGGTTAATATACCATTTTCCAGGCAAAAGCAGTCAAAGAAGCTGATAAAAAATACCCAAAGCAGAAATGCCCAAAGAAATGCAGCCATTTGAGACTACATTCATTTTCTGGTTTATGTTGTTCAGGAACACCAGTGCTGAGTTTCTGTGGGAAGACATGCTGCCAATGGCATGTGTCTTAGGTGATGATACTGACATTAAAGACAAGGTTGACTTAACTGAGGTCTGTATCATTTCAGATATACTCAAAGGAAATCCATTGTGACTGCATAAAGACCACAGTGCACTTCAATTTTGTCTTAGAAATTACAAATCTGGAAATCCCAAGTCAACTTTCACACTCTGAATGTGTCCTTGTGCAAGCACTGTGTCACTGTGTTTTCCTTTTCTTTTGTTTTTTTTTTTTTTTTTTTTAATTTGTTGTGTATAAGACATGGTTCTATTCATGCCAAATTATTGGATCTAGGCAAGATTTTCGCAATTTTAAGGTTCTCTACTAGAATGAAAAGAAATGTTAGGAAATGCCACATCACTCTTTGGTAAGTCATTTTCATTTCTTTCCTACATTTACCTAGTCAGATGAATGTGAAATGGGGCGTGAGAGCACTCTAAAGGGAAGGAAGCATTGCTCAGGTTCTGTTTGGCAGAGAAGGTAAAGTATGTAGGTGGAAAGGAGCCCCTTTGAATTTAGCCTTAGAAAGTTTATATCATCAAAAGCTCTGATGCCAGGCTTCCCTACCTTCAGACAGACGTGATCCAATGCAACCAAACTTCTTGAGAGTCAAGAGTTTATGTGGATCCAGCATTGCAAACAAAAAAGAAACTTTTCCTCCTAAAATGAGACTCTTACTCCTTAGGTAGAGAAAGAGAGACAAAACCAAATTCAGCCTGTACCCTCTCTGTAGGGCACCACAGCCTTTACCCTAAGATGGGCACTGTTCAGCATGCTGTGCTTCATGTGCTGTGGCAGCCACTGGTGTACACTGGTAAGCAAACAGCATACATATCAAACCATCCACACTGAAACACACAGATGTGCTTAAAGCATGACAAAACAAACATGTGGCAAGAGAGGGACTGTCAAGCTGAAAGAGTGTCATGGCTGAGGAAACACACAACCAATAACAGAAACAAAAGGGGAGGGGAAAAAATCCCAGAGGAGCAGAACCCAACCCATTGGGAGAGATGGAGATTTTTGGCATCAGTCTGCCTTTTGTAGAGCAGTTACTGGCTCCACCAAAATTTGGCTGACAGGCTTCCTTACAGCATGTGGATGTACCTGGTACCCTGCTGGGCTGACAGGTGAGTAAAACTGCGTGCAAGAGGGCAAGAGAAGAAAAATGCAGAAAGATAAGAGCTTTTCTTACCCAACACCATTAACTTTCAGAACTTCATTCAAAAAATAACTAGAGAAGACTCCTGCAAAGACAAAACTGCAATCCAAGGGAAGGATCATCTTAGAAGGAAACTGCAGAATTATACCTTCTGGCAGATGTGATACCTGAACCAGCCAGGCTAAACTAGATACAGTGCTCTCATCGTGAGATAACCTCTCTTGCAGCAGGCCACCACAAGAGGTTATGCTGTAGCTCTAGAAACACCAGCGTCACAATGTGTAAGAAAACAAAGCCTCTAATTAAAAATGTCATTGCACATTTTCATTATTTATGGGTACTGTATCTCAAGGAGTAAGTTAAAGTAGGGCACAGAACGAACATGTGCCTTTAGAAAATCATGCACTACCTCTTCTGCACTGCTTCTGTGGGAAAGTACTGAAAAGCACAACCCCATGGGTCTCGGGCAGAGGTGGCACATCAGGAGAAAATGCCATCCATGCCGAGTTGTTTAACACAATGTCACATCTCTTATCCTGTGAATTAAGCTAGAAAAAGATTTACTCCATGGTTTGGAATCAGGCTGGAGGAGAGAGGGACTCCAGAGCAGCAGTCCCTGCTCAGAGCACCATTTCATTGGATTGCATCAGGTAAGTAGCAACTACAATTTTTTGTATTTTTCAACAGATGTTTGCTGGTTACAGTGAAACTACCAGAAAGGTCAAAAACTTGCATGTTCTTACAAATTAAACTGCCTTCTCAAACTCATCATTATTACTTATCTCTTCTAGGTTGAGAGAGGGCTATGTGGAAAAAAATCTTGGCTCTCCATTGCCACTGAAGCAGTGCCAATAACAAACTGCAAAGGGGGTGCCCAACTGCAAACTTTTACAAGCCCTAAAAACTTATAAATGAAATTTCAAAAACTGAAGATGAATTACATGTTTTGTTTTGCACAATGCCTGTATCTACTTCTAATACCACTCTTTTCATAAAGTTACTGTTGTTCTCACCACACAGCACACCAAGAATCATTAAAATCTGAGCAAGTCCTGTTTGTTGTTTGACATGGTTTATCTAAGATAAATAATATCTATTTATCTAAGCCCACATGTTCTCGAGGAGAAATGGCAACACATTAGTTCCCTCCTGCCCAAGCAAAATACAAACACTTTGTATTACATTACATTATGTCATAAACTTTGGTAACCAGTATTTCCCTTCACAAAAACCACACATGTTGTCCTCTGCCTTTAGCAGGCACACATGGGTTCCAACTGCCTGCCATTAAGTTTCAGCTTTTAAAACCTGCAAACAAACCTACGGTAGAAGTTAAAATTATGCACTGCTGCTAAATTTGCTGTGTGTACTGCAGGAGGATAGTCTGAAAAAAACCATGTTAACAGTTCAACATTTTAACAAAAATGAACAAACTAATTAAAAAATAAAAAGGGATGATTTTGAGTTTGTATTTTCAATCTGCTACATTTCTTTTCTCCTCATTTAACTATCTGTCCAAACTAAGAACACAATCAGCCAAGCCTTTGAGCGAACAGGATCAGTGAGATACATTTTGGGACACAAAGTAATGGGAGCCTTTTATTTCTGTTCCAAGCAGTAAAGCTGCTGCAGGGTGAGGCGGGAGCAGGCAGCAAAGCCAGGGGGTGTGAAGGGGACTGGTCATTAACTTATCAGTTCCAGGCCTTAGCTTTCTAATTGACAACCTCAGGGCTACTTTCATCACTTGTCGACTTCAAACCCACACTCAATTTTTCCTTTAGATAATGATGCAACTATAACATAACGGTGTTTCTGACATATTGCAGCATGTAGCAGTAGGATGATTTCCTCAGTAGCTTAGTTTAACAGAAAAGTAAAAAAAATCCAACTGTTAAATGGTTTTCACATCTATCAAGTTCTAAAAAAAACCAGTCAGTAAGAAAACAGATTTTGTGCTTCTAGTATATTGAAGTCACTGTTTGGTGCTGATCCAACCCAAAGCACCTTCAGTGCTTTAGTATCACTAGAGATTTAACAAAACAAGTGAATGGTTAAGGCAATAAGCCCATAAAACATGCATTCATATATAAAGCCTCAATAAAGGAACCCACAGAACTCAGAAATGTACTACAAGTCAGAGAACTTGAACAATAAATTCCCCAAAAATGTCATTAGAAATATATTAATGATATGATATCTAGAAACCTTATGTCCTTCACAAAGGAAATAGAGAAATAACAGGAATGCTGTAGTGGACACGTCCCTTCAGAGAGCCAGAAAAACGTGACTCACATCCCCCACAGAAATCTGAGCAGTGGCTGAAGGCTGCTGAGCCATTTACACAGAGTAAGGTCCTCAGGAAAGTATATTCATCACATTTGGATCACAAATTTGAAAAATACTAAATTTTGTCAAGTAACAGCATGTCCACAAGCAGCAAAGCACCTGGCTGTAACATAAACAGTCACATAACTGCCTTTTAATAGTGGTTACAAAGGTCTGAGTCCTGCAGTCGGCTCTGCAAAGGCCTGGGGTCACAGTGAGCTCAGTGCAGTGTCTGGGGCCCTGAGCACGGCAATCCAACAAAAGCAGTGACAGAGAATGGAATAATACTGATGTGCTTCCAAAGTGCAGCCATTCCACTGGCTCCTACGTGATCCACAGGAGGAGGGAGCACAGGCTGGATACCACACTGCACAGCCAGGTGCTGCTGGAATAGGTGTGCACAAGCAGGCAGGTGTGGAACTAATCCAGATTAACAAAGCAAAGACACTGCAGGCAGACTTGATGTGCAGTCAGCTCTCGTCTCCGCTGGCATTTGGGCTCTGACGGTGCAAATGGGCACCCAGGTAACTTCAGCCACAGGACATTAATGTGGCCATGAACAGTTGGCTTATTCTGGCCTGACTGGAAGAGTTCAGCCCCAGCCATTTCAGATTACAGATGTGGATGGCTCATTCCAGGCCACGCTACATTCCAATTGCTCATTCCAAGCAATTGCTACATTTTGGTCATGAACTTTAAAACAACAGCTCCAGCTCTTATTTGAGGATTAACAGGGGAGCAGGTAAGGAAAGCAGTACCTGCTCTGGGAAAAAACACTGGGCTCGCTGTTTCCTTGGGCTGCCTTTCAGGCTTTCTAAATCCATAAAGCATATTGTGAATTTTGCAGATTACATTGCCTGTTCAGAGTTGTAACAACAGCATATCACCATATCACCCCCTTTCAAGTGTTGTACATGCTGCTACTCCTTCTCAAGCAATAAGGAGGCAGGAGCTCTCCCTACAAAATGCCTGGCCCATGTCATGGGCCAAGGTCACCAGTTACAAAATATTATTAAAAAGCCAGGACAGACTTATTTTATAGCCAAATTAACAGCTCAGCAAAACAGTGGGCTGTAACAGGGAAGACAGTAAGTCCAACAGCTGGGCAGTTCAACTGCTAAGGTTTTACTGGGATCACTGCCTGGGATGTTTTGGGGTTGTTATGGGAAAAGAGAGTTATCAACACAAGAAGTGTGAAAACTCAAGTTATTACATGAAATATTAAAGGCAGGTGTTTTTCCATTTTTTTAAACCAAACCCCACCACCTTTGCAATTTTGCCACTCCAAGGCTGCAAGCAGCAGTACAAACTGGTTCCCTTGCAGGGTTTGGAGCATGGGTTTTACAAGCCTGTTTTGCCTTCCTGCAGGCACTTTGAGCTTATAAATGGCACCTTTCAGTGTCCTGAATTACGAAGGGCAGCTAGTCCTGAATTCTCCTGTCGCTTAATGATCTCACATAAAATGAGGTCCACAAAACTTTTACTACCGCTGCAGTTCAAATTCACAGGTGAAGAACCACCGGGGAAAGGATGTGGACATCTTTTGCTTTCCTAATTTTCCAGGTGCAAGAAAGTTTCCCACTTGGACTTGAACAATTAGTTACTCTCAAAGCAAGTCTGATCTAAATAAAAAGACTTCAGTATGTTCCCCTGATAAGCACTGAGAAAATCCAAGGGGAAACCACTTGAAAACAACACACAATAGCACCACATTTAGGTAAAAAAAAATTAGGTTAAAAAGACCCTATCTAAGTATTTATTAGTCTTTTTTTTTGCACCTAATATTTTTCACTTATCACAACTAAGTATATCTGACACTCAAGGATTATAGATAATATTTAATTAAACACTGATTGGTTCTGCTCTTATTCTGGTAATAATATCCAGTGTTTGGAAAACATACTGCACCTTAGCAGTATGAGCAAAAAGTCAAAAGAAAGTCTTTCCAAAAAAAGAAAGGATTTTGTTTGTTACAAATTACTTCTGCATTTATATAAAGATTTAACGATTCATGGCATGCCAAATACAGTGCTAATGAGGTTTGAGTTGTGTTTTTCATTTTTGTTAGAATTTTTTCCTGCTAAAAACAATTATTAGAGGCCATTCAAATGCCACTGCATAAACCAGGAAACCTAGTAAAACTGCAGGCAAAATTGGTATTTTGTTTCAAGTGTGGCTCAAGAGTCCAATTCACTTGTTGGTGAGCTGCATATTTCAAATAGCACCTACAACTCCTTCAAAAATGGAAGCCAGGTATGATGCTTTTAAAAAAACCTATTTATAACATTCATTAATGAAAAACAAAAATTAAAGAGTGTAAGCTTACCATTTAATTCCTGCCTTGCGAGGATGAACATCTTAGCCTACCTGCTTTCTTCTCCACTTAGCAATGAAAGGTAGATAAAGGAGCAGAAATATAAGCTCTTAATTCTCAGCACCTCTTAGAGGACACTCATGCCCATAGGAGCTTAAAAACCTTCCTGGGGAGCGTTATTAATCTTGCTGCTAGCAGCATAGAATTTTTAAAGCCTATTAAAACACCGTCTAGTCATAGACATGCAAGTCTTGCTTTTTAGTGACCTGGTTTTAAGAAACAAACAAAAAGTCTGGAAATTATGCCAAATCAACTTTCATCATTCAGTCACACGGATCACTGCCCACCTCAACTACTAACTAGATACCAAACATTGTCCTTCAACAACAAACCTTGCCATCTACCACACAGAATAGTTTGAGCTGGAAAGGACCTTTAACAGTCAGTTAGTCCAACCCCCTGCCAAGGCTAGGGCCATCTACTACTCGATCAACTACTCCACATGTTGATGCTTCAGTCTAATGGAAACCCTGCTTTGACCTTGCTTCGTCCTTGACCTTGCTCTTCCACCTCTGCCTTTGGGCCTAGGAATATTTTCAGAAATCTGAAAATAATTCCAACTGCCTTCTTCCCAGGGTAGCACTCCTGCCTGGCTGCAGCCAAGCTGCTGCCCATTTACACCACTGCAAGTCAAGCCACTATTAATCCCTTGGACTTCAGTCTTCCAAGTAACATGTGCATTACTCCAAAGGCTTTCAGATGACTTTTTAACTGAAAACATCCAGGATGTTGGGGGTTTTAACAAATCATCATAGCTATTGCCCAGCAGCTGATAAGGCTGAAGTTAATTAATGTTGCCAGGAAATAGAAATATAGCTGTGATGAACTAGTCTTGTTATGCCCATATTCAACATTTCCTCTCCTTTCCTTGAAGAGCATTTCACCAACTTAACAAAAACCACAGAAACAAACACAACCCCCCGACCCAACAGGCTGGGCAGATGAAAGATATTCACACTAACTAACCCTGCTCTCCGGTTCAAAAAAATCCCACTGACAATATCAAGAGTGGGGAATCAAACCCCTTTATTACCAAGTCCACAGCAGATAAAGCAGCAATTGTGCTTATACAGTAGTGGAAGTGTAGCTACAACATAGCGTGACAGCTTGTTAGTGTTGAAAATATATAAGCTCTTTGTAATTGTGCCTTTGGAATGCCATCTGTCTCGAATTAACGTCCACCTGGGATCATGTTTCGGTGACCAATATGGACAGATTACTGGAACTTTAAAACCTCGCTTTCTTTGTAATTGACATTTAAACTGTTTGAAGTTTCTCATTAAGTCCTTTTTTACAAATTAGGTGCAGATGTATAAAGCTAAATGTACAGTACTAAGGGAAATTAGGTCACATGAATGCTCAATAATAAAATGTATCAACTGCTTAAGTGCAACGAGTACATTGAAATTTAGAGATCAGCTTTATGCCCCAAATTCTTCAAAGTTTCATCGTTCCCCTTTCATTGCTGCAGGAGCCCCTGATGCCAACCATTTTTTAATTAAAAAGGCAGAGAAGGAGGCAGGTTTGGCCATGCAGACAATGACACCTGGACAGCCCTGTCCCACAAAGAGCCAGAGAAGGCAGGGCAAGCAGCCACAGAGATGCCCATTTCACAGGGACAGGCAAATCCTATTTACACCAGTGATGCCGGGAGATTTAAAGGGCACAGGGAGACCTGGGAAGTAAATATAGGTCTGACCAGAAAATAAGGTAAAATATAGGAAGGAGACTTGTTCAACATCCTAGGGCTAAGAAACCACAAACTGACCTCCAGACCCACTTGCAATCGAAGTTCTGCAGACCTGCTGTGCTCCTCATCCTTGTGGAATGAAAGAGGGAAGTGCATAAAAGGGCAGTGGCTGGAGAAACACCTCCATGCACAGCCCAGCTGACAAAATAAGGGCAAATTGAGTGTTTCCCCTTTCCAAACAAGGAGGTTCAGAACTCAGGGAGGTGTGAGAAAGGGGTCCAGGAAAAAGCACTACCAGAAACTCACATGATGTGCAGAGGACAGGAGGAGATACACAGGGGTTCATCAGCAGAAATTCTACAAAGCTCTTAGCATCAAGGGGCTTATACCTGCCAGAATGGTTCTTAAGAAAAGAGACCTCAAGTACAGCAGCCCAATCTCCCCAACAGGTATGAAAACTCCAGGGATCCCACTCACCCAGCCTTCATGAGTAGCCAAGAAATACTGCCCCAGTGTGTGAAAGCTCAATGATGGAAGGCACTGAGCACCCACCAAGGGAACACACGCCCTCCTTTCCCGTGCAGGGCTGGCACTGGACGTCAAGATGCCATCCCACAGCTGGCAGTGTTTAAACTCAATGCAGTCACACACACAGGTTTCGTGGAAGGTCCATTAACCTTCTCTTCTGGAGAAAGGTCTCTCACTCCAAGTTAGGACACCATCTACATAAAATGCACAAATTCAAATCCTTTTGGCACCACAGCTAGCACGAGAAGCAATCTTCTCTGAAAGCTGCTAAACCAGACCAATACTGTCAACCAGATCTCTTTCTGTCTGCTTAGACTTCATCTGTGTGCTTAGGCTACTCTTAAACAGAGTGTCTTCAGTACCACTACTTATTACAGTGATTTTAAAAAGCTTTTCTGCTCACATCCCCTTATAACCCTATTCTGGTAAGCTACTAAAACTCTTTGCAAAAAAAGTACAAACTTTTAACTGGGTACATTTCTGCTGCTTCTGATAAACACCCAAGCGACTCTGCTGTGAAATTGTCCATGCTTCTGGTTGCAAGATGAACAGCAGGTCCCTGCTGGTATCAGAACAGGAGATTCTGGTTTCCTCATCCACAGGCTCTTTCTCCAGTGTTCATACACATCTTCAGTTCAAGGAGGAATTCAGAAAAAAACTGCGTATTTTTAAAAGAAATAAAAATTGAACCATATGTAAGCAAACTTCATCACCTGGGAGAGAATAAAACCTGACTGATATAATACAGCAAGATAACAATATTTTTCCAGTACAGGCCAGCCCAATTCATTTGCAAAAGGAATGAGACAGAGGAGTAACTCATTTTCCATGCATATCAAACAAGAAAGGCTGCTAAGGAAGATGTATTTGTAGCCAGTTCTTTTTGCTCACACATTACAAATACTGGCTTTCATTTGGGTGCTGAGTTTGCAAGGGCAGGTACAGGAGCACACAGGACTGTCCAGAACAGCACAGCCTTTAGCAGACCAGTTGAGGTGCCAGTGGTGATTAGCTGGACACACCCAGCTTTGCACCCTGCTTCTCATTAGCATTAATTATCCACCATCATACCTCTGCTGCTGCCAGGATGAAAAGTGGCTTGGGCAGTAGTTTCAGTCCTTCATGCCAACTGTGAAGTTGCCAGAGTGCACAACAGGGACCTTACATTGGCCCCATGTCTTCCTGCCAAGGGCAAAGGAGAGCAGAGACCTGGTTGAGCAGAAAGCTGGAGAGAACAGGTAATACCTCCTTTGCTCTAAGACCTCTCAATGGAACTTTATCCTGACAAAAATGTTTGAGTGAATTCGAAACACCAGAGCTAAGGCTCAGTTTTGTGATGTGCTTCACCTGATGGCTGATGGAATGCCCCATCCTACACACATTCCCTGTGATGGAATGCCCTCACACACAGCCCAGAATGCAAGGTAGACTGAGGCTCCATCAGGTCCACCCCAGAGACAGGATCACAGTGCCAGGGACTTGATTAGGGGTGCTCAGGGTGTCCCCAATGGGTGCCCTCCCCAGTGTGAGCTGCTATCAGGTTCTCACCCCACTAGCAACACAACAATATTCATTTCAGTGAACCAAAGTGACCTTGTAGAAAAGCAGACTCTGCACATGCGGCTCAGCAATTCTGCCAGATAAAGTGTTTTTATCACTAGAAAGTCACACTTTCAAATAATTTTCACCCCGAGGCCATAATCTCAAAAGACACACTTAAAAATGTGTAGAACATAAAATGAGTGATTTTTTTTTGATTGAGGTTAAGGAAAGAAATCCCTCACAGTCATAACACTTTATTGATATTCTTGGTCACAGCTCTGCACACGCTGAACAGGATCAGCTAAGGACCACAATTCATGTCTTTCCATTTAAAACCTGCATCAAAGAATAAAACTATTTCACAACTAACAAAAGGGAACCCTTTAATTTGCTACAACAATTTCGGCTCCCATTGCATTAGCACCCTCCAGTGTCCAATACATGAAAAACATCTTCACTAATTTACCAAGCAGATACAGACTTGGAGCCTGAAACACAAGACACAGGAGTGGTGGACTCCTGGGAGGGAAATTGATGAGAATTGATGATGAGAAAAGAAACTTCCAATGCTAGAAATTTTCAATGACATAGGCACAGTCTCTGAAGAAGATCTGACACGGGGTTAGTACTCGTCAGGCTCCTTTGTTCCTAGCAGGCATGCCAGTGTCTGCCCCTTTGGCACAACAGGCTCTACGTGCCCACGCTGTACATTCCATGCTCTGCAGCGTTCCACTGAGATGTGGATGCTGCCTTTGACTGATTTAGCACAGGCACGTGGGTATGGATCTGCCTGGGGTATGCCATGCAAATGAATACATGTAATAAAACCCTCTTGCACATGGGTGACGTGCTTGGCTCACTGAGGGCAAACAGGTGACTGTGCTTCAATGTGCAATGCTCCTCTCTTACAGCATCGTCACCAAGCACAGCGAGAACAACAGCAAAAACAGCTGCACTTGCTACTAAAAACAGCTGGATGAAGGGTTTTTTAACCTTTTCCAACACAAAAATCTTTCACAGGCAGAGAGAGCCAGTAGGCTCTGGAACATGGCAAATAAGAAAAACCAGCTCTGGGTACCTGCCTGATAATGACACAAGCACTCGGTCCTCCTTTTCTGGGCAGCGCTGCTTCCCCCCAGCCTCACAGGGGCAGCAGCACGCACATGGAGGAGGAGGGCAGCAGCTGGAAAGGCAGCCACACCACATCGGAGGTACCTGCTGTAATTAGGGTCCCGGTCCAACAGCATGGCAGAGAGCTCTGTGGGACACAAGAGCCAATTAAATCCAATCAACGTGTTCATTGATTGCTGACATTTGAAGTCATCCCTGTATTTTCTCTCCCAAGTGCACACAGTGAGCAAGGACTCCTCATGCCTCATCCTGCTGTGGTCTCTGACTGCTTGGATGCCCAAAATTCTGTGGTCTCTACCTGCCCAGTGGCCTCTCGGGCTCCACAGCAGCACTGATGACAAGGAGCAGCCAAATCCCACCATGGGGACACCATCACATCTTCTGGGAGTCATGCAAGGGTGTTGTGATGCCTGGCAGCCATGTCCCAACCCAGGGCAGCACCAGCCAAGGAAGCCACAGCTGGAAGGGAGCAGCCTCACCATGGCATGCAGGCAGCCTCTTCTCCCAGCCCTGAACAGGTGCTGCACACACATAAAGGTCATCACCCCTGCCCTCACACTGTGTAGATTCCTCTTCCACCCACAGTATGAATATTCAAAATTCTTCATGATGAGAAATAGCAAGGCATAGCACTTATGATTCTGCACCAATATGGGGAAAAGGGGGTGAAAACAAGGGAGGGAAAAAGCATGTATGTGGATGCATCCTCCCCAGAAACTGGCTGTAAAGGTGCACTGAAGGGGGTAGACTGGAAAAATGACTCTGGGTGCTAGGCAGGATGCTCCTGTGGGCAGGAATGACTGACATGGACTTACTGGGCTCTTCAGAGTGCCTCCAGCACAGCACAAAGCACTCCAGCTGTCCCTGAGGCTCCCCAAGAACACCAGCATCAATATTGCATGCTCACAGTAACATCTACGTTACAGTTTTACAGACCGCATAGGCTTTTGTCACTCAGCTATAAAATATTTACAGAACCACGGTCTCAGCAGAGAATGCGAGAATTTAAAGCTTTAAATATTGATACTAAAATGAATTAACACTTGATTGCCTTCCTAATATCAATACTAAAGAATAAAGCGTTCTCCTTCTAGCAGTGCTGTTGAAAACCTGCCTTAAAGGAGCACAGACCCATCAATCCCTCCCTCTGGCAGAAGTCACTCTCTGCCCCCGGGAACAGGCAGGCACACACCTGCAGGCAGAAAGCTGGACATGAAACCCGCACACTTCTCCAACAGGAAAGTGCAGCGGAACCTTTGTCCTCCGTGCCACTTGTCACTTGGAGCCTGATCGTCCAACACTGACCTGTACGGCGATCCTCTGTTTAAAGCAGAGCTTTTCCTAGCATCCTGCCGAAATCCGTGCTATTCCCGACAGCTATTCACCCACCTGTGGGAAAGCACCGGCTGATTTCGGGCCCTTGACAAGTGGACATGCGTTGCCTACACGGCCTTCCCTCATCCAGGCACTGCAGGAGCCGCGTCCCCCTAGAGCACTGCTGTCCCACAGGAGCGCGGGGACTCCGCACCCCCGGGCTCACGGGGATATCCCAAGGATAAGGGATGCTGGGGGGGGCCCTGGCACCCCTGCTCCTGCCCGCATCACCACCTATGCCGGGCCATCCATCGGTGGAGTAGGCGGCACAGGATGCTGTTTGAACAACGGGAAAGCCCCGGTGCGGACCCGGCTCGCCTGGCCCCGCTCCCCCTGCGGGAAATGGGGCCCGGGGCCCTGAGGAGCCCGCTCCTCCAAGGCCGGGAGCACGAATGGGAAAGACCCAAGGTCACCCTCCGGGCAGGAGCTGCACCAAAGCGGACAGCCGGGCAAGGGCAACGTGCCGGTAACGGGAGCAAGCACAGAATAGCTCGGGTCGGAAGGGACCTAAAGGACCACTTCATTCCGACTCCCCTGCGGCGGGCAGGGACACCGTCCCCTAGAGCAGGAAGCCGACTGCCATTCCCACGTTGCCCGTGCCCGAGGGCAGCCCCGCACACCCGGGGGGACCGGGGAGCCTCGCTCGGGCGCGGCTCCGGCCGTGAGGGGAAGGGAGGGGGAGGGGAGGCGGTGCCGGGGGTCCCGCGCCCCGCCCCGCCCGCGCGGCCCGTCACTCACAGTCTCCGCCTCCCCGCGCGCAGCCCGGCCCGCCAGCACAGCCCCGCCGCCATCGCGCCGCCGCCACACGCCCCGCGCTCCCATTGGCTGCGCCGGGACACGCCTCGCGCTTCCATTGGCTGCGCCGGCGGCGCCCGCGGCACGCCCCCCCGCGCGCTCGGCTGTGACGTCAGGCGGAGGCGCGCTCCCGGCCGCGGCCGCGCTCCCGCTGCTCCAGCGCGTCCCGGCTCCGCAGCCCGCGGGGAGCGGAATGCTCCGGCTCCGCTCCCCCCGGTGCGCCTGTGACTGCCGCGAGCGGGAACGGCCCGTTCGTGCAGAGCAGGAAGAGACAAGGCCGAGGATAACACAGGATGTAGCAGTGGGCGGGGTAGGAAAGAAACAAACTTGGGAAGAAAAGGGTCCGGAAAAGGAAATAGGGATTCTGAATCTGTTTTCCAACAGTCCAAACTTAGACTGAGCATATAACATAATTTTCTTTGCCATGATGCTGGAATGTGCCAGATCCACAAAGTATAATCACAGCAAGGTATCCAATATTGTAGATACTTCAGTTTGTTTCCAAAGGACACAAACTTGGATCATGCAACCTCTCTGTCCTGTCATCTCTCATTCCTGCCCTTCCACAACTGCTGAACATGTTGCCCTGGCCATGGGAGAGAGATCCCCAAGACACTCAATTGCAGCAGCTTTCCTAAAAACAGGAGGTGGATAACGGAACGCCCCAAACCAGTGCCCCCATTCCTTGGAAAATCCAGGTTCACATCCACGTAGGTTCATCCCAAGTCTTCATGGAAGGGCTTTTTCTTTCCTAGGGTCGCTGAGTTTTGCTGTATAACTTTGTTGTTTTCCCAACACACAATTGGCTTTCCTTTGTCAGCGAGCTGTGTGGAAATTTTCCAGTGTGGCTTAGCATCACTTCACTGGGGAAGTGGTGTCAGCAAAGCATGAGCTTCCCCTCCTAGCAGAAATAAAATCTGCTGTTTTGCAGAGCTGTGCTGAAGCGTGAACGTGACCTGTGCTCAGCTTCCCTGCCCCGCGTAATCTTGCGTGCAAGTCATGGGTGATACCCCTTGAATCTGACACACTGAGATAGCAAACATTTCCTTATCACCAGCAGCATGACAGAGTTAACCCTTCTCAGCACAGGTCCAGTGAACTGTGTGTGGCAGAGGCTGCTCCTTCTCCCTCCTGTCACTGTTTCCTCCTTTGCTCTCTCCTCCTTCCAGCCTCACCTCCTTGGGGAACTTCCTCGTGAAGGATGATATTGCACAATGATATGCTGGAGGAGAACCTTGGACTTGTCTCCTTGCCCCTCTCTTATTTCTGTAGGGACAGATTTTCTTCCTGGCACCTCTCTTGTCTTTTCCCCTTCCAGCTCCAAGACTCCCAGGTGTACAAAATGCTCTCCTTCCCCACTTCACTGATGGTGAGGATGGCCTGCAGTGGGGAAAACAAAAAGAGATATGTGACACCTGATAGATCCTCTTGGCTCTTGTTTCTCCATGGCTCCCCACAGAGAGAGGAGAGGAGAGCAGAGCAGAGCAGAGCAGAGCAGAGCAGAGCAGAGCAGAGCAGAGCAGCAGCCTGGAGAGGATGTGAGCTGGAGAGGATGTGACCTGGAGAGGGGTACAGCCAGACCAGGCAGAACCCCTGAAATGTGCATCATGGAGCCATAGAATATCCTGAGCTGGAAGGGACCCACAGGGATCATCAAAGTCCAGCTCCTGGCCCTGCACAGGGCATCCCAAGGATCACACCATGTGCCTGAGAGCATTGTCCAAAAGCTTCTTGAGCTCTGTCAGGCTGGTGCTGTGAGCACTGCCCTGGGGAGCTGTTCCAGAGCCCAAACACCCTCTGGGGGCAGAACCTTTTTCTAATACCCAACCCAAACCTCCCCTGACACATCCTCCTGCCTTTCCATCGAGTCCTATCACTGGTCACCAGAGACAAGAGAAGAATCTTCCTTGCAGGAGCAGCATTTAGTGTGACATCAGGGGGAGGCAGGATGCTGTGCTGACAGGAGCAGCTCTCAGGTTTTGTCAGAAGTCCAAACAACCTTTCCTCAGCATTAGCAGCTGAGCGTGGGTTTTGCATCAACCAGTGCTGGCAAACCTGGACTGTCCTGGCCTGTTGCGTCCCTTTGACTTGTAAATGATCATGGGAGCACAGGGACATTAATTAAATCTCATTACCATCTTTTCCCTTCTGTATTCTGGGAAAATACTGCGTCTGTCTCGTCCTTTTAAAATGGGAAGCCTTTTAAAGATGCTAAGTTTTCACTTAATTGGATTAAGGCAGTGTAACATTTTCCAGGATGCTCAGAAGGTATTTATGAGCCTAACTCTCACTGCCATCCTCAAGAGTTAGGTATGAGGTACTTTTGAGGATGTGAATCTTATAGCAGCAGTATGGTTGGGGTTAAGACCCCTGGAGCCATGTGTGCATGAAGAATACTTGCAGAAAAGTGTTGCTGAGCTAATTTGGGACTGCTCATCAGAATTAGGATACTTCTGTGGGTGCTTTTGGGTTTTGTGTCTCCTTGCAAAATCTCGTGTGCACATATGTTGCAGCTCAATGTGAGATAACTGCACACAAATTAATCAGAGAGAGGGATCCTGCAATTCTCAGATAAACAATAAATTATGAAGGTCAAATGACTCATGGACTGTGCTGGTGAAAATCATTTGGCAACTATAAAGGATTAGGAAAAATATTCTAAAAAAGGATAACTACCTACCAGTTTTTCTTCTCATACTTCAATAAAGCATCACACCAAGTACAGTGTACATTTAATGTCCAGTATTTTTTTAAATTGCTGGATTTCAAACACCTTAATTGTCATCTTGGTCTAGTATCTTTTGAGATGTTGAACAAATAAGGTTGCTACAAAAGAGCAAACCAAATATTTTGGCAGGATATGTGGTGGTCCTTGTTCTACAAGCATTTTCTAATTCTATGATGGTCTCTTGATGGTTGATAATGACAAACCCAAGTATTTTTGAATGAGAAAAGGAAAAAGAAGCAGTGTGCTACTGCAGTACCGTAGAACTATTAATAAACCATGCCGATAAAAGGAAATTTTTTATTGGCATCTTAGTGGAAAAAAAGAGCCATGCTGCTGCCTGAAGCTATTGCATGTCAGTGTCCTCTTGACACTCATTTACTTTGATTTTCAAGAGAGAAATGAGCATCATAACAGCCAAGGCATGTTGTGCCTTCCTCTCTGTGTTTGTGTGAATACAAAAGGATGTCCTCCTCAGCTCCTGTGCAAGAATGGGAAACAAATAACTGCTGGCACCAGTCTGGCTGAGGCTCCGGGGCCTCTCTGTGACAGGCACTGGTTTGTGCTGGCCAGCAGTGTCACAGTGCTCCTGTGGTGAGCCTGCTGCTTTGGGCCTCAGCTCCTCCTGCCCAAGTGTTTGCTGCTTGGAGAGCACAGATCACCCAGGGAGCTTTGTCCTGGTGTGCCTCCTGTGCCACCAGACTGGGGGGACCCAGGACATTCCTCTGGCTGCCCTGGGTGACTAGAGACCCTGGCAAGGGGGCTCAGAGACCTTGGCACAGAGTCAAAACCACCTGTGCCTTCGATTTTAGTCCATGGAAACAATTACCAACTTGGTGTGAAGAGTTACAAACCACAAGAGTTTGAGTAGAATATCAGTGAATTTATCACAGGGTGAAAAAGTAGAATTTGGGGTTTATAGAATGGGGGTTCAAGAGGCAAGATGGAGGAATCTGGGCGTGTCCTGTCCTTCTCCTTCTTCTTGTTCTTCATCTTCTGTGATGGTGACACTTCTGGATTGGTTTAGGGTAGAGACAGACTGTCTAACATAGGCAATAGGTATTGGAAAATTATTGTAAATAAAGTACATGTAGTTCATAGTATAAAAAGCTAACACCACCCCAAGGGCAGGGGCTGTGCCACAACCCAACCTGCTGGACAGATCTCAGCAGGTCAGAGAAAGAATGGAATAGATAAGAGAAAATAAACAACCTTGAAAAGCAGAACCAAGGAATCTCCACTTCTTCTTCAGTTGCAGAGCTGGGAAAAAAGAGACTTTCTAACACCTCAGGGGTCATCTCAACCACAGAAACCTGAGACCAGACAGCTCACAGCACTCCCTCATGTCACACATCTCCTGTGGGATGAGAGCCAAAGGAGGAATGTGCTTTCCAGCACCAAAAAGTTTTGAGAACCTCCCCCAAAACTGTGTTATCAAACAAGTGGAAATAAGCCAGCATTTTCACAATGAAAAACTATTTGTCCTCTGTCTATTCATTGCACTGTTATGTCCAATGGAATTGCAGTGTGTGTCATATCCTAGAAGTGCAGAGTGTTTTAATCCACCATAAATCCATGTAGAGTACATCATCTGGGGCATTTAGAGTGATGGTATATTGAGACAGGATTGTTTTGTCAGGAAAAGCTTTCTCTGTGCTCTTGAAGGGCCCAAAGCTTCCCTTTCTCGACTACCTCAGAAGCACCACTCAGGCAGTTGCTTCCTCTTCTTGGGAAGGGCAGAGAGCCCTTGCTACCATCATCCTATTGAACCAGGGCAAATCCACAGTTTTATGCTCTTAGATCCTCTCCAGATCTCAGGAAAGGTAAATACCCCTGCTTACCTGGGGTGTTCTCTGGAGGTTGCTTGTCCAAGTCTGGTTCTCCACCTTTGAAATCAAACTCTTCCCTTCTGCAGTAAGCTGGGGATACTGGTAAGCATTATCAACAGATAGAAAAAGTCCAAAAAGGCAGAAACATCTGGAAAAAACAAAGGGCCAGCAGCTGAGGTGAAGCTGCAGGGAGTATAAATTAGGAGAGAGGTCCAGCCATAAATTGAAGAAAATGCTTGATAAGAGATATGAAGAATTCCTGTTTCCAGGCATCAGGAAGACATTACAGTGAATTCATTGCCCTACAATTCAGATTCTGTTATGTACTATGCAGTTTTGGGAGGAGATTATTGAAAAGTAGCTCCATGGAATCACTAGAATTCAGAAAAGTCAAAATATTTTCATGCTGGGAAGCAGAACACACCCTGTGTGCTCTGTACACTGTCTGGGAAAGATTAAAAGGTGGCGCAGGAGGGGGAAACAGGGGAAAGAACTGGAAAACCAGAGTTTGTAAGAGGCTTTGGAGAGATGTGTTTGCCAGTTCTCCAGGCAGGAGCAGGTGATCTGTTACAAAAAGTTGTGGTTTCTGCACTGGGTTTCATATGAGCTGGCAACAACTCCTACTCCAGCAGGAGTGTGTCCTTTCCCTGACTGTCCCTTTCCCTACAGGCAGAGCTTGGGGAAAATGACCTTAAACACATGGTGACGTTTGCAGGTGAAGTGGGTGGTGGGGACACTCCTCTCCTTTGCACTGAACTTCTGCTCAGGCACTGTGGTTTGACTTAAAGCAAGGCAGTGACTCTGTAGTTCAGAGGCAGGAATAGAACAGACCACGGCGCTATTTGGAGCAAGTTAATTTAAAAAAGAGTGAAGTGCATCATGATGGGCTTCCTACATGAAATACTGGCAAATTGTGAGAGGAAATAAGGATACAGGAGAAAATGATGATGCATGTGTAGAGAAGGAGTGGCCAAGAAAGCAGACTGCCCTTCTTAATATTGTTATTTTGACAGATTTTGAAACTCCGAACATTCTGTGTATCTAGAGTTGATTATATAAAAATGCTTGTTGGTTATTATATGATCACTTTTATTTCAAAGTCCTGTCTCCCTATAGATTTGATAATGTTTTCACCTTTCTGGAGATTGATTAAACCGGCTTTCCTGCAGGATGCTTTGAAAGCCAGGAGATAATCTGCAGCCTTGTTGACACCATAATGCTATGATGGCTTGTGTGCCATTAAAATAGATCACAGAAATGTTCATCTATAGAACCTGAACTCAATACATTGTGTCAGTGTACAGTATAGATCCCTTAATCCATAGGCTATTATTAAAATAGTGGATTAAGGAGTTGTTTGGGATCACAGCATGCTGTATGTGTAACAAAACAGTTTAGCTGAGATTAGTACTTATTACTCAATGCAAAATTTGATTGAAGAATTCATAGGTGCTTATAATATCACAGTTTTTATTTTATCACTAAATTACTGACTTTTTTCCATACAGCTCTTGTTAAGACCTGAGAATTAATCACTATATATGGAAACAATAAAAACTGAATAACTGACATGAATCTAATTAAAATATTTTAGTTTCATGCAATTATAAAATATGGTATGTGGACATTTAAAATGCATTGTATGAGAATGTGCATAGAAAGGATGTTCACACTTTAAAAAAAGCCCCTGTAAATTGAAAAAAAATTCAAATGAGTTCACAAACTGTTATACAGATCAGTGTCAATCTAATCTAAGCCAAAGTGAAGTGGAAACCAAAAGTATTTTTTCCACACAATCTCCTTCTGTCAGCAGTCTTGGTGAAATTATCAGAAGACTAAGTTTTGTGCAACCATGTGGTGAAGTTGAACTGAGTAAGACAGTGGCAGTTTTACAGACTTGTCCTTAGTGCAGCAGAAGGTTGTCAACAAGCCTTTTTGGTGACATCTCCTCGTGAGCGTGGCGAGCAGATGATTTGAGGATTACCAGGGTGCTGGACAGGTCAGCCAGCATCTGACCTGAAAATCTGAAAAATCTCTTCCATAAAGGATCAATTCTGCAGCCAGAAGCTGTTTACTGGCTGAAGGGGGAGGGAAATGGGTGTGTCTGAAAGGCAGAGACCCTTGGGTTTGTTTGTGTGTGTAAGTGGAGTGGTGTCTTTAAAACTCACTCTGTAAAAGGGAGAGCTGAACGTTGCTTGACACTCACTTTCAAGTAAACTAGGAGGCAAGATAAAATTTCATGTAAAGAAAAAATTTGTGCGCAGAAATCATGATATTTACCAGATAAGTAGAACAGAGCCATTTTTTTGGCACAAGGTGGAACATGTTTATACTACATTTCTGTTATACTGAAAGTCTTACTAATTTTTTTTTCTAATCACAGTTTTAGCTGTGATTTTGTTTGGTTTTATTTTTTAGTCCTGTGGCTGCTAGTCCAGGTCCCTATTGTACTTTGCAGAAGAGTCTTGATATTTCTGAATGGAGGTTTAGACACTTCCACATCAAGCAGATTAAACTCCTGTGAGTGTGCCTGTGCTGGAGATTTCTGTTCCACAGTCTATCTGCCAGCTGATTGTCTCTGTTAGTTTTCAGGTCCACTTCCTACATCTGCACAGCCTCTGGGCATGTGAAGCTGTGGTTGTAAGGAGGTTATGAAACCCCAAGCAGAGGGGCACAGCAAATGGAGGCAGCACAAGGCGTCGCTTTGGCAGCAGGAGTGACTTGTGAGCAGGGGTGGCTGTGGCACTTGAGGGCATGAATGCTCATGCCCAGGGTCATGCAGCAGGCGATGCCTCAGGTTTTAGCTTTTATATTTTTCAGATTTGTGCTGCTTTATTGTGTACTTCTGAGCTTCATATTAAGGGATAGTAAGCTCTCTTCACAGAGTAGGCAGACAAAACAATTCCTTCTCTAGCTGGGGACCCGAGTGCAGCCAATCCAGGTCTCAGGCCGGAGAGCATAAACAATGGCAGAATGAAGAAAGCAAGAAGGATGGGGCTTCATGGGCTGGAGCTGTAATTGGACAGTAACTCCATTATGCTAATGGACCAGAACTTATAGAAGTGTGAGACCCATGACCGGTCATCCATTTGGTGACCATTTTGGGCTCATCTTGGGTGTAGCCCTGGCTGGCTCTTGTGCTGCCCAAGGTGGATCCATTGAGGCTTCCTAATAAATACTTTATTCTTTAACTCCATCTGGTCTCTGTTCCAGGTCAGCCTTCACAAGGCATCACAGGGACTGGGAAGCTGCATATCCTAAAAAGCATCACGTGAATGAAAGTAAAAGAAAAGAAGGACTTATGGCAGCCTTTCAGTGCATCTCCAAAGGAGCACTTGTGGCCAAAGAACTGGGGAATCAGCTCTGGGAAATTGGAGGAGAAAATAGGTAGAAAAAAGCTGACTTCATTTACCTGCACACCTGTCCATGAGACAACATTTAAGGAATGTTCAATTACTATCTAATTCTAAACTAAAGGTTTGTACAACTTAGCCTTTCCTTCTTCTTAGTTAAAAAGTGTTATAACTTGGCCCTGTGGTGCTAGCCATTTAGATTTGGTTGCTACTGGCTTCAGAGATTATGCTCCACTAGAGAAAAAGGCAGGAAGATGAAAAAAACATTTAAAGAAGTCATAGAGAACTTGAAACTGGTGGTAGCCATTCTACCTACCACTTGGACTAACTTTACATAATTTTTAAACATTTCTGAAGTTCTTACATAGAAGCTTATACATAGTACATTATCCTTTAATGCCAAAAGGTAAAAAAGCAGGAAAAAGAAAACTAGGAAATAGAGCTTTCACTGATTTCCAGTAAGATTTTCTCAACTAGTAAATTTGCTGAGATCAAGAAGGTAAGAAGACATGTTCTGAATACAGTGCATATTTGGAATATGTTATTCTGTTTATAGAGCCTGAAGCATCATTGCAATGCTGCTGCTTTCTGTCATATCAGAAAGCCGTGGATCTCAAAATAAAATTGTTTTCCAAAGGCTGGTGCTTCACTTCAATAAGGTAATACTTCAATAAGGTAATATTCTCATTTTTATAAACAGAAAAAAAGGATTTGGCAAATGTGATTAGATTTTGTTAATGTTTTTGATGTGTGAAACATCAAATGAAATAAGCCAGGTACCAGAGCATCCCAGAAAAAAGCAGGGACTCTTCATCAGATGAATAGTGGGATGATTTGTTATACTCTGTCCTCAAGCACAGACCATTAATGCTGGCAGCAGAAATCCTTCAGGATCCTTACAGATGCTCAGGAGGGCTCAGGACACTCAAAAAACCTGGAATTTCTTGCAAATTTACAGAAGCACCTTGCCGCCCATGTGCTGTCTCAGCTAGAAGTTTAATGACTAAATTTGCCTTTCCCCTTTGCAGGGGTTCAAATTGTAGGGTTTTGTGATTGTTTCATTGGGTAAAGTTGCCAGGTAGCTCCCCCACTGACTCGTGCCAGTGCCACATGCCACATGCCACAGCAGGATCAAGCTGGGAGCTCTCTGTAGCTCTCCATGTGGATAAGGCAGATGTAAACTTAGTGCTGGTCCCAGATCCTGAACTGAATATCTGCTGACTTTGTCATCCATGTTTATCATGCCCATCAGGAACACAGAGCTCCTGCATCTCAGCAGCCTCAGAGTGACTGACATTACAGGAGTACTTTGGAAATACACTTTCCATTTAATCTCTATTTAAATTGATTCCAGTTTTGTGACTGACATGGTGTGAAAAGTAGTTGTCATTGTCACAACGATTTTAATGACACATAAATATTTTCTGCCATCAAGTAGAGCACAATAATCCATCATTAAGAGATATTGCCATATGGCTATCACATGGCACGAAATACATCCTCTAATAACTTGGGCTACCTTTAGATCAGTCAGGACTGAAAAAATTCCCACCTTAGAGCCCAGACCTAAAACTTGGAGAGCAACCTGAGACTTAAATGCAAGTAAAGGAGGGCAAGTAGATCTAGAAACATGCCACTTCCTATATCTCACACATTTTTTACAGGGAAAAAGAGAGTTGAGCTTTTAGCAAAGCAATATAGAGACTGGTTCAGGTAGATTTGCTCCAGTTGTGGTCATAAATGGCCTGCTGTGACCTGCCAGACCTCCTGAGCTGCCTGGTGGGTGGCTTGAGAGAAGGGATGATTTATGATTTATACCCAAGGTGTTTAGTTGAAATCAGCTGGTTTAAGTAGGAGATCTTGGCTAACCAAAGGTATTTGAAATGAAGTGAGCTCAGGATGGTCACAGAAATGTTTCAGCCTGCAGATCTAACTGGAATGTAGTCTCTCACTTACCATGTTAGGGAGCAAAGCCCCCCAGCCTGGCCTCGCAGGGCACAGCCACAACTGGATGAGGACACAAATTCAGATTCTGTGAAACAATATTGGTTTTACCAATTTAACAAAGGCTAAATATTCTCAAAGGGGGAATATTTACCAATAAACCTATTGGACTAAAAACTGGGTCGACACATCCATATTCCTCCCTGTGCTAATGATCCAAGTGACTATAAAGGAACTTGGCTAACAAAACACACCACACTCACAGATAAGCCCACAGGCCAGTGTGTTTGACAAAAATACTTTTGACAAGGAGGTGTAATTCATTGTTTAGAATCACTGAAATGTATTTTATAACTGTTATTCTCTGGCATTCACCCCAAAGGAGTAGCTGTGCTGCTTATCCAGCTGCTGAAGGCATAAGGACCGCATCCACCAAAGATACAAAAGAAGTGAAAAATTTTGTCATTTTTAAAAATATGTCTATATCACACAGGAATTCCTTACATTTAAGTCACATTAACTTGGTATTCCCTATCTATATTTTTAGCTTCACTTTCCAAATTTCAATCCCATTCAAATAACTTCATCTCAGACCTTGTTTTTTCCTTCAAAAACTCACTGCCATATGGAGGAAACATTATAATTATTGGATCCAAAGTAAAAACAAAAGCAGCTTAGTGTTAGTGCAAGAGGCTTAAATCAAGACAATTAAACCTAAGTTAAACTGAAAGTAAAAATGACAAATAATTTTGGCTAGATGTAGACCACACAAAACAGAAAGTCGTTGTCAGGCATGGTGGAAGCAAAGAGTCTTCAAAAAAAGATCATCATCTTCAGAAATAGTGAAATAAACTTCCAAGAGAAATCCATGCTCTAAGCAGACAAGAAGAATCTCTAGCAGGAGTAATTTTGAGAAGAGGCTGCCTTCCAGAGTTCTGCCAGGGGATCACTCACTGCCATGCAACCAAGTGATTGCCGACCACTTTGGGAAGAAGGTCAGTGGTGTTTTCAGCATGGACAGGACCCGGGATAATCCTTCTGCAGCCCAGCTTTCCTCTCCTGTTTGTTATTTTAATGCCTTGGTTTGTACTTAATGCTGCTGTGAGTGACAGCTACTCTGACAGCCGCCTGTGCATCTCCCAGATAACGACGGCTGGCCTCATTAACCACTGTGGCATTGGGATATTCACAAGTAGCCTTTAGTTGTTCAGTTTTTAACAGAATAGTTGAAAATGAGATTGCTACACTTGGTGACCATAGTATGAATTCAGTCTTTTCCATGTATAAAGATCTTGCCAGGGTTCATGGCCAGGAATAAACCTGGCCCCTCAGAAATGCCAAATTTAGGTATTTAATTTGTAATGTTACAGATTCGCTGATAGCAATCTGTGATTCTCCAGCACAACCTTCCATGCTGCTTCCCAAAGACCACCAGGTGTTGATTGCTAAGATGGACCTGCAGGTTCTAACTGAAATTTAGACAGCAGTTCCTGTCACAATGAACAACAGCTAATGGAGAGGAGGAAAAAACCCCAACAAACACCTGACTAATTTGTTGAGCTGCCAGGGCAGGCAGTGAGATGATGGAATAAATGGCCCAAAGTTATAACGAAAGCAGTGGGTAATAATTATTTGTTTAATAATTATTGTTCTCTAATTTGTTAGTCCTATCCAATCTCTTTTACTCCAGCTGTGGATGTTGCCACTGCTCATAAGACACGGAGGCAAATACCTGCTTCTTCCTGTGCCTTCACTACCCTATTGAAGCTGTGCTAAGAAGTAAAAGAGAAAGAAACGTTTGCACCCACACAAATAAATGTGAAGGGCTGGAACATGTCCATACCAAACTGGACCCTCTGGCATGTGTAGCATCTGCACACAAGTCATCTCCTTTTGCCTTTCACTCCAGACAGCCTAGATTTTCTTTTGAAGCTTAACTGTGGTAAATACAGCCCTTATTATTGGTTGCTACAAACCTTTTAAGAGCATATTTATTTGTTCTTCCATTAACTTCTTCTGGTGTGACAAGCCCAGACTTAGATGGATTTCTGCTATATACCATGTATGAGCTAGCAGTGCTGCAGCTTTATCTGTATTTGCTGAGGGTGTGAGATTCAAAGTTGAGTGAAACTGCAAGAGGGAGTATTTGTTCTTCCTGTCATCTATTTGCAGCCCAAGAACTTCGCATTTTTCATTAAATTTCTCTTTCCTACTTATCCCCCCTTTTTTGGGGTTTAAAACATAATACATTGGTCAAGAAAAACTCTGGGGATTTAGTAATATTCTTAATCTGCCTACATTTGTCTGCTAGTCTTGGTCTATTCAGAAATTCAGTTCTGGATCTAAGATGTCTCTTCCAGAAAAAAACCCCACTTGAAACAGGTAACAGATTAACAGAAAATATTTGAGTTTAATAAACCATCATTTTCCTGGTGCATAGGTCAATTCTTTGTTTGGACTCTGCCCCCTGGGTGTCGATATTGTCCTTCTTGAAGGGAAGGAAGCCTCTCTCTAATTTTTATCCAGTGTTACTACAGTCACCCAGCTTTCTGGGATAGACAGCAAATTTAAGGCCACCTGCTGTTTCTCCTTTGCCTTGCCCTCCACCTGCCTTGGGGCTGCCCTGATGTGACATCCTGCAGCAGGAGAACACGTATGATTTAGCTCTGTTGCTGTCACTACAGCCTGCAGAAGGAGACAGAGCAACAGAACATCAGTTTCTTCTCAGCTGCCTTGCTAGCCTTCCTCCAGTGGGAAGAGAAGAGCAGTTTCTAGCAGGAAAGTGGAGAGGGCTGCTTGTGAGAACTTGCAGAAAAATGTAGGAAACAGATCTGATTTTCTGGCTGCTCCATTTTGTAGCTCCTAAGCAAGGCTGGAGAAATATCACAACCCTAATGCTTCTTGTATCCTTGGGCTACCAAGGGAGAGGATGGGGCATCCTGGAAGCCCACTGACCTCCTCAGTAATATCCCAGAGCAACTGATACTGGTGCATGCAAAAGGTGGGAGCTGAACACAGCCCACCTGCCTTTTCCAGCCTCCAGAGAATGAGAAGTTTGCTCACCTTCTGCAACACAGAGGGCAAGCAGAGGCCAGACTGTGCATGTGCCTGCTCTCCTGGGACGTCACTTCTCTTCCCAGTTGCATATTTCCCTTCTTCACTTCATGTAGTCAAAGCAGTTTAATGATTTCATAGACATCAACCAAATGTGTAATTGTAAACAAATCAAAAGGCAGTCACGGGAAGTTGGGAAAATATCAGGAAGACTGTCTTCTCTACCTGAACATTTCCCCAAAAGAGAGACGAAATTGACTTGATATAATTACTGAAAAAAACCCCAACAAATCTCTGAACAAAACCCCACCAAACAACCCTGTTCCCCCACCCCCCCAAAAAAAGACCCAAACCACCCACACAAGCCACATCAAGTTTTGAGTCTTGCAGCAGCAGCAAAACAGCAGTTGTGCTGAATTGTTTGAAAACAAGGAGTTAGCACTATTGAACTGAGAAGCTGGAATGTGCCATTCTGCCCATCTCACTGCCCAGGCTGGACAGCCTCTCAGGACACCCTGTGGGCCCCTATCTGAAGCAGCCTTTTGTAGTGAACTTAGAAAAGCTGTTTGAAGGTATCAGAATGGGTTCCTGAGTAAGGACAATTAATCCTTATAAAGTAAGGCTTTACAAATCCAGTGAATTCTAGAGGGCCCTGCTAGCAGCGTGCCCATACTACATGCAGGAGACACAATGTTAGCACATTCACCAGTGAATTATTTAGTTAATTACTGTTATTATTCCTTGCCAAGATTTTTGGCTGTGCATTTCTGATCATGCATGTTTACAGATCTAATGCTAAATCCCTCCAGTAGACTGCTTTGGTCAAACCTTCCTGTCATGCCCTTGCCTCTGCTCCTGCATCCTGTACTTGTGTGCATGCTGTGGCCAGCAGGCTATCCTCAAATAGCTCGAGGGAAGGGAGAACTTCAACTGCATTTTCACTGCAAGCCCTGGAATCCTGGCAAGTGGCAAAAATGTGTCATCACCCAAACATGACAGGCTTCATTTGTAATCTTCTGGCTTATCTGATTTACAAGAGTTAACTACTCTCATCTCATCAACAGCAAGTTCCAGATGTTTCACATAAGAGGAAAGAGTGCATGATGGCAGCTGTACAGTAATCAACTGATAAATTAAGTCTCTCAGTAGTCCCTGAAGGTTTGTGCTTTAATCTGAAGTGTCCCACACTTGTGTAGACACATATACCCAAAGTAATTCTTTAAAGTAACAGGAGTAACTTATTTCATGAGTCTGTTGAGGAACACATATTTATGGAGATATGGAAATAAATAGATCACTAGTGACTGACATAAGGAGAAACAGCGGGGTACTGAGAAAAAAATTTAAATTAGAGGTGAATTGTAGGAAGCAGTGTATCTGGGACAAGAACATCTCTGCACAAGTAATCTCTCTTCCTTTAAGGAAATACATAGCTCTGATAGGCTGATGGAGCTGGAGATACAACTGCCCAGAAATGAAGGTGGTGTCCAAACTGTAAAGATGCTCAAACAGAAAGAAAATGGCCTGTAACTTCATGGCAAAAACTCATGGACATGTGTGTCCCACATTAGCTAAGCTTACTTAAAGTTCTTGCTCAATTCCTGGAGCAGATACACTAAACCATACACTGTGCTAAACCAAGCACTCAATTAAAAGGAGGAAAAAACCGAAGAACCAAAACCAAAAAGCACCCCAGCCCCCCTATAGATGTGCCAGCCTGCTTAGAGATTGGTGGTTTTGCCTTTTCCAGTATTAGCAAAACATTGTGTCCACATTCCACCTTTTTGATTTGTACATCAGTTCAAAAAGGACTTGGCTGGTGCCTCCCAGCCCTTCAAACATATACTCAGATCAGTGTAAGTGAGCACCTCAGGTGCCTGCCAGAATTTTGTCGTTTCACCTCTTGTCCTCACTGTCAGACTTTTCCTGAAGTCATTTGTGCCTGAAAATGGCACAAAAAGCCTCAAGACACTGTGACTGGTTCACAGTCAACTAATATTTACAACATTGCTTACAAGATCCAGCCAAGCAGCTGAGGGCTCACACAACCTGTATGACCACAGAAACCTGAGGGCTCGCACCAGTGTTCAAACACAGCCAAGCTTTTGAATAAGAATGGAAGCTACAGAACAAAATGGCCCAACCAGCCTGCCCTGGTGAGTGACAGCTTGCCACAAAGCTGCTCTTATTTCTTCTGGAGAAAGAAAATCAGGACACCAACTCCCATATCACATTTTGAAAGTATTATTTGGACCAAGGATTCCTTTCAGACTAAATTTGGCAGTGATGGGCACTCTTATTCAGACTCTGAACAGGAAGTTTTAAAATTATTTATCAGCCACCAAAAAATTGACATTTCTCTGAAGTGTTTTGTCCAAATTTGCCCTGTCTTCCTGCAGCTCAGCAATCTGTCCTACCTCTTTAACCCTCTGAATAATTGACATTTTCTCAGATTGCCATAAGTGCAATTTGAGAAAATACTGGATAATGCATTAAGTTTTTTGAAAAACTCAGTATTTTGAAAGTTTAGGCAAAAAACCAGGTCTCCCAAGAGGAAAACAGATACAGTATAGAGTAGAACGCTTTAATACCTTAACACAGACCAAAAGTCTAAATTCTAGAAAAACATTTAAAATTATCTGAGGCAGTGTTACAAGGGCAAAATCAACTTTTGAACAGCTCTTCTGTAAAATCTGTGATGTATTAAACTTTCTGAATTGTCTCACACTGAAACATTGCAATTGCAAAACAGCTGCAATTATTACAAGGCAAGGCTGCTTGAAAAGCTGTGTATGCAGCAGATTCAGATTCCAGAAGATAGTGACACATTTCACAGACTGCCTTTAGAGCTGGAATTAAAATACTTGAGAAGCTGCCATGAATTGTCAACTAGTCTGTAGAAAAATCCCCAGGAAAATACACCCATCAGTTTCAAACCCACACATACACCACAGTGGTTTCATCCAACTTCTATTAATCTTTTTTAAACAGCAATTGTCACAAAAATCTGGTTTTTTGAATTTGAATTTCAGTAGCAGACAATTGATTCACGTTTCTCAAACTAAGTATCCCTATTTGTGTAAAAACTACTGGCAATTTCAGGCAGTAACTATACAGGGATATGCAGACTATTCTAGTTTTAAACTTTTGAATCACAGAGTCACACTACAGTTTACTACAGTAGTAAAGAGCAAACACCATACTCACCCTTTTCCTGTTTTGAACACAAAGCATGGAAGATTTACCTAAAACCAACATTTCCTCGTGACTGTATGTTGGGAGGGGCACAAGAACAAACCTGTGCTCATCTGAGCAGAGCTGTGTCTGGCAACAGGCAGAACACGAGTGCTGTGGTTCATCTGGGAAGGGATAGGGAGCACTGCAAAATTGTGCTAATGCCTCCTGAAGCCTTGATGTGCCAACTTTTGGGAGGTTAATAATGACAAGTTACCTTAACCAAGGATATTTTTATTGGGTCCAATATTCAAGCATCATCAGGTTAAGGTCCTATAGAAAAGTAAACTGGTAAGAATAAACCCCCCCAACCTTATGAATGGCAATTAGTACATGAAGTTTAATTTTAAATAAAATTTTACCAGCCAAATTGTGTTATGAATCTAAAACTATCAAACAAGGTTTGAACAAAATACTCCATTTCCAAAAAAAGGCAAATATAGGTTTAATGCCAGTCATCCAAAATTGACATTAGTCTTTTAATATAAGGCAAAAATAGTAATTTTCTTTTATTTTTTAACCGACATTAAGTACAGTCAGCAATAGTTGCTGTATAGAATATGCATCATTGAGATCTAAAAGCAAGATCAGCAGAGAATGCCGACTCATGCCTTGTAAGATCTTCTCAACATAGTGACAACTCCATGGCAATCTCTGGGTTAAGGACTGGATTAATGCTGCAGAGAGCTTTTGTTAAATGGGTGTATAATTTAGTTCCCATGAGCCACAATCACATGTCCATGTTAAAGCCATTTAGCACAAATAATAATTCTTGCAGATCTAAATGTGTGTCAATATACATTAAACCATAGAAAATGCCAGAAAATACTCTATGCAATCTTTAAGCGTCTGTCTTCAATATAATCGTATTTACATATTTTTATGAACTTCTAATATGTAATAAGTCAATGAGGACATTTTTACAACGTTTATTGGATTATGAATTTATAAATTCAAGGACTCAGAGGCACATAGTTTGAAAGGCCAAGAACACCAAAACTAATTAAGTCACAGAAATCAGAATATTTATGGACGTAACACCAGTAAAAAATAAAAATCACATTCAGACTAAAAGCAACACCTCTTAAAGAGTCATCCTTCAAAGTTAGCATAATAAAAAGTTCTCATTTCCCTCAAAGAAAAATAAATCATCCCACCTACCAAGCTAGAAAAACCTATTTACAGTTGTACTTTCATCAGAAGTATCATTAAGTTGTGTAATACAGCCACTTCTATTCTGCCATTAGAATTTAACATTTCTTTCAAAGTATAGTTGTATTTACAAATGCATAAATATTGTAACTTTGATCTTCATTAAGGTTTGAATGAAAACAGGTTGTTAAGTCACAATACAAACGTGTTAGTGGAAAAGTAGGTGCATTTCAGTATCATTCTCAAAGAACAGGTAGCCAATACTTCTGATAAAGCTCAAGTTCATCAACAAGACCAGGTTTTTAAGTTAGGTTAATGAAGATTAAACCTCTTCTGTGTTAACTCTTTACATCGGTTTCTTCAGTCGACTTTCACCACGCTGTATATTTTGGTTACAAACCAAAAGCATGCAAAGAATCCAATTGTGCCTAGAAGAGAGAAAAAAGAAAATTACATGTTAGAACACTGACACAGGAGACATTAATTTCTGTTCATAGTTTGTGAGTCAGGATGTATGTATCTGTGATCTGCTGTCCTTAGCCTTCAGTACATGAATCACATCAGATAATGGAAAGTTACAGACAGTACTCGGACCTTATGGGCATCAACTACTCTGTAACCTCTCATTATTTTCAGGAGCACAGAACAGATCATGTGGAATGCTCTAGTAGTAAGATGTTTCTGTTTATTTTTTTGTTCCTGTTCCAGTATGCTGCAGTCCCACTCTTTCACACTGCTCCATTTCACCCTTTCTCAGTGACTACTCACACACACTTTCTCTCATCTGCTCAGCTGTCAGAACATTATTATGTTTAATAAACATAATAACATCATCAGAGTTCCCATTGCTTAGCAATACTTTAAGGTCTTGGAAAACTAGAGCACAACCTTTATTTCTCCACAGACTGAGTTAATACAAATTTCAAACCATAGTGTAGTTACTACACAACTTGTAGTCCTACGGAAAACATGTGTTACATACCTTAAAAACAAACACTACTGAAATACTTATGACAGTCAAAAGGTATACACAGATTTGAACTAAAACTGGAGGATGAAAATAATTTCCCTGATTATTTATTATCCTTCTAGCAGAAAAAAACCAGTGGCTTCATCCCTTCTTTTTCTGTAACTCCAAAAGAAACTTTTAACAAAAATATTATTTTGAATGTGAAATAGTTAATATAGTTGGGATTTGTTAATTTAACTGGATTACATCAAAATTCAGTCTCAATCAGAATGATACTGGATTAAACAGCAGCTCAGAACACCTGTTACAGGGACCTTAATTTCCCACAAAAACTAGGACAGGAAAAGAGCCCTGAAGATTATCTGATTTCTGCCTAAGTACCTCTTCTAGAATTCTATCCTGAACTTATACAAGCATCAAAGAAGTTCTTTAGAGGAAAAAAAACTTCCTTTGTTTTACATTTGGTAAGAGGGGCAACAAAAGTTGTGTGGTAACTTGTTGTCTATCAAAGCTTGAAAGGAACCATGAATGATATCATGGTCATTTTTTTTCACTTTACGCTTGCTAAACTACTGATGTTTAAGTGATTCATTTACTGTGATACGTAGTTGTGAGCCCAGCTGTGAATCAAAGATTTGTCATGTAGCTCCCGGTATTGTGCCTGCTGAGTCTGATCAATGACCTGGAATGCAGTATGGATGCAAGTGCCTGAAGCATGTGTTACACTGACATAGCAGCAGGGCATCGTCAAAACCCTTCCTCCCCATCCTGACAATTCTTCACAGATGAGTAAGCAGCAGCAGAATAGTTTTCATACAACAATTATGACTTTTTCTTGTTAGCTTTTTTATCATCCTGGCATGGGAAGTCAGTTGCCCTTGGGAGCAGTTTTTGCTAAATTGCTAATATGTTCTTTTGTTTAAAAAAAAAAAGGAGAACTGCCTGTACCTTTACCCTACCTCTGATTTCTTCTGCAAATCCTTATCTCAGAGCACTTCAGTAAATCTCAGAGAACTGAACATAACCTGCTTTTACATTCATATCAACCTAAATGGACATAATTCTTCTCAAATCTTATGAAACAGGATTATTTCCCCAAATTAAAAGGTAATTTGCACTTAATCTTGAGGGAATTAGATAAAAAATTGTTAAGCACAGTGTTTTACAATTCTATGTAATTAATTGCCTCAAGTGTAACCTCCCCTGATTTCAACATCGAAATTGAAAATTTAAAAAACCAAGAGCATACAGACTGAAAACTGAGTTCTAGTTGCACAGGATGACTTGCATTTCCACTGTCCCAATTACCAACAAATGACTGCCACAAAAAGAAGCTGAAAGGGGCTGAGAATAAACCACCTCATCTTTGCATGCTTATGAACCTACCCTAAAAATTTGCTGGCAGGTGTTGCACAGCCACTTGGTCAACTGAAAGTGAACGCGTGAGCAAAGGAAAAATGGGGATGCAGTGGACACATCTTAATGCCTCTAGACAATGCCATGTGACATGACTGACTCGAAAGAATAAGGGCAAAAAATGTAAATTATATGAGTATCTGAGATGCAAAAGGCAGCTAAACCATGTCTCAGCATAGAAAATTATTGTAAATCCCCTTTATCTTGAATGAATTTGCTCCAGAATTAGTGCACACATCCAAAGTGAACAAAGGAGACAAGGTAAACACAATTCTGGTTTTGGGCAAAACTGTTTTACTATTACAGGCAGACTTGCTGAACATCTGTTGGAAAAGCTGGTGAAACTAAATTAATTGACTTTACACTTATGTAAGGCCTTACTATTTTTCACACTACTTTGCAAGTCTGCACTGCATTTAAAGCTGATCTGCATACAGCAGTACACATTCATTTCCAGCTGAACAACCACACATCCTAGGATTTTTTACTTCAATGAAACTATCAGTACACCCAGACCAGCAGTAAAGGTTAAGAGAAAAGCAAGGTGAGAAAGAAGAAAACCTGAGCAAGGGAGGCAGAATCTCTGATCTGTGCATTCAGAATGACTTGCAAACTGGTACAGAAATGTGAATAAAAGCAGAGATGCATAAATTACAAACTATCTGCAAGCAATGCCAAAATACATTGGACTGACTTAAAATGAAGGATGGAAGATAAAACTGACCACTTCTGGGACACAGCCTGATCACTTTTCAGTGAGATTATATAATGCACTAAAGTCCCATTTTTTCCTTTTAAACAGGCAATGACCCAAGAAAATCCTTGCAGGCCATTGCTCCCATTCATCATCATCTGCATTCAGTCTACAAACAGCTTCAATATTTTCTTAGCTGAAGTAGATATGTCTTTGAAATATTCAATTATACTTAAAATGAACACCATTCTTAGTTCTTTCTTCTCTTACTATTTTTGTTCTCCTAGGTTAAGTGGAAATGAAAATTCTACTTAAAAGTCATAGTGAGATTTGTATTAAAAGCTCTGATGACAAGCCATTTGTAGTCTAGGAGGCCCCAAAAGATAGTGTCTATACACAGACACATATCCAAGACTTTGGAATCATTAAAAGTCATCATCAACATGAGGCCTGAAATTATTTAAACCATGGATCAGTTCAAAGTAGTCTCAGAAGTACTGCTCTGTAGGGCAGAGTATACAGGGATGGACTGCATTCTGCTGCAGCAGAACACAGAATTTTTAAGGCCTTTTTGAGGAGTTGGCAGTTGCTGCCTTCTTGCATCAGTTTGAAAGGAGACTTCTTGCATTTTCACTGCCATTTTCCCCCCCTAAACAAGGGCTATTTCTGTCTGACTGAAGACTACAATGGAAAATATTGTGACCTCATCTCAATTACTGAAGAGGAAATTGAAATGCAGCACCTAAGGACAGATGTATTTTCCAAACGCTCTCAATGAAGATTACAAGGTTCAGACAAGACTGATAAAAAAAAAGTTAGAGAAATTCTGTCTGCTTCCCATGCCACTTCAATGCAATTGGGATACAGCTAAATACATTCTGGAAGAGAGTAAATTTAAAAAACAAGGCATTCTTTATCTACCTTTATCCCTCTCTCTTCCTTCCAGCTATTCCAAAAATCCTGCTGTTTTTATCTTGACACTGTAACTTTATACTTGATTGTGTGTGATTTGAAGTGTGTTTCTCCAAAGACAACTTATTTTTAAAAGCTGAGGTTTGTCATATGACTATCATAAAAATAAAATCTGGAAAAGTATTTATCACATATTTGTAGACCTAATGACAGGCCACACTTCAAGTTAGCAGTAGTTTTGCCTCATCCTCATTTATCTCTTTTATTAAAGTTTGTAAGCACATAGTTGCAATATGCTACACCTGGAAAAAAATCAAAGGCATACATAAATTTATAATTCTGTATCAAGATCAGTTTTGCCAAGGATTCTACTGTACAAAACTAAAGGCAGATTCAAAATTTAAAAATCAGGTTGAATACACTTACCTGTGAAAAGGAAGAAGATCAAAACCATAATCATGGTATAACCGAAGTATAAAATGGTGCTAGCTGTTCCTGTGATTTGCAGTTTAGAAAAGAAATAATGTATTGCATATATTAGGAAATAAACTGCAGTGAAGCCACTAGTGAGAAATGAACGCCACTGCCAGTGATAGTCCTAGAGTGAGAGAAAATACAAATGTGTGAGAAATATTGCGCACACCTCTAGCCCACTGATCCTACCAGGGAATGCAGAGCTACCTTCTCTATTATGACTTTATCCAAAAGTAAGTTTTTGCAGGGTATTTTTTTATCTAGAGGGAGAAGAACTATATATAACCAATACTGCTTTAATAACACCATTCAAAACTAGAGATAAGTAACCTAAAGATCAATAGCAAATACACAAAATACTAAAATCCCAAATTAGCCAGGTGTACTTATTTCCAGCCACAGAGATTTATTTTTTTTTCCCCAAGGCTGGGCATGTCCAAAATGTACTCTGATTGAACAAAATTAATGGATTAATTTAGCACCTTCAGAAAACAGGGAGTGAGAATCTAAAGATGTGACATCTGACTCAGCAACACCCAGTGCAAGGTTTTAATATTTCTTAGAAGAGTTGCCAAAAGTAGCCTGCTTCACTTTTTAAAGACATAGTTTAAATGAGTTTACATGTCATCTAGCACTAGTGTTCATGTTGAATTCTGGAATACTTATTTTTAATTACAAAGACATGAACATTTTTGGAAACATTCTTAGAACATTATCAGGTTTGAAAACAGAGGAAGTATTTCCTACCTCTGCACATAGATGGAAGTAGCAGAGCAATATTGTAGCCTCAGAACATGTAATAACCAAAATAATGAATACCAGAAACAGGAAGCCAAACATGTAATACATCTGGTGGGACCTATAAAAGGCAGTTAAAAAAAGTTAAATGGCCATTGTGCTATTATTATTTCTTCATAGGTAGTAACATCACCTTAAGTATTTTCCCTTCCTATTGAAAAACTGTCAATTGTGCAGCCATACAATTGACTAATTTATTTTCTAACTAAAGAATAGGAACCTTGGCAGCTTGGTCTGAGAACACTGAGAAAGCAAGGCCAAAGCATGCCCCTGGTTGGGATTTTAGAGAAAGAAATGACTAAACATAATGGTGAAATCACAGTTCCAGTGAAGTCAGCATGACCTCTTCCACTGACTTCAGAAGAACCTGGATTTCACCTCACATTTCAATCAAAGGGGCAAAGCTCCAAAATAACAAGAAATGTCAAATGCTGTAGCTGTCTGTGTTGGGTAGAGGCACCTATTCAAGGTTCAGAAACAGTTTAACAAGAGCCAATAACTAAATTGTGCCAGAAGGAAGACAAATTCCTCACAGTAGATTAGTTTGTCAGTGAGCTCACATCAAAATTCACTTATACTGCACTAGTCTATGAGGCTTTCTTTTTAAAAACCATTACTCTTTTAAAATTAAGATTTCACAAGAATTTGTTCTTGGTTCTTTTTTTTCCTCCCAAGAGTAGTAATACTTGTCTAGCCTAATAACAACTACCAAACAAATCTCAAGTTTATTTTAATAAACTTTACTACTGTCAAGTTATATGCTATATATCAGCTTCAGAGCCACTTCCACATGAAGTCACAAGAGTAGCATGAGAAAACAACAAACTATCTGAAGGTAGGTCAGCTGTAAATTGCTAAGCATATCACAGCCACCTCTCTGCACACCCCAACAAGCACAACAGGCACCGAGTATCATTAAAACATAAAAAAGATACTAACATTTAAATAGTATTAAACCAGTATGGTAACAATGCATCCCCAAATAATCCAGGAAAGCATATTGAAGAAAACTTTCACAAAGAAATTATCACTTTTTTATGACAGAAAATTCAATTTATGGTGAACTTACCAAATACTATTGAGAATGAAGAACAACTGTATAAAGATACATCCAAAAGGAAGAATCCCTCCCATGATAATACCAGGTAATGGCTTTGTATAGAACGATTGCTCAGGAATCTGACGTGGAATTTGATTTGTGCGAACAGGGTGTTCAATAGCCTTTTAACAAAAATAACAAACAGCCAAATAAATGAAGTATCAAACCTTTTTGCTTTCTTTTCGTAATGACTGGTGGCACAAAGTCTACTCTTTATTTTGAGCATGTGCATACCCAGCTACACTACATTTGCTTTTGCTCCAGCTCAGTTACCAACACTTGCTTGGCAAACTTGCTAAAAGACAGCTCTTACTGAAAACATAGTGACAGATATTTTGGACTTCCATTTCAATGTTTGCCTATCTATCATCTGTTACAGAGCCTGAGCTGATTTACCATATTTCAGCTGGGGTAGTGGTGGTGCAGATTCCTGCTTTCACCTTCTAAAAATTCCTGTGTGTTGTCTTTCAGGATTTACTTAAAAATTGCACTAGGATAAACTTACTGAAAGGACTCCATCTGGCAATTTAATCCTAATTCAAGACACATGCATGGATCAGCATGGTGAGAGAAAACAATGTAAAGCATTGTAAGATACATGCATACTCTATCTTTTGGCTTTCATAGCAATTACATCAAAAGCACCAACAGATACTTCCTTTCTGATTTGATTTTCAAGTTTTTGTGACACCTACCACATTGCCTTATTAGCTTATCAAATCTTCCTTCCTTAAAAGATGTACACACCTGTACAATGCAGGGGAACTTGATGGAATTTCAACATGGTTATCAGAAAAAGCCCACTGAATTAAAAAGTGCCTACTAAAACAATATTCTCTGAAGGTATTACAAGAGATCTACAGAGAGACAGAATCCTGGTTTCCTATGCAGGAGAAAACCCACAAATGTATCTGCACTTATAGAAATTTATTTGTGGGGGACAGTAAACAGTTTTTTAAGAAAAAAAAAGAAAAAAAGAACCAATCTCATTATTTAATGATTTGGTCACCAAATTATTAAATGTTTGGTCACAAAGAGCTGTCATAAAAACATGTAAAATTGATTGGTTTAGGAGTAAATCACAATTAATGTCTACCAAGCAGAGATAACCATTTACATTATGCAAACAGATTTCACAGAACTCTAGCAATTTGATCAGGGAACATCCTCAGTGTAGAGGGCAGACAGGAACAAGAAATACATGACAAAACCCAGAAATGCAGAATTTGCTTTCCCTCATGCCTGCTGGGTCAAGTATTTGTTTTAGTATATGAAAGAGATGCTAATTAAAATAAAAATGCTCAAATCACTGATTTATCTGTAGCAGTCACTCAATTAAATAGAATGACAACCCAATTTGCTGCAGAGAAGTATCACTGTCACCAACCATGTGTCACAGCCTTGGAATACCAAGACTGGTTCTCTAAGGCAGTTCTAAAGCAGCTGAACTGAACTGGAGCCAACAGTGCAACTAGCTAAGGTGCTACCTCAGTCATGGCCTATACAGAGAAAAATATTTGTGTGTGTTTATGTATGTATACCCTTAAAAAAACAAATTCTCAAAACACTTACGTTTTTCTTAAACCCAAAATAGGCACCAATAAATGTCAGTGGTACAGATATGCAAAACCAGAGTGCCAAAATAGCAACCAAGGTACCGAACGGAATAGCTGCTGAAGAGCCTTCTCCCCAGAGAATGAGGTTCATGATAAAAAAATCCGCAAATACAATTCTGAAAAACACAGAGCACACTTAGAGCACACAAATACTTCTGAACGTTCAGTAACCCTGACAAAACAATGGCACTGTTTTGAGATTTTAGCACGAATCTCTGCTAAAACCAAATGACACACACAAAATATGAAAACAAAGAGATCAGACAAGCAATTCTTTGTTAATCTAGTGGGACTGAACTCCAGCAGGCACTGACGTTCCAACTAAGCTATTTCAAATACATGCTTGTCTTAACTACACTTCAGGGTAAGACTGCTTGCTGTGATTAAGTGGAAAAAATTATCAGAGTGGTTATACATTACATGACACTATGTAAGACTGACTACAGTGAGGTCAGAATAGTGCAGTCCAGAGAATGAAAGAAAACAATGAAAAAGTGGGCCTCAAACTTACTACTTTCATAAGGCCTTTTCCTAATCAACCTTTTCATGTGGTGAGAGTAAACAAATGCTTACAAAAAAAAAAATAAAATCTAAGTATGATATGCCACTAACATACCCATCTTTGTCAAAAGCACCACGATACTCTTGGAGCTCCCAGAATAAAGGGACAATGTAAGATTTACCTGTATGGCTGAAACCTAAAAAATTAGCTATGCGCATCAGAGAAGCAATTTAATTCTCTTAATCATGACAATATTCTCAGCTTACCCAGGACAAAGGAATGATGTCAGCAGGACATTTGTTTTCCATTTCTCACCTCCAAATGCTGTATATTAAAACATTTGACAGACATTAAAACATGTATTAAGCTCAACTATTAATTTTCCAGTCCATTTACCTGTTATACTTAACTTGCAAATACTCAAATAATGTGCTATCCTGCCCAAAACCAGTAAACTAAATATTCAGTAATAAAATTGGATTTCCTTATCCTATTGCTTAACCACAGAACTTCAAAGCAAAACGTCTCAGACCAAGGTCAGGAAAGGTATCCAACTAAAACTGTCTTTCTGATGACTTTATCTACTAAAAAGACGGAGCAGATTTGCAGTATTTCTAAATCTTTAAAAAATGTTTTAAACCTGGAGCGATTAAGAAATTTAAGCTTTCTAGCATTTGACTGCAGGTTTCAGTAGGTAAAGATACATAAATATGTGAAAACCAAGCTTAACAGTTTTCTTGAAATAATTCTTGCCAATGAATCTTACAGAAGAGTCAGAACTAACACGCTTACAGAAGTAGTGATGTTTTCTTGAGTCTTAGCAGCATTAAGCAGTGGTGATACCAAAAGACCAAAGATAGCTTTTTAAAGAAAATCTTTATGAATTTGCACTATGCTGATAAAAATTCTAGTCAATATACTTTCAAATGAAAATATCCTGCTGGAGTGCAGTGAAGCAGATAATTTCATCTGAGCACTGCCATAATGACATGCTTCTTTATTTCAAGAGTCAGAAGTGATTATGGTTAGAGTGATTTTAATTAAGTTTCTATTTCTTCATAAAAACTTGGTAGAATGTGACAGCAGTTATTAAGATTAACCATTTAGTTTCAACTCATGTTTCACTTTCTAAATGCAGTTTTGAAAAAAAAAAACAAACAACTTTTAAAATTGGATATCCATTTCAGTTGCATTTTGTTTTATATGTCACATTATTTGTATACTATTAAAAAAACCCCATTCATGCTTACATGCTCTAATACAGGGTATAAACCACTTCCTGTTATAACAACAAAAATATCCCTGGATCAGTCATTCACTGTCTTAGTAATTAAACACAACATTCAAGTATCAACTAAGTGATTACCAATAAATAAAATATTAAATTTTATCCTTAAAAACGACATTTCCACCAAAGACATAGGATTCAATTTACCACTAATACACTTCAAAATATCCTTCAAAACACAGAGTATACACCACAATATCAAGAATAATTCTATCCTCAATTATGCTTTTAGTACTAAAATTTCCTTCTGTTTAAGTCTTAACTGGCTTGGATATTAGGAATATTTCATTTTCATGTCACCACCACTACGCAAAAAACTCCCTACAAGACACAAACTCACTTTTCCCACTGGTTTTCCCCACATGAAAACTACCAAATGGTAAGAAGGAAGATCTCCAGTATCTACTGCCAGGCTGAAGTTCTGAAATAAACTTCTCCTGTAGCCCCATATATTGACAACTAAAGTAGTTCAAAAGATCCGTTTCTCTCAAGTCAAAAAATCTTTCACCTTGAGTAAGGTAATTAAAACAAGCTGTATGTGGACTGCCATGCTTCACCTTAAAATAAATCAGAGGATACAGGGGTAAACCAACCATCTGAGGCTGGCAGACAGACAGGTCTTGAAACAATAGCTGGGATCAGTGAGGGAGCACAGTATCAACTAACTCCTGTCAGGGGCCCAGACACCACAGGGCTGACTTCTACAGCTACAGAACAGTCCTTCTCCCCGTGCTCCAGACAGTTCAATAAGCATTATTCTCCAAAATAACTGGGAGCTAGCTAAAAAGAGATCACCAGTCTCAGGCATGCAAGAACTGAGGTTCACAATTTGGGGGTGCAGGTGTCTGTTACCAAGCAACATCCACAGCTAAAACTCAATGCAGGTTTACACAGTGCCCACAGTGACAGGAAACAGAAGCAGAAAACAGTCTGATGTGACGATATAATGACCTTAGTACTACTATTATTTAATTTCACAAATACACAGCAGCAAGAACAATTCAGGGTCTTTAGGCATGATTACATCAAAACCAGTGTAACTATGTTAAGTGCTCTATATATATGTGTATATATATATATATTCTGTTGTTAAGGTAAATACATTTCCCCACGTTGCCCTGAGGGAAGCTACAAACAGTGCAGCAAAATAAGAATCAGTTCTGTAATGATAATTTATGTTAATGAACTTAAGCCTTGTCATTTTCAGTAACTATTACTCACATTTGTAGAATCTGGCAGCAACATAACCGGCTGGAGTTCCAAGCAGCACCCACAAAACTACAGCACAGGTCATTAGAGCTCCCCTGTTAGCAGGTGACAAAAATCCCAGGCAAGCAAAAACTGTGAAGCAGAGATGCACAATTTTAGAAATGATGTTAGAAACCTTAGACTATATGTTTGACTTAAAGCCAGAACATCAGCTGTCTTACAATCTGTGTGTACTAAGCTGCATGTCTACTACATCAGCTCAGCTGTTTCTAGTGACTTTAATGAAATAGACAAAATGATACTGCTATTTTTACTAGCACCATGCAGTGAAAAATCATGTACAATCAACTAAATCCTCCCCACTTTACTTACACAGGGTAACAAAAGTCATTATTAAGATTTGCGTGCCAGAGCCTAGAAAAACTGACAACAGCATTCCTTTTCTTGGGGGCCTGAAAATATCACCATGAACCAGTTTCCAGCCAAATTCTTCTTGAGCATCTTCCTGTAAAAGAAATACATCTATTAGAATACAGTAGATTGCAACTTAAATAGCCTGTTACAGCTACACATTTAACTGGAAAAATTACATTCCAAATAAATTTTAGGAACTGCATTTTAGGCTTACAGTGGAATCCATTTGATTGTATCTTGCAATATCTTTATGGAGTGTCCTCAACATAATCATAGCTACCATTCCAGACAGAAAGAGGACAATCACCAGGGAATTCATAATACTGAAAAAAAAAAAAAAAAAAAAAAAAAAAGAGAAAATCAATTAAAATCATCATTCAAACTGCAATGTAAACACTTCAGTACAATAAATTTCCTCCTATTTCCTCCTTACCTAAACCACTGGATGTGAGTGTGAGGCATGGATTCCAAAATATAATCCCATCTTGATGCCCACCTGATATTTTTTTCTTCCTGAAAGAGTAAACACATGAACATCAGATACAGTCAATATCCAATTCATACATTTGAAAGCTGATGTTTGTGCAAATCAATCTTAAATCTTGTGACTAACTGAAATTTCAAGTTCCATGCTTTACAAGGGAATACTTCAATAACAGCTACCTAGAGCAAACCTAAGATTTGACCATAGAATCTAATCCAAAATATTTTCTGAAATGGAGCCCTTGTGTCTTCTTAAGACATTAAGGCTTACCAAATTAATTTAATTGTGCACCCTCCCTTCAAGAACTGGAATGGAATAGCAGAATAATGAAAGAACATAGATTTTTTAGCACATAAGTCCATATAGCAAGAAACTAAGCTATGCTATACAGTCTCCAGATGATACTTCACTCACTACATCATGCTCTGTCCAAATTATCCTTTGCTTTCATCCAACCTCATTTCAGTACCAAATACCAATCCCATTACAAACAGCTTTTACTGCAGGACAGGTGGGGAGACAGAACTTAGCAGAGGGAAGCAAATTATTCCTCCAGGCATTTCAACAGATTAAACTTATTCAAAATGAACATTCATTGATCAAAAACACTTCAAAAAGAACATTTCTTTGTTTTATTTTGCAGAGTAAACAGGAAAAAAGGAACAGACAGTGTTAATCAAGGTGAAGGTGGCTATTAAACAAGCCAATTAACAAAACTGGCTAGGTGTCTGACAGGCTGTTATTTCAGTAATTCTAATTTACAAGAACAAGAGTGCTTTCCAGTAAAGCCAGATTTTGAAAAAAATCCAGTGGGTTAAAAAATGTAGTCAAGATCACATACCTAGTTCACTGAGATAACAAAACCATGTCTCAAAGGAAGCAACAAATTTCTAAACCAGTATCAATGACTCTAGGACAGAACTGCATTTTTCCTCATATCTAAACTGCCTTTTTTTTCTCTTCCTGAGATGACCTGGTCTGCCAACCCAATAGAAATTCAGAAGATTACCTCCAATTGATGTAACACTGTGCACAAGACAGGTGCACACACACAGCTGGGCATGCCATTTTTAAGGACAAACAATCAAATAATATGAAGCTGAGGTCACTCTTGATTACTGACTTCTCACAGGTTTCCAGAAATACTTGCTTTTCGGTATACAAATTCATTTCAGCACCACAACTGATATAATTTCTCAAAATATTATTATATAGTATATACATAATGTAATCCCTCCTACTTCTTATACTATTTATTGTATTTTGAACTCAGAGTGGAAATAGTTTGAGAAGGAGTAGGGAACTTTGATAAACAGTTTGTCCAGCAAACTCCATCTACAGAAAACCAAAACAAAATCAAAACCTCCCTCTCTTGTCAGCAGAATGAAAAACATTCAGCTATCACTGCTGCCTGCAGTTGCCTGATATACTGCTCCTCTGCTTTTAAATGGAGAGTAGTAGAACAAAGACTACCAGCTTCCTACTCTTTTGAAGGATTCCAGGGGAGGAAGACCTTAAAGAGAAGGCAGCTTTTACAGCAGGAGGGCAGAAAACTATCAGCTTCAACCTACCTACATGAAACAATTTCTCAGACTTAGGAACTTGGATTGAAAAATAATCTACCAGACAATCTAGGCAGATGTGGAAAGTGTGACTCTTAAAAACCACATATGTGTTTCACATCTACTCTGTATGTGTTGGTATGCAAAACTGTAATGTATGTGGTTAAATCCCAAGCCAACTCTGACATTCCAGTTCAAATAAAGTTTTAAAACTACAAATTTATTATTCTGAGCCAATTTTAATTGTCCATCTTTATAATTCAAAGTACTAATGCATGATTTTAAGAGGTAACCACCACAGAAATCTTAGTACTCACATGAAAAGTAACTGAGTATGTGTAAGCAATTTTGACTTCTCCACTGGCCTTATTACTTATATCCATGGGCACTCCTGAGCAGTCGGGGTTGTCTGGGTGAGTATGCTTGTAACTGCAGGGAGACAAGACACAAAATGAAAGCCACTTCACTGACAACATTCTTAAGAAAGAATTAATTCAACTTAGAAAAGCATACCAAGGATTCTTCCCTTCAATATAAGAATTGTACTTAATGTCTCATAAATTTCAGGACTCATAAGGAACATATCCTAAGCTCAGGAATTTCTGAAACTTGAACTTCTTAAACAAGATTTGTCTCTTCTTAAAAGAGCACAGTCTCTAAAGCAGAGTACCAAAAATGAAAGAAGCCTTAGTATTGCTATGAACTTCCAAAACATTTTAAAAGTTACACCACCAGAATTACTAACTTCTCTCAGGAAAAAATATGTTCAACTGAACCAACAATGCTACAAGCTCAGTTATGCCATGAAAGACAAGATGCTAAGAAATAACACAACAGACACCAGTTGTGCAAAAGCCACACAGACACCAGGACAACTGATGAGTGTAGCTGTGAAATCTTTCTATACAAATCCTGATTGTTGAACAGATCAAATCTTGCACTCCAGCCAAGCCTGCAGCAGGCACTGGTGTCCTGTTCTGATACAAGACAGAATATTCCCTGGTAGAGAAATACATGCATGCACACACACACACTCATCACACCCCACAAACACTTACTGGTTTTATTTTATCTTTTCTTGGTCCAAGTAGGAGAAACTGCACCAAGGTCCATCAAATTACAAAATTACATTACACTGTCCTAACTACACTGCATCAATCAACAGAAGAGGTAATCTGCAGGTCACATATATGAAACCATTTCTGACTAGCAGCAGGTTCCCAGATCAAAACAAGTGTCCTGGCATGTATGACTTTTTGATGACAAGTTACTTTCAACTACTAACCTTTTTGGTTCAAGTTTAGCAGCAACTAGTCTTGCTCCCAGAGCTTCATTCTCCACAACATGGTAATAAATTTTTATGTCAACATGGTTGAAAATATAAAAGGTATCCTTTTCATGAAATTCTGACTGCAATGAAAAAAGGTTATATTGAACAATCAACAAATATAGACATCACAAAGCCTTAGACAGAAGTCTGCATAACAGAATTTTAGACTGCATATAGTTTTTCTGTCAAGAAGTTCTAAAATATGAATGTGAGATACTGGAAATTATAAAGACAATAAGTGCCTTCTTATATTAAAAACATAAGTTAGAAAAGTTAAGGCTAAGAACAGTCTAGTAAAATTGAAAAGTAGAAAAAATCATTTAAAATATTTAATATATATATATATTTATTAATCAATTTAATGGAAGATGTCCTATTTTATTTAAGTAACAACCTGAATAGATAACTAAGGGACAAGTTTTCTTATTAGAAGCATTTCACAAGCATCAGCTATTTTAAAACAAAGAGTCTATTTTTCAGAAATTAAACAGAACTTCCCAAGACGATGCAAATAAATGCTCTCTGTGGCAGAACCACCTTTGAAACCAAAGATGCACAAGGATGAAGAGCAAGCAGCAGCTAAGAATGCTGAATGCAAACCTCAGGTGAAGGAAATATCACCCTGGAATTTAGTTAGCTTAAGAGGTTGTTAAACTCACAAGTAATTTAACAGCTATGTTTACTGAAGTTCAGTTAGAACCTCTAAAGTGTTCTATCCCCACCCTTTCTATAGAGCAGCCCCAGTTATAAGAATAGTTACATAAATGAAATGTTATTCTACAGTACATCAGTTATTTATTCAAAGGTTATTTTCCTTTAATTAAAAGCAAGCCTTAAAATAAGATTAAAATAATATTGCCAGATTACATATTTATCATAAATGCATCCATTCACATAGAGATCCTGAAACCAACTGATTATGGAGGCAATTAAACAAAATTGGCAACCACAGAAATTGTTATCTTTGGTAAGATCTATTAAATAAAACCAATCATTTTGAAAAACCCCAAAAACCTATCCCAAGTTCTCAGTGACCTTGCCATGGAAGAGGTCTGTGGTAGTCAAAGACTTCCTGGACTTTCTTTTGTATTCTTATCTTATGCTTTCAGTGCACTTATCTGGATCTCCACCACATCAGTGCACTTATCTGGATCTCCACTATATGATCTATCACAAGAGAATCTTCTTCCATCAGCTCCCAGTTTTAGGAAAAGCAAACCTTCCAAAAGTACACAGAGGTACAAACACACCTATGCAAATCTGCTTCCATGAAAACACCTCTATCCCAAAAGATGTCAAGTCCAAGCCTTCAAACATTTCCATTTCTTAGGCAATGAAGGATGACCTTTACCCTCCACATGTACTGAATATTATGCATGTTCACCCTCTGATTCTTTTAGAGCTCTTCTGTACTAAGAAGCATAAGAGACAAGGTTCTTAGGCTTAGATCAGGCTTTCAAATGGAGGTACTTGCAGAGACCAAAACACTCACCTATCTTTAGGCAACATGTGTTCTTAAAATAGCAAAGACTCACCATAGAAACGTGACACAGGAGAAATGCTAGTCTCTAAATTAGTAAGAAGTAATATATACTAAAAAATATATAATTGCATAAACATACATTAATAACACAGGCATCTTTTGGACGGCCATCTTCTGTAATGTAACAGCCAATAGGAAAACCAGGATTACAGAACCTCTGGCCATCTTCCACATCGTAACACCATGTCACAGGCATGTTGTCCACAATCCTGTAAATGACATAGTGACACTTCACCATTTTTCAAAATACACAGTGTAATGGAAACAAAACCAGATTAACATTAATCTACTTTGCTATATTCATTACTGGAATATTAACTACAAGAATAATACTACCCATGGAATTGCAATGATTGCCAATCCAAGTTCCAAACGAGTTACAAGCGTGGAGCTCTTCAACTGAAACCACTCTATTCACTGCACTGCTTCATAAAGTCCCCATGCAAAACCAGCCCAAAGCCAAAAACTCACCCAGTCCAAATTTGTAACAATTTAACTTATTATTTTGTCTTTCAATAATGTCCAAAATAATCAAATTTGCTGAACCAGCTAAAATTGACAATTTCAAGTTTAAGACAAAACAAAAAAAAATTTTAAAAAGCCTACATCACAAATTATTAATTCTCCAGCTTCCTCATTGCCAAATACATTTTTCATAGCACTCTTAAAACTTTTTTTGCTATTTAAGAGAATTCCTAATAATTTCTCTCATTTATAGCTACCAAGGAGTGTGCAACATTTTAATTAGATGATTACCAAAAAATTGTAAGCCATCAAACAACTGTTTTTGTAAGAACTCCCATGTCTGAGGGAGTCAGTGCCAGCTGGCTCCAACACAGACTCCCTGCTGGCCAAGGCCAAGCCCATAAGTGACTATAGGCAACACCTCTGGGAAACAGATTAGGAAAGGGAGAAAAACCTCTTCACAACAGCATCTGCAGCTGGAGAGAGGAGTGGGAATATGTACAACTCTGCAGACACCAAGGTCAGTGGAGGAGGAGGGGGGAGAAATGCTCCCAGCACAGAAGCAGAGATTCCCCAGCAGCCTGTGGTGCAGCCCATGGTGAGTCAGGCTGTCACCCTGCAGCCCATGGAGGACCACAGGCAGCAGATACCTGCTTGCAGCCCATGGAGAACCCCACATCACAGCAGGTGGAGGTGCCCTGAAGAAGGCTGTGATCCCATAGGAGACTCACACTGGAACAGGCTCCTGGCAGGACCTGTGGCCCCACGGAAAGCTGAGGCCGCTCTACAGCAGGTTTGCCAGGACCTGTGAATCCATGGGAGACCCACACCTGGAGCAGCCTCTTCTTAAAGGACTGCATCCCATGGAAGGGACCCCCACTGGAGCAGTTCCTGAAGAGCTGCAGCCCATGGGAAGGACTTGCACTGGGGAAGTTCATTAAAAACTCCTCCATGGGAGCAACCCCACACTGGAGCAAGGGCAGTGTGTGGAGAGTCCTGATCCTGAGGAGGAAGGAGTGGCAGAGACAACGTGTGATGAACTGACCACAATCCCCATTCCCTGCGCCCCTGTGCAAAGGAGGTGGTGAAAACTGGAAGTGAAGTTGAGCCTGGGAAGAAGGAGTTGTAAGCTTTGGGTTTATTTCCCAATACCCTCCTCTCATTTGGCTGCTAATAAATTAAACTGAATTCCTCAATTTGAGTCAGTTTTGCCCGTGACAGTAGTTGATGAGTGATCTCTCCCTACACTTATCTTGACCTTTTTGCAACATTTTCCCTCCCCTGTCCACTTGAGGAGGGAAGTGACAAAGCAGCTTTGGTGGGCACCTGGTGTCCAGCCAGGCTCAACCCACCACACAGCTGGACTCAATGATTTTAGAGATCTTCTCCAACTCAATCAATTCTGTGCCTGTATATTTGAAATTTTATCTCCATTATGTATGCTAGAGAGATTGCTTGCTTTTGTTAGTGTTTTCATCTCCTAATCAAAACAAGACAACATTAACATATTGCAAGTAAGTTTGGTTTGGATAAAAGCTCTCCTTTGCATCTATGCAGCAAAGACATCCTGAGCTGCCTTCAAGCAGCAGCAGCAGCAATGCCAGAGCAAACTGGTAGTTTAAGAAGCAAATCATTTTTCACAGCTAATCTTCAAATTTAAAATGACTTGAAGAGATTATACATGTGGAGCAAATATACTATTCAACAGTGTTCTTATATGTCTCTCAAGAACATCTGGTGACGAACATTGTCAGCCAAGATATCAGTATAGCTGTTGAGTCCAATTCAGCATGTCAATTCCTAATCTTATTAAGTGGCTTTCTAAACCTTAGAAGTATTTTGCACCATCTGTGTTCCCCAGGAATTTCATGATAAATTGAAGCTGGATAATAACCCTCTACTGAATCCTCACTTATGATACCTCGTTCATCCCTGTACAACATACCTCTGTACCATACTCCTGGAGCATGCATCATTAATCACAAAATCCAGCCACGGCCACGTTGTGAAGCTGTGGCTAAGGAGGACTAACAGACATAACCAAGGATTTTTCACTGGTCCCTAAGTTTTAGGGCAGTGGGCAGGAAAAAAAATATATAGTAAAAATGCAATTAAAAGAATTAAGAAATAACCTAGAATTCAAGGGAAGTTTTCACATTGAAAAACAGAATTATGTCTTACTTAAACCTCTACTTGAATACACTAAGTATATTTTTAAACAATTTAATCTACAGGGAAAAAAACCCCAAACCAGTCTGAAGTACTTTTTTGTATGATTAATTTTACACAGTTCTGTTTCAGCTTCTATCAGCTTAAGTTATGGGCTTTTCTAAAAAAAATTAACTTCTTTCAAGCTTTGTAGTCTTGGGAAGCTATTTTTAAGTTACACACCAAAACATACACAACCTTTTATAGCTGAGTTTTTTATGCCAGACTCACATGCATTACTGAAATTCAGAGTGGTGCAAATATTACAAACAAATGCAGTATTTAAGAGGAATATAATCAAGTCCAGCATGTTTGAAGCTCCACTTGTTTTAGCATTAGGCATATACACTTCAAATCCTTGCAAAAGTAGCTGTACATTTCAGAGTTTCTTTAAGGCCTCCTTGTTCACCTACCTGAACACATGACTCTTGCCTGTGAACCCTTCGGACATAACCTATCAAATTCCTACTACACTCATTTTCAAGAGGCTCCCAGAACATTTACATCAGTGAACCACAGTTTATCCCCACAAAGGGATATCCCATATCAGTTCTTGAGAGCAGTAGAAAATGCACTTGTTGCCTTTCCAGCTGTTTCAAAATTGAAGGAATGGAACATAACATTACAGAAAAACAGTTAATGACAGTGGCAACATTCAACCTGCATTTTTACTAAAATACCCAAAAAGTTTAAATCCAAATAGATGAAGACCAACACATTTGTTCCCATAAAGCAGGAGGCCCATATGTGCAATTAGAGCACACCTATGAGTGACATCAATTAATGATGCTCATGCATTCCTTGCTAAGACATGCCTCAGGAACTCATGCCCAAGTTGTTCCTTCTATTCTTGCACCTGAAAGCTGCCGTTGGCAGAGCCTGCCAACACATCAAGCACTAAATAAACACTGATAACATGGCTAGGACATTTCCAGTGCCAAGACTGAGCCTGCTGATAAACATTTCACGGGTCTTGGATGTGGGTACAGTGTTGGGAAACTGAATATCTGCCTGAGATTCAGCACACTCATTCAGCCTTGCCCCACCCTTAACACATGCTCCACCCTTGCCCATCTGACAAGGATTCCATGTCAGAGCTCAAACAGAGCTCAAGGTCAATCAGATGGTTACAGAGAGGCCCAGAGAACAGGAAAGGACCAAGCCTTTATGCATTCCTCAAAATTATTTAATTAATTAGTTTTTATTGGCCACCTTTCCCTTCCACATCCATAGAAGAGAAACAAACATTGCATAAAAGAACTGTTGATCCTGTCTCCTGGACACAGCAATTCAAGGTGAGCGCAAGGGCTCTTAAGGAAAACAAACATAACATAGCAAAAGAAAGGTCCTGTAAAACTTTTCTCAAGCTAAGGCAGGACTAACTTCCACATTTACAGGTGAAAAAAGCAGCAGTATCTTACAGTAAGCACAAAGCTTTGCGTTTAGAAACAGATTCATTTCCATTGCTCCTAATGCCTATCCTTCAAGTGAAGGAATTCTTTTTTATGAAGATGACAAACAATATAAGATTTTATGCAAAAGCAGAAGGGGAAGAAATTAGGTGCACATATCTATTGTTCCATCTATTCACTTGCAAATACAAAAGTATAAACTAAATTATCACCAACATACTACACTAACCAATCTATGAATTTTAGACTTACCAACTTACCAGTGATGTTGATAATTCAGTAGCATACTTTTTTTCAAAAAGTCTAATTTCTGTTTGTCTTCTGGCTTTGTGGTATCATATGTTTTTGTACAAACAGTTTTACAGGTCTCCTTCTTGTTGAATGTGAACTAAGAAAAATGAAAGACTCATGAGCAAAAAGGTTGTAACAAACTGTCTTATTTCAGTACATAACAATTTATCCCATACATTTCATTGCCTATACTATTATAATGAAAACACCTAACAAATTACTGAGACTAGGTACATCAACCCTCCAGAGGAGGTTTTTATACTGGTGTGTGCTCTAAACCCCTCCTGTGCTCACTGCAGGAGCCCTCCAGCAAGAGCTCCTTGTTTCTGACTAGCACACATTTTCTGCCATGATTTACCAGATAAGTGATCTGACCTCTCAGCAGCCATGCTGTCACAGGCAGCTTCAACTGGAAGCTTTCTCTCCAACTACCTCTGTAGAAGAGCATGTGAGAGCTTCAGTCAGCAGGACAGACCAGCAAGCTAACACCATTTATAATTCTTCCATTTTATGGCTGCAATATTTTCAGATCTGGTTCTAAGAAGCAGGAGTGCTGAGCAGCAATAATCAGGTTTTGTCAGATCCCAAAGAGAGAAGATAACCTGCACAGCACTTCAGGCTATAGCCCCACAATGCAGAGCACACAGTTACAATTAGGTTAAACTGACAGATTTTTATCGTGTGGAATTTCAGATGCTGAAGCTTTCTCAGATAAAGCCTTTGTGAAAATCATCTTCAAGATTCTGATTTCCTTTGGTTACATTTGAATGCACACATTACTGACAGAAAACGAACCCTGTAAGGAGATGGTTCTATCCTCTCCCCAAACAAGACTTGGCCAAGGTTTTCAGATGGACGCTTCTTTCCTTCTGCTTGACAAAAGTCAAACCTGAATTAGAGAAAAGATACAAAAATGAATAAAATATTCTCAGCTGCAAATAATGTTCCCAAATCAACATGTTAATCACAAGTGAAGGAGCTATACAGCTTTCCCTGTAGACAACAGTTTCTTCATTTAACCTGTGAAGTGTGAAAATCACTATCCTGGTTTGAGAATAAACCAGATGAAACAGAATCAACATTGAAGTCTCTTCATCAGCTATCTCAGAACAGTGTAGCATAAGTTTCTTTGAGTAATTAGAAGTTTCCTATTTGAACAGGGATTTTAGACAAGAATTAAATCTTCATCTAGAGTTTAATAATGACTCTCAGAAAAAAAGCATGCAGGTCAGATTCCAGAATTTGAGGGAAAATAAAAATAAAAAAGACAGAGACAGCTCCCTTACAACAAACACTATTAAACGGTTATTACAGTTTTATTCACCAACACATTTAATAGCACATCCTCCACATTTTTCCAATCTATTTTTAAATACATCACATTAATGTTCTTTAAAGTGTAGACATAACTGATGCTTAAGCTCTTCAATATTAACAGTCAAAATACTACTTATAGCAAAAACTTTCCATAGTTGTACCAGGCACTGATACATTTAGTGCACTCCTATGGATGTGTACAAAGAAAACATTTAACACCTCATTAAGATAATCGATGGGATGTTCGCACCTCATTACCACTTTAACTCATCTGGCAGCGGCTACTAAAGACAGAGGTAATACTTTGATCTACAGTGACAACTGATGCAGTAAAGTATCATATATTTATACACACAGATTTTAACCTTAAGTTACACTACAACAGCGATTCAACCTGCATGAGGGCCTATAAATCCATGCACTGAAGTTATGAGCAGAAAACTGAGGCAAAAGAAGGAATGTAGGCATCCATCTGCTCACTGAAAATTCTGTATTTGTAAACTTATGTTAGCAAAATAAACAGCCATGCCTCAGTGGCACACTGCTGTAAGAAGTAGTACATAATACTATAAGGTAAATGAAATCCATCTTTTTGGAAGAACTGACAATTCAAACGGCACAAATGGTACCATATACTTACGCAGTGTATTCGTAGGGGAGCACAGACTCCACTGAGTCAAGCCTGTTCACAAACAGCTCGATTCCAGACTGAAAGAGCAGAGATAATCAGCAGTTACATTTAAAGCACTCCTTCAACTCCCATGGATATACAAAAATAGGTTTGTTAGAATAAGGTTAAGGAAAGTGAAAATGTAAGAGTTGTGTAATGGTACATCTTGATGTGTAATGAACTGTATCTGCTGGGAGCACAAGTAAGGCACTATCTAACCATCACAAAAGCAGCGACCACATGACAAAAACACTTAAAGGCTAACATAACCATTCCAATTACAAGATAGCAGGAAATCATGCACAAAAATAATATCATTAGCACAGCTGCCAGTGTTTGAGTTTAATGTACCAAGTCATATTAGTTATCATCACAACTTCTGTGTAATAGAAGTCTTAAAAGAACATGAAGGAAAGTGCAGATGAGACCAGTACTTCTCCCTGTAATTAAGGATGCTCGACAATTTTATATGTGTAGTAACTATAAACTGAACTATGATCATTTAAACAATGCATTCAGACTGATATATTTTAAGTTTAAACAGAATCTCTTTTCAAAGAGAAGGCAAGGATACCCACATTTACCTTCCAATAGAAGTTTTTCACTAACTCTATCAATTTGAGTAAGAACCTGAAATTCAGTCTACTCTGGTTTCAGACTAGTTTAATCAATATACATTAATTACAGATGGGCTACTCCACTTCTGTTGAAAGGGACAGGACTCTCACTCTTCCCTCTTAGTCTCAAAATCCCTTCCCTTATTCTAGTCTTGCAGTTCCAATAAAATTCAAATGTTTGCCATACACTGCTTTTGGCAGTTATCTGCTTGCACAGTAAACCAATCTAATGGACTTAAACACCAAAAGACTTAAACAAAAAAATGTGAAGAGCAGTTCTTAGTATCACAGCAGGCTGTCCTCACTTCAGCTGGGATAGAATTTACTTCTTAGTAGCTGGCACATTGCTGTGTTTTGTATTCAATGAGCGAATGATGTGATAACACACTGAAGTTTTAGTTGTGGCTAGGCAGTGCTTACCCTGAGTCAAGGACTTTTCAGTTTCCCATGCTCGGCCAGCACAGAGGTGCACAAAAAGCTGGAAGGGAACATGGCCAGGAGAAGCTGCCCTGAACTGGCCAAGAGGCCACTCCATACCATGGAATGCCACACTCAGAATGTAAACTGGGAGGGCTGGCTGGAAGGGGATGATCACTGCTCTGAGATGGGCTGGGCATCCATCAGTGGGTGGTGACCAATTGTATTGCGCAACTTGTTTTGCCTGGATTTCATGCCCCCCTCTCTCTCTCTCCCTCCTTTTCATTAAAATTATTATTCCTTTTTCTATCATTAGCAGTATGAGTATATTTTTTTCAATTAAACTGTTCTTATTTCAGCCCACAAGTTACTTTTTCCCCCATTTCTCCTCACCATCTCACTGGGGTCAGCAGGGAACACACAGCTGTGTGGTTCTTAGTTGCCAGCTAGGGTTAAACCACAACACAAACTGAGCTGCCTTACTGTGTAATCAGACAAAAGCTGAAGGGCAAAACAAAGGTGAATGCCCTCAAGAGCAAACCCTCTCCCTTTCAACAGCAAGCCATCTATTTTCTTACCAACAGAGGAGCATTTCCTCCCTATGAAAATTCACTCAAGTTTAGCCAAACCAAGAAATTCTGGAGGAAAAGAAAAGCCAGAAATGTTGACATGTATCTGTAGCTCAGATACTTCAGTTGGGTACCGTGTTTTACTGATATAACTCAGCTGTCCATGTGCAAGTCAGGATGCAGTCCTGGGAGCCACAGAAGTTCTGTGAGCTGTTAGCATAACCCACTAAGTGAAGACACACCTTCAGGCTCAGCTTTCCCCTGCCCTAAGCCATGCAGACCTGCTGCTCACCTCTGGGTAGCCTATGCTTGCCATAACTCTGCAAGTCACTTCAACTCCCAAACACAACAGGAAACTAGACTGGCCAAAAGTTGGATAGTTTCCTGCCATGTTAAGCTCAAAAGCACAACAAGTAACAGAGCTGAGTCAATGCAGAGGACAGGAACACATTGCCCAGGGGAAGGCAGCAATGAAATCTCTCACTCTCAGCAGCAGCAGGGACTTAGACTGCCTCAGCTGGCCATAGAACCGTGGCCTTAAATTAGCTACTTTCATCAGAGGAGATTTACTGAATGCTGCAATGTTTCCTAAGAATTTTATACGCATTTACGCATTACTGCAGATCAGCACATTTGATGAACCATTTCCATACAACACCAAACCCTTTTTGGAGCAGTCAGGATTTTTAAAAACTGAGTAAGGATTCTTGATCTTTAGGCAAGAATTACTATTTCAGTCTGCATAGATCCCATTCCATTTCTGATGATTTTCTTACCAAAACCAGAAGAAGCAGCCAAACTGAGCTTGCCCAAGCAGATTGGCAGGAAACTTGAAGAAAGGGGGAAAGCCACAGGTCTCACTGCTCTTAGCTACATGCCCTGTAAACATCTCATCCCACCTCACCAACACAGGACAGGAGACCACAGGGATCATAACAGACAAATAGTAGGTACTGAGATCTGGCACGTGGATCGAAATCCTCAGGCAGAGGAAAATGCACTGAGATTGCAATAAACAGTGATAACTGCAAGAAACCTGTCCAAGGAAGCTTCATTTTATCCACTTACATAAATATGATACAGCAATAATGCAATCATATTTTGTTCCTCCTTACCAGGAACCAGAGTACATTCAGCTGCAGACTACATGGAGAGAATCAGATGTGAAGAGTGCTTTAGACTTCTCCATATGCCTATGTCTAATGTGGAAATTGCTAAGAGGTGGCTAATTGCAGAAAGAATTTTTGCACTACTGCAGCTGTTGAGGTGTTCAGCTGCCTGATGGTGGTACATTTAAATTACCCAAGTACCTCATGTCACATTTATTAAATGATAAAATCTCAGGAGAAGACAAACATTTTGTATGTGTTTTATGAGGAATAAAAATGCAGAGATATCTGAGAGAGATTACCCCATATGTGTCTCAGATTGATTACAAAATACAGTAGGCTATAAGGTCCACCTGACTTAAAAAAAATAAATCTGCCTTCTACAAGCTTAAAACAGGAATAATCCAAACATTGCCATGTTTTTCAGGGATGTTGTGAAAAAACACAAACTGCAGCTTGAAAGCTTAAGCCTGTATTTGAAAAAACCCCATTCCTTACGAGGGTGGTGCAGCACTCTAACAGGTCACCCAGGGAGGAGATGGCTACTCCATGCTTGGATGTTTCCAAAGCCTGCTTAAACAAAGGTAGAGCTGAGTTGATCTAATGTTGACAAGAGTGGTGTTTTCTGTCCTCTCATGCTCCACACTCATAAGGCTGCAGTATGTGACCTGCTGAGGTCACTTCCAAACACCATTTCTGTGGTCCTATAAAAGAATGTCCACAGGACATTTTACTACTACAACTGAACAGCCTTCATTGTGTGCTTGGCTTATTCCCAGCTCAGCTGATTCAGGACAGCAGAAGGATAAAGTCAGCACATGGTATTTACCAAAAGCATACAGTTTTAAGGAAGCTCTTATTCTGAAGAATTATAAACCAGTGTTTCATGCAAGGCAGAAGCTGAAAGCTCAGAAAGTGCAAGACAGCCGCTTTCTACAGTAGTAAGACCATGGATCATAAAACTGATTAGCCTTGAACTTTCTCATTCAAGTATTAAAGCACAGTCTGCTGTAATTTCCATCACAGCAGCAGGAAACAACTTCAAAAGGTGCCCCAAAGGAGCAAAGACAATTTTTCATCAGAGGAGATTTGCATTAATGCTCCCCACCGATATCCTTACAAATGAGTTACTTGGTTATGCAAACTTCGCTTGTCCCTTCTGCAGACATGAAGGTAAGTTTAAGCTTCACTTGACACTCCGGGCCCTGGCAGCCCCTACACTCCAGGTTCCTGCAGCCAGGAAGACACAGCAAGGAAAGTGTTACGGGATGTTTACTTTGGTATCTGCTCCAGCCACCAGCTGCTCGCTCCTGCCAAGAATCACACACACACCCCTCGGCATGACCTGTCACTGCCATCCTTACTTGCTGCAGCTTCCTGCAGGGATTTGAAAGGACCCAAGCGATAACCGGCCGGAGCTTCCTACTTTGCTACTTGCCCGACGTGGCCCTAAGTCACAGGATGAGCCGACAGCTCTCTCCTTCCCTCGCAGGGATCGTGGTCACTTCCCAGCCAGGCCGGAGCAGAGCCAGGCAAGCACCTCTCCATTCCGCTGGGTCCTCTGTCTCATCAATTTCCGTTTCAAGGAGCAATGGTCATAAACTAAATTACAAGAAGTTTCACCTCCACACGAAGAGGAACTTCTTTACGCTGAGGGTGACAGAGCACTGGAACAGGCTGCCCAGAGGGTCACGGAGTCTCCCCCTCTGGAGACATTCACACGCGGTCCTGTGTCACCCACTCCCGGTGACCCTGCCTTGGCAGGGGGGTTGGACCGGGTGTCTCCAGAGGTCCCTTCCAACCCTAACAATTCTGTGAGCAACTTGAGCACAGCGGGAACGGAACCACGCTCGGAGCCCCGGCAGCCCCAGCCCCGGTACGGCACGGCCAGGAGGCTCCAGACCCTCGGGACAAACTCCACTACGCAGCCCCGCGGCAGGGGGACAACACCCAGGCCGCGCCACGCCCGGGCGGCCTCGGGGGCCTCCCATCAGCGCCCCCCGGGCTCACCTTGCACTCGGGCTTCTCCTTGCCGGCCTCGCAGAAGTTGACGGGCGCCAGGCCCGGCAGGTAGAAGGCGGCGGCGGGCGCGGTGGCCGCCGCCAGCGCGGCAGCGATGAGGAGAAGCGGCCGCAGAGCCATGTCCGGCCGGGGGAGCGCGGGGCGGGGGCCGGCGGGGCCGGGGTCGCTGGGCGGCTGCGGGGCCGCGGCTCCGTCTCTCGCCCCCCGCGCGCGCCCTGACGCGGCAGCGCCGCTTCCGGCTCCCCCCTCGCGCGCGCGCGCGACACGTCGTCACCCGCCGCGCGCGGGGCCGCCAGACCGAGCGCCGAGGGGGGGGCGGGGCCGGCGCGCGCGTTCGCTTCCGGGGTGTCTCGCGCCCCCGTTGCCACGGCAGCGCGGCCCCGCCCGCCCCGAGCGGCTCGAGCGGCGGGGGCGGGAATGCGTGAGGGGAGCCCGGGGAGCGGGCCGGGCGGTGAGCGCGCCCTGCTCTTCGGGTCTGGGCTCCTCCGTACGAGAGAGACCGGAGCTCCTGGAGTGGGTCCAGCGCGGGGTGAGACAAAGATGATCCAGGAAATGGAACATCTCCCCTCTTACCAGGACAGGCTGAGAGGGTTGGGCCTGCTCAGCCCCGGGAGGAGACGGCTGGGACGGGAGCTCATCCATGTTTATCAGTGTCGAAGGGAGGGTGCCCAAGGATGGAGCCAGGCCATGCTCGGTGGTGCCGAGCAATAGAACGAGAGAAATCGGGCAGAGACCGGTGCACGGGAAGTTCCACCTGAACGTGAGGATGAACTTCTGTACTGTCCGAGTGACCGAGCACGGGAACAGCCTGCCCGGAGAGGCTGCGGAGTCTCCCTCACTGGAGATACCCGAGAACTGCCCGGACATAATCCTGTGCCGTGTGCTCTGGGGTGACCCTGCCTGAGCAGGGAGGTTGGACCAGATTGTCCCACTGTGGTCCCTTGCAACCTGTCCCATTCAGCGATTGTGTGCATGTCCACAGGTGATAGACAGGAATGGTGCCCAGCTGCCATTTGGGACCCCCGCACCTGGGCAGTCAATCCCAGCAAAGCCTGGCTCCGCTGATCCCAGTCAGGCTGCCTTCATGCCTGTCTTGCAGTCCTTGCTTTTTTAAAAATACATTTTGTCTTTTTTAAAATAAATTTTGTATTCTAAAGAATAAATTATAATTTTTTTAAAAAATAAAATTTGACTGGGTTTTTTTTTTAATTTTTTGTGTTTTTTCTTAATTCTCAAGGGTTTCACTGGGAAGAGGGTCCTGCCATGCCCAGCCCCTGTTACCAGCACCCTTGAATTCCCAATCATTTTCCGTTCAAGAGTTCCTAAGTGAGGAAGGGGTTATTAGAATATAAAGTTAATTTCAAAGCCCTCAAACAAAACAGGAGCTTCTTCTAGATGCAGCAGAATATGGTTGTTATTGGCAAGGAGAGGGGTGAGGCTTTTTTAAAATCAAAAATATGAAAAATTGTATGCAAAATACAATCTCTTTAAAATAGAAAATCCAGTCTTTATTCCTCACTTCTCCTCCCATGGGTTCTTGTGGGGAATTAATGACTGACACAGCTAGGCAGGGAGCAATCACCCCTGAAGGCTGAGTGGCCTCCAGACTCAGGTGTCCTGTGACCATGGCATGACACTGCCCATACCAGACTCAGAGCAAACATCATCCCTGTCTGCTTTTGGTCTTTTTAATTCTCGTGGGTTTTGGGTTTTTTGATTCTCATGGGTGGACAACTCTTCACGGTTTTCAAACCGAATTCTTGGGGTGAGGCATACTGCTGGCTGAGTGGAGCTGGGGAAGAGGGCAGGCAGACAGACAGACAGACAGATGTTAGCTGTGGTGGCTGTCTGTTGCAGCTGAGCATTCAGAACAATCTCTGTCCTCATTCTCTCCACGTCATCAATGGCTGCTGTCGTATAGCACTGGTAAAAATCTACTGGAAAAAATCCCTCCAAAAAACCCCCACCCATATAAGACAGGCAGACATAAAAAGTCTGTTTTGATAATGTAGGAGAGGACATTGCTCAGATTATCATTTTATCTTTTCTTACTTCCTAAAGCATTCCATCCATTTGGGTTTGTGCGGCTTCAGAAACTCCAAACAACACCCTCTCATGAAAAACTATTTTTGTAAATGCTGCAGCATTTTCACTAATTGCCTTGGTTCTCACAACACCTTTTATTTCATTTCTGCTGTTCATTACAGGGCTCAGGGGTCACACCTGTTGATCACACAGTCCTGCAGTAGCCAAAGTGTCTAGGGCAGGGTGAAGCTTCAGGTGGGTCAATTCACACAGCATCTGACCAGATACAGGATTGAGCATCTAAGCACCTAGATCACCGAACACAGTCCTTAGGCAAGGTTATTTTAATAAATGTGTATGAATTTTCAACATTACACAAGCCATTCTTCAAGTTTGAGATGAATGCATGGTAATTTATAGCATATACATTAGATATTTTTGAACTCTCCCTATATTTAAAATATAAGCTGTTCATCTACCTTTCTCATTCCAATTCCTGCTTGTCTCATCCTGCAGATATCCTAAGAGGACAATTATAAGATCAAGCCTTATGACAAGCACAGCTGGAGAAGAAATCCCAGTTGCCTCTTTTTATTTAAAATTACTCATGGTTAGGATAATCAGGTTGTAAATGACCCAAGTTCAGTTGTTTTTCTGCCACAAGGGAGTTCAAATGTATCTCCCATTTCCCAGGTTAATATTCCAAGCAAATTACTTTTGTGGGCCTAATTCCATTCCTTTGCATGAGAGAATATTTAAAAGCCTTTGCCCATCTAACCCTCCTCTTCCTTGAGAACGCTCCAGAAGCTGCGCCAGGAGTAGGAGTTGCGGTGTGTGCATCGATGCTTTGTGAGCTGCTTCAGTCTCCCCCCTTGCTCTGCCTTCGTGACTGCAAAACCTGCTGACTCAGAGCTATTTTAAGGAGTGCTCTGCCAGTCAGTCCAGACAGCATTTCTGTGCATGTGGAGCCATATGCTATGCTCCTCACTGCTCTGCAAAGGTGATGTGGAAAAACTGTTTGTAGGCTGTGTTATTTTGGAGCAGTTATAACCGTGGGTTACAATCCCAGGAATGGTCGTGGTCCTTGAGATCCAGTTTGAAGCTGGGCAAAACCCATCCTCTCTAATGAGAAATTCAGTGGGAACTTGCTTGATAATTTCTCTTCTTGAATTTCCCTGCTACGAGTCTTATAGCCATAGGTTACAGTTCAGGGGGTGTGGTTTTAGTACTGGCAGAACAAGTATCACAGGTTTTATCATCAGAAATTTCAAGGTTATGCAAGACTGTGAAATAAAATGCAGGAAAAAATACTGTGACACTAATGAATCAACATAAGCCAATGAAAAAGGACATTCTGTGTTTTTTCCTGATAAATTATTGTCATAAGAAAATACAGAGATAAGAATATAGAGCAGTTGGAAACTTCTGAGGAAGTGTCACTCCTTGAAAAGTGCTACCCCTCCTTTTTATCAGAAAGCTGTGAATAACTTTTGCTATTCTTGTGGTGGTTCTCACATTTTGCTTCTCGTGTTTGGGCTCCAAGGGGTGCCTTCTTCATCTGAGGATTCACAGTTCCCACAGTTCATCTCTTCATTTCAGAAACAAAGTCCCAGAAGTCACTCTTATCCTATAGCTCAGTGTCTAATGCCTTCTCCTAGAGTATTCCCTGCTTTGCCTGAGCACCTTAGCAGCCCAGCTGTGGGGCTGTCCCACTTGCTGTGGAACAGACAAATAATCCTTGCTCTGGCAGATAAAAGCACACAGTTGTTTTTCCCACTACAGGTTACAGTTCTGTTCCAATTTTAGTACCAGAAGAACAAAATAATGCTCTGTTGCATAACTTTTAGGGCGCTAACTGGATACAACTAATGTCCATTTTGCTGCTAATTGTAATTTCAACTTTTTTTAAAAATATAAACGATCTATTTGCAGCCTGGAACCTGAAGCAACTGAAATACAAATAAGTGCATTCTTTTTCTCTCCTGAGGCAACCAGCACTAACAATGACAAATTTCATATTTGTTGTTCATATTTGGGGGGAAATGCCCTGCTGTTAAGTAGCTCCTAGACTGGTAGGTTGGCCATTTTTCTATAAAATGAGAAGTAATGGTGAACAGTTCATCAGGGCTTGGTGGCACGCAAGGTGTGCTTCTCCTTCAGGCCCAAGTAGAGGCACAGTCTCTCTGGGAAAATGTGTCCTTTCATACAGAAGCCACATCATTACCTAAGTAAATAAGGCAGTGTTCTGAGTAGTCACAAGGTGTGTAGAGACTCATCTGGTTGTGCCATTGCAGATTTTGTTTAGTTTTTAATGACTTGCAAGTCTGGTTTCCTGGCACCTTTTTTTTTTAATCTTTGTTCAGTCATTAGATTCAGCACTTCCTGTGATTTTATGACCAACTTCAGATTAATATTTAACATAAATCCTTTCTGGCTTTTGGTATGCTGTGGAGGCCTATGTCCTTTTTCCCTTTGGAAAAAGGGAAAGGCACTAGAAACATGCAATCATTCCAATGCCTGACTTTCCAAGTTAAAAAGAGAAGGGACTGATTGAATAAAATAGGCACAGAAGGGCTCTGTCAGGTAAAAACAGCTAATGAGTTACATCTAAAAAGAAAATGCTGAGACAATTACAGTGTATTTGAAGCTAAATTCAGCTCTTAATATACTGTATTTGCCTGAATTTAATATTCAGCAATTGCCTGAACAATGGGGCAGAGCCTTTGGAGAAATGAGTGTGCCAGGAGGGCCGTGGTGATGCCTTGCAGCAAGCACAATCCAGACTCCCCCGGGAGGGAGAGGGGACACGTGGCACCAGCCAGAGCAGCCTGCACACTCTGGGCCTTGGGAGCAGCCACATTTATGACTTGTTTCAGCTGTTGCTGTTGGTAAGGTTTCTCTGAGGTCCCTGGTGAGTCTTAAACCGGCACAAAAGGAAGTGTGGGAAGATTGCTGCCTGCCTGGCTCGCATCTCCCATGTCTGGACCAGGTCTGGTTCAGGCTGCACCAATTAGTGTGTAAAAATATAATGCTGTTAACATCCGTAAGAATTACAGAGACTGCAAAGAAACAAACTCTTATACCCTTGATATGTTTGTGGATAAAACAAAGGGAAATGCTTTCTTTTTATAGCTCTGTGACCCCCCAAATCAGTTGAGATGGTTAGCTGTTCAGCAGTGAGCATGGTCAAGTAATAGTTTTACTGTCAGCTTAAATGTACAGGCTTATTTAAGTTTTCAAGCTTAAATCACTCTTAGTAGTCACTGATTTCTATCAATTGGGAAAAGAAGAATCTGCTGTAGATTTTTTTTTCTCCAAGAGACTGCTCAGGATCTTTGACAAGAGTTAAACTAGATCTTTTGGGAAAAAATAGTTTTTAAAAAGCGTTATAATCTGTTTCTAGCTCATAAATGGGAACACACAGAGACCATTTGCTTATTAGCAGTTAACCTGTGGTCACATTTCTGAAGTGCTCTGTCATTGCCCTGTATCCTTCCATGGAATGACAATAATCATACTTGTAATCAGCTATTGATAAAGGTTTTTACGAAGGCCAGTTCCTGGTGGTAAATTTTGCACTTCAGATTGTGAGAAGCCTTTTGGAACAGCACAGTAAAGGCTTCAGAGCTGATTTGAGATGCACCTACTGGAAATCTAGACATGAAGGCATTGAGGCAGTTAAATCCTTCTGAGACTCCTATTTTCCCACTAATTTCAATTGAGAATTATGTTCCAAATTAGGAGCTGGGTATTCAAGTACATTGAGTTTGCACTGTGCTCCTTAGGTCTTAATTTCAGTCCTCAAATTTTGCAAATGGTTTAATGGGTATTTATAGAAAGAATATTTGTAGCAATGATTTTCCCCCACCAGTGCTGCAGGAATTGCTTTGCCACATGTCTGGCACTGCCTGGTATTCAAGTCTCTAACAAGGACTGTATAGCACTGTTTAGAAAAGGAGTTTCTCAATAATCCCTTCTGTTCCTGGAATTTTATACCCTGAAGTATGAGAAAGGTGATCTGTTGGAACTTTTAAGCTTGCTTTATCCATGTGATCTAAGTAAAACTATGACTGTTCTGAAAGACTTAAGCTTTTTTACATTTCAAAATATTTTCGTCTTGGGCATGAAATAGTGTCATTACCTTGTTAAATACATGATGAATTACATATGAAAAGTTTGCTTCTTTATTTGTTTTTTCCAAATCTGGAGATTCTGAGTTTCATCCCCTTCTTCTAGTATTGAAAACAGGGGTAGATGGCAGAGCCCCGTTTCCCTACTTTGCATCACCACAATTCTCATATGACTACTCCTTACACTAACCTGTCTTGGGAAAAACATCAGCCCTGGTATTTGTCAGGCTCTGAGGAACATTCCTATTAAAAAAAAAATCCTGAGCTGGCTAGAATTGTTCTTTAATACACAAGATTTTCAAATAGTAGAGGAAGCAGGACTTGGGGCAAAGCAATGCTGGCAAGACAGTGAGAGTGATACCCCGGGATCAAACCTGTGTTGCATGGAAACCAGCAGCTAAAATGATGTATAGATTGTCTTAAATGACATAGGGCATCAGGCTGGTACCCTACAGAGATGTTACAGAAGCATCTCTGAGTTGATTTTGTCCTGTCAGGCAGTTGCAGTGGTGACAGCTCTGTGGGACTGTTGTACTAGGTGAAGGTGTGGGTGGGACTGCAAACATCCTCCCGAGGATCCCCCTGGTGGGAAGGTGGCCTGAGCAGTCCCGTGCCCGGGCCACATAAAAAACTGGGCTGAGTTTTCCACATTTGGAGCACTTACCTGGGCTCAGCCCCTGCCTGCAAACACTGGGCTACGTGGCTGATTCCTGCCTCTCCCACTGGGGTCAGAGCAAGTGGTGCATGGCAGGAGACAGCTGAAAAGGTCAGGAAACAAGCAGCTATCGACTGGTGACTTGTGCTGGGAGGCAGCAGGCGAGTAACCTTGCTCCATTTTATGGTAGTGCTTCACCTGCAAGTGCCCGCTGTGAGTGAAATTGCCTGGGCTGGTGCTGTCCTTTATCAATTTCACTCTCAGCAGGCTCTGCAGGTGAAGCATTTCATTGTAGGAGTCAGACTCTGCTTTCTCCTTGACAGCCTGAAATAGAAAGTGGAGAAAGGGAAAAAGTAATAAGTGGAGAAAAGCAAGACAGAACCACAAAAAGCAGGATGGGTGTTAAATGGTAATGGCAATGCAGTGCAACTAGCCCTTTAAATTGGGGAGAATTTGACACTGAAAAGAGTTTTGCTTAGCTCTTGTAAGCTTGGCACTTAGAAGTAAAAGAAGTGAAAGGACATTGCAATTAGAAGTGAAAAATTACCGTGAATAATATTATGTTTAAAATACCACATAAGATGATGTGGGTAGAACTAAAAGATAATTTTCTTGATCATCAGCCCAGCAGAGAATTTTTGTGGTTGTTTCTGGGAGAAATCCAGACAAAAATTCTTTTTTCTTCTTTTTGTGAATTCTGCATTCCAGATTTATATGCCTTTCTTTTTGTGGATTTTGTTCAGGTTTTTTTGTTGCCCTTTCTTAAGACAATGTCTGTGACTTGCAGCGTTGCTGGTTTCCTGATGCCACTTTCCTTGGCTTCAGAGAAAAATTCAGCATCCAAGATGAGAACTGCAAAATCGGTATCTGCATCTGAACATCTGACTGCCTGTTACTGGGGAAAGAAGTGCAATTGTTCAAGGACAAGGATGCCAACACAACTTTGAAGTTCCCAGACTCATCTCTTTCCAGTCAGTTACATCCCAGGGCTTACTGGGAGTGGGGGACAGCACAGAGCCAAAGCATTGGAGCTGGTTCCTGGTTCCTAGTGGAATTGCTAGCATAGAGATGAGGAGTCTGATTGCAGAGCCACAAGCATCCTTCTTTAACTGCAGTGAGCTTATACCTTCAACCAGATCCCTGTGTGCAGCAGGGAACGTGGGAAACGTGATGCCTGTATTTCCTGTAGGAGTTCCACAGCACTGGAAACTCTGTCCTAGATATGTGTTCAGGAGGCAATTACAATGTCTAGCCCATCCCTGAAGTTTTGTGGATAAAGAGCAGCTTTTTGCTGCAGTGACATGAGGCGTGTGCAGCTTTACCTAGTGGCTTGTGGTTTGCTGCTGGTTAATGTGGGAAAACTGGATGAGTGGCTGCTGCTGCTGAGGAAGGTGTTCTGAGTGGGAAAGATCACAAATCAGCAGAGCTCTTGAGTTTCAGGAGAGGAGGGAGCAGAGGCAGTGGACTAATGAACTTAAACCAGAAGACTTCAACCCACTCAAAGAATTGGTAAATGCAGTCTTGTGGAAAGGAATTTTAATGGGAAGGGGAGCCCTGGAGAACTCTCAGCTCCTAAAAGAGGCGCTGAAGATGGGATGAGAAACCGCTCTGATGCAGGAGGCTCCCAGCAGGAACGGGGAGAGGCCAGTGTGGCCACCTAGGAAGATGGCCTGACAGTCAAAAAGATGCTATGAAAGGTGGCTTGCAGGCAGGCAGGACAAGAAAGGTTTCTGGTGCTGTCCCATAAAACACTCTGATGGGTAAACTGGGGGCATGTGGTCTTCATTAAACTACTGCAGAGTGGGGCAAAAAGGAGGGAAGGGATCAGCCAAGTATGTGGAAGATGGAAGAGGAAGAAAGGTGTGGAGAGAGAAGGTGGCACAAAATGGGGGAACTTTGTTTCCTCCAAGACTAACAAAATAATGTCCAGACTAAAAACTTAGCACAATATTACAGATCTACTGTTGTAGTTTCATGCAAATGCCTTTGCCTTCTTAGCAAAGTGTGTGACTGTAAACAGAACGGGATTTGCGGGATCAGTGAATACAAACCTGCCCTAAGCAGACAGAAATATTAAGATCCTTTGCATGAAGATTTTTGTTTTCCCAAGTGAGGGAGAAAAACAAGCAAACCTACTGCAACTCTTCCCATAATTAATTCCCTTTTATATTTTAGAGGGTGGGGTCTCTAAGCACCCAAATTTGAATTATTAGAAACAACCAAGAGATGTATTTTCCTACTGGGTAGACTGCAAGAGGTGGTTTTGCCAGCTCCCACACACAAACTGGTTTAATAAAGTTATGTGGCCTCATTTGCAAATAAACTTCTTTCTTAGGTGCCCTCATCACCCTTTTCAAAGTGATGTGTTAGGAGTGCTTAGATATTTCAGGGGAAAGAGTGCACCAGGAGAGATACGTCCCCCTATAGATTTTTGTATAAATTGTCTGCTGAGATAATGTTTAAAGAATCACATGCTTTAAATTTTTATTTTTTGTAAATTCATCCCAGTCAATAACAGGATGGAGGTTAGTGTAAAACTTAATTAAATTAGCAATCAATGGGATTAGGATGACAAAAAATGATGTAAAACACCAGGTAGGGGAATTATTATCTCTGCCATTCTGTATTACTAATTCATTGCAAACCAGAGGAATGCTGGAAATTTTGAATTACATGCTGATTTATGTCTTCCATATCTCATAAAAAATAATAAGATTATGTAAAATACAGATAAATGCAAAACTGCCTCTTCGATTGGTGGGTAGAATGTTGTTCAGCTGTGAAAAAATCCATGCATGTTATTTACATAGGAAGGAGACAGATATGTTTGGGAAGTCCTGGTGAAATGAAGATGGCTCTCTCTGTGGCCTTTTCTCTCTGGAAATGACAGTATGTTCCCTGGGAGATTTACTTACCATGAGACATATGGGTCACTGTGCAAATAGGCAGGAGCAGGAAACAGAGGCTGTAATGAAAGGAATCACACCCGACATGTGAATTTGCTAACAAATCAAGTATACCTGTAATGAAAATCATCTCTAAACACTCCTGGTGGTGGACAGGTCTGAAAAGGTTACGTGGCACTGCTCAGAAAGAGGTGTTTGTTTGCCATTCTTGGCTTTGGAAGAGCAGGAATACAGAGCAGTGCTGCAGAGAAAATGGAAAGTAACACAACCCAAAATCTGTCAACACCAAGAATTTTGCAAGCCAGCTTTCTTTTTCAGTTTCAATGGTCAAGTCAGCTTTCTTTTTCAGTTTCAATAGTGTGACTTTGCAACATGCAGAACAGTTATACTCCTAGATTTAAATAATAGAAAATTTAAGTGTGGAAATGGTAATTACTATTGTGACATTACATGGTACTGCAGCTGTGTTCACAGATACTGAAGCTGGCTGCACTGGCCAGTATGTTGTACGTTGGATGCTTCACAACACTGTTTCAGCAAGGATCAGCTTCTGCACTGTTCCTCCTTCTTATAAATGGTAAGTGCAGAGTGGTAGTCTGGAAGGCTGACATTGCAAATCTATGGTTTGTAAGACCTCTTGGTCCTGTATTTGTGTCTGAAGCATGTTGAGTGCTTCAGGAGTTTTGCAAGCCAAGGAAAGAAAGAAAGAACAATCTGTGCTGACTTGGCCTGCCAAAAATGGTGAATCTGGAAGCAATTACAGAAAACCAACAGCTGAGTCTGCTAGTGCCTCAACACCTTGGATGCAGTGGGAAAAGCTTCTTGAAGGACACAACTGTATTTGTCTGATCTGGCTGAATGGAAAATACATGCAGCTGAATATGCAGCCTGTGCATTCATTGATTCAGGCTGGGTGACACGTTTGGATTGCAGCAAGCTGTCTATGTAGTGTTGCATTGATTGTTTGCAACCTTTCCTAAAATAACATCTGTGCTAGTGAAGGAGGCAGTACCTACGCTGATAGCTTTATGCCAAGAAATGAGATCATAGAAATGTGGGTTGGATGAGACCCTGAAGATCACCCCACTCAAAGCAGGACTGCCACCACTGCTAGGTCAGCTGTGCCCTTATCCAGCCAAGCTGTGAAAACTCTCCAAGGCAGGAACTGCCACCACTTCCCTGGAGCATCTGGCAAAGAAACCTTTCCTAATTGCAAGCCTGAGCCTGCCACCTGCCATGTGTGCCTGTTGCCCCTTGTTACATTCTCTGAAACCACCAAGAATGTGGATCTGTATTTGTACCTTCTGGATCATATTTGTACCTTCTTTTCAGGCAGACATAGGCTGCTGTTCCATAACCACTTGGGCTCCCCTTCACTGGGAAAAACAAGTCCAGCTCCCTCCCCCTCTCATGCTACATCTGCTCTCCAGACACTGGGCCATAGTGGCACCCCTTAGCTGGACCCTTCCAGTTCATTTCACACCCCCCTTGAGACAAGAGTCCCAAAACTGGATGTTGCACTCCACCTGCAGACTTACCAGTGCCATGCAGATATCCAGCTCAATCTGCTGGCCATCCTCCCCCCAGCACTCTGGCATGCAATCTGCAGTTACTTATCTGCAATAAGATCACATTCTAGTCTCACACTCCTCTTGTCACCCACCATATCCCCCAGGTCCTTTCCAGCAGAGCTGTTACTTCACAGCCTGAGGTTATTCTGTCCCACATGCAGAACTTTTTAATGTCTCCTTGTTGAACTCCATAGGATTGCTGAGATTGCTGCTGTGGTAGAGGTACATAGTTCTTGCACTTGCTCTTCTAATTTTTCACATTTTTAGAGAATACTGGTGACACAGCTCCAGGCACAACCAACTCTTTCGGCTGCCCAGGGCCCCCAGAAGTCTCTTTGCTCCTATCAGTGAAACAACATACCTTGATCTCACAAGGACACTGAAAATCCCTCTTCTTTACTTTCTTGATTTGCACACCCACCTTTGTTTTTCTTAGCTCTCACATATTCATTCATTTCTTTTTTTTATCCAGATGGGGCTTTTGTTCCTGAATGGTACCCGCTTCTGCTGGCAAGCCAGTCCTGGCCCTCTCTCTGTCACTAGCATGGAGTATTAGTGCTGCAAGAGCAGCTTCTGTGGGTGGAGGAGTGTTGAAGCTTTAACCAAAATCCAACAGGGGAGTGCCTGTGGGAGGTCATGGCCATGGCCCACTGTCCTCACTCCTGCTCTTTGCTCCCTCTCCGAGCCAAATAACAAAGCATTTGTTCCTGACAAGCAGATGGGGAGGAATTGGCAAGGAGCCCGGATTCCTTATAACTTAATCTCTGTCTACTCAGCTGTAAGTAAAGAGAGTTTTGTCTCAAAAGAACATGATTTCTTTGGCTTTGCCACCAAATATTTGCTCACTGACAGATTTTTATTCTCACACTGTTTTCCCGAGAGAAGACATGGGTAGTTAGATTTCCAGCTACTGTGAAAAATGATCCTTGGCTAAGAGAGGATGGATAAGAGGCCATTCACTAGAAGGCAGGTTACTTCTGATGAGCATATTGTACCCATTACAAGGTTTTTTTCTCTCAAGGATTTATACAAAATGCTATCCTACCTGAAATATTATAACAGAAGGAATTCAAGGCATAGAGAAGCATGGTCTTTCATTTACTCCAAGGAAAGCCTGTTGAGCTAGACGAGTTGAGGAATTCACATAGAACGATTATGAAGTTTCATGGTAGGCTGCTCTGAGGAGTTTTGGAGACTACCTAGAATTTTTACTGCATTGTAAAGGCCATTTTGTTAGAAATGGACAAAAATTAACCTTAAGCTGTCAAGTGACAATATTTCAACATGCAAGAAATCATAATCATATTCCTTTACCTAGAATATAGCAACAAACCTTTAAACATCCATAACCTCTTTCTTTGTCAGACAAAGTGCAAATGGTCATTTAGTTTTTCTCCCTTGACTGTCTTTTTCAATTCTTACAGAACTGGAAGAAGAATTGGACACATGTAACTCCTGCAGAAGCTACAGGTGGAATGTAGCCCAAAATCCACACAGGAACATGAGATGTCTTCCTTCTTCCCCAACTGCCCACCTTTTGAATAAATTGCTGAGTGAAGGGGTAAGCATTGTCTGGCAGTGAGTAATTGGCAGGTACAGGGATTCTACTACCTGCCATCAAGCCAAGGCTGAAGTCAGGAACCTAATCATACAAATATATCAGATATTCCCAATATGTCCTGAAAGTTCCCCAGCAAAGGCAATAGTTTCCATTCTACTTGCCTGTATAAGATTCAATCCTTCCCTGCCAAGAACAGAGAGCTCCCAATAGACCCATCCTAGGTAATGAGTGACAACAACTGCAAAAGGAGTCAGGCTTTGAACTCATGGGTTTTACCCATGTTGGCTCCACCAGGAGCCTGGTTTCTCCTAGAGAGGAGTGATATTTTTTGGTCAGTTGATTCAGGAATGAAGGGGAGGACAGCACAGGGCTGGCAGGAGCACAGGAGAAGCTGGCTCCATTCCTGGGACTGCATGCTTTTCCTGTGTGCAGCAGGAAACCTGTGGTGTAAATTATCCGTGTGTCCCAGGGCTGAGAGCAGAGGGCACCAGACAAAGCGCAGATCGGGTGCTGGTGCTGCAGGTAGGCAGACAGTAAAGACCCAACCACAGAGGGCACCCCCCATCTCTTGCTACTGCTAGTCATGGCTATATTTAGAAGCTTGGTTAATGAGTAAAAGACATATGAGGAAATAGCTGTTCCTGCTGTGCACAGGAATGGTGCTTGGTGGCACTCCCGAGGCCACGGAGCCGTGCCTGAGGCTGTCACGCTCACAGGTGAGTGAGCTCCTTGAGCGCCGTGCCACGGCTGTTCCCTGCTCCTGCACAGCCTCGGCAGCCCCAGCAGAAGGAGAAGGCTTCCCCAGCCAGCAAGCACCATCCCGCTTTAACCTCGGCCGTGCCCGCTCGGAGCGGAGCAGCCGTGCGTGTCTGCCCCGTGCTACCAAACAAAAGGCTGCCAACCCGCTCTGGGCCTCGGGCTGGCCCCTGAAGTGGCTGCTGAACGCTCCCTCACTGCCAGCTGATCAGCTTTGGGGCTGTGCAATTCCCCTTTCCAATTAGTGGCCCTGCTCCCGGCGCTGGCTGGGCCTGGTGTGTGCCAACAGCCAGGCAGCGAGGCAGGGACTGCGGGCTTAGGGTGGGAAGAGATGGGAGAAACGGTGAGCCAGAGCAGGGACCTGCATCAGCCACTGGGAGGGCATCACCTCCCAGCTGCCTTCTCAGGAGCTCCTGGAGGTGCCCGCTCGACTGAGGATGGAGTGATCCGGAGGGGCCATGCAGAAGCAGCCCTGCTAAGTGTGGGACAGAAACTCGGTGGGGATCCAGGCAAGGGATGTCGTGGCATGGGGATGCTGAGGCCAGGTGACACACAAATAGCTTTCTGAAGTGGCTTGGGTATAATTGATCATTTTGGGGGCATGGAAACAGAGAGGGCAAGCCCTGCTACCCTTTTTTCTTTACCTACATTGCCACATTGCTGAAAGAGGCTTGGGGGAATTGTCCATATAAATCTAAAAGATTCAACAGTTAAATACCAACACTGCTGTTCCAGGTACTGTGGGTCTGATCTTTTCCCCTATCATAGGCACAGTGCAATTTCTATAATATCCATGTAAAGTGGCCTGAAGCTCCAGAACTGACCTTCTGTGACTTTGAGTCAACAAAAAGTGATCCTGCAGTCATCAGGTATCTGCTGGCTCACATCACAGAGGCACCAACATGAAGCAGTGTGCCCAGTGAGGATGTCTGGTGGAAATTCCAGCTGGCATAAGACTGGAACCCTCCTCTCATCTCCTCCTGAAGCAGGTAGAGTGCTGCTGTGTGCCAGACATCCCTATGGAGTGTTTTGTACCTGAGACTGCTTTGCAAGTAGGACAAACCATGGTGGAGCTTGTGCAGCCATAGTCGCTCACCAGGGATGGATGAGCAACCTGTGGAATGCGGAGGGCAAAGGTGGGGAGTTAGAATCTTCATTTCCCCACTTCCTCAAATTCTCTTTTCCTGGGAGCTGGGCTCCTCACCCGGGCTGGCACTGAGGTTTTATTGGTGTGAGACTGGAATCCAGCTCAGACTGCCACTGCAGGGCCTGCTCTTCACAATTAGCTGAGAAGACAGGTCTCCAGCGGGACAAAGGGCTTTTCACCAGGAGAAAGAGCTCTCAAAGTGTCAGTTCAAAAGCAAATCCTATCTAAGCTGAGAACAAAGAGACTGCTGAGACTGCTGGATGGGTTATGATTTTTAATACTCCAAAGAGATACCTTTCTGAAAAGACTTTTATTAAAAAACCCAAACAACCACGAGTGTGAACAAATCATGAAGATTCAGTCTTGGCCTGGAAAGAAAAGAGGTAGCATGCATGGCCCAGCAACTATCCTAAAACCCCTGTGGCAAGCAATAATCTTGAAAAAGCCAGTGCAAGCTATGTTTTCAATTTATAAATTAAATGTGTTTAAAATTTATGAACTTTGACTGCACGAGTAACTACTTCATTAGACTTTAGGGCTGCATGTTTCCTTGGCTTTTTTCACGGTAAAGTAAAACACATTTCTAATAAACATGGAAAGAGATTCCAAGCTAGAGTCACTACTTTTATGTAAGGGACCCTCCAGACTCATTAAAAAAGTTTACCACCTAAATAAAGCAAGCACATTGTAATTCTTTAACTCATAAAGTTGGTAATATACAAAGAATATTGGCCTACTCTTCCATGTACACTGCTTGGTATGGGTGAATGACATACAGTAAGGGGTTTACTGGGAGGAAATTAGCATATAAAACTATGTTTTGGTAAGTCTTAGACTGAAAGATCAACTCGAGGAACAAGAGGGAGTAAGTTGGGCTCTGCTCTGATTTGCTGAGTAAGCATGGAAAGTTATATACAGATACTGAGCCAAAGCTGTAACCAAAATCACTCTGTTTCTTCTAGTTTATATCAACTGTTTAGTCCCCTTTGACAGTCAGCAGTGGAAATAGGGATGGAGGTACAGTGGTGTCTGCAGCATGCATTGGCCCACAACACAAGTCTGTGGCTCAAACATCTGGCACCAAGCACTTCCTTTTCCCAGCACTGGTGCATCCACAGCTGGAGTTTTGGGACTTCTGCCTCAAGGGGAACATGGAAAAAAACTGGAAAGATCCAGCTGAGGGCTGCCACCATGGCCCAGCATCTGGAGTGCAGATGCAGCGAGAGTGAGGTGGAAGGAGTTTGTTTTTCCCCATGAAGGAGAACCCAAAGCAGATCTCCTTGAAGAGCAGGTACAAAAAGGACAAATCCAAACCCTTCTTGGTCATGTCAGGAGACTTAACAAGGGGCAACAGGCACACGTGACAGATGGAGATGTTCAGCTTGGCCTTTTCCATCAGATGCTCCAAGAGGTGATGGTGGCTCCTTGCTTGGAGGCTTTTTATGACTTAGCTAGATAAGGCTAATTTAATGTATGGTGATTGTGGTAGTCCTGTTCTGACAGAAGATTAGAATAGGTGAGCTCCAGCAGTCTTGTGCAACCAACATTCCTGTGATTCTGTGGTTCTTTTTCCCAGAGCTACAGAGAAGCATGTCCCAAACCATCAGCCAGCTCACCTGGCCAGAAGGAGAGGGCAGCTCTCCCAGATTCCATCTCCTGAGGGCTGCTCTCAGCCTAGCACTTACAAGTGTGCATTAGTCTGTGCTGGGGTTCAGAACCAAGATTGCAAACAAACCTGTCAGCCTTAGCTACCAGTGCCTTAAAGTCATTGATATCTGACTTCCACGCGGTTGTGCCTTGCAGTAGTCACAGCTCAGTGTATTTGTGCATGCCAAAGCAGCACACTGGCAGAATCTTGGGTCTTCAAAACTCATCTTTCAGCAAGAAATCACTAAATTTTCAAGTCCAGTGATGAAAAATTCCTCATTGACTCTTACTCTGCTTTAGCAGACACTTTGGCCTTTATGTGAAGCTTTGTATGTGTCATTTGCATTCAATTCTCCTGCACTGGAATTAGTCAAATGAGAATCACAGGCTTAGCTTTTTTTCTGGTTAAAACTCTCCTGTACAGAAACCCTTTCCTGGGTGTCCTTAGAAAGTGTCCCCAACCCTTCCATGGTCTCACACAGCCAGTTCTCTCCCTACCTCACAGCTTCTTTCCTTTTAGGCTACAGGGGTGCTGAAAATAACACTGGAAATCTCACTTCACAGTTTCTTGCATGACAGCAAGCAACAGAAACCACCCAAAAGAGCACCTTTTCCTGAGCCAGCTCTCGCATGTTTGCAAAAAGGGTGGGGCTGCTGAGCAAACAGACCTGTTCCCTCTCTGGTTACTTTGATACTAAGACCATATGGGCCTCCGAGCTGGTTCCTACTCCCTGGAGATTTTGTTTGTGGATATTGCATGTTCCTGTGGAAGAAAAAACCAAAAAAAACAACAAACCCAAACCCCAGTGATTTTACTAAGTGAAACAAGCAGGTACAGTAGTGCTGCATATGGTGCTAGTAAAATTCTAATAGTGAAAGTTGGCAAGAGTCAAGCAGCCTTTGTTTTAATTCTCTGGAGCTTCAGGTAGAGCCTAATGTAATTACTTGCTTTACTTTGTAGCATTTTAAGAGAGAAGTGTGTGTTTTAAAAAGTTATATTTCCAAATAAAGTGGTCAAGTCTGGAGAAGACAAAGTGCCTGATTCTGGTCCCTCTGAATTCAATAGCAAAACTCCCATTGACTTAGGGCAGGATTATGTCCCAAATCTAAGAAATAACAGCAAACAGACCTGTGCAGTTTTTTAATTCACTGTACAGGCCACCAGTTTGTAACTTTTCCCTATTTTTTATCCACTTAAGTTCCAGAAGGTGTGTTTGTCCTCAGCTCCACTCTCTGCATCTGAATATTAGAGCTGAATTATTTTTCACATGAAGACAGCTACTTTGCAGTATCTCAGTGTAAGTGGGTGAGTCCAGAGATGCTGAATCTCACCTACACAGACACAGTGACTTCACTGTCATTTTTTTCATGGAATAACAGAATATCCTGAGTTGGAAGGCACCCACAAGGATCATAGAGTCCAAGTCCTGGCCCTGCACAGGACAACCCCAAGAATCACACCATGTGTATGAGAGCATTGTCCAAATGTTTCTTGGACTCTGCCAGGCTGCTGCTGTGACCACTCCCTAGAGAGCCCATTCTGGTGTTCCACCACTCTCTGGATGAAAAACCTTCCTAAAACCCAACCTAAACCTGCCCTGACACAGCTTCATTCCAGTCCCTTGAGTTCTGTCACTGGTCATCAGTGGGAAGAGATCAATGCCTGCCCCTCTGCTTCCCCTCTTAAAAATAATTGGCATTTTGTAGACCACAAAAATGTCAATTATTTCAAAATTCTCCAATTTGTCAAAATGTCACAAATTTAATTTTCCTAGGTAGATTCAAAAGCCCTAAAATTGAAGTCATTGACATTGCACCAAGAAGAATAAAGTGTTTGAGTGACTGCTAGAAGGAGCTTTTGATTTTTTCTGACTGTTTATTTTTGTGATTGATTGAGGCATTAACTGGGATTAACTTTCTTGTTGATAGCAAGCCCATGAGCTTTAGAACTTGCCTGTAATTAATTGAAATCTGTCAATCTGTGTTGTTTACAAACTCTCATCAAAAGTTAAGCAAGGCTGGAATAGGTCTTACAGCAGCCTAACCCAAGCTGCAGTTGATAATATCAGTAAAGACTGACCATTTGATCACCAAATTAGAAAATAACATGGATCTATTGCTTTTATCTCTTGGGTTTAGTATGTATAACATATAAAGACAGCACTGGTGGGAATCCTTTTTAACTTGGATGTCCAAAATCATCTCACTGTACATTTTTTTCTTTAACTAGCTTGTGATTTGAAACTTTTTCCACAGTAAACTGCTGAGTATATGTATGTCTTCCTGATTTTCACTTAATGCCTGAATAACAAGGCTGAAATGCACCAAGATCCTTACTCTGCCTAAATGTTGACTTAAGAATTAGTCCTCAGACCCCCCTGTACAATAAATGGCACATGAAAGAGCCTTCCATGGCCATCTGGTGCCAAACAGAGCCTTCTATCAGCTGCAGTTCACCTTCTCCTATGGTTCCTGTGAGGAATGGATTTTCCAGCACCTTGGCTCGCCCTGTGTTTTCTATTCAGGTGTTTATGGTCTCTAATCAGCACCAAACTTGCCTGTACTGGAGTTTATCCCATACCTACAGTGGAGTTTTCCTCAGGGCTTCTCCTGGCCTGCTTTCAATCTCTGGGGTCACGTGCTTCCAGAGTGAGATGGAAAGCACCTTTTATTTACTAAATGGACAAAACCCCCAGTAAAGCTGCCCTGGCTTTGGGTAATTTCAGTCCAGTGAACCACAGGGCTTGCTATTGAGGTTTTCTTATAGATTCTCTGCAGCCTCTGTAGGAAATTCCTTTATAAAATGAGGGAAACAGTGTCCTGAGCTTGAGGTGGCACCTGCTGCAGCTGAGACTGGTGGGAGCCTTCCCCTGCCTTGGCTTTGTGTGCCCTGTCCACCAGACCTCCTCCACACCTTAGGAAATGCATCAGCCTTGACTCGGGGTGTGACACCTGGGGCTCTCCCACATCACAGGGGCTCTAATGAGAGAGGACACCTTTAAATTCCAGATACCCTTAGGTGTCCTCCAGGAGCCAGGGCCTCACTGCTGTCAGGGTGTTTTGCTTCCTCCCGTTGGTTTCTTTCTCTCTCCTCCCCACACCTGGCCTTGTGTAAGGAGGACTGTCTCTGAAAATAAATTAAACTGAAGCACCTACACCAGTGCCTTTATTTTTTCCAGGAAACAATATTCCCTCCCCTGACATGTGCCAAGTAGCTGGTGGCAAGCTGGAAGGCTGCACAAGTCCTTGGGACTGCCTGTACGAACAAAAGTTGTTACGACGTGCCTGCAAAAACTTGTGAATATGCTTTGGGCACATGGAAATGCCTCCTGGCGCCTGGGTTCAGAGGAGAACATAAGGGACATAAGAGTCCAAAAGCACCCTGCAGCAGCATCCTCCCAGCCAAGCCTTCCACACTGCAGGGCCCTGAACCTCTTTCTCCCTCTCCTGGTAAATAGGAGCTTGGTGTGACCTTTTTACAAGGATATGTAGTGATAGGACAAGGAGTAATGGCTTTAAACTGAGAGTGGGCATGTTTGGGTTAAATATCAGGAAGAAATTCTTCACTGTGGGGGTGGTGGGACACTAGAACTGTCCCCAGAGAAGCTGTGGATGTCCCATCCCTGGAAGTGTTCAAGGCCAGGTTGGATGGGTCTTTGAGAGACCTAGTGTAGCAGAAGGTGTCCCTTCCCAGGGCAGCAGGGTGGGAATAAGATGAGCTTTAAGGTTCTTTTCATCTCAAACCTTTGTGATTCACTCAGAGCTGTTTTACACACTGCAAAGGGAAGGATTTGCCTCCAACTGAGGTGCCCACCAGCATCATGGTATCTGCACACAGTGGCAACATCGGGGCAAAACATTTCTGTCAAACCCTTACAGCACAAGGAAAATGCGTTTTTCTATGGAAAATTTCATGGGAAGAGCTCCTGAGGGCATCACCCTCACAGCCCTGCAGGATGTTGGCTTCCACAAGGAAGGATGTTTTATAGTGCCTGCACTATATTGACCAGGTTTTGCTTCCTGACACCGTACACCCATCACCTTCCACTGGCCAAAAATCCCAGTTCTCCTTATTGTGTGGCATTTCCCAGTGCAGTGCAGGGCAGGAGGTCCAAGTCCTCGCCAAAGGCAGTGTCCCCAGAGCAGCAGCTTAGCAGAGGGTGCGAGCGCGGAAAGTGAGAGTGAGTTTGCTTCGTGTCACTGGTGAGTGCTGCCGGCATTTCCGCCAGCTAAATTTGGGGGCAGCCACTAAAAACAAATCCCGAAACCACTGAAATTGAGGGGGTTTTGTCTGGTTTCTAACAGAAGAAATAATTGCCAGCATCAGCTCTGAATAATTTCACGCTAAGTCACGACGTGCAACAGTCCAAGGTTTCAGAACACGAGAGTTAGCCCAGAACTCTTTCTCAGTTTTGCTTTGAGGTAAGTTGGTGATTCAGAATGAAACCTGGCTAAAACCATGATGGTTACTTAGTTTTAAACGTTACCCTACCCTACCTAGGAATATTTGGGGCTCATAAATGAGAGCCCTCTGTGCCCAAAGAGGCTGAAGCTCACTTCAGGCAGGAGAGCAAACATCCAAGGAACGACTTGGGGGAAGCTCTAGGGGAATTGTATTTCCCTCAGGCAAGTTCAACACCTCATTTTCTTAAATGTCTTTAATTTATACACACTACGAAGCAAAGATTTTAAACCAAAAATTTTGGTGCAGCAGCTGGGACCCCATTTCTTGCCCACATCTTCACTGTTGGGTGGAGGTGAGGAAATGTGAAGAAGATGCGTTTGATGGAGGTGCCAGCGTGGGAGACACTTGGCATGGAAGCTGTTGGAAAAAATCAGCTTCCAAGCGCCGTGGTAGGGAAGGTTTTGCATAGGATGCTGCACACTTATCTGGAGTTTCAAAACTCAAAAAAAAAAAAAAAAAAAGAAAAGAAAAAAAAAAGAAAAAGAAAAAGAAAAAGAAAATAAAAATAGGCATTTTTCATCTGATTTCTCCCTCCCTCCTTTACGTTAATTACATTAACGTAATTAACCGGCTGTTCTAACTCCGTGCCCTTGCACAGAGCGTTCCCGGGGCGCTGGCAGAGGCACGGCCCGGGCCCTGCCCCGCACACCCCGCACTGAGGGATGCTCTCGCCCGTCCCGCCCCGCCGGGGCCGCTCCCTCCTCCCTCCCTCCCTCCCTCCCTCCCTCCCTCGTTGTGCCGGGGACCTCTAGCGGCACCGGGAGCCGCCAATGGCCGCTCCTCCTCCGGGCACCTGCCCCGAGCTCCGCCATTCCCCCTGCGGCCGAGGAGATGGAGGGGGAACCAGAACGGGCTCTGGGTCTGGGCTTTCTGCAGCCCGGTGCGCACACAGCCCGTCCCTGCAGTTTGTGCTGGCTGTGTAGTGAGGATATTGCCCCGGTACTGAGCCTGCTTCCCAGGACAGTGGGCAGCAGATTTCACCTCCAAGTATCCTAAAATGTAGCTTCGGAGGATTAAAATCTATTTTTGCTTTCTCTCCTTTTTCCTGATTTCTTGTTGTAAATCGACATTTCTTTGGCATCGGTGACTATGGAGAGGATGTGGTTTAGAAGTTCAGTTTCACTCCATGTCCCCTCCCTGCTCCAGATAGGCCCAGAAAGAGAAGAGAGTCCCCTCCTTCTCCTGCACTTCTTCCCACTTCTTTCCAGCGCCCTGCTGACGCTTTCTCATAAGACCAGATCCCTGGACAAAACCAAGCTCCTGGGCCAAAATGGGCTGATGAACTCAGCCTCATCTCCTGTCTGGGCATCCTGGGGTGAGAAACAAGTCCCATGTGCCCCTGTCCCATCATCTTCCACCCAGGGCAAGGAGGTTTCCTGTCCCCCAGGCCAGCTGCTGTCACCTCAGCAGCCCCTGTGGTCCCTGGCCAGTGGCTGCTGCATGGAGGAATGCCTGAGTGGCCTTTGCCATGCTCCATCTGCACCAGGCAGGGCTTGTCTCAAACCCACAGGTGATGGGGGGTGACACATTTCCCCCCCCCCTTACAAAAATTACGTTTCTTCCCTTAAATGTGGGGTTTTTTCACCAGCTCCTCATCCTGCCTTGCCTGTGCGGGGCAGGCTCTGTCGTGAGCCCCAAACACGGCTTCACAAATGGTGTGCAGCAGCAATCATACAGACATGAGAGCAACCACTTCCTCCCTCCAGCAGCTCTGTGAATCCACACCAGGACCTGCAGACAGCTCTGCACACCCTCCTCAGCTCAAGCCTGGAGAAACATCTGCCTTCAGAAATTCAGAAGGCACTCAGCACCCCTTCCCTGCTGCACCATGCACACACAGGAGTGACAGCAAAGTGGCTTTTCCCTTTGGAGCATCTTATATTGGGAGCAGTGCATCACAGTGGCTGTGGTAGGCTGGGGTTCCTTCCTGTGCCTCCTGGAAGCCCTGGAGGTGTTAGATAACACATCACCCTGCTCAGGGCTGAGTGCCAGGGCCCTGCAGGCACCCTGCACCCTCAGGAGGCCAGAGAAAGTTCAACGCCACCTGAGAAAGGGGAACTTGCCCCTTGGCAAGCTCCCTTCCTCCAGCAAGAAAGTAAGGAAAGGAATCCCAATGTGCCATCCCACTGTGGCATTGCCCCATCTGGCTCCTCAGCGGCAGGCAGGACAGCAATCTCGCCCAGCTGCATTTTAGGGAAGGCTTCCCTCCAGGAAACAATCCTTAAGGAAACATTTAGATTGGCCTAAGGACATGGTTTGCCACCTCTTGAGCTGGGTGCCTCAGCAGACATCCATTGAAGCTGCCCTCTGGCCCTGGTCTCCAGTGCCCAGCAGAGAGCATGGTCTGTCTGCTCAGGGCTATTTCTGTCACAGAGGCCCTCACTCCATGCATGAATTTGCATCTAATTAGCATTTGCTTAGTGGACCTTACTCAAGGGCCTCAATGTGGTACCTTTCTTTTACCTTGGACTGGTTTTTGGTGAAAACTGAGTCATCCAAGTGGTAAGCACTGTCAAGCTTAGTACATTTTACAAGACTTTCTCCTTTCACAAGAATTCCATGTGAAGGTACACGATCCCTTGGCCCAGCCAGCCATGGGGAATTTACCAACAGATATGCTCAACCTCAAAGAACGGGATGAAAACATTCACATCTCAAGAAGAAAACGTGTTTCTGAACATAAAACCACCTTCCCCCTCATCCTCAATTCAGTCAGCCACTAAAAACATTACAAATATTAATCACATTGTCAATACACATCACACCAGAAAAGGTGTTTGCGGTTTTTAACTAACAAGTCAACCATACAAATCAAATACTGGGAACAACTTGTCTGCAAAATAAAAAGCACGCAAGCACTGAAATAGAATGATTTGGGTGTTGGGTGATCCAGCAGCATGAAGCCAGTGGGCAATGCCCACCCGTGCTGGTGAGTCTGGCTTCAGACCTGGCAGCTGAGGCTTTGGTGGGTCACTGGTGTGTGCAGAGGCTGGGGTGAAGCAGCTTTGGCAGTGGAGAGGCAGTGGGAGCTGTGTTGGGAAGCACTGGAAGCCCTGTCTGCCTGTGGGAGGATGGCAGCACCAGCCCCCAGCAGGCTTCCCTCTCTGGAGCCAGGCTGGCCTGGCTGTGACCAGACCTTTTGTTCCCTGGTAGGAGAAAGAGCTGAAGGCAGAAACTGCTTTTTCACCTGGAGGCATTCTGTCTGCCAGCCATGGCCAGGCCATTAATTCATGAACCAGTGTGGGAGGGGAGACTGTACATGTCCTTATCTACACCTTCCGAGGAGCAGTGAAGTCAGGCAAGTGAAACTACACTGTCTCCATTTCTAGTAAATAACTAATTCTACTCTTCATAGGGGGTGGCATTTAAATCAAATTAGAATGATTACTCTATTGTCCCAGAGTAATTGAATGCACTAAAAAAACACAATCAAAAAAACCCCAAAAACCAAAAAGAAAACCCAGCCAAACAGAAAACCCCTCAGATTAGACCACTGCAAAGAAGTGCCTTTGCTCACTTTGTGAATTGTATAATTAATGGTCAAAGCCAGCTGAAGTCATCAGATGACTACCACACTGGAGAGATGGGAAATTACTGGTCTCCCTCAAATTTCCCCCAACTCTTGAAAAAAAAAAAAAATCCCCTTTGTTTCTTGCCCTTTTAGAAATATTCTTCCTTATTCCCATTTTCTATCAGCCAAGCTTTAACTCATTCTGACACCAACCATTTGCAGCCACAGCAGTCACTTCCCCTCCTGAGCAGGGACATTCACATGGTTACAGGGAGCCAGAGACTGAAGCCACACTTGGGCGGATTTCCTAAGAATCCTGAGCTGAATTCCTGCTCACCTGAGGGTAGCCAGCAGTAGATGATGTGATGGCAGCACTGCTGTAAGAGCTGGGTAAGGAAGGAGACCTGTTCCTGCACTTGAAAATTATTTCAAAGTAGCAGGATTTTAGACATCTTCTAGCTCAGACTTTGATTGTGGGTGTGAAGAACAAAACACTTCTGTCTGACTGCACGTCTCAAAACGACATATTTTAACAGCACCAAAGTGCCTGGGCTGCTGCAGACAATTAATGCTAGTTGAGAACCAAATAACAATAACAAATTAAAAAATAATAATTGTCACTGTCATATTTTCTGAAAAATTTGCCCAGGATTTTCTCCTAGGAAGCTGAGAAGCCTCAGAGAAAATTGGAAACAATAATGATCTGATTTGCTTCTCCTGTGCTTTGCTGCTTTAGAATGTAATTTAGAGATTGTTTATCCAACATGTGAATTGTTTTAACTTAATGACCAATCTCAGTCAAACTATGTTGGGACTCTGGAAGGAGTCACAAGTTTTTCATTAGTATCTTTTAGCCTTCTGTCTGTATCCTTTCTCTGTTCTTTAGTATAGTTTAGTATAGTATTCTTTAATATAGTATAGTATCATAAAATAATAAATTAGCCTTCTAAAAACATGGAGTCAGATTCATCATTTCCTCCCTTCTTCTAGGAACCCCAAAAATACCACAAATAATTTGTTTCCATAACATGCAAACATCACAAGCAAAATACCAGGGGAATAACAAATGAATATTTTAACAGTCCCTAAATATTTCCAGCATGGCTCACAGGCAAGGTCCCTCTTTGGGATTTCTGGCTTCCTGGTGCTAAACCGTACAACTGCAATTTGTAAAGAAACCAATGTATACCACTTAATTCCCTGCCTTGGATCCTTGTCCATGAGATGGAAATCATTCCTCTGTGTCTCCTGGCAGAGGTAAAATCTGTGCAAATGCTAGGGTGGTAAGCAGGGGGGATGCTTGGCCCCTGATGGAGAGGAATTATCCCTGCCTCTGCAAGGGGCTGCCTTGGAAGTGCTGGGGCTTCCCACTTGTGCAAAGCCTTCCCAACAGGAAGGAGCTTAGAGCCATGGGGCCTTAAAAGGCAATTTTTTTCTCCCTGTGCTGAGGTCAGGCAGGAGCCTTGTCTGGCCTGGCTGAGCTGTGGCTCGTGGCTTTGTGGGGTGGCTGAATGTGATGCTGAGCAGGCTGTACTTTTATGTGTAGAGAAGGGAGTTTGTTGTTTCATGGAAGCATCTTCCCTTAAGCTAAGATTTGATTCTGTTTTTTTCCTAAAAAAACTTTGTTTTGAGGCAAATTTTCTTTATCTCCCATGTACATAAAAAACTCCCCTGAAAATGCAAAAAGCTTGTACCATTTTGTTTCTGGTTTTTATGGAGTGCTTAGAAGTCTCTCCACTTGCAATTATGCTGACAGATCAAACCCTTCATGATCACAAATCATTTAAAGCATGAAGCATCAGGTGTAGCTACAGTACAGCCCAGAGACTCAAGAGTTTTCAGTAAGCATTAGCAGCTAAAATGCTGCAGTCTCCATGAATACTTTACTAGTAAATGAAACCCCAAGAAGCAAAATTTCCTCTATGAAAAAAGAATTTGGCAAATATATTCCCAGGCATGTGAGGGAGGAGACCAACCTCAACTTTGACTCAGGAGACAAGACTGGAGAAGCAATGGCATGTAATAAATATATTACAACAATATATAGTCAGCAAAACTTGAAAGGTACTGTTTAAGGTGGAAAGGATCTGTCTGGTCTTACAGGTCAGCCCTAAAAGGTAAAATTTGATGGCTGCAAAATAAATTCTTCCATATAATCCAGACCTTTACAGCATATCCAAAATTCAATCTCATTGAATGCTTAGGTTAAGATCAATCTGCTTTATGCAGTACATTTTCTTATGGAGACACACAGAGTTGCAACACAACAAAGAGAATAGGAGCAGAAGGTGTGGAGGGTTTGGTGAAGTCCCCTGCCCATGGCAAGGGGAACTCAGGGGAGATCTGCTAGGGAAGGGAGCTGCAGAGAAATGTGAACCCAGGCCCTACACAGGAGCAAAAACAACACCCAAGAGCCACATGAGAGACAACTTAAACTTGCAAATTTAGAGAGATTTATTAAACCTTAACAAAAATACAACAAAGGACTACATAAGGAAAAAGCTGCAGCCCTGGGAACTGCCCCTCGTGCATACCACATGGCCAGCTCATCTTCAAGACGGATGCTCAGTCTTTTATACCCCTGGGGGTTGCGCCAGCCAGCCCTGGCCCCTCCCAAAGTCTGTCAGTCAGCTCTCCTTTGCCATTTATCAATGGAGATTGCTTTCTTGTAACTGGATTGGAGCTCAGGTATTGCCATGCCTCACCCCCTAAGCACAAAGCTTTTCCATTTCACTGCCCGTCGTGGTTTGACCGGAAGTGGGACATCTGGGATATCTTGTTCTTGCTGTGGTCACCAATGGGTGTTCGGATTTTAAGATGAGCACCTGGTTTGACCAGTGGGGCATTGGATCCGCCTCAGAGACCACAAACCCAAGGAGTTAAAAGCAGGGCTCTTGTCCTTCAGAGCCCTCTTGGGATTTCCGGCGGGAAGGGTTGGGCCTCCCTGCCCCGGCCCAGTTGCTGCTGGGCTGGGGGAGGGGAAAGCCGCGTGGCCCATCTACGGTAGGCCCGGATTCGGTGGAAGGGTGGGGGAGCATTGAGCGACCTGTTTATTCCCCCCCCCCTTCCTTAGAGACGGAGAGAATGCAGCCTGTGCTTGAACTGTTACCTTGAAGCTTGATATCATGTGCTGGCAGCACGGCTGAGAGGAGAAGGGGGGGGGGGCAGCGAGCAGCCCAGCCGCTTGGGAGAGCTTTTAACTCTTGTGGATAGTGAGAACTTCATGGAACATTACCTTTCCTAGGAAAGGGATAAGAGTGGAGGATGAAGGAAGAAATAGGCCAGAAAGGGGGTCTGGCAAAGAGAAAGAGATGTTGAAGGAAAGGAGGAAGATGGAGTGGCAATTTTGCTGGACTCCTTTGTTGTAGATCCATGGACTGTTTCCTGGTGATACAGAGGCTGCATTGCAGGGGGAAGCGGAGGCTCAGAGCCAGGAGAGTTTGGTGTTGAGACCCCTCGGCCCCAGGGGGTATAAAAGAAATGGGGGGGACAAAGGTCCCAGAGATGAGAGTGTGCTCTGCTTGGAACGAGACGAGGCATCCTTAAAAGGCCCACCCTGAAAGCAGGCCTCTGCCCCATCCCATGCCTGGTGGTGAGAGCACCTTGGCATGGAAAGGAGATGTCACAAGATAGCAGGACTCCGGGCGGTGCTAATTGTGACAAGAAGTCCGTGGCACAAGGAAGGACTCCGTCTACTCTTCATGAGCTGAAGATTTGATTTTCTAAAGGGTGGTGCCAGACCGAGTGTGGATAATTTTGGGAAATGTAAATGTACTGGGGATCTGGTAGGAGGAGGAGGGGGAAGTGTTTCTGTGTAGTTTTCATTTTTCTTGTTTTTTTTTTTTTTTTCCTTTGTGGTTTATTTTTTTGTAGTTTAAAGTTTTTTTTTTTCTTTTTCCTCCAGCAGGAGCCCGCTTTGCTTATTTCCGGGTACCACCTCACAGCAGATGCCAGGAAGAGGGAATTTTCATGGGGGCACTGGCATTGTTCCCGTGTCAAACCATAACAGTGTCCCATGCAAGGGACATGTGTGCAGCCTTCTCTTTACCTGTCCTAGACAGCCCAGGCTGTCTGATGGCAACAGTATAGGGGGGAAAAGGGAACTATGGGGGGAACAGAGGGCATCTAAACTACAATAATATAACTATACATCACTAAAGCTTTTCTTAATATTCACACAATATGTATCCCTTAATTGCGAGAGCCAATCCTCTCATTATCCATCTATGACAGCCATGTAGAAGTTCTGGCCTTATAAATGAAGCCCTTCCTGCATGAGGAGTGTGTGTCCCAAGGCAGCCCAGGTCCGTGCAGGAACACGGCACGTGCAGGGGTGTGTGGCACCTCTGGCTGGATGGCAGTTCTGGCTGGGTGGCACCTCTGGCTGGGTGGCAGTTCTGGCTGGATGGCAGTTCTGGCTGGGTGGCACCTCTGGCTGGGTGGCAGTTCTGGCTGGGTGGCACCTCTGGCTTGGTGGCAGCTCTGGCTGGATGGCAGCTCTGGCTGGGTGGCAGTTCTGGCTGGGTGGCAGCTCTGGCTGGGTGGCAGCTCTGGCTGGGTGGCACCTCTGGCTGGGTGGCACCTCTGGCTGGGTGGCACCTCTGGCTGGGTGGCACCTCTGGCTGGGTGGCAGCTCTGGCTGGGTGGCACCTCTGGCTGGATGGCACCTCTGGCTGGGTGGCAGCTCTGGCTGGGTGGCAGCTCTGGCTGGGTGGCAGCTCTGGCTGCTTCCTCCCAGCACTGCGCCCTGCTCGTGCTCGGCGCCACGTGGGCCGCTCTGCGGGTGAATCATTGCTGTGGGGCAAACAGATTTGTCTCTTGGCTCTGCCCTCACCCAGTCTAGGCTGCAATAGCCACAAAAGCCAGACTTCACTCTGATCACCACCTTTGTTAAGAAAGGTTTTCATTAACAAATGTTTTTATTCCGCAACAAGCTGGTCCCACCTTCCCCCAAAAGCCACAGGACTCTGCAGGATCAGGGCTTGAGGAGGTGGAAATACACACACAGAGGTGCTGAGTGCTTGGGGCTGCCTCTGCACCTGTTGCAGGCACTCTTTGAGCAAGCAAGAACAAACCACTCTGAAAAAAAATGAAGTGCCAAGATCTCCAGCTATTCACTGCTCACGGTAACTTCTCTGAGGTTTGTTTCCTTTCCCACAATAAAGCACAGAGTACTCTGCTCTCTCACATGCAAATGCTGGGTAGATAAATCAGCAGACAAAGCTGAGGTATTGGGGTGGGTTGGAAAGTGCACAGGCAGGCCCAGAGGGTGAGGGTGGGCAGGACAGGTTCTAGTTGGAGGCCAGGAACTCCTTGTGTGCCCTAAGGGTCAATACTGGCTCCAGTCCTGCTCAATATCCTCATTAATGACATGGACAGAGTGGCAGAGGGCACCCCCAGCACATTTTCTGATGGCACCAAGCTGGGCAGAGTGGCTGATTTGGCACAGAGTCGTGCTGCCATCCAGAGGGACCCTCACAGGCTGGAGAAGTGGGCTGGCAGGAATTTCATCAAGTTCAGCAAGGAGAAACACAAAATCCTGCATGTACAGAAGAACATCCCCAGGCACCAGTATAGGCTGGGGGCCAACCTGCTGGAAAGCAGCTCTGCAGAGGAAAGGACCTCAGGATCCTGGTGGATCAAGCAGCTCTGCAGAGGAAAGGACCTCAGGATCCTGGTGGACACCAAGCTGAGCACCAGGCACCAATGTGCCTTTGTGGCATAGAAGGGAAATGACATCCTGGGGTCCCTCAGGAAAAGTGTTGCCAGCAGGTTTGGGAGATGATCCTTGCTCTGCTCAGCACTGGTGAGGCCACAGCTGGAACCCCAGTTTGGTTCTGGGCTCTCCTTGGAGAGACAGAGACATGGACATACTGGAGAGAGTCCAACAAAGGGACACAAAGATGATGAAGAGACTGGAGCAGTCTCCTGAGAGGAAAGGCTGAGAAAATTGGCACTGTTCAGCCTGGAGAAGGCTCAGGGGGATCTCAGTGATGTGTATTAATTCCTGCAGGGAGGGTGCAAGCAGGACAGAGCCAGGCTCTGTGCAGTGCTGTGCAGTGACAGGATCAGAGACAGCAGGCACAACCTGAAGCACAGGAGGATCTGTCTGAAAATCAAGAAACACTTTTTCACAGTGAGGGCAAGGAGCGCTGGTACAGGTTGCCCAGACAGGTTGTGTCTTGAAGATATTCACAAGATGTCTCGACACAGTCCTGGGCAGTCAGGTCTGGGTGTCTGCTTTAGCAGTGTGGTCGGACCAGCTGCTCCTCAGAGGTCCCATCCAGCCTTCCACTCTGTCATTGGCTGAGGCATTGGTGCGTGGAAGAGAGCACCCCATGGCAATGCTCATGCAGATGCTAATTTTTGCCACAGGATTTAACACAGGTATGTGTTAAACACGGCCAAAACCTGGCCATAACACGGCCTAAACATTGACCGCAAAGAATAAATGGAAAAGACTCACAAGTCACAGACTATGAGGGTGCCCTGCCTAAAAAATTGTTGTATAGGATCATAGAGATCCAGACTGAAAGAAGATGTGCATTTTTGGCACATTTTCCATCACACACACTCATTTCTGTGGTTTGTGATCATCTTCTGTGTCGGTTGTGTTTTGCTCATGTTGTAGCTGTACGTTATGAATTTGTGTGTGCACATATAGCACTTGTGGCCCTGGAAAAAGAAAATAACAGATAAAAATAGGACTTTAGTTCTCCAAATTTGCCTTATGATTGTGTTTTTTTTAATAAGTATTTAAACGTTGTTTTTAACCACAGAAATCAGATACCAAGAAAACTTTCATCTTATTCCTGCAAAAGCAAAATGGAGTTTCTAAGTCATAGCACAGCGTGGGAGAAAGTGTGTTTCATGCTCACTGGAGGAAGTTATTTTAGAATGTGAATTTCTCCTGCTAAGGTGCCCTGACCCTCCTGACCAAGAGCTGCCCCTGTTAGCACAGCTACCCCCTCTGCAGCCAGGCTTAACAAAGCCACAGCCACATGGAAATAGTGGTGGTTGCAGGGCCCACCCCCAGGGCTCCATGCCCACATTTTGGGGCTGGAGTCAAGGGATTGTGGAACCGAGCAGCTCCCAAAGCTGCTGCCATGTGGTGCCCCACTGCTTGGGATGCTGAAATGAGCTGTGCCACCTCTCTGACTGTCGTGACTTGGTGCTGCCCAATCATTTCCAGAGCTGGTGCTGCCTGTGCAAAACAAAATCAGTCATATCATGCAGAAGCAGATTTCAGCTGCTTTGTAATTCAGTATTTCCACTTAGATTTAGCGCCAGATTAGGTCTCAAACAAATCAAAACTCCAGTAATTGTTTTCTTCAGATTTTTATCACAAATTGGTAGGAATCTTTAGATTTTTATTCCTCTACAATTCCCATCATATCAAGTTAAAGCCTCTAAAACATTGTCCTCCCCATGCAGATGCTGTTACTAAATGGGTGAATGTCAAAATCAGGGATTCTCCTAATTTCTGCTCTTCTGCCAGATGAATAATGGTGACCTGGGATGCAGGGGCTGAGCTGTGGAAAATCCCTGCCTGTTGCACCAAAACTGAAAGCATCTGGAGATTTTTGTGTCTACACTCAAAGCTTCCTGAAAATGTTTTGCACTAGAAGACAGAAAATGTAACCAAAGCCAATGGGGAAAGCAAGAAGGGAGAGGAGATGATGATACAATGGAAAGAGGAGGCGCAAACTTCCTGCTGTCTCTCTGTCAAGGGGCTCTTACCTCATTTGTTGTGCTGCCTTGCCCTCAGAAAGTCCAGCTCCAAATCATCTCTCAACTCTGGGAAATCCCAGCAGGTGTAAACAGCTGAGGTGCTGAGCAGCAGCCCTGGAGGGAGCACAGTGATGGAGCCCCAGCACGTGCCTGCAGGTGCAGCTCCGGCTCCTCCCGAGCTTCCCTCGCCGGCCGCAGCCGCCACCAGGGCCGGGCTCAGCTGTGGCCTCAAGGACCTGGTCCCACAGGAGCTGCAGCCTGGCTTTTCTGCTGGGCTGGGAAGAACATCCATGGCAAGGTCCCCAGCAGCAAAAGGAGGCTGCAGGGAGCCTTTGTGGGATGGCAGAGAGCGGAGGATGCCCTGAGGATGGTGTGAGAAGAGCCACAGTGACTCTGAGGTGCACATCTGTTCTGAAATACACAACATCTGGCTCTGGAGGTGGCATGTGGAGGCTGCCAGGCTGGGACCTGGCTGGAGACATGCCACGGTTAAGGACCATGGTGCACATTTCAGGAGAAACACCCTCCATGCCAAGTGTTTGGGCAGGACCCCCCAGAGGTGTCTCCTGTGCCCTGGCAGCAGGGACACCCTGGGACAGCAGGTCCTGCTCACCCTGGGCTGTGGGACTCTGCTTGCTCCCTGCCAGGCCCAGGGAGGTGTCTTTATGCAAACATGCACACAAGAGAAGAAAGCCTGGACCTAGCTTTGAAGTTGAACCTCACTCCTCCAATCCCACCCTGCGTTCCACTGGGCTCAGCCAAGAGCAGAGTCTCCTAAATGAGATGGCTGCAAACTGGGCTGGACAGGGCTTCTCTACCCTGTCTGAGGGGAGATCCCTTTTGACTCATCCAGGGCTGCAGAGGCAGGGAGTGGATCCCCACAGGTGGGAGAGGATCCCCCAGTGCCCTGCCCCATGGAAAGGGCCTCGCTGCTGTGCAGGGCGGGGAGCTGCAGCCGTGCTGGAGCCGTGCAAACGGGTGGAGCTGGGCTGCGCTCCTGTAGCACAGCACCTGCTGCACACAGGGCAGGAGCGTGTTTTGCACAAAAGAAGAACCCACTTCCTTTGTTCTGCACTGCGAAAAGAAAAATAAAATCAGGTGGAGATCATTGCTTTCCCTCTGTCTTATTCCCAAGGCCCTGGGCACAGTTGTCACCCTGGACACGGCTGTCACCCAGCAGTTTGGGCTCTTCCATCTGTTTTTGAGGCTGGTGGTGCCACTTGGGCCATCTTCCCCCTCCGGGGGAGGAGGGGCTGAGAGCCCAGCGACCCTCCTGTATCCAGGCCCCCTTTGCACAGCGCCGGCACTTCCCGCTGCCGTGGGCTCCATGGGCAGCCCCCGTGCCCAGGCAGCCGCAGCTCTGGGCCGGCAGCACATGATTCCTCTCCTGGGATCTGCAGCTCTCCTTTCAGAGCCCGGTGAGCCCAGGGGACGGGAGGGGCTGTACAAAGGGCCTTGTTTGACTGCTCGGAAAAGTCCCGGGCGCGAATTTGCATCGCAAACCTCCGCGGCCATCCCTGCCACGCTCGGGTGGCGCCGGCGCCAGGCGCTGCGGGCCCCTGGGTGGGAGCCAGAGGATTTTGCTGAGCTTCATCCACGTGTATTTCCTCGACGGTGTTAATTTGTGGGGACAAAACTCTCCCGTAAGGAGGGTGGGCAGGTGCGGTGCCGCAGTGAGACCCGATGGGAGCGGTGTTTGTCTGTCTGAGCTGCAGCTGTTTGTCCTGTTTGTCCTGTTTGTCCTGCAGTGCTTTTGGGAGGGGAAGGGACGGTCCTGGGTCTACCCGCTGGGGTGGGCTCAGCATTTCTGTAGAAGCAACACTTCTCTAATGTTAAATCCATTGGCTGCTTTCACCATCACAATGAAACACCTCAAGAACATTCGAGCCCCACGCAAGTCTGACTAGCTTAACTCTTGACAGATGTGCAAGTAGAAAACCCCTATTTTACTCCTATTTTACTAGGGAATATTTTTAATAATTTACTCAGCAGTTATTCTGTTATTAGCTGACCTTTCCCTCTGTGTAATATAAACCCTCGAGCAACAAAAGGATCTTCATTAATAGACAAGCTTGTTAGCCAATTTTCACTATTACTCTTGCTAGGTACCTTCAACTTCTAGTAAATTCATGACCATAATGTGTAATTTCCATACAGATGACTCACAGTACATGAGTACACAGATTAGTACTGAGTTTAATGTCACTGTTTTAAAACATTAGAAATATTATGCAATTAAATAATTAGTGAAGATTTATTGACCCAGAGGGAAATATGGAAGTTTAGCTTAACTGTAATTTTAACCTTTGTATTTCTTGGCTTCAGTTTTTCAGTAGCATCCTGAATGCCGCATGATGGGAATTTCCTGGTTTATTAGGAATTTTTTTGAGGGATAAAACCAGACACCAGCAAGATCATCACCACCACCACAAAAAAACCCCAAACTCTAGAACCATTTAAAAAAGCATAAAAATTCCTCTTGGGATTTGAAAACCCTAGTGGTCTCCGGTAAAAAAGCCACCATGGGGAAGGCCATCCTGCTGGCCACAGGGCAGGCTGCACTTCTGCAAACATTTGGGAAGTGCTGGGAAGGAAAGGGCTCTCTCCATGCTATGGGACACACACATACAGGGCTGAGGGATAAATCACAGCCCTCCATGCTGTGGGACACACACATACAGGGCTGAGGGATAAATCACAGCCTTCCATGCTGAGGGACACACACATACAGGGCTGAGGGATAAATCACAGCCCTCCATGCTGTGGGACACACACATACAGGGCTGAGGGATAAATCACAGCCCTCCATGCTGAGGGACACACACATACAGGGCTGAGGGATAAATCACAGCCCTCCATGCTGAGGGACACACACACATACAGGGCTGAGGGATAAATCACAGCCCTCCACTCCTCGGCACTGTGTGGGCACAGAGCCCACCGTGAGAGTTCCAGCTGGGACAAGGGGCTTTGCCCCACTTTCACTGCACAATGTGTCGTCTTAATAACAAAAATATTTTTCCACGGAGGGCAAATTGGTTCATTCAACTGGGTCTCTGCACTAAGGAGCCGTGCCTGGTGATGTCTATGAGTGTGTGAGAGGCAAATCTGGGTTTCACCAGAGGCACAGCATGGCTTGCACTGGGCACAGACACAATAAGCTCCTTCGAGCATGTGCCACAATTTATTGTAAAAGCTGCTGCGGTCCGACCGCGCTGCCGTGGCCATGTGCGTGTGCCCGGGCTGAGCGCTCCGCGCCGCACGTGAACCAGGGCTGAAGATGTTTTTGTCGTTCGGTTGCATTTTGCATCCCTGTAGAAGTTTTCAGAGTAAAACCCCAAGTCGGCTCAGATGTCGGGAGCGATTGCCGCGCAGGTACAGTCATTTATCTTCTCCAGAACAGCCACTACTGAGAATATCCCCCGCGGCAGCAGCGTGCCTCTCACATACCGAAAGAAAAAAAAAAAGCCCCACCCAGAAAGAACACAGTTTTACTAACCCTAAGGAAAAAAACCCCAACAAAAAACAACAAACAAAAAAACCCCAAATCTCACGGTGCTTTTATAATGTGAGCGAATCCCGGGAGGCGCTCACACTGCCGAGGAGCCCCGGTGCGGGACGCGGGCAGGAGGCTCCGCGCTCGCTGCCCCCCAAAAGTCGGGCGGGAGGAGGAGGAGGAGGAGGAAGAGGAGGAAGAGAAGAAGGCGGCGGCACCGCGGCACTCAGGTTGGAGCCCCTGACCTCCCTTTGTGCTTGTGGGTTTGAGCATCCCAGCCCCTCGGGGTCCGCGCCGCCCGGGGAGAGAAGAGGCAGCGCTGCGTCCGTCGCGTCCCATCCCATCCCGTCCTGTCCTGTCCCGTCCCGTCCCGTCCCGTCCCATCCCTTCCCGTCCCGTCCCGTCCCGTCCCGTCCCGTCCCGTCCCATCCCGTCCCATCCCATCCCGTCCCGTCCCGTCCCGTCCCGTCCCGTCCCGTCCCGTCCCATCTCGTCCCGTCCCATCCCGTCCCGTCCCGTCCCGTCGGTGCTGGCGGCGGGCGGCAGGCGCGTCCCGGGAGCTGCCGCAGCCCCGCCGCCGAGGGGACGCCGCTGTCACCAGGCGTGAGCGCGGACCCCGTGCCCAAAGCGGGGAGAGCAGCCGGAGGGCGTGCGGGGAGCGGGGCTCGGTGCCGGGCTGTTCCCAGCTCCCCGATGGGACTAGCGCGGGTCACGGGATTTTTGGGGAAGGTTGGGGTTTTTTTTGGTGGAAGGCTAGGTTTTTTCCTCTGAATTTCTTCAGTTTGGTTGCTGCTTTTGTCCTGCCCTAGGGTTGTGAAAGTGATCCTCAGCACTTCTGCCTGCCGGTGGGCATTTTCTCAATGAAGCTCCCAATTCCCCTGACAGTAATGAGAAAATGATATCATTGCCACCAGATGAGTTTGGGACCTTCCTTGTGTGACAGGCAATCCCCCCTCCCAGCACCTCCAGTCCTTTCTCATATTGATTGGACTTGTGAAGAAACAAAATTAAGAGTAGCTCGTGATAAGAAAAGGGGAATGAGTCACAGCCACTGTTGAGATGCTCTCACCAAAATCACAAGAGAAGCATTTTTCCAAATGACTCGAGCTGTGTGCTGCTGGGAGGGAGCAGGGGACAGGGCTTTTGCTTTGTGATGAGGGCCAGCTCTAAGAGTGCCACTCCTGTTATCAATAAGCTGCAAGTTTCACGTCTGTTCTTATTCCAAGGGAGAGAGCAAGAGCTCGTGAGGCACCATGGAGATGGCTCTTGTGGAGGACGTGCTCCTGCCCACCAACCTCACCTCCAGCAACCAGAGCAGCTGCAATGTGCACAACCAACACTTCTCAACCAAAGTCATCTTCTCCCTTTTCTACACCATCCTGCTGGTGTTCGGTGCCTGTGGGAATATCCTGGCCCTCTGTATCACCTTCCAGCGCAGGAAGAAGAAACTCAACTCCACCAACCTCTACCTGGTGAACCTGGCGCTCTCCGATGCCCTCTTCACCCTGGCACTGCCGGGCAGGATCACCTACTACATCCTGGAGTCTGACTGGCCCTTTGGGGACTGGTGCTGCCGGATCACAGCTTTCCTTTTCTACATGAACACCTACGTGAGCATCTACTTCATGACCTGCGTGAGCGTGGACCGCTACGTGGCCGTGGTGCGCACCCGGCACCCCGGCAGGATTCGGAAGATGAGCCGGGCCAAGGCCATCTGCGTCCTCATCTGGGCCTTGGTGTTCCTGCAGACGGCTCCGCTGCTCCTGCGGCCCATGACGCGCAGGATGGGAGACAAGCTGACCTGCATGGAGTACTTCAACTTCGAGGAGATTCCCAATCTGCCCTACCTGCTCCTGGTGGCCTGCATGCTTGGCTTCTTCCTGCCTGTGGGAATCATCTTGGTGTGCTATGTGAGGATCAACCTCAAGCTCTGCCAGACGGCCAAGGAGAACCCGCTGACGGTGAAGAACGGGCACCACCACCGGGCCTTCACTGTCATCCTGGTGGTTCTGCTGGCTGTCCTGCTCTGCTTCAGCCCCTACCACCTCAACATTGTCCAGTTCATGGTCAGGAAGATCCTCTACCAGCCGTCCTGCCGTGAGCAGCAAGCCTTCAAGATGTCCCTGCAAATCACGGTGGCGTTCATGAACCTCAACTGCTGCATCGACCCCATCATCTACTTCTTCGCCTTCCGGGGCTACAAGCGGAGGCTGCTCCGCATCTTCAGGAACAGCGGCTCCCTGGCCACCTCCTCCACTGCCAAGACCCCCTCAGAGAGCAACAGCAACAGCCAGCCGCCCGGCTCCAGCTCCGTCTAGCAGCACCAGCCCTCCCTTTGCCCTGGCCTGTGGCTTATGTACCATTCCCGATGGCAGGAGGTGGAGTGGAGCTGCAGGACTAGCACCTTCAACAGGCCCATGGCTCCCCTGCCTGGAGCCAGGGGCTCTCACAAAGCCAAGCTGACAGGGACGAAGCCCTGCCTGGCTCTGTGTGCCTGGCTCTGTGTGCCTGGCTCTGTGTGCCTGGCTCTGTGTGCCTGGCTCTGTGCTCAGCACTGCTGCACCTGCCAGCCTGGAGCACGGAGAGGCTCCTTGTCATCCCAACCCTGAGGGGCAGCTCGTGCAGCTGCCCTGCCTGGCGCACCCAGCTGGAGGTGTCCCAGCACTGCACTGCTGCCCTCTCCTGTGCCTCTCTGCACCCCCTGTGGGGCTGGGGCGGGCTGGTAACCACCATGGGTGCCCTCTGCCCCCTTCCCTGCACTGCCCCTGGAGCACTACAGCAGCATCCCTGCAGGCTTCAGGGCAGAGAGCATGAGGAGATGGACTCAGGGCACTCCAGGGAAAGGCTGGGATATTATTTGCATGCAGAAGATGGCCTACAGCTCCTTCTCCACACTGACAAACAGCAGCTCTGCTCTCTGCCTGCCCAGCATCCCACTCCTGCACCAGGGCTCTGCGTGGGGCAAGCAGTAAGTGTGGGGCATGTGGGAGATGCTGGAAAAGCCCTCTCTCGAGCAAGAGGTGTGAGGATGTGAATTGTAGAGCTCCTGGATGTGCTGCTGCCTACATTCACCATTTGTGTGGCTGCTCCTTCCCCAGGGTGCCCTTCCTCGCACCTGATCGCACTGCAGTCACCCTAGGACGCACTGCAAGGAAGGGGATGGTGGGGATAGCCTGGATCCCAGCCCAGCTCTAAGGCTGCAAACCTGCCCTGGATGTGCTCATGGGGCAAACCTTCCCATTAGTCCTTAGCAGAGAAATAGGAACAAGAACTGAGAGTGGCCTTTTGTGACCTTGACCGGCCTAGAAGCTCGTGCCCTGAGGAGTCTGAGAGCCCTTTTATGGGAGTGTACTTGTGACTATTGCCAGAGCAGGAGAAGGAACCCTGGGACATCAGGTTCCTGCTGAGGTTTGTGCCTCTCAGACAAGGAGAAAGTTGGCAGGAGCCTCCTCAGCTCTTTGCTGAAATCACTAGACTATGATAAAAAACCCACACAGAGCATTTCACAGTTCCTGGCATGTCTAGTCTTTTCTTTGAAGTTGGAAGGGACAGACACACACACAGACATGAAAGGAAATAAAAAGCTACTTATTTTACTGAAAATTATACCTGAAAATGCTTCATGAACAGACACTTGATTAATACATATCATTCTTTAAGGTAATAACCTTTTTTATGCCTAGAAGGTTAATAATAGTCACATGCCGCCCTTCGTTGTTTTAAATGCACATGAAAGAGCTTTTGGACAGGTTTTACTTATGGTATGGGTTTGAAGGCTGAGGGCATGCTGAAGGCTGACTAAGAGGGATGCCTAAAACAACTCAGGTGGGAAACAGACTCCACTAGGTCCTTTCTGGAGGCTGAGCCCTCCTCAAAGCAGGTTTAACCTCAGTGCTGACCTGCAGAGGGCCTTTGTCTGAAAAGCATATTACAATGGACAAGAAAGAGCTGGGATGCAATAATATCAGGATGTCAGTGGTCTGAATACCCTTGAAGGAGTCTGGCTAGGTTGGTAGTTGCTGTACAGTTACATTGCCCTATTAATACATCTGGGAAGTGATGGCTGGAAGGGAATCTCTGCATCACCAACCACCATCATCCAGCAGCCCACCCAAAGCAGAACTGTGGCTGGCACAATGTCAGGCTGGACATGGCTTCATGCAGACAAGGCTTGGAAACTCCAGGCAAGGAGGGTCCCCTTGCTGAGGTGACAGTTCCCACTCTGCATTGCCCTCTGGATAAAACCATTTTTCCCACTGTCGTGTCTGAACTTCCCCATCCACATGTGGTGGCTGCTGCCCCTAACATCACCTACTCGTGCTATAAAGAGCTTGGCTCTGCCACCTTTGTAACTCAAATTCCACAGGACTGTGTTGGGGTTGCCAGTGGTTCACAGCTGTTTGTTTCCATGTGAGCACCAGAGCAGTGGCCAGCCCTCCTACTCAAGGTGAAGATGTTGAGATGTTTTGCCAAGCTGCAGCCCACAGCTGAGCAAAAGCCAGTCTATGACCAAGCCTTCTCAGGAGAAGGTGGAGTATAAACATAACCTTGTTTGCTCCTTATTGGACTCTGCTTTTCTCAGACGTACTTTATCAAGAAAGGCACCTCCACCTCTTGCCACCAGTAGGAGCCTTTGGAGTAGGAAACAGCTGAAGAGTTGGGTGTAGTGATGCACAATAAAGGAGGGATCCAGCCTTCCTCCTCTGGATGGACACCAGCCTCAGCTACTTTGCTTTTGAAAGTACCAATCCAGGGACAGCAGGCAATTAGCTGGAGCTGAGGGAACATCCATGAGATGGAGAAGGAGAGGACTTGGCCAGAGTGGGTCAAGAGGAATCGGGGCACAGAAGAACTCTGAAGAACCCTCTATTGCCCAGACTAGCTTACCCACCTGTGGGTGCTCCCAGTCGGCTTGCAAAATGAGCATTTCTCTAAAACTGAAGAGAAACCATACACATTTTGTCCATAGCATTTTGTCTAGAGGCACAGTAACATTTTCCTACCCTTTGCTGTTCGCCTGTTCAGTCCAAGCTCCTTGCATGGTTCTTGCTGTACACTGCTAGCCCAGCGCTGCCACGCTCAGACCCACCAGCGATGCCTTGGAATCACAAAAACGCATTAGCACAGAATCTCATTTAGGTTGGAAAAGACCTCTGAGATCATTGGGACCAGCCATTAACCCAGCACTGCCAAGGCCACCGCTAAACCATGTCCACAAGGGCAGCACCTGCCTGTCCTTTAAATACCTCCCCACGGGCTCTGCCCGGCCGCTGCTCCTGCCCTGCCCCGGCTGGGGGCACCCGTGGCGGAGGGAGCCCCGACGGTGCCTCCGGGCGAGAGCAGCAGCGCCGGTTCCCTCCAAAAGAGGGAGTCGGAACCTTTGCTCGGCGCTAGAAACACGCCCCCGGGTCTAAGCAGACGGTGACAGACGGGGCTGTGCTTCCCCCACGCGTCCGCTGCCGCGCAGGGATGCGGCGCCGTTGCTGCTGGAGGCTACGGGAGACACACGGGGACCGAAGGCGTTCCGTGCAGAGAGGTGCAACTGCACACTGTGCAGGCAATCCCTGCTTCTCTGCAGCCTATTGGTGCTGTGCTGTCTTCTAAGAGAAGACTGCACTTTTATCTGAGGGCAGAGTACCCTTTGTGGACACACAACAACAGGTAATACACACACAGATATAGGATATAGAATGTACTGTCTGCATCAGAAGAACATCCTGGGCTGCGTCAAAAGCAGCATGACCAGCAGGTCAAACGAGATTATTTTGTCCCTATATTCAACTTAGGTGCAATCCCACCTGGAATACTGCATCTGGGGTGCCCAGCACAGGAGCAACATGGACCTGTTGGAGCAAGTCCAGAAGAGGGCCACCAAGATAATCCAGGTTGTGGAGCACCCCTCCTTTGATGACAGGATGAGAGCCTTGGGATTGTTCAGCCTGGAGAAGGATCCAGGGACACCTTAGAGCACTGAAAATCTAAGCACCTAAAGCTTCCAAGGCAGCTGGAGAGGGACTTTTGACAAGGGCCTGTTTTGACAAGAGCCTCTAACAACAGGACAAGGGGGAATGTCTTCAAAAAGAGGGCAGGTTTAGATGAGATATTAAGACAAAGTTCTTTACATGGGGGTGGTGAGACACTGGAACAGGTTGCCAAGAGAAGCTGTGGATGACCCATGCCTGGAAGTGTTCAGGGGCTGGGTTTGATGGAGCTTTGAGCAACCTCGTCTAGTGAAACCTTGGCAGGGGTGCTGGAGAGAGCTCAAACAGAACAGCTTTTTTCCCTTAGCAGTGGTTCCCAATTTACACACCTCTTCAGTCTGTGCTTCAAATTGTCCTGAACTGAAACTATTGCACGTTATACATGATATCTGTAAGCCATCTTTGTAAGCTAGTAAAATATTGCGATGTAATTACGCACAAATCTACTAAAAATAAAAGCTTCTCATGGCCAAGTAACAAGCCCTGGTGTGACTGATCAGGCCAGGAGATGTGGGCAACTGTTTTCTCCTAGAGGTGCACCTGTGCCTCTGCCCGCCCCCAGGCAAATGCCCAGAAGCAGTGAGGGGCAAGCACAAGCTCTCAATCCACTTCCCTTACACAGGTGCTGTGCTCTCATGGAACAGGGAATTATAAATCACCTTCCATGGGAAAAGCTGCAGGACCTGCGAGGAGCTGTGTCCTTTCTGCTGCAGGTCTCTCCACAGCTGGGCTGGAGAGGTGCCAGGAGAAGTCAGGCTGGCAGGGATAACTGCTTTGGAAGCCAGAACCATCTGCATTCTCACATACGACTGGCTCCAGGGTTTGCTGCACTGCCCAGCTGCTGGGATTACACTGCTTTCTCACTTGCCACATGTACCACCTCCTGCAAAACTGACCAGATAAAATGTGTGGATTTCCCCATCAGACAGCCCTAAAACAAAAGAACAGACTGGATTTTCAGTACGAGATTAGCCATAACCTTGCATATTTTCATTTTCCACAAGAAATCCTGCAAATTCTTTTAAAACTGAACTAAGTGCAATGCAATACTCTGTCCCTTTTCTCTCAGCAGGCCTTCTCTTTCTGTCCTCAGTTCTACTTTGCTCCTCTTTCCTAAACTCCATGAGTTTGCTCAGTTCCACCTGCCTCATCTCTCTCAAGTTCTTTCCTTTGCTAATCTTACATGACACTTATGGTCCCTACCCATCCTCAGTCAAAAGGTTGGATCCTGCTTTCACTTCAGCCAGGATCCTGCAATTTTTCACTCATTTGTGATGTGTATTCCTTTTGGAGTGCTTTCTCCACTGCAACCATTCAGGTGTAGAAACAGCCTCCTATAAACAGGTATGAGTCAAACTAACTTCTCCTTCCTCTTAAAACTCTCCTTTGGAAAACAAATGATGACAGCTGAACTCCCAATGTGTTGAGATTCTCAACAGTCACACCCATTTGTCCAGCTCCAACATTCCTGTGCTCCCACTGCTGGTGTCTGACCTCATATTTGCACCAAACACTGCTGGAAGCACACACCCTCTTTGAGTTTCAGAGTGCACTTTCTGTGGTGAAAGAATCCTTTTACATATGGAAACAAAAGGAATGTAATCCTACTAAAAATTAAACTAGTATTTTTTTAGTAAATGCACACACATTTTATATATATATATATATATATATAAACACATACAGTGTTTGTGTATTTATGTGACTCTCCTAGTAAAGCAGTTCATTTGCTCATTTATATAACATACTGATTACTGTGGCCACACAGTTAAAGAAAGCTGATCTCACTTGTGCAAGAATAAAGGAAAAAACAAGAATTTAATTGCAATTTTGTATCAAACCCCTCTATCAGTTCAAATGAATGCTGTGCATGTATTTATCCTCAAACAGATGCAGTTCCCCTCCTAGCATGGGAGTTGTAGTTGGGGTGTTTCCAAGCTTGGTGCCATTGTAACTGCACAGATATTCCAAACACACACGTTTGAGAGAGGGGGGTCTTTGAATACAGACTTTGAATTTTCTTTTAACAAACTCTTAGCTCCACTTAAATTCATTGAACCAATACATAAATATTCTGACCCACTGTCTGTATATATACACATGCATACACACATATATGCATATATATAATCATATATATGCATATACATACAAACAGGAGAGCCAGAAACGCTGTCCTTTGCCCAGTGCCTTGCAGTAAGTTTTTCTGGCTTGTTCTTCTGTTCCACACAAAAATAACAAGATCTTTTCTCCACCACTTATTCCAAAAGGCACTGGCAAGTGCTAGACAGCACAGGCTGGTGTGTGAACCAGCTGCAACAGTCCCTGTGCTCTCTCAGTAACAGGCAGCCTTTAACACTTGTTTTGAGGGAGAAAAATGGTTTGGTAGGTCTTGAGACAAATCAATCTCCATCTTGGCAAAAAGTTAAGGCTTGAGAACCTGAGCCTGGTGGCTTATCAGGTAGATTTACACATGTATCAACCTCACTGTGGGTGTGTTTCAAAGTGTCATGTAACTGTCTAGGAAAGTCCCCCAGTAAATTACTCCAGTGTTGTCTCACCAGATGATATTCCCTGTCTAGTAGGGAAATTTTAACAGCAGCAACTACTTTTATTTCAAAATATCAGATCTTGGCTTTACTAGAACTAGAATGAATTTTCTAGAGACTTGAAATCCAATACGTAGAAAAGTATTCTGCCTTTTTCATGGTGCCAAAAAATATGACTTGTGTCACATAGAGATTAGAAACTGTGTGATGAGACATTCAAAACTGTATCAGACAAACCCAGCGTAGGCTGTGAAGAACACGCTCCCCACATTCCCAGAAACAGTTCATGAAAATTTCACCATCAAATGGAAACTGAGTTGTTTTCCAGCTCTAACGTGTGAATCTTTCTTCTATGGTTCTTGCATGAAACAGGAACTGTTTTCAACAGTGTCTCAGACCTTCTTTTACCACTTCTTTTTTTTTTTTTAATTGGAAATCACAACCCTGGAAGAACTTTGAACACAAACTTTTCTCACAATCAACTGGACTTTTCAAATGACATCACCAGGACCTGCATTTTACCCCTTAGGTTTAACCATGTTTTGCAGAAGGCCCAGCAAAATAGAATTTTCCAAGCCACCATGGCATTTGAATACCCCCTGTACAGGCAACAGTGAGAGAGGATTTAGACTTGGAGAATATCCACTTACATACCCCATATGCCACTCAACATGTTTTAAAATTCCAAGGAATACCCTTTGTGCTTGTCCCTACAGCAGGGCAATGTCTGAAAAGGGCAAGTTTATTTACTCTGGGATGGGTATTTTATTTCTTACAGACAAAATTTGACTTATGAATTAATTTACCAGTCTTTATTGCTATTTTTGGATAAAATATTTGTGAAGGAAGAATCAGTATGTTTCAAAATTAAAACCTGTACTTGTTTCAAAAGATTTAAGTAGTCTGCATATACAGATTATGGTAGGACTTCTTTTTCTTACATGTATGCTTTGCTTTCTAAGACAGCAGGTTTCCAGAGTTCCCTGGGTACAGAAGTGTCTGTGGTCTACACACACACACACACACACACACACAGCTTCAGCTTCACACAAACAAAACCTTTCAAGCTTTTTAAAAAAGCAGACCCTCCCTAAATAATATGACCACAGAGACAAGCTAAACCCTGAAGGAGATTGATCAAAGCCCAAGAAAATACACTGTCATTCCAAACCCCCCTTACTTAACCCACTGCAAAATACCAAAGAAATACATACAGAACACTGACTTAATTAAAAATTATGTCATGTACTGAAAGCTGCACAAACTTGATGCAATTTCTAGATAATGACTTGTATGCCCAAAGGACTTTTTTCAGTTTTATCAGTCAATTAAAAAAGGAAAGAGAAGTATCACTCTCTCCCCCTAAATCTCCTGTAATTTCCTGATATGTTTTCCAGGCCAAGTGAGACTGTAAAGGTCTGTGCTGTGGTACACAGTGTTCATCTGGATTTCCAAAACATCCCCTATGCACCTGTTATTGCCTCTGTTACACTTCTTATGCCCAATGCCTTATTCTAAATGTATACTTGTAATAAATATGCCTTTGTGTATATAAACAGACACACATGCACATGCTGCACACACACACACAAGTACAGACAGAAACATACATGAAATGTCTAAGATTCATGTGTAGATTGGTTCACGGAGTTGCACTCTGGAATCCTGCATTCCTTCAGATTGCTTTTATAGAGATGTTCCCCTCTGCACCCCACCTCCAGCAACTCCTAAGGTGCTAATACTGAGCACTTCTGAGAGTCAAGCCCACAAAGCTGATTCAGGAATCAATCCAAGCTTCAAACCCAGCATGGCACAAACTTGGCACTTCTGTCCTGCTGCCTCCTGTGCCAGCCTGGATCACCCCTAATGTTAACGTTCCAGTGGTCAACACAAAGTTGACCAGACAGTGAGGATTCAGCAAATGCAGGGCCATCCTCATCTCTGACACTAGAAAACTAGACTTATATGTAGAAAAGTTAGCTTTTGATAATTTCCTTTTAAGACAGTATGTAGCCTGCTGAAAAAACTGAAAGCAGCACATAGGACACCACATACATCCACTAGAAGTGTTCTAGAAGTCATCTCTGAGTTAGCCATGGAAGTCATTCACATCATTCCAGTTCTGATCTTATTGCATCATTCAATTCACCTTTATTGCTTCCAGTGAGTGTCTTCATGACCCGTATTTGAACAGCAATTCACTCTGCTTGTAAAAATTCCAATTTACAGTGGTCACTTGGCATAGCTCACCATACACACACGAATCTTCTCTCACCTTATCTGTCTATGATGTGCTGAATGACAACTTTTATTCAAAAAGAAATTTGAGAAATAAAATATTACAAGCATTAACAAAACTTTGCAAAGAATGACATAATAGTCCCATAACCCTTTATTGAGTTGCAAATTAAGTGATCTTCAAACCTCTTATTACTGTAATAAAAAATCAAGTACTGTAAAATAACATTTAAGCTAGAGAAATTAGACTTGTAAATGAAGAAAATATGATTCTTCTTGACAGGTAAATCTAGTTGTTGTAGTTGTTGGAGCTTTTTTTTCCTAGTCATTAAGTCTGATAATGTCTAACAAAGATTTACAAGAAAAAAACCACCTATTTTATTTAAAAATAAATTTAGGTGATATCCAGTAACGAGTAGAAACTAAAGTTAATTTGAAAAGGATAACCAGACTAGAAACCACCAAGTGATCCAAAGGCTTGGGAAGAGTTCACATCATTTCTTAGCATGGCTCTGAGTCACCTGTCACGTGGAGCTGCCTCTCTCCCTCTTGCAGGCTGACCTTGGTGAGTCTGCCCAGCAGGTGGCTTTGATCCTCTCCCAGGCAGGTACAAACCCATCGGGTGAAGCTCCTTCACACACAAAACCATCAGTGCTGCAGTAGAAAATTAGTGGCTACATTTAAGTCATTATTTGAAGCCCTCAGAGCTTCTAGAGCATCTCCTCTGGAAAACCCCATTTCCATAAGTCGTGCAACCTGGAAAAGAAATGAAGTAACACCACTTTAAAACCAGAGTTTTGTTCACACTGTGTGCACATTAGTCAATTATGTCAGAAATCACTTTTCCACTGATCAAATACCTGTCAGGGACAGCATGCTTCAAAACCTTGCTTTCTACCACTTAATTCAAAGCTGATTGCAGAAAATGCCACACCTACATTTTCCTGGCCAGTCCAATTTTGAAAGAAGAGTAAAATCTAGAGTCTGGTACCACACATGACAACTACAGTCTGACCTGGGGGCTTACTGCTCTCAACTAGAACAGGATCTCAAGAAACAACACTGACCAAAACACAGAATTGTAGAGCAGATGAGAAAACCTATCCAGAATGCATCTTCAGCTCTTTTCCTTGAAAAGATCTACTTCTCCAGAGAGGATTTAAAAACCCCCTCAAAACTATTAATTCCAGGTGTTGGGGTTTTTAAAATAAACCTTAAAGTTAGTTTTTTAATAAACCTAAAGTAGAGGAAGTACAATACTTAAACTGGTTTAGGAAAATTCTTGGAGGGCTTCTACATATACTCAAAAAAGCAACTTTTTGGCAAAAACTTCTGCAAAGCAAAAATCAATGACATCTGACAGAAGAAAAACATGGAAAAGGGCACATTAAGATAGTGATTTGTTAAATCAATAACCACTTGACCAGTCCTCTTTATAATATCACATACTTGACACCTAACTTTGTGCTCTGTGTTAAAAGACATTAAAAGGCAATGCAAATTTAATTTATGGTTAAATACCAACTTAAATTACATTTAAAATCTGTAAGTCTCACTTTGGTATGACTGAAAGTCACAATATAACTAATTCACGTTTATAATTAATCTTCCAGAAGTGGAAAAAAGGTGTGGGAGGGCAGGGAATGGCATGTCAAAGTAACTGTGGCTGCTGGCAGCATAAAGATTCCTATTCCTGCTTCAAAGGGTCTCATGGCCAGACACCACAACTCTGCACCTGGAAGTGCTGGGCTACAGAAGCTGTCAGAGAGCCCCTGGCACTCCTCCTCCTCTGCCTGCAGTGAGCCTGCAGCAGCAGAGTGAAGCAGGAACGCAGAGGAGGCTGTACACATCTCGAGAGGAATTTTCCCAGGGTGCAAGACCAATGTGCAGCACTAGCACTGAAAGTATTTTTAAAAGAAAGTTGCCACCAAAAGCAGCTTTTCTTTCCTCTAAGACACCTCCAGAACTTTCAGTATTTTTAGTCATCTCTGCTTTGGTGACTTCCTGAGAAATATACAAGTGCCAAGTTTGCTCAGAGGCACAGGTCCTCCTTTTCTTAATATAAATACACCCCCACAACACATTTGAGAACAGCTACCTTGGATGTCAGAACATCAACCTTACAATCCACTGCCACGTTTCTTCACCTTCTCATAGGGAGAGAAACGAATTGTTACTTTCAGCGCTCCTGCAGCAACAATTTAAGTCCAAACTCAACTTTGTAATCTGTAACTCTTATTTTTCATCTAAGATTGTGGGTTTTTTATAAGAAAAAGGGCAGGCAGTGGAATAAAAGCTAACCACAGAAACGCACTTCAGAAGTAAAGCTTTAATTGCAGTTGCCATGAATTCTAACTTTAAGAAATGGTGGATGGAATTGCAACGTTCCTATCTGCAGAAATACTCATCAAGCACCACGGGGAATAGTAATAACAAAATCCTCTGTTCATCTGAGTATATTTTAACCACAGGAAATGAATCCAGCTCCAGGAAACAGTGTATAACTGGCAACAGTAACTAAAGGTGCTAAAACCCCACAAGAAATGCAGAGATTTTTGTCCACAAGCATTGCAAATGCTCACAAACTTTAATGTGATGAACAGATGAAACCCTTGCATTTCTGCCATTTTAAGACAACTTTTGGCATTATTAGTAGAGTCTTGAAAAACCAAAGGTGCTTTAATGACTTCTTCTTTGCAGGGTAACCAGAGAGCCTTGGAAATGACAGCAATCAAGTGAGCCCTACATCCTCAATGCATCAGAAAACATAAGTGCATATTGCTTTCATAAATCTGGGCCTTGGGAAGAATCCAGACTGGCAACTATTTCATTAGTTTTGGCCCAAAAAAAGAAGTCCCCATAAGCAGAATTTGCCAGTATTTAAAGGAGTAAGCCAACCCAGCAGAGAAATCTTTTGGTCCGTCCCATACTGGCACTGAGTAGGCCTTCAGGACAGCCAAAACAAAGTTTCTGGGCTTTGTCTCAGAACATGCTTTTTCATGTGGGTTTTTATTATTATTTTCTTTTTTGTTGTTGTTGTTAGTTGGGGTTTTGTTGGTTTTTTTGGAGTTTATCTTTTTGTTGTTGGTGGTGGTTTTTTTCCCTTTTCTAGATGTAGCCCTGAAAGTTTGCAGTCAAAAGTGCAGTAAAAAGTTTTGAACATTTTGAACACAATCTAACATCCAATCAAAGCTAGAAATCAGATCATAGAAAAGATTTCTGTTTGGGAGAAGTTCAGCTTAAACTAAAAATCACATTGCTGCTACCAAGTGTTGACTTACCTCCTTATAAAAAAGCAAAAAGGGAAAGAAACCTAATCTTGTTCGAGGGCAGCGGAGACCTTAAACTATAAAATGGCCAATACAGCTAACTGCAGATAGGCTACAACCTGGAGATCTTGACTGCAAGCAATAAATTCTGAATGCAGGAATAACACTAATCTTAAATTGTTCAATTTCTAAGTAAATAATAATCTCTTTTGAGAATAAAACTATCAGAAAAAAGTCTAGAAATGTAAATCTATACTTGATAGAAAGGACACAATCTTGTATGTGGCATCAGTATAAGAAATTAGTCAACCACATTATGGAGGGAAACATCCAAGTTTTAGCCCAAGTGTGTTTTGCATAACATTTTTATTTAAAAAAACCCCAAAATTACTGAATTGGAAACTTAAGCTGAGGATTGCGAAGATGATTTCTACATGACAAATAATGAAATTCATTTATCAATCTTCTTTCTTTGAAACATTTCTTATATGAGATTTGAATAGTTTCCACTACTGAAACCATCAACATCTTTAAATACAAAATACAAGCAGTAACACATAAAAGTAGAAATTCCCAAGTAGCTCTGTAATTCTGGTTTGGATATTAATGACAATATGCTGTCTCTGTATTGCAGCCATTACCTTATATGCTCATTTTTGCTGCATAGAGAAACTGTGTAAACAGATGATAAAAAATTAGTAGAGATTAATTCCTAACCATTTAAAATACCATTTTAAAATAGAAAGTGTTTACCTGCTCTTCAGAAACCTCAGTAGGTGGAGGTATGCCTTGTTCAGATGGGTGATCTTGATAATTTGCGTTATGTCTATGACGTAGAGGAGGAAACAGTCTATTCCAGTTAATCATCCCGCCCTGAAAGCAGACACCACTGTCAGTCTTTGCAAAAAGAACTACAAATGTTTCAAACAAAAAATCATCTGTACCACATTATATCAAAGCAGATGTTTAAGTAAAGTACTTTATTTTAAAGTACAAAAACTGCTGTAGTCTCCTGTGAAGCAAAAACTTGACTGGTTACGTCTTTACTTGTTAATTGAAGTAATCATTGAAAAATGAGGAAAAGAAGGAGGAAAGGATGTTTCAGATCCATTTGGATAGATCTGTTTAGTACAGTGCTAGGTTTCTGAGGCTGAAAGACAGCTGTCTTTACTAACAGGGGTTGTCCTGGCAAGAGGGGCAACAGCAGGTCCTGCAACTACTTTACAAAATTGCTGCTGAAGTTAACAAGGGAAAAAGAGTACAAGGAATAAGTAAGGGAAAAAAGCAAAAGGGGCTTCTCAGTGCATCAGTAAAATTACATCAGGAAACAGAATAAACCCAACCTTCGGGACATCTGGGACTTCCATGCAAGTGACTACTTCTGTGACACCAGTGTGACTTGCAGACCCACCACATTTACCTAACTTCTGTGTATAAAATATTGTTGCAAAATCTGGCCATGTTCCAGTGCCAAAACATCTTGTAACTACATAGTAATAATGCAAACAGACAGCAGTAACATAGGTATGGTGCAAATCACAGAACTGAAACTTCCTCTTAACAACCAAACTTCAGCTCTTGTAATAGCAAGATATTTGGAACATAAAGAAGAAATACTAAAATACAAGCTTTATAATTGTCCAGAAATAATTAATCCTCATTTCATTAGCTAAAATCGACATTTTGGAAGGGATTTTGTATCACACAAAGCCCATAGATCCCATAAGCAGGTGACAGCATACCCCAATCTCTCTTTTCTATAGTTGAAACATTTTTTGCAGTCTGTCAGTCTGTGATGTCCTTTCCCTCCTCCCTGCTCTCCCTGTTACTATGGAGAAGATCCCCCTCCCTTTCTGTATATATAGGACATGGCCTTCCTTCCTTTAGTTGCTCTATTTTAGTTCTCTAACGTTGTTTCTCAGAAGGCCTTCCTCTTACGAGAGCTTTTTCTTTTCTTCCCTCAGAGTGCTCTTCCTGCCTTTATGTATCCTTAGAGCATTAAATACCCTCTGCTCAATCAGATCAGCAACAGCTAAATGCGCTCACAAAAAAAAAAAAAATATTTAGCATTCCTGCCCTTTCCTATGTTTCCTTCCGTTCTGTCCAGAGGAGACTCAACCAGCCCAGACACCACAGGGGGCAGTACAATGGCACACTTAAAAAAAACATTTGAAGAGTCATGAGACTTGAAACATCAGCTTGAGAAATATTCTAGTCCCTTCTATACTAGAGTACATTTTTCCTTGTGAAGATGTGAAATAGCCAGAAGCCATCACCCATTTTCAAGACATAGATCCCACTGTTAGTGAATTTGAATTTTAAAAGTATGTGTCTACATTTCCCATACTGTATAAAATATTTGCTTAACATTCATGAGGTTTTGATCAAAGAATTCTGTGTAAGTCTCATGTTAGTCAAACAGCACAGTGTAGTAAAAAGGAGAACTGGTTTGGTGCATCACCTAAGGAGAAAGAGGGATCAGATCTTCTACTGACACCACTGCACTCCATTGTGGTCTTGGGGAATTGCCTCCTGTACTTCCCCACATATAATTTCCCATAACTAAGAATTACTTTGAGTTTGAACTTTGAATTTCTCAGAGTCTACTAAGCTCTACAGTTCAGTGAGAGCACTGCACTAATGCTGCTTTACCTGTTTTTACTATTTAGAGATGACTTGAGAAGAAAGTAATACTGCCACAAATCATTCACACTGAATTGGTAAAAATAGTAACAGGACTATGACACATCCCTTTGAGGCACCATAAGTCATACACAATAATGTATATCAAATACAAAATCTACAATATACCTTAATTTGCCTTTATCTCAGTGTACCTGAAGACCAAAATAAATGTACCTTTCCAGCAGTGCCCTGAGCTTCAATACCGAGCTGCCTATTCCAGTTTGGTTCTGCATCCTCTCTGTCCTGGGCTCTCTCACCTAATGCTACAGACTTGTCTACTTCCTTACCTTAAGCTTACAATACAGTTTGCATTAACATACACAGAATTCATTATTTTCAATAAGAACTGCCATTTCCTTACAAATATTTTCTTACAACTATTTAGTTTTGAAGGTTTACAGCAGATACCTTAATAAATTACAGATGTTGACTGAAGCATTCAAAAGAGTTTCATGTGAAGACCTCTTCCCAGAGAAAACAGACTAGACAAATTAGATCAAAATCAAGTATTTCAATTACCTTTGGAAACCATGGTAAACATAATGTATCAGCTCTCAGCTATATTAATGAGAGGGAAATATCCAACATTAATGGTATGTGAAGACTGATGGTTAGGATTAACCCCGACATTGTGATGCACAACTCATCTGTGTAGTCTTTTAAACTTCACCAAAACTGGGTGCATTAGGATCATTTATCTTAACAGAAAGAAAATTGTTTCCCTTCACAGTCTTGCTTCTAATTAGATGACACACATCCACAAGGTCAGGCTCAAAAGAACAGGGATTCAAGGAACTGCAGCAGGAACTACGGGACTGGTAATGTGGTCAGTCTCATAAAGGTAAGGGAAAACTGGGAAGTGCAGCAAATGTCTTAAATCCACAGGAGACTGAGATCAAGGTTATGGATTCACAGTACGGATGTGCAAAGACCTTCAGACAACCTTAACTGTCACAGCAGAAACATGAAGATCTGTTTTAAATTGAGCCATACCAAGCACCAAATAAAGTCTTTACATAAATAATGTCTTAACATCAAGTAAGTATCACAAATTCCAGTTCAAAAATGCACAGAAGGAGATTTCCAAACTAATATTCATTCTTGCCTTACAGAAATTATTTTGCAGACCTCCCCTTCATAATTTCATTATCATTTCTGTAGCACAGTGGTTTTACACTGTGCCACCAGACTTACTTGTGAGAAGTCAAGAAGATTTCAAATGAAGATATCCAGTCTGATTAATTTATGTAAGTGATGCTTCTAAACCATCTGAGACTCCCTCCTGGGAAATCAGCAAACCGTATTTAAGCATTTCACACCACACTTGACCCTCAGCACCAACACCCAACAGCACAGGGGAGCTCACACCAATCTTCCCACTCTCCACAGAAGCTTTGTCTCAGATAACAAAGCTCTCTGGAGTGGTCCAAAACACTAAGTAGTGGGGATGCTCCAGGGTCAACTATGGAAGCTCCTTTCCTGAGCAGCACTTTCAGTGATAACACTTTCAGTGTGTCAGTCTAATCCATTTAGTGAAATGCAGGCAGTTCTTCTGTGATTCCTGTTGGCAGCTTGTTATAAAAAGAATTAAGTTCAACTCTACATGGTTTGGGGGCTGAGACTGAACATGACCCAGGACTAGGTCAGGAGGATGCCTTAAGCCTCTTACATCTAGAGCTAGATTCTACAACTGATAGACTTAGGATATCTTGCACTGAGATTATCTTAGGCAATATTTTTCTTGGTCCTGATCTTTGGTGCTGGGGAGCAGCCAGTGCAGGTGTTCCGCTAGAGAATGTGGAGCATTGAAAAATTCTAGACCATGATTCATAAAAATGCTGTGCACAATTTGGTGCCTGGGCCCTTATCTCTGTTCCCAGCTTAGTCTTTGACATGTCATCAGGAGAAAGATTTGACAAAAGCACTGCTTCATTAATTATTTGACTAGAAAGGTGACAAGACAAACCTAAGAAAGGTCTGTAAGACTTTCTTCCCCCTTTAATCCAATGCTGTAATTTTTTAGAAAAAGTCAGAAGTCTCCTTTTGTTTAGCAGCACAGACTGGGCGAATCAGTTGATTTTAAGTTCTTTGTTACTGCCTGATAGGAGACAAACATACCAAGGAAGTAATTTTACTGGTCTCTAATAAATCACTATTGGAAATGGATTAGGAGAACACTGGTGATGTTGGAACTTCTGTTACAGGACGACAACAAACTCATCACAAGTTTAGATGACCCGAGAATGAGATTTACAAATGGAGTGAACTAAAGAAATGGGGAAAACAGCAGCTCTTCATTACAGAGAAGATTTTAAGGAAATGCCATATTGATGATTTACTCCTGGACAGCTGCCAAGCCTTTACATACAGAAGCTGTGCCTTCTGAAGTCACATCCTTGATTTTGTTTTTCTTTTTTAAAATTTGGGTTGTTGTTTTTTTCTTTTAATGGTGCCTGGGACAATTCTGTTTACAGGAAATAAGTATCCTCCTTTCCTGCAGAATAAGGAAGAAATATCTAGAACTAGCAAATGTCTCTGATTGTACAGCCTGCTAAAACCTGGCTATGCCACTTCTTTTCAGATAATCTCCTTCTTCTCTGTTTTGAAAAACAGGTCAACCTGTTTCCCATATACACACCTGCCATGGCATATTTTGTAAAAACACTTCTTATCCAAAGCTTCACAAATTAAAGTGTTGAATTATGGACAATTAACAAATATCCAGTTATGTAGCCTTCAGATATGCACATATTTTAATTACATTAATTTAAAAAGAAATTAAAGGCCTTTTAAAAATCCTTTTGAAAGTGATGCACGTGGTTAAGATATTTTGATAATGTTATCTCCTGTAGATGGTTAATGCCAACTTGCCATCTCCTTGCACAAACAGGAAGAACCTCCTGATAGGTCACGTTCACCTTTTCTTAACATAATAACCACAGTGAGAAAAAAGAAAAAGGAAATTGCTTTGCATTTCACCTTTTAAAGTTACATTTGTAAAATATTCCACTCTGTATAGAAGTCTTTACTTGATAAAGACATAAATACCATCTTATTTTTTTTTCATATAAAGCTTCATAACAAAATTTACTGAAAAGAAGAAACACTGACTTGCTTTTCTGGCATAAATTGTTCAACAATGTATTGACTCCAAAGTCCATATACTGATGATATAAATAAACAAACAAACAAAAAAAAGCCTAGCCTTGGATGACATGATATCTGCTGCCCTAAACATTTCATAAGAAAGAAAAATGGTGAAATTTCCAGCACACTTACTCAAAGTCTAGCCTGTCTCTTTTTGTGACAATAAAACTCTTCTGTTTTTTGGTTGTTTGGGGAGAATTTTTTTGGCGTTTTGTTTTCCTCTTACTTTAATAACTTCCCTCTTTTAAAAGGGGGTAGAAACTATTATTAATTATTAATAATGTTGTAGGCGTTGTTTTTAACAACAGAAAAAATTTTTGACCAAGTAAAGCACCCCAGCAATTTCTAATGATATTCTAATTTCCTGAAAATTTATCCTACAGACAAGTCTATTCAGCCAAAAGGCTCTGTCTCCAGCTCTTAGTTTCTGCATCCTGAACTTTGATGCCTGCATTGTCCCTGAGGAGCTCGTATGTCACACAAGTTCAGAAATCCACATGTGGTCTTTTCTGAAGCCTGATCAGCTATTTCCTTTGAAATCTAGAAGGAACACCTTAATCTGGCTTCTGAAGCTGCCTGAGAGACAATGGAAGGGATTTCATGCACTGGCATGACACTGGGATTGTCCAGTGTTCCAGCTGCTGAAGGCAGGTCCACCAGCATGAGCATGGAGTCTGTACTTGAGGAAGTAACTTTAGCTCTATATTAGACATTTTGCACAAAACAGAGTTAGTTTTAATCCTTACCCCATGGCTCTTTAGATCTGGACTTGTGACACTGAACTGGTCTTGAAGCATAATGATTAGATAATTCTTCACTTATCTCCTGTGCAAAAACCTTTTCAAAGAGTAATAAGGAATAAGAAGAGACTGGAATCAAAGTGAGAAATCAGAGTTCTAAAATTGTTTTGATTTTACAAGCTGAGATAAACTCTTGGCACAAAGGAAACTCAAACCTAAATCCTCAAAAATACTACATAATCATACAAAGACTACATAATGTAAATATACATCCCTTAGTAAATAAAAGACTAGTCTGTAATGACATAGGGAAAAAAACAGATCAGCATCCCATTCTGGGATGTGAAGGTTCAAGTTCTGTCTTAGCTGCAAATAGGATTAGCTTCCATTTATTAACATCTCAAAGTCAATATTAAAGGTGTCCACACTTTGCACCTGTGGCACCTTTTAAGGTGTCTGTCCTGATTTCAGCTGGGACAGAGTTAATTTCTTCTCAGCAGCTGGTAGTGCTGTGTTTTGGAATCAGTACAATGTTGGTAACACACTGATATTTGGGGGGTTGCTAAGCTGTATTTATCTTAAGTCAAGGACTAATTTTTGTGTGGCTCATGCTCTGCCAGTGAGGAGGTACACAAAAAAAGGCTGGAAGGTTGCACAGCTGGGACAGGTGAACTGAAAGGACAGAAGGACATTTCACACCATAGAATACCATGCCCAGGATATACAACTGTGTGAGTTAACCAAAAGGAGGGCTGATCCAGGTTAGGGAATGGGGTTTGGCCTCTGTCAGCCAGTGGTGAGCAATTGTATTGTGCATCACATATTTGTGGATTTAAAAAAAATATTATTATTTTTATTATTATTACTACTACTGTATTTTACTTTGTTTCAATTATTACACTGTTCTTATCTCAACCAAGTTTTGATTCTCCTCACCCCTCCACCAGGGTGGCAGAAGGAGGTGTGAGTGGCTGTGTGGTGCTTCGTTGCTGGCTGGGCTTAAGCCACCACAGCAGCACGTTAAGGAACAAGGGTGGAACCAGCTCACAGCTGTTATGTGCAAGTATCAGAGTTCAAACCCGAAAACCCACATATTAAGGAGGACCATGTACTATCTGAAGCACAGGCTTCTTTTTCACTACATACCATGGAAAATGGAAGAAGAAATTAGCCATCTGGAAGAATGGCACTCTGGAAGAAGAAATTGGCCATTGAGTCTCTCTAAGTGCAGACTGGAAGGACAACAGGAGCAGACCTGGCATCCAGTAACTGACTGCCCCCAAAACAGATGCCTTATTTGCACCATGTTCATTAGAAACGAAGTGACAGGTACACCTAAAAAACCCCTGCCTTCTGTAAACAGAATTTGATTCAACAAGTTCTGTGGATTAAATACTCTGGAAATGTCTGGGGCAATTTGGTATCTCATAAGCTTTTTGTAAGAAATTGCCTCTAGTTAAATTGCCAGAGGAAAGAAATATAGACCAATCACATAGGAGAATAAAAATATTCTATTTTCCAAACAATTCATTTGCTTTGAAATAAAACAGTGTTTTGCTTTATGAAGTTGTCTAATCAGCTTCTCTAATGAAGCTGATTACAAATCTTAAACCAATTTCAAAGGCTGTAGCTCAAAAGCTAAGTCAAAATGAAAGAGAATTTCATCATTCCAGTCCAAGAGAAAAAAGGATTGTTCAATATATGAGCAGGGTGCTACCAATGAGTAGTAGATAGAGAAACTCAATCTTGTGATTGTGACAGCTGGCTGTTAATGAGACACACAGCTTATTCTAGTTGTACTAGTGTCTGCTGGCTCTAGTTCTGTCAGCTTGTGGAATTGCCAACTTCCATAAACAAGACAGAAATCTGAAGTTTCTGTGGTAGTCTGTAGAGGAAATAGTCATGAATTGTTCATTACTGGGAAATTCAACAGGAAATTCAACATTTTTCATTTCACACCTAGAATCCATTAAAGAAATCATGCAGCAAAATAATCCAGAATGTCTAGATAGCAGTGGGTTATCAGTTGCTGCAAATATATTGCTGAAATGAAACTATTAAAAACCAGAGTTCAGGCATGCCAACATCAGCAGCATATGCAGTTTTTACACTCCATACACTCTTGATATAAATACAAGTTTATTTTCAACACAAAGAAAATAGTTTTAAACAACTACAGAGAATAACCAAGGCTTGAAAAATGCCAGAAGAGCATAAAAAAGCAAAGGATGAGTTTAAGACACACAGGTCTGAAGGAAAAGATATTGTTCTCTCTACAAAAATGGAAACTGTCTGTTATTTCAAAAGGTGTCCACATGTGTACATTGGCATGCAGAGGAAGGGAAGAGTGATGGAATACTGAGTCTAAATTTAGCCACAGTGATTACTGCTGCAGCATACAAGCATCATTCATAGGCTGAAATGAATCTCTAAATCACTCACTGCTTAACAGAATTCTTTAAAAATATGATGTCAAATCCTGTGCACACATTTCCCTGGAGTCTAGGCATAAAAGCTTTTTTATCCTATCGGTACCCTAAATATCACTGCCTTTGGAATTTATGCAAGTGTTGCTAAAGGCAGATTCTATTCAAACACGTCACAAAATCCCAAAGAAGCCTTAGTAACACAGACTGATTGGAATGGAAATTAGAGAAAAGACTTGGTGTGACACTTGGCTGAAAGTCTCACTCATTTATTCAGGTAAAGCAGTCTGGTAGTTTCCTTCCTGATAATGATACACACATTTGTGGAACAAAATGGAAAAGCTGCTTCCATCTGAGGTCCTGGCTGTGACAACAAGGGGTTTTGTGGACTTGGCAATGTATAAAGTTGCAGAAGGTCTTCATGGTTCAAAATATCTGTTGGAAGGACTTCTTTCGGGTACTCAGACTTGTGAAGTGATTCAAGAAAACTTCATTGAAGCGCCACCTCAGTACCAGTAGAAAAGCTAAAAAATAAGCCAGGTCTAGCTCTTCACTTTGAAAAAGCAGAATTGGACTGTCTAGGAGTATATTCACTGGGGGATTTCTTTTCTACCCTCCTGAATGAGGATAACATTCCTGAGGAAGAATTCTTGAGCCAGGAAAACCTTTGCTCCATTAATCTATTTTTTTCCAAGGTCGGGAGTTTATTCCTTAGATATAACCAGAAGGTAAATTACCAATTTAGACACACAGTCCTTAGTTGACAAAATCTGAAACTTGCAAATTGTTCAGGATATGAGGCTCCCCATAATAATGCAGACACTCAGTGTGCCTACCCACAGAACATCTCTCCTGTGTCCCAGGAGAAAGACATCTAATGAACAAACAATTAGAGGAAGTCCCTTTGTTATAAAAGTCTGGTCTTTGCAAGCAGCAGAATCTCATATATGATGAAGATGAGATATACATATGAGATACCATGTGGTATAAATCTAGGAGATTCTGCCCTCAGTGAAAATTAATGGCAACTGGAAGAGAAGAACAAGAATATAGGAGGGAAAAGAGAGCATAAGCTTGAAGTGGCCAACAGGGTAGACAGAGAGGTAGTGAAATGAAGATTTTCATGTATGGCTGTAGGCTTGTTACAGTCTGGAGCAACCTGGTGAAGCCCTTCCCTGATATAAGATACTTAAGAGAATTAAAGAAGAAGGCAATATGATGTCCTTAACATGCTCAGCAAAAATGCTCTGCAGATCCAAAACCCATTCTTTCAAGACGAAGGGACTGAGGTTGATACACTGCCCATCCTGAATGGGCACAGCAAGGAGTGCTCCAAGGAGTTGTACTTAATGCCAACACAAGGTGATCCTCACCTTTTTGCAACCTTCCACCACCTCCTCATAACAGTCTGTAGTGACATCAGAGTAGCCAATACCACCTAGGCACAATATCTTCCCTATCTATTCACAGTCTGGTTCTCTGCCAGCCTCCCTCCACGTTCTCAATGGGAAGTGAAAGTCAAGTTGATGCCCTGATACTCACACTGGTGCACAGATGCTGCAGTTGCTTCCCTTTTCCCACCAGGGTTTTATTTGGGTTACAATAAAGATAAACTTTAGCAAAATGCTGAGAAATAAAAGAGATCTAGAAATAGAAACATCAGGAGAGGAAGACCAACTTTTATCAATATTACAGTAGCAAAAGGATAAAATAGCAAATGATTACTGGTGGTCAGACATGACAGGAGAGAACTTCCCCAAAGTGAAGAAGCATTTTATATAGGAGCAAATACAAAGTATGGGAAACAAGAGATATGAAGGTGAAGAGGTGACAAAAATGTAGGAGGAAAATGGCACAGCGGGGAAAATGTGACAGTGATATGAAGGGGAACAGATGATCAGATAATGGGAAAAAAAGAAAAATAGGACAAACTATTTACAAAGTAGATTAGACAAAAGAATGTGAAAGAAAATAACTGCAAAAGCAAAGTTTAAAAAGCAGCAAAAAAATTGCAAGCTGGTATTTTCAGGAAATGAATACATATGGCACACATTTTATTCTACTGCCTTTAAAGGTGAATGTAGGTGATGCTATGTAATTCATTTGGGACAAGATTGTAATTTCTCAGCAATATCCACAGAAGCAAATAAAGAACACAGTATGATCTAGAAAGTTTTCTAGATGAACACTACCATGTGTTTAAGGGCTGTATCCACAGCAACTAGAAACAAACACAAAACCAGTCACCATTTAACCACACTCCCCTGAGAAACTATCAACATGACAGCTTCTAGCAACATATTCAGACACAGTGCCCGCTGAATTTTTAAGAGCTAAAATGAGGTACATTGAGTAATGAACTTGGTGGGTTTACTTTCAAATTCTACCACACACTCAATCCACTCATTGAATTCAAGGGTGTTTGACAACCCAGCACTCACACACACAGTTCCATGCTTCAGGTTCCTCCAGACCAGAAGAGTTCAGCTAGAAAAAGACTGAGAATAGTAAAGCTCAGAGAATTGCCAGCAAAGAAATTCTGGGGTGATTGTGCCTTCCTTTTTCTTTTTTATAGAAAGCATTCAAAGTGAATTCTGCTTTGGATAGAAGTGTTTAATGAACAGCAGGGGAAAAAAAAGATACAATTATTTACATCTCAGTATCATAGAGGTATACTATAAACAACTTTTGAGAAAGGCTTTTCCCCCAGTTTCTTCCCTTTCCTCCATTTTTTTTATTTACATTTTTTAATGTTGGTTTGCATAACCTGTCAGGCTCATGTTCTTCAGAATTTCTTATGAAGACTCAAATAATAAACCTACTTATAAATAGATGCTTATAAAAAGCATCTGTTTAAGAGAAGAGCCTCCCTTATGAGAGTCTGCCAACATTGCCCAGACAATGGAGCCCCAATAGAAGCACTGATCTTCTCCATCCACAATGCTACCAACATCCAAGGAAACTGCACTGTCTCATTTCTCAAATAGATGAACTGAAGAGTAAAGGAGTGGGAGGAATGAGCAGAGCACCTTCTCAAGGGGCAGCTGAACAAAATTCTTGCACTATGGCATAGAGAAGAAAGCTAAAGTTCACTTCCCTCACCAAGCAAAGGAGAAAGTGTGAGAGAAAATGTTAATTTATCTCACCTATGGCTCACTACCTACAGACAGCATATTGGGCCTTCAGAAATCCACACAACATTTACCCAGAATATAATTTAAAGCCTGTTTTGATGACTGACATGTACTTCACAGCTTTCATTATTTTAAATTTTACAAAAAAAAAACTATCTAAGAAATGGAGCTGCATTCTTTATAGCTTCACTCCCACAGGTAAAATTATCATCTAAATTCTTTTCATCTCTAGCATGATCTCTTCCACTCCACTGTCTTCAAATTACACCTTGCCAAATTTCTAAAGGCCCAAGTACACCAATCCAGAAAATGGTTTTCAACTTTTCAAATATTATTTTGAGATGAAAATAGTCTGTTTTTCATTATTACCACTGCACAGCAACATTTGTGAGTGATGCTCTTTCCGATTTAGCTGATGACCAGTAAATTCTGTGAATGAGTCATTAAAAAACACCAGGTGGGTCAAAAGCTTTCATGACACACCTTTTCTGCAGAGCCTCTATGGAACATTCATACATTGATCCTATGGCCTTCTGATCACGGGTTTCACAGATTAGCACTACCAGTTAAATAAATGCTGCGCTCAAGTTAAAGGCTAAACATGAAGGTAACTTGAAAGTGTTTCAGCAACTTGTAAAGGGAAGCATCTTACTGATGTTCAAACAGTGTTCCTGCATTTTAGTCAAACCCCTCCATCTTTTTAAAGAATTCTATTTGAAGTCAAACATGAAAAGACATTTTTCCACTTTCATTGTTCATAGCCTAGGGAAAGGACAAGATGAGAAGAAAATGTTATCAACAGTTCTTTTATCATTTACCGTTCTGAACTTATTTACCATTTTTTGTAATTAAAGAGATATTAGAAAGACTGTCCTTCATAACTGGAAGTGGCTTCTTTCTCACATCTGAAGAAACCCGACTGCACTCCTCACAGCTGCTTGTAGTCCAACATACAGTTTCAATTCATTTGCTATTACAAAGGCAACGTTCAAGAGTTGAGTAATTTCTAGCTCAGTTCTTATGTTAAAACTGATCAGCGTTCTAATAGGAATGGAGAAAAATAGATTAGAAGTTTCTGCTTGAGGAATAATTTCATCATATTGAAATGTTAAGGAAATAAGAAAACCAGAATAATGTTATCAGGGACTAGAAACAAAGATTAATACTCCAGCTGCAGGCCAAAGCTTTATGCCATCACACCTCTAATTCTGGGAATGCATTAAGGATAACACAGCTATGTCTGTTTGCACTGCACTACCCCAAACACAAAAAGAACTTGTGTATCAGTACACAACTGTGTTTCAGGCAAAGAAAACTCAGTGAAGACAGAGAACATATCTAAGATACAGGAATTGAGACACCATCTGCCTTGTTTTGCTGCCCTACAACACAAAGACTGAGAATATCTGTATTTGTTAGTTTGTATAAAACAGAGAAAATAAAAAGACTCTGCTATTCTGTTCAATAAGGAAATAAACCAAGAGGATTAAACATGGCAAAAAGAAAGTCACTTGTGGTTTACCTCTGTAACTTAGAGATTATAATTTCTGCCCTTAAGAAACAACCTATACACCTACAAACAAAGGAATTTCATAGAAAATTTTCAGCCTCTCTGAAAAGGCTGCTGACCAGACAGATACTCAAAAGAGTAAGGAGCATTTTGACTTTCTAACTTTACACAATGGCTTTCACTAAAAACACCAAGAAGCAATCACTTTACCTTTCAGCCTCACTTTTTGTGACAGAATGCCAGGAGTACTGATATCCCCACAAGATTGTCTGACATCCTGCTCCCATCTTGTGAAGCAGTTTTAATATACAAAGCTATACAAACCACTTAAATGGCTATCAGCAGTATAACAGTGTATGAAAGACTGATGGAGAAAAATTTAAAAATAATTTTAAGAAACAGGAACAATGCAAAATCTTTGAAGCAAAAAAATATAATCCTTAAAGAATGCATAGCAATACCTGCTGCTGTCTCTGCCGCCTCATTTGGGCAACCTGAGACATCATGATTTGACGATCCAGTAACTCCATTCTCTGCTGCCTCTGGATGTCAACTGTGGCTCCCATTCCCACTCGAACTTCATTCGTTGGCTCCGCAGATGAGAAGACTGGTTCAAGAGTCCAAGAAAATATCTTTGCTACCCATCTGGGTACACAAAGAATTCGATGAACTTTTAACATACTGCTATTGTAGCACATCCCAGAAATCTAAAATCAAAAATAAAATGTTAAAAAAAACCCTGAAAACCAAAAAACGTAAGTATACCACATTTACTTTGAATTTGGTTGCAGGTAACAGTCGGTCTTTCTGGTTTTTTAAGCACTTTTAATGTATTTACTCACAGTTCTCAGTCAAGAATCAGAGAACAAACAGGGGATTTCTTTACTTCCCTACAACTACAAATTGCTTTTTTAAATCTGTGTGGTGCATTGCCTGTGACTCATAAAGGTTCAAGGGTTTTTTTGTTTGTTTTGGAAATTGAGCCCAAGCCTTGAAAATGACCCTTTCTAAAACTGGTCAAAATGAAAACAAAATTTTAATTTCTAGTAAAAGAGCTGGTCAGGGTATGCTGCATGCTGACCTGAGAAGATTAAGACAGCTCTTGAGAATGCTGAAGCACTCTACACACCCCTTCAAAAAAAACCCCACCAAACCCCTTTAAGGCTTCTGTCCCCACCACCTGAATCTCTCCTTCTAGTAAAAATAAAAGCAAACCAGCGGAACTGAAGTTAAATCTAAGACTATGCACACACTCATTCCAAAAGAAGCCCAGCTGCCTTACAGGAGGAAAAAAATTTGAAAACCAATTCATTAAAAACTGTGATACTGAAAAAGCCAGTTTTCGTGAGGCCCTTCTCCTACCTATAAGAAAAAAACCACATTCCCTGTGTTTGTGCCTGCCTTGGGGCTTGATTTCATTTCAGATTCTTCAGGAGAAAGAGAAATTGTAAGCCCCATAAATGGAATTACAGTCATCCCTCAGCCATTATTTTGAATGCCATTGTGAAGCCACAGCACTTGAGCCCAAAGTGGTCCCATCTGCATTCTGCGTTATGCCACATTTCAGCATTTGTGACTCTTTACTGTCTGTTATGCCACAAGAAATATGCTGTCACAGCACAGTGAAATGAACAGGAAGAGATCTGAACCTCAACAAATCTGTAAACATATCCCAGCAATGAAATTATGTGAAAAGCATGTAGAAACTCTGAATCTGGTGTATTTATTTATTTGGCATTTGTTGTGTTTCACTGACATTTGTATAAAGACATTAAATGCATTGCTGATTATATAAAGGGAGACAGTATAGGAAAAACCAACATTCTTTAGGAGTGGAGATATTTTTCAGACTATTAACAAGGTTATTGTTAAATACCCAATGAGGTAGCGAGACTTTTAGCAAAAACACATTCTGCTTTTGGAAACAATGATTTATGTTTTATATTACATTCATTTTATGACTCACAGTTGGATGTAGAGCCCAAGCTGCTGGTTGCTTGACAGCCCAAGCACAGGCTGTCATTCTAAAATGAGAAAGAACAGCTCTAAACTGGTCTTAACCTCTTCAGTCTTTCAGTCATGCTATGAGAAAGGAGGTAAATGATATAAAGGCCATAATCACATCAGAGTGAAGGCTGCCTTTAATTAAATCTTCTTCTGTATTCAAAGAAAGATCCTAACTGGACAGGGCACTGTAACAGAAGCTTTTTCACAACCTCAGCGATCCTTTCCTCAGCTCTAGTGAAACTGTTCCAGATGACTGTAAACTCATGACTAAAACTGTGCACATCAGCTGGAAACTAAGGCATAGCTATAATCACCAAAAACAAAAGTAAGAAAATTCTTATCACTTCTGCAATTCACTTGGTTTTGGTATGTACTGCTTGAGGTGTCTGCCTAGCAAGAAGGTCCCCCAGAAGCAAATCCCTTGATCCTGAGGGAGTTAGGTAGATAGGCCCCTCACTCAAGAAAACCCAGATTGCACAGTAACTGAAAAAGCAGTTCTGGGGGAGCGAGAATTACTGAGCCAGATTACAAATATTACATACACATTTAATCTCATTGTTTTCATCAATGCGAAATGCACAAGCAGCACTAGAACATATAAATTGTCTCCTTTCCTCCCACCTTGTTAGGTGTGGACATAGGTAGTATCATTAGGCTATGGAATCCTTTTCATTCCAGGGATTCTGCACCCGATTGTACAGGGGTTAACTAGGCAGGGAAAGAAGTCCCACTCAAAATACTTCATCTAACATCACACCAACATTCCTTCACTTCTTTCAAATGTCCCTTCTAGAACTCATCTCTGCTCTCTCTTACCACCTTTGAAAAGGTCTAATGTTTTCAAAAATCTTGAACAGGTTCAAAAAGTCACAAGAACAAAACAAAGCAAGTGGTGATAGGAAAATCTACATCTCCCTGAATATATGACAAATCTAGACACGTGTCTGAACATACTAACCACAAAGAGAATCATCATTTATCAAGTCAAGACAGAAAATAGAGCAATGAGACAACAGCAGCCTATCTTTGGTGTCAGTGCTTTGGAACTTGTTTGTCTCAGAAGGGAAGGCATACTGCAAGCCTCAATTAACAGCTGCATCAGTAAAAGCATTCTTGTATTTTTCTTAGTGGAGATGGCTGGGCGTAGAATCATTCAGGTTGGAAAAGAACTTTAAGATCATCAAGTCCAGTTGTTAACCCAGTACTGCCAAGACCACCATGTCCTTAAATGCCACATCTACATGTCCTTTAAACAGCAATAGAGATTGTGACTCAACTTCTTTCTGCCCTGGGCAGCCTGTTCCAGTGCTTGATGAACCTTTTGGAGAGTAATTTTTCCTAATGTTCAATCTAAACCTTCCCTGGCACAACTTAAAGGACTTTCCACTTATCTTACTTGGAAAAAGAGACTGACCCTCACCTCATCACAATCTCCTTTTAGGTAGTTGTAGAGAGCAAGTCATTCCAGAGCACTTAATCAGGAGAAAAGGCTAAAAGTTTATGGACATGCTAAAATGAAGAGCTATTATATGGAAGTATAAGAAACTTTAAAGTGTTATTGTCAGTTATATCAAATTTTCAATAATTTTCAATTAGTGAGGACAAGATAGCTATTTCCATATTTCCAATAAACCCAGAATGGAGACATTTGTAGTTAAAAAAAGTCTCGTGATTCAGTCTGGCTCAGTGTCATACTCTCATCTTAATGTCAAGTGTTTCCAAAGAACTTCCTCTATAGCTGGTTCATATGCAGAACTTGATAGATATAATTTTAAAAATCATAAGCTTTGACAAAGTAAAAAGCAACTTTTTTACACTGTTTTTGTTAATGACATCGAGTGAATTTTTAGTGTTTAAGAACATAAAGCAACATTGTTTATTCAATGAAGATAAAATAACCTCATTATCTTCCAACTTCAGCACTGTACATCAGATTAAAGGGCTACTTCCCCCAAACAGAGGAGCTTCCACTGTACTTTAGCCGCCAAAAGTCACCACAAAAAAACGTTGTGGTTATGTTCACACTGTTAAAATGGAGAATTTGTGGCCAGCAACATAAGGTGCATCTTAATTTCTGTTAGTCACAACATCTTCCACCATATTGTATGTGGTACAGTGCTAAGAAGAGGAAATGGAGGATGCTGGAAATTCTCTGGCACACTGCAGAATAGAAGTGTGCTTAGATATTTTCAGTTTCTTGACGCTGTGACTTACTACTGATTCTTCACATGAAGTTTCCTAACCTTGTCCTGCCCCCATATAAAGCCTGACTTCCCCTCCCCTTCCCTCAAGTCCTTCCAAAGTTGTACATTTTTGAGAAAAAGGAAGTAGCTGTAGTTTCTCTGCAATTAGGTAAATCAAACATAGAAGCTCTCCAGTATTTTAAATTGCAAAGATACATATGCTCCACAAGTAGCTGGAATAGTATTTAAAATTTAAATATTTAAATTCACTGTACTTGATTAATACCAAAAAAGAAAATCAAATAGAAAAAATAGTAAACAGACTGGTGTAGAGAATTATGTTGAAAATTATTTTAACTAACAGAACATGACATCAAATACTCGATTATTTTGTTCGGAAAAATGTAAATACATTCATCATATGTACTCAAGACTCGGCTATGTTCAGATACAACAAATGAAAAGCAAATAGTTTTCTAAAGGTGAAGTGACATTTTTATATCTATTTTATCTGCTTAATCCTTAGTATGTTCTAAATTCTAAAAATTAGACTCAAAAGATGGGTCGAAATTTATGTCAGGATTCTGTATTTATCTTCATTAGAGAAAGCATTTATCAAATCAAGAGGGATTGTGTGAAAACCACCCAAGAAACAACACTACCCAACAAATAAACCCCACTACACATGTATTTGCAACTTCTGTTACAATTCTAACAGATTATTTTGTTTGGGTTTCCTTTTTGGAAATTGTTACAAATACTATAAACAGCCTTTTGTAAAAGTTACCCTGAAAGAAAAATAAGATTATAGAGATACTAAAATATTTTTCTTCAATTTTGTTTCCTGTTGATTTGGCTCATAAATTTTCCAGATACCTTGAAACATTTTTTTCAGAGTTTATCAGTGCTTCATTGGCATTATCAGCTAAAAAACATTGTGTATGTGCAAGCATGACTGTACTGCCATTTCAGCACAGTACAGCTACTCTTAACTTGTGCTGGTGTCCTAAGCATAGGTTCCCTTGGTCTCAGCCAGTGTTCTATAGGTGATGATTAACACATTGTTAACCAAATCTCTTTAATTACAAGATCAGGATTTGATTAATCTGACCCAAAATAGATATCTGTAATTTAAAAGCCTACTTAATAAGCTGCTTATTTAAAGTTGGTGTCATAGTCACCAGGGAGAAATGGGCACTCTTAGGATGTAACTCATCCTTTGGCAGATGTCTCCAAAGTACACACACAGCTGAATTACTCTCATGGATTCCCTCTCTGAAAAAGGGCAACACTGCTGCCAAAAAAAGCAAATACTGACAGAACAATCTAATTCCTAAAAAACAGTTGGTATAGCTGATGAAACAGACCATAATTTGGAAACAGAAACTCTTCCTCAGATCTAAGAGAAATTTAGAAGTGAAATACAAACTGAAAACCAATATCCATTTTTCTACAGAAGCCATAGATATTACAGATAAAGTGCTTTACAACATGTTATTACCTTTTCCTGTCCTTTCTCGCTACTTTCTCCTTCTTCCAGAGCTGGAAATATCTGCATTTCCCTCCTCCCCAGACAATTACAACCTCATTTCCAAACCAACATCCCCTGTATTCCAGATGAATCAACTCCTTTTTTACATAGATGCATTAAGTGATGCAGGAGTAAGTGCTGGTAGCTTAGTCAGCTGTCACATGTTCACACCTTGACGTGGGCAGGGTGTCACAGCTCTCACCACAGGGAGCATTAGGTCAATAAAGTCAGTGGAATGTAGTGGCACTCAGATCAAGTCACTTACAGTCACTCAGCTGAACACTGAGCACTGTCCACACACAAACACTGCACTATAGTTTTGGGCAGGATTCAGCACATGTGTTAATGTACATGGACTTGCTGGAGCAAGTCCAGTGAAGGGCCACAGGGATGATCAAAGGACTGGGAGCATTTTTCCCATGAGGAGAGGCTGAGAGAAGTGGGGCTGTTTGGCCTGGAGAAGAGAACGCCCAGGGGATTTTACCAAAGTAAAGAAATGCCTGAAGGGAAATGAAGAGGACAAAACCAGGCTTTTCTCAGTGGTTCCCAGCAACAGGAAACGAGGAAATGGGCACAAACTGAAATATGGGAGGCTCCCTCTGAGGATCAGGAAACACTTTTTCCCTGTGAGGTTGACTGAACACCAGCAGAGGTTGCCCAGGGAGGTGGTAGAGTCTGCATCCTTGGAGATACTCAAAAGCCATCAGAACACGGTCCTGGGGCAAGCTGCTCTGGGTGGCCCTGCCTGAGCAGGGAGGCTGGACCAGGTGCTACCCTCAGTGATTCTGAGAACTGAGTACCTGCTCTTTGGGAGATAGTTCTATCAGGAAAGGGGAATCACATCCATCACACAAAACACATGGTTTTACTTGGGTAAGTACTTAAGCATGGGCAGAATTTTTAGTATGTGAGTAGTATCACTGATATTAGCAACACTACTGATATTTATACTGTAATACCAATGTCAGATATTCAGAAATTAACTAGATCCAACATTTAGCAAATATTTACCTGAATCCACTTACAAGCACAGTTACAAAGTGTTCAAAAATCATACTTTGACTAAAGTCCTACATGAGACTGAATGTGGATGACTGAAGGATACCCAGACTAACTGGAGGATGAAGGACAATGAACAGCAGGACACAAATGTGGAGGTAACTGCATACATTAACAGACTCTGACCAAAGATTCTCTTTGAGAAAGCACATATTTAACATGAATTTTAAGTATGTAGAAGGGATGATATTTTAAACATGAACACTATACTGTGAGGTAATACAAATGCAAATACAAAATGTTTTAAAACAACAAAGAATTCAGGATGCATTCCTCAAAATCACTCAAGAAAGGTGTGAGAGAGGAAGAAAAACAACAAGAAAATCATTTATTCCTGATCAGCTGATCAGATCTGATCTGATCAGATATTAGCTACATAATAGTATTTTTAAGACAGGAACTAAAACAATTAAAGACTGGTTTAATTATTTTGCTCTCCCAGCTGAATCACTTTTTATCCTATATATGCCAATTATAAAGGACCTGAATTCACCATACAAACACTCCTCAGCTGGATGAACAACTAACAGCAATGATGGATAAAATTCTTAACAAACAGAACTCAAAAGTACTACTGAATTACACTTGAGAGCATTTAACAGTATCTATAGTCTATGTAAAACTAAGTTAGCCACTTCAAAATTATGAATAATAACTACTGTACTCAAAAAAACAGAACTGAAATTAAAATCATGCACTCAACACTGTCTGAGCTTTCTATCTTAACCTTAAGCCGTTACAGTACAAGCTCTAAACTACAGATTCTCTACATTTTCCAATATCTAAATAGAAAAAACACAACTTTTCATACATTCTGAGAAAAGTAAATTCCAGCATAGCACGGTAACAATGAAGAAAACTTGCATTCTGCTTAGTGAAATCTCCAAGTCAAGCAGGGTTTTAGAAACTTCTCAATTTCAGTTTTCTAAGGTTTGAACTAAACTCTACATAAATTCAAGGCAGCTCACAGGAGACTTGGTGCGTTCCAAATTTTAAACTTTATGCAGTGCAGGTTGTCTTGCAAACAAATAAAAAACTAACATGAGGTAAGAAGAAAGACTGAAACACTAAAATCACAGAAAGGGCCTGAAAGATATCTTCCCCCTATCAAATATAGCCCTAAGCTACTCAGAAAAACCCATGGCCTGTGATCTGTCTGATGACATTATCCTAGAAAGTGGAGGGAACTGCATGCCTTCGTGGGACATGTCTTCTGCTGGTCACCAACCTGAAATGACTTTAAGCAGATGAGCTCAAGCTATGAATGAGCCTTGACACACTTCTCAAATTTCAATCCTACAAAAGTATGGCAAGGAAAAATGTAAAGTGGGAATCAAAAGATTTTAAAGGGGTGGGAAAAAAAAAAGGGAGAGAAGACGTCTACATCCAATGAAACATGAATACCACTTCCTAAGGTGTTTTGACTATTTTAAAGAAAAAAAATAGTGAAGAAACTGTTTCAAGCCTTCACTTAACTTAGCGATATGCACTACATGGAGGCACTTCTGTAAACAACTACTGGAAGAATTTTAGGCATCTCTAGTATGTTTCCTAATTTTATGGCACAAACCCCAGAAAACTCTTATCACAAGAAACAAATTTTGTCTGTATGCACCAGGCATCATATATTCCTGGCAAAATAAATCACAAGAAACTAAATTAGTCCTATCAATCATAAGATGATTACAGGTTACTGATGACATCAGATTTGTGAATTTCTTTACAGTCTACTTCATAAATTCTATCTTCCTTATACATAAGCATAATGTATTTAAACAGCATGTTTTATACAACATACCAGCAACTGACATACCAAAAGTACAATAATTGATTGTCCAGTTTCATGTGGACAGTAAAGAAACTGCCTTTAAGACCGTAATCCTGTGCTGGTTTAAAATTGGATCTAGCAAAATATACCTTATCACAAAGACAGACACAGCAGACCTTTGTATTCCAATAACAAATCATGAGCTGTAATTTCTGCACCTGAGAAAAATTCATCATCGAAACCACAAATTGTAAAAAATTCCCTATCACCAGGCATATTACATCAATGCCCACCTGCCCACACAGACTCATACATGCATATCTGTAACAATGGCATCACTCAAAACCACTGAAAACAAGAACTCAAGGCAGTAGAGTTCCCAGTACCTCTATACCCTGCCTAGAATTCACAAGGAGGTCTCATGACACTTGCAAGGATGTAACTAGAAAGTCAGATCCCATTTAGTCATGTTCAAATATAGACTATGAGAATTTAAATAAACTTAAACCAGGAACACCCTGAAGACAAAGTGGAAACTGATAAAAACTCAAATATTTTGCTGGCACCATCCATTTTAATATTCCACATAAGCAGAAGTGTAACAAAAGCTAAATGACAGAACAGCATCACAATGCACTCAATATGAGTGCCTAAGTGATCTTCAGTGCTTAAAATACAGTGAAGTGTCTACCAGGCAATGAACCAGTGACTAAATATTACACCTATCTGACCTGGTGCTCATGCCTTTACTCATCCTTTCTGTACAAATACCTGAAAATTTGAGTCCACAAAGACTAAGGCAGTAAGCTAGAAAAATATTAAGACTTATAAGAATTACATAACATAGGTTGTCAGAATGACAACATTAATTTGACAATCTATTTCTGCAATTGTACATATACATGTGTTATCAACTAACTACACTTGTAGTACTAAAAGGCACCTTTATAGTGTTGCATATCCTTCCTCAGATTATCTAATATACCATGAAACTTTATTGCTTTATCAAGTTTTTGCAAAAGACACCAAATTATAATTTCTAACAGAGGAGAAAAAGAGACTTCTTAATCACAGAAGTGTAGCAGATATGCTGTGCAAAAGAAATGGCTGAAAATCCTAACATGAATTTCTTTTCAAAATGCAGCACGTCTTACAAAGTCATGGAGTGCAGAAAAAAATTGACACTGAAAACACATCATAATTGGTGATGACTTAATTCATGCTGACTGAAGCAATATGAAACCTTGAAACGATTTTTAGTCATCTTGTGACACAGAAGTAACTCAATTTAATCCTATGGATTTACATCTAAGTAAAACATATTGTCAATCTTAAATTAAAAGAAAGATCATTTATAAAAAAGATTACTAAGAAAGTTCAGCAAGTTTTGTTATATAGAAAAATAAAACTTTATATTAAGAGGGAATGAAAATAAGAACTGTATAATGTATTATGAAAAAAAACGAGCTAATCTTTATATGTCTGTATAATCAAGTCTACACAGAGCTTCTGTCATCAGGAAAGAGGGAGTTAAAATGCCTTTCCATTTCTTTCCTTTCCTTCCCTCTCTAATGAACACCTGTTAGAAAGGAAGGGCTATTAAAAGAGCCAGCAGAGTAACAGGAAGGGTAGTGTGTGTGGAGGAAGTCACAGATCCTTCAGTGGGCACAGAGGCTTGGGCTGATTTCCAGGGGAGATGGATTCTGATTTGTTAGTTGCACTGCTTTCATCGATATTTATAGCAAGATCAAATCATGAACAGACATCACTGCTGCTCTGTCACTCCTGTTATTAGTTATCCTAGAAACTCACAGTCAATGCAAATGGTAAGAGATCAAATCACTAAGTTGTAGCAGCATTTCCTTCTGAGCTCAACCCAAATTCAAATTAGTAGGTTCTATACAGCAAGGGTATGATTTGAGTTCTCCATCAACTTAATAATGAGTTCCCTTGGAAGTGGCTGCACTCCCACTGTTGAAAAAGGTTACAGTCCTTTGGGCCAAGAAATCAGCCTGAGCTCTTAATTTCTAAGTCTGTAAAATTTAAAAAGAAGCTTATCAGTATCTAACAATCTGAAAAATTTAGCACAATCTGTTCCAGCACTAGGCACTTTACCAACAACAGAGTCAGAAAGGAAAAAGATCACAGCTCCTTTATCTGACTGATGTGATGAACATGATCTTGTGCCCTTACTGCCACTGTCATTGTGAGAAACAGCTATATTATAGATTTCCTTGGAGAACAGCAAAGCATGAAAAACCTTCACAGCAAAGTTATTAAAACCTGAGTTTTGGAATCAAAGCTTGAGGCTTGCTGAAATCTGAAAAAACAAACCTCAGCCTGGGGTACACATTTCTACCATTTCCTCAATGATCTCATTTGTAGTTGTAGGTGTACAACTATATCCATGGCAACAAAATTAATTTTATGCGGGGAGCAGCGGCACCCTGAAAATATTAATCACCAATTTTGTTGTCTATCAGTTTGTCACCAGCTAGTCAGTGCTTCACATATTTAGAAATTGAAGAGGAAAACTTTCTGGTTAGCAACACAGAGTGTTACTTAGTAATTTCTGTTCTTTTTGAGCCCAAATATACTGTGCTGCTCACATACATAACAGAGTGTTTTAAGTAACATATGATTTTTTTAACAGTAAGACTTACCAATCCACTTAAGGCTAAAATCCAGATGTAGGAACCAGAGGTTAAGAGCTAGAAGACAAGAGCAGGGATTTAAATTTTTATTTTACAAAGTTCTTGCTATATGAACCGCTAAGTTGCAATATGATATAGGTTATGCACTCATCATGACAATGAGAGACGTCAGACTTTTACCTTTGTTAAAATTCAGTTTACCATTAAAAAAAAGAAGTATTCCATAAGGAGTAAGTGGAAAAAACACAGGGATCCAACAATTGTTCTCCTTCTAGAGAACAATACATTTTATTTTCATATAGCTTACTAAGTATAACAGGATGTCAGTTATAGGCTGCACAGAAAAACAGGTCTGAAAGACAGACTGAAGCAAAGGAAATGACTCAGCAGCAACAGGAGAAGAGTTCCAAGCAGGCAGGCACTCCAAGTGAAACTCTCAGACATGCAGTCACAGACAAACTAAGCACCAGCATCAAAATTAAGGAAATAAAGTTCTTACCCAGTGACATATTTGCTGACATGAAATCACAGAAATAAGTTGGAGCAATTTTTTTTTTTTAAATCTTGATAAGTCAACATGGCAGCCCATTGTTTCTAGCAAAGTATGTGATTAATCACCTGGAGAAGGTTATTACCAACTGGAAAAATGGACTGAAAATGGTCATTAAAATGTTTCTGCGTGATGCTGACTGCACCATGAGAACACCTTCCCTCCAGAGTTCAGACTACGGAAACAGTGACTTGAGATAAGGGCAGAGTTTCCAAATGAGAAGAAGGCAAATGAGTCTCCCCTCAGGCTCTGGGTGATGGCAGCAAGTGTTCAGAGCTCAGCAGGGAGAGATCCCACAGAGATACAGGGCTCAGTGACAGCACTGATCCGAGCTGGACGTGCTGTGTGCATGGAAGAAAAAGGCAATAGACCCGATGGAAAACAGCCCACACAGCAGCATGGCTTTCCCAAAGACTGCAATAATAATGCAAGTGATGGGCTCAGAAGAGAGGAAACAAGATTTCTGAGACCAAGAAAGTAAAGTGCTGGAGCAGAAAGTGAAGGAAAGCAAAGGCTGAACAGGAAAGAGGATGAATGAAATGGTCATGTGGAGCACAAGTCAGTATTCTGAAACTGACTAATTCTAAAATACTCTCTCCCACATTTCACATAGCTATGGTGTATTCCCCATTGCACACGCCAGAGCTATTTTTGAATCCCTAGAATATATAGAAGTGAGCCTAATTTCTCATAAATTTGCACACCTCATCATTCAGGTTGTGACACAAATGTCCATTCATTTCTAGGCTGCTGGGTCTTGGGGTTTTTTAATTGTTTCTTGAATAATTACTGGCTTTCTATACCAAGTAGCTATATTTTCCTAGTCATATTTCACAGAACACTACATGATGTTGCTGTGCTCTATGTTACACTATTCTAAATTACCTGTCACATCGTAAGGCATGATATACAAGTAAGATTAATTTATATAAAAGTGAAATTCAGCCAAAACCTTGATTATTTACTAACAGTCTTAACACAAAAAATACCATATTCTACAGCTTTATTTGAGCTCTAATCGACAAGGAAAAAATAAGCAAATTCAAGAATATAAACAAACCAGAAAGGTAAAAGATAAAAATGCTTTAGGATCAGGTTCCATTTTAATCTCTTTTCATCTAATTCATTATACTGACCAAAAAAAAAAAAACCTGTGGAATTGTCTATTTACTATTTATTTTCCCATGTAAGACAAGGTAAGGACAGACCACTTGCTCACCACCTCAGCATACTAGAATCACATATTTCTATATGTTTTAGCTGATGGGACAGTTACTAGTTAAATGTATGCTCAATCATGCACATGGAAGCATCAAAATTCACAGACAAACAGAAATACTAACTACTAACGACATTATTAGTTTATTGAAAGATGAACAAGTAAGTACATACCATACCTGTAAACCCAGTATGTAGACCAGAGACTTGTTTGTGATAGAAAAGTGGCCCAATACTTGTGTCACCTGCACTCTTGGAATGGAGGAATAAAATGGAACAAACAGCGCAAACACAGGACCCAAGCTGCAAAAAGAAAGGTCCAGATGGTTATAAGAATGATACCAGCAACAGTAGTGCCAAACAATCAAAAGGAGTTAATTTTAAGTACATAACAATCAAAATGTTACACCATTTTGCAAACAAAGGTCTCCCTTCAGAACACACACTAGGTAACTTCTGGCAGTCTAGGTAACAGATTCATTAGCAAATAAGAATGAGTAACAAAAAGTATTTTATTTCCCAATGTTTAGGACTGGAGGCAGAAGAGAAGGCAACATATTTCATCTAATAGCAGATTCTTTCCATAAAGCACAGCACACAACAGTGTGAAGAGCAGTAATGTCCTACATCAGAACAAAATATTATTCAAATGGACAAATGGCAAGGATTTTACCTTTCCCAAAAGGTTAAGGAAACCACTTCACTTATGAAGCTAAGATCCCGGTATTTACCCAGACTTAATGTGTTAGAGGATTGCCAAAAGACTACAGTACCTAAGATGGGAATAATGACAGTTTGATTTAATTTAATGGCCCTACAAATAAACTCCCTTTAGGGTCCTCATCTTAATCACAACACAAGATGTTTTTTAAGTTTTTAAACCATCACTGCAAGGATGACATAGAATCTAAGACTTCAAGCACTTTTTACAATGACCAGATGCCTAGACTGAGCTTGTGAACACGAGCTAGTGCATTTCATTCAGACACTCAATTTTGCATATAATCCTTTTTACACAAACAAAATACACTTGTATAAATAGACACAACACGTTACTGAGATAAACTGAAATTACTGAAGTTCTAAGAATCAAAATGCTATAAGAAAGCAACATACAAAAATTCCATTGTAGGCAATATTCACTGAAAAAATCAGGTTTTACAAGTGAAGATAGAAGAAAAACAAAGAAAAAATTTATTTTCTCTTCTAAGAAAAGTACTTTTAAATTATTTCTTTCTACTCTGACCAAATTAAGAGAATACCACAACTGTGGCATGATTTTCAGGTTTTATTGATCCTGTGATAAACAGTGACTCAGAGACAGAGATTCACATGCAACAGTGCATTCAATCATAAGATAGGAAAGTACAAAAAGGAATTTCCCAAGACTGCAAGTGCATTTTAAAAAGAGATCAGAGAATGCTAAAAGGTTCCCTAAATGTTAGTACTCACCAATTATGTCAACAGAGACCACAGGAAGCACCACCCCAGTCCAGAGTGGCTATCAGCTAAATTCAAAGTCTAGTGTCTGACACTGCTCAGTACCCAACAACCTAGAGGAGCTGGAGGAAACTTAGTGATGGCCCTTTTCTGCTAGAACAGTAAGTTCATGGGCACTACAGATGTATGCTCCTCAAGGAATCAGTGTTTGCTTTTTAGACAGAGCTCACATGTAATACAAATAGGTATTACCCAAATATCCATTCAGGTATTTTTTTTTTTAATGTCAAAACTGGTGCCCTTCAAAATGCTGTGTGAAACTCATTTGTACAGGCAATTCCACTGTGTGAAAATTCATTCCAGTTAATTTTAAACTTCACCCTCAACTTTCTTTATATGATTTTGTACTTTGAAAATTTCCCTTTATTTTCAGTTGTCTTTCAATAGTTAACTAATGCCTTTTTTTAGAATATCTATATGGGTACGCTGCTCTGTCAGCAGCTCTGTCAGACAGGTCATCCACAGAATAATACTAGAACGTGGCTGACACAGTAAAGTACAACAAAAGGATGGTCAAGGAAAATGTGGACCCAGTGGTGAAAAAAGGGACCTAGTGACAAAGGACAAGAAAAAAGCCACGACATTGAATGTCTTTTTGGGCCAGTTTTCAATGGTTAGATTTGCCCTCAGGCCTTGCAGGTCCCTGAGTGTCCTGTGGGACTGGAGCAAGACCTGCTGTGAAGGAAGACATTTTGGAGGCTCTTGAGCCCAGCTGATCATACAGGAGGCAAAAGGACCACAAAGGCTGCACCCCAGGGCTCTCAGGGAGGTGGTCAATGCTACCTCACTGGAATATCATGGTGATTAGGACAGGTTCCTGACTGGGTAAGTGCAAATGTCACACCCATCTTCAAGGAGGGCAAGAAGAGGATCCTCATAGCTTTCTATCCCTGGGAAAGTTACAGAGCAAAGCTCCTAGGAGCCATTGCCAGCTACACGATGGACAAGGCAGCTGCTAACATCCAATTGGATTTACCAAGAGTGACTCTGGTGCTGTGGATAAGGAAGGGGAAGATGGCAAATGTTGTACACTCTGACTTCAGGATGGCCTTTGACTTGGTTTCTTCTTCAGCCCTTAAAGAAAAACAGGGAAGATATGCACTGCATAAGCAGATTAGAGGGAATCTGGCTGCACTGCTGGACTCAAAGGGTTCTGATCAGCAGCACCAACTTTAGGGGCAACCACTTACTAGCAGCTTCCCTCAGGGATCCATACTGGGATAAACACTATTGTCTTTATTAAACAACCTGGATGATGGGACAGAGTGCACTCCCAACAAGCTGGTGAGTGAAATAAAACTGGAGGGAGCCATCAATACTCTGGAGAGCAGGACCACATTCAGCTATTCCTTGATGAAAATGGGCTGACATTAGAAATGTTAGGGAGTTCAACAGAAGTAACTGTGGAGTCTCCATATGGGCTAGAACAACCTTGTGCAGTGGCATAGACTGGTTAGAAAACAGATTTGCAGATAAGGAGCTGGAGAATCCTTTGAGTGTTAGCCAGCCTTTGAGTGTCATTTTATCCTTGCAGGAAAGGTCAATCATATACAGGGCAGCATTATCAATGTGTTGTCATCAGGCCAAGAGAAGTAATTGCTCAGCACTTCTGAGCTTAAACCTAAATCACTGTGTCCACTTTTGGGCTTCATGCTTCAAGAAAGGTTTTCATATACTGGAGCAATTCCAGACAGGATAATGATGGTCCAGTATTTTACCAGGCTGCCCAGAGCTACAATCTCCATCCTCAGAAATACAGCCTGGACACACAGCCCAAAATAACCCATTCTTGTTGGACATGTTTTGAACCCAGGGTTGAAGTAAATGACTGCCAGAGATCCTGTCAAACCTAAGCCACCTTATTGCTCAGTGAAAAATCAAAGCCTTATTCCTGAAGCTCAAGATCACTGGAGGAACTTCTGTTCCTGTATTTCACTGGACAGGTACAAACACCCATCCACATACTGTAAATAAAAGGACTGGCTCTTAACTCTTTTAGTTATGTTAATTAGTTGTTTGGTACCATATATCAGATTCAACATCTTCAAGGGGAAAACATATTCTTATTGAAAGATTACTTCAGCGTTTTCTTTCCCTTCACTTCTTTCTTATCCTCTTGTATTTGCTTTTCCTCTCATCTCTTTTAGTCTCCTTTTCTGTGCTTTCTCTCTTTTTGCAGAGACCTTTGCCCCAGTCATTTGTTCATTATACTATAAGAATATCAGGAATGTCCTTTCACGTGCCATGATTAACTTCTACTAGAAATTTGTGATGTCTATAGACACAAGCATATTCTGCCTCTGAACTGAGTTTTTGCCCACTTCATATTTAGGAAGTTAATTTTAGTCACATGGGTTAGAAAATGAAATTTTCAAACAACCCAGAAAACTCTAAAACCTGAAAACTGAATTCTAGAGTTTGAACATTCTACATATCCATCCCAAAGATGTACTGCAATAGCTGTCTCTACAATAATTACATCCCCATTTTGAAGAGCACGCTAAATTTCAACATTTTAAGTGAAACAGAAACACAGTGACAAGATAGGAACATTCTACATCATATGAATCTATGAGATTGGCTTTGTAAAAAGAAATTTTAAAAAGTCATATACAAACAATATCCTTGAAAAAAATAAGTCAGAGATGTAAAAATTGTCTGAGAAGGAAAAATCAGGGGCAGATACTTATTACAAGAGAAATATACTATTTAAAGTTTAAAAGAGTGACTATTAAATGCAGATTAAAATAAATGATTAGCACGAGCAAATATATGCAAAATAAAGAGGAAAATATATACAAAACAGAGGAAAAATACTTCTAAAATGCATGAACAAAGGGTTAGAAAGCTAAATAAATGTAGCTTCTGCAAAAATGCTTGCTGCTGTCAATAGAAGTTCTGTGGCATTAAGTTTGCAGAAATAACCTATTTTATTCATAATGACTCACTACACTTACTAACTGCTGGGCTGTGTTTTTCTTCATTCAAGTTCTCCAAAAAACCATTAAACTGACAAATTCACAACCACATATTTTGGGGGGGGCTAAAAATATCACCTATAAAAACAGCTGCAGATTATACAGACACACAAGCAGGGCACTTTTTATTCAAGTTACTAAGTCACTTCAGTGACCTGCATTCCCACAGTCAGTGCAAACACTGCCATATTACACTTAAGGTTCCAGCCTTTACTCTGAAGATGCTAAATATTCACAAAAACATTCCTTAAAATTAATGAACTCTGTGGAATGTGACTACCCTTGATGGTTGTGTTTCTCTACCTGCTGGAGTCCTGGACTCAAAGGACTCACCTACTGCACCCAATTCTTTCACTACACATGAGCCCATTGAGGACCGCCCATTGCCTGAGGTCTCTCAATAGCAGCAAAAGCCTTAGGCTTTGTTACCCAGTACTCACTAGCTAATGCCAATATTTTACAGGAAAGCAGTAAGAATGCTAGGAGAAAAAATTAAAAATGCATCTGGAGGTGAAAAGAAAGGTTCTTCCTGTCCATGGATATCCCCGCAGAATCCACGCAACTTGCAGTTCATGAAAATTTGAGACTAACCATCTAACCAACAGCTTACAAACCCCTCATGAAGGCACAAGTCAGACACCTATCCTAAAGGAAGCTTTAATTTTTAATGCCAAGACTATCCAACAATATATTTTGTAACCTGGGTTCCACGTTCCTCACCTCGTCTGCCAAAATCTGAACAGTGTTTGCACATACATGGTAAACACAAATGTATGTCTGCACATATATGGTAAACAGAAACACTTTCTGAAACACAGCAATTTCTTAATTTACATGTTCAAATCCTGGAGCAGTCAAACAGATATTGGACCAACAGCAGCTGTATCAGAACAGAAAACAAACAGCTAGAAGGATAAACAGTTAGTGAAAGAATGCAACCTGCACCATTTAATTTATCATCATGCTAGGCTGGATTGGTAGCCAATATGCAGTGTGACTCAAAGGGTACAATCTAGTACTGTATCTTAATCAAAGGAAGGCAATATTTTATCCGATCAAAGCAGGAAACACATACTGCCGTTGTTTTATAAAGATAAAACAATTCTGAAGCAAACATTTCCTTTAATAAGAAGCTGGGGTACTAATGTCAGCCCTTGAGCAAAGACATGACTGCGTATCTCAAAATTTCCCATTTCCACAGCAGACCTTGGGCGCTGGGCACGGAACCACACTGTGGTATTACTTTGCGTACATATGAAGCAAGTTCCCTGTGCGATTTCCCTTTAAGCAGTCCTGAATTCTCATTACTTCATTGAAAGCAATTTCAGTCTCTGATAAAGCTGAAAAATTAAAAAATTATTCAAAAACAAGTAAGGAAAAAAAATCCAGAATAAGACTGGTAAGTTTTCCCAAAGACTGTCTGAATGCGATGTTAGAAGATGAATGCTCCATTAAGACTGAGGAGCTGAAAGCCCTAGATAGAGCCTTTCAGCTCTTTGGCATCTAAGGGGAATCAAGTAATGTGTACGGGGGAGTTCAACACCAGAAAAATCAGTGTGCAGTCTCAACCAAGTGCTCCAAGCAGGTACAAAAGTAGCTCACAAGGCTCTATGTTCTGCTATAGCAAAAACATTTCCTATAATACAAAGTAACTTTGCCATTAGATCTGTGTTTACTTTAGGTTTTCTGATGAGATGGACATGTTAGCAGAGATCCTATCTCTCTACACACCTTAACCACTACAATGTCAGCCAACACCTGGGCTGTGAACACAGCCCTAACATTTCCAAGGAGGCATCCTGCACTCTGCATGGCTTGGAACTGCCAAAAATAACCTTATCATGCCTTGTTGGTTGTTTAAAATTAGGTCACCAAATGAGGTCATGAAACAGTCCTTTGCAGTCATGAATGATCAGTATCAGTTTTTGGGGAAAAGCCCAGGTAGCTATCAACCACAACCTCTAACAGCAAACAAAATGATTTTCCATCTGCCTCTGAACTCCAAAACCCTCTTAACACAAAATTTACCTCTTACATTAAGATGACTTCACCAGAAACAAAGTTATTTCAGGTATAAATGGGTTAACTCAAAATTTGACATTCCATTCCTTTCCTACTCCTTAGCCACTCATTCTTGTCAATATTATTTTAGGGGAATCAGATTTGTGTCTTAGAAGCTTTTTATCTTTCATGTATTTACCTTACTATATTATTGCTATTATTATTATTATTATTATTATTGCCTAAAATGTAATAAACAGCTTACAAAGGCAGACATTCTTACTAATCTGTCAAAGTCTCAGAGTTCTTTAACTCCCTCATACGTTTTTGAAAGGCATTTCTGTAAATCCTCATCATTATGATACTAAAACCGTGCTGGGAATGTCCACAGGCGTTTGAGGCGTCTTCTTTAACACCACATCTCGGTATGTCTCAGTTTTGAGGTTTCCTCATGCTGCATCAGATCTCCTCGGTAAGAAGTTGTTCTAAGTATGTACTGATTACACAGCTCTTTGCTGTAAATTAAGGTATTTTAAATGCAGATGGCATATAAACAAAGTTTTTCTCATACGAGAGGGATTTTAGTCGGTCAGCAATTACTCAAGTAAACCTCTGGTAAAGTCCCTTCTGTGAAAGTCAGTAGTGCGTAACTTCAGGGGGGAGGTGGAAGTGTTGTTTCTAATTGCTCTCTTTGAGCAGACTAATTGCAAAAGGATCTAAAATAGATGCTTTCACATCCCATAAAACAGTAGGCAGCAAATCAGCGCTGGGTTTTTTTGAAGCACTTGAAAAAACCTTACCCCTCCCACAAAAGACTCACGTAATCACTCTTGAGAACAATGAGCAAGGGTAAACCTTCTCAGTCAGGCCATCCTGTCAATGCCCTTAACTGCTCAGAGGATCCAAGAAGCTACAGAGATGTAAGTACAGAAAAGAACTAACTTTTTACTTTTTTCCTTTGCCACTGAGCAACAGCAAACAATTCCAGAAATATTTCCTTTTACGCATTATACTGGATATTTTCATGTGGTAGTAAGGATAAATGAGCTTTGTATGGGAAAGACCCATGGAAGAAATTCTCTGATATTTTATATTCCATATTAATATGCTGCTAGTTAGTTTCCATTTGAAGGATCTGTTGATCTACAGCATCAACAAGCTATTCCAACTCCTTTCTCATAGTACAGCCTTCTGACAATCAGGGAAAACATTTCATACTGCCTTAACTTAGGCAAATTTTTAGCAACACTAATTTAAATTATACCAGTGCAGAAGTAACTACTGTAGAAGTAGTAAAGGAAGCACTGAAGCTCTAAAGTCACTGAACCTCACAGAATAATAGTAAGAGAAAGCTTTAAAACAAATCCATACCGGGTTGAATGCATAGCTTGCTTTTATCACATGCATTTCTTGTCTATGAAAACAGCCTTTATTATCAGCTTGAAAACTTCTCACTCTTCTCACGTCTGAACATTGCAACAGAGCATTTTAAGAGCTCAAAGTTTTATGAGCTAATTCCTCTTTTAACTTCTAGTGCACATTTCTTTCAAGGTTTTTAGAAGGCATTCTTCTTCTGAATTGCAATGACCAAATATATTTCTCCTTATTACTGCTCTTTAGATATATTACAAGTGGTATGATTTTTGTGCACCTTCCCAATTTAAAAGGATACATTTTTCCTATTATACTGGCAAAACAAGACAGACTGTTCAACAGACAGAAACTAAACTAAACTATCTTTTATCTTAAAAAGTAAGAGAGTACATGCCTTTGAGCATAAAATACAAGAGATCTGTCTAACATTTTCATGAAGGCTCCTGAAGACACAAGGCAATTGAAAATTTACCTGGCAATTAGTTTTTAAGAGCCCAAATATTGTTTTTTTTCTGGTCAAAAGACTCAGGAGCATGTACAGAGAATAATAAACTTAATACAGAAGCTATAATCTGAAGCTGTAAATCTTAAAATTAAATATTATACCTGTATGGGTTTCATGTAACTCAGAAAAAAACCCCAAACTCAAATCGGTGTGCATGTTTTCTAGTAGTAAAATACAAATCTTCATTTGAATACTTTTTTCTTCTGCTAGAAAGAATGTAATTTTCAGTGGCTCACACTTTTATTCTGCTTATTTGCTCCAGTTTTAGGCTCTCTCCTTTTTACATTTGGTATACCTAACAAGTGTAAACTGAAGGGAAGTTAATCATCTTAGCATCAGTACAGCTCTCCAAATCAGTATATATTTTAGGCAGAGGTGATTTATGTTAGATAGGTCTCACACTTTTTGTAGAACACATCATCCTTGTAAAGAGATCCAACAGATAAGACCAGGTTGCACCCTTCAAATGAATTCTTCTTTAATTAGTTATGCACTTCAACTCAACTCCTTTTATTTCCATCTCACTTACTATAGTTTGTATTATTTTTTAGCACCAAATATAACTGTCACACAAAATCTATAGTAATGGACTATAGACTATATAAAGATCCCACAGTGTTGTGCACTTGCATATTCTGTTAAGCAGCTAAAGAATATTCTCATTCTTTATAGCCACTGTTAAGACAATTTAAGACACTGTTAAGACAATACGTGGGATTCTCTGACATGTTTGTTACAAATTTTAGTTTACTATGCCAATAAATTTGGATCTATATCAAAGAGGGATAAAAGCACTAGCCTGGAAACTGTCATCAAAATTAGCTGTGGGTTTTGACCTGAGGACTCAATCTTCAGGTCATCAGGCTGACACACCGGCCTTTAGAACACAAACCTCAACAGCTTTGGAACAGAAATTAACAAACAGCACTAGAAGCATATGAGTGTTAAATGTTAGAAAGAAAGAGGAAGCTTTAGGACATGTCTGTCTCTCGCCTGAGCTTTTATTATTGTATATGTTCTTTCTATTTTAACAAGGTGTTCTGCTATGCAATGCAGCACACACACTTTTTAATACACATAGCTTAACTGAATCAAGCCCTTTTCTCAAACAGAGAACACTCTTCAACAGAGATCACCTGTACAGTAAAACTGAAATACAAACAGTAAATATGACTGCTCAACAGAAAAAAAAATAGTTTTGAGATTAAGAAAAAATCAAACCTACAAAAACACAGCACTACATATTTCCCATCTTCTACCATTTTAAAACAATGTAAGACCTACACAGATTATATCTATAGAGGACTGTAAGATCAGAGAATCTTGCATAGAAGAGAAGTCTCTTTCCTGACCATTCCTTTAAAATAATTTATACTCTCCTTTAAAATAATTTATATTCTTTATGCAGAGAAAAACAACATTAACCCTCAATATGATTTGTTAAGGAAACATTGTCCATCTCATAGTGATTAAACCATACTATGTATCAAGAGCCCGTAGAGATCTTTCTAATGAACTGCTGTGCCTTTTCAAGAATATAATTAGTAATCTTAAATTAGCAACTGGACCTGGGACATATGGACCAGGGATTCATCTTCAAAGAATGAAAATTATGAAGAGACACAGAGAAATCACACATTAGATTACAATAGAGTAAAAGGCTTCTACATGTCCCCTGTTCTGCCGAAAAGACAGATGGTGCTCCTCAGCAGAAGCAGGAGATGAGAACAAGAATAAATTTCATTTAGCATACAGAGAGAGCTTTGTACCACTGCTTGCACACAGTCCCAACCCATATAATCTAAGGTGCAACACTGCAACTGCTGGCTCACAGCTTAAATCTATTCTTCTTAACAGTTAAATGTATGTAATACTATGATACTATATACAAAGCTCATCACACACAAACATGTCTGTGAAGCAGAGGTGTGGATTACACAGTACTTCCAGACTGGGGTCACCATCCTGTTCATCAAACACCTTCTGCTGTGGGGATTAAACACAAAACAAATGTATAAACATAAAACAAATGACTGATGCCAGTCAAATGTTTTGACACAACATGAATCTCCCACACAAGCTATTTTGCCTTCTTTGATGAGATTACCATATCAGTTTAGAAAGACACCTGCACAGATTTCAGACATGCTAGATTTTGTAAGCAGCTTGCCATTGTGCTGTGATTTTTTCCCCAGATGGATGCTATGGCTGTGAAACATCAAGAACCACAGAGAACAAACCAGTAGCTGCCTATCTAACGAACCTCATAAGTAACTGACTAAAGAAATTTGCCGGTCAAAAATGCAAACACAGTCCTAAGATTTGAAAATGGCAAGGGAAAGAACATTATAGAACAACAACCTGCACTGGTTGCAAGCTTGGGCATAGTATTTAACGGTAAAATTAATTTTAAAATCTCCCAGACATAAGGTCCTCTCAGGTCAAAGCAGAGAGCAATGGCCATGCCCTTACACTGGAGATATCCTATGACAGTGAATCAGAGAAATACTCCTGGAGCAGAGTGACCTAACTTCACAAACTCCCAGTGCACTGCTACACAGCTCTATGTTGCATACATAATGCACTGAGCAGAAAAGGCAGGGATGGAGTGGTGAATTTGCCTCCAGGCACACCAAGAGGCATCTGGAACCCCAAGTCCTGTGTGGGACACAGCTGCAGTTAGAACACACATCACAGGATCATTTCACCTTGTAGTGAAATATTTGAGAAGCTTACCTCAAATTGCCTAAACCATGAGATTCTGTAAAGAGACTCAATGAAAACAGCAGTTCCAAATTAATTTTAGAGACATATAAGACAGAGACACACATTTTTTAACAGAGAGGTACTGACCAAAGACTAGAGTACAAAAGGGTAATTTGCTTTCTCTTCAGTTCTCCAAGACAAACAGCATCATAGAAAGTATGCTTAAAAGAAAAGTTACCAGAATCCATACACAATAACTAAAATAATATAATCTAAACTACACAGAAGATTACATTAACTAAGTGGTCTGTGTCACTGAGTGTTTATAGACTCAGAAAATGTGAACACCTGAACAGCCTTCTTTACAATACAGATATACAGGAATTCTCAATACTTTATACCTTAACATTTTGGCATGCAACTCTAAGCCAAAAACCAAACTGGTAAGGGATATTAATATTATCTTTCTTCCAAGTATATATTTCAAAGTAGTATAATTAATAAACCTAGAAAGCCACTGGAAGGGTCTTTAATCCAACAGTCTAGAAGAGCAAAAGTTTTAAAAGTGATTCTAGAGTTTTAGAGTGATTCTGAATTCATTGGTGCATCTGGATTTGGGACAGTACATGGCCATGTTCTCAGGCACACAGCTCATTAAAACAGAGTCATGTCCAGCTAATCTGAGGTTTGCAGCCGTAAGGATGTAACATTCTCCATTTATTCTCCAATAATACAAAACTCACAAAAAGTATTCAAAATGTTCTTTTTAAAGATACATTCTGTAGAGCATGTCATATGATGTATGTGTAAGTGGATCACTCAGGATTGCTGCCAAGAAATAAACAGCAACCTGACACAAGGAGTAGGTTTTTTAAAAAAAGATCTTATCTTACTTAATAGTCCAGACACCTTTCAGGAAGAAAAGAAAATGCGAAATACCTGCTGAGATGAATGGAGTTCATCCAACAACAATTAGAGTTCAGAAGTACAAAGAAGTTATCACAGCTTGGGTGATGCATATTATGATGGATGGTATCAACTTTATCATCTGTTTGGGCCACAAAACAGATAAAATCTCTCCTTTTTTTTTTTTTTTTTTTTTTTTTTATGAATATATTCAGGTACTGTAGCACCTAAACACCTTGGTGGCTCTCAAAAATGCCCACACATACCTACAGGTAGATAAAACACTAATAGTAATCTACAGCATTGTAAAATGTGCTCCCTACATTAACAATCAAAATATTTTGGGCATAACAGAGGATGAAAAAGAATACTTTTTGCCCCCAGGCCTGACTCCCACAGCAGGCAGAAGAGCCTGCCAAAGAGCACAGCTTGGCTGACTGCACACTGCCCCGGAAGATCCACGAGCTGTGCTTCTCCAGCTTCCTCCTCATGCATTTGTGGCCACTTTGTCCTGCCATGGAACTGCTCCCAACATATATCCATGCTAGCACCATGGATAGACACAAACACTTGTCTCAGCTAGGACTCCTTCTCAATATAGCCACAGTAATATGTGAGGAGGAACAGTCTGTTTTGAACAACAAGTTCTGGATTAATTTATTACATTAAAGATCCAACTTCATAGCACAAAATTAGGTAACATGCAATTTATGAAATTCTACTCTTGATGTAAAAAATTACGCATTTTACTGAATATACAGGTTTCTTCCTAAACCTGTTCATACAAATACATGGTTCAATATATTTGTAAAATAGATATTCTACATTTTACTAATGTTTCTAGAAAGACATATGAATGGATGTGACAATTATGTGCACTATTTTTGAACCTAAATTATTACAACTTCAAAGCAAAAAAACCCCCATGCACTTTAAATGCTGTAGCTAGTTACTGCAATTGAATTGTTGATCACAAATCTTAGATTATCCTTTCCCAAATATGTTGAAAAAATTATTTTAACTAAACTTCAAGAAAGAGATTCATAGAAGATAGATGTGATGCTGGGAGTGTGAACAAGAATTAGAAGCATTTAAATATGAGAAACAAAACAAAATACCTCACCGACTCGTATACAGGTACCTACATAAACCCACACCATTTTATGCAAAGCCTGTTACACTTAGGTAAAACAAAATCCATCCTAAACACTTCTACAAGGGAAAAGATGGGAGGAAATCATACCAGAACTACACTCAGGGTAATAACTACTGCATTAATCAATCACCAAACACACTAACACCAAGATAGCATGAACAATCCAGAATTAACTAATATAAAATTACTGACATTCCTAAACCTGCACTACAGTTGGAACTGTTATTTACCAGATTGGTTCCTTTATTCAAGGCACAGAACTCCCAATTCAGATTTGACATACAACCCTGAATGCAGTATCCCCGTGTCTTGAAGGACAGCACTTACTTTACAAATACCTAAGAATCAGAACATTGCACATCTGTCAGTCAGAAATTACTCACCTGTCTTCCCTCCTATCTATGGAATGCAGCAAACACACACTTAATGTACTACCTGGAAGTCAAATCTCTTCCTTAAACATATAAGGTAACTAATTTACATATTTTAATACACATCATCCACTATCTGCAGGTTTACCATTTACAGAGAACCATTAATTGTGAATATCCTGAAATAAGCAGTACAATCTCCTCAAATCATGAAAGAAAATACTAGCCTTTAAATGCTTTCACAAGTTAGTACAAGGATAATGAATGCTTTCTAAAATGTGTGTTTTGATTCCCTTAAAATTGAGAGGTATTTCCTAGAAAGAGTTTTTGCAAGTGCAACAGGCTACAGTTGCTTGTAAATATTGTGTGTTGAATGACAGATGCTCAGAAATAACATAGACATGTTTATTAAAGGTACAAGACAGACTCAAAATTCTAATTACAACAGCTTTTATCTTCAGGTAGTATTCTTTGTTAAAACAGAAGCAATCTTGTTTTGATTGCTTGTTTAAATTCATAAATGGGGCCTCTAAGAGGCACCCTTTTGTAGAACAGCTGCCTGTTCTACAAAACATGGAGGAGTAACATGAGATGCCCCATCCTTTCTGAGCTTCATGCTTACACTATACAACTGTCAGGTAACAGCAGACCTAGGAAATGTTTGCACCTTGAGCAGTATCAAAAAAATGGGGTTCTTCCCATTTCTGAAATTCTGCTGGATTATTTTAAAACATTTTTCAGCCCCCTCTAATCACTGCCACTTTGCAACTCTCCTATGCTACTTATTACTGTACAGATTAAACAATTTCTAAAATCTACTAAATTGACAAAGTGTAAAATAGTTCACCTGCACTACGTCTCTTTAGCAGGGTCACTAAAGAGTGATTAAAGTAGTAGTCTTAAGAATTTATGTATGCAACAATATTTGAATTAGATTCCAAAAGCCAATTCTTAAACTTAGAATTAAACAAGTTGCTGTGGTAGGAGTCTATGATCTTAAAGGTCATTTTCAACCTAAATTAATCTGTGATTCTATTATAATGTCAATATAGTAAGAGTGCTGAGAAAAAAAAATGTTTCTCTAAACAAGTTAAAGCATCACAGTGTGAATTTTTAGCAACAAAAATTCTCTTAAAACTAACTAAAACACATTTAAAACATTTTGTCTGCTTGTCTGATCCTTTGAGACTGCATTTGATGCTTTATCATGTAGTTTCTTCAGACTCTTTTTTCCCCTCAAGGTGCTTTAAACAGTCTCCCAACTCCTGAGCATCTATAGACTTTACTTCCAAATATATTACATCCCTGGTTTACTACACTGTCCCCTGTCTGATTTTCTTTGTTATAGAGGCAATTTGGAACAAGAAAAAAAAGCCAAAAGGAGGCATCTGTTTGTTTGTTTTCAGATAGAGTCTCGAAAAGTATTTCACAGCAATTAACTTTCATTTCATTTTTTTAGCCTTATTTTGCAACAGAGGCTCTCCATTGTTACATAGAAGTAGTTTATCTGCATTTCTTACAAAATGTTCCCTTTTGTTGGTTTTTTTTTTCTCATGATAGGTCTACTGAGCTTCCTGCAACAACAGTGGTGGCAGAAATGGACCTTTTCACAGCCTCTGAGACCAACATTTCCACCTGTGACTTATACGAGCACAAAGACACAGCACGGATATTATTGTCTGTCTTCTACGGCTCCATCTTGATCCTTGGGTTGCTTGGAAACACCATTGCCCTCACCGTCATCTTTAAAAACAGGAAGAAGATCAACTCCACTACCCTGTATTCAACAAACCTCGTCTTCTCTGACCTGCTCTTCTGCATTGCCTTGCCAACCAGGATCGCCTACTATGGCATGGGCTTCCACTGGCCCTTCGGAGAGGCGCTGTGCCGAATCACCGCGCTCCTGTTCTACATCAACACCTACGCAGGCGTCAACTTCATGACGTGCCTGAGCATCGACAGGTTCTTCGCTGTCGTCCACCCCTTCCGATACAAGATCAGAAGGATTAAATATGCCAAGGGCATCTGTGTCTTTGTCTGGTTTCTTGTATTCAGTCAAACTTTCCCATTACTTATACAATCCATGTCACAGAAAGAAAATGAAAGGACTACATGTATGGAATATCCAAACTTTGAGAAAATAGAACATCTACCACTTATACTTCTTGCTGCCTGTTTAATAGGGTACCTTATTCCTCTGGGGATTATTCTATTTTGCTACACTCAAATCAGCTGCAAACTTTTTCAAACAGCCAAGGAAAATCCACTGACTGAAAAATCAGGGATAAACAAAAAAGCCATCAATACAATCATATTCGTAATTATAGTGTTTATAATCTGCTTTACTCCTTATCATGTTGCAATCATACAACACATGATTAAGAAACTTCAGCGAGAACCCTCGTGCAGTGAAACGAAAATTTTCCAGAAGTCACTCCACTATACTGTATTTCTGATGAATTTTAACTGCTGCCTAGATCCTTTCATCTATTTCTTTGCATGCAAAGGATACAAGAGAACTGTACTGAAAATACTGCAACGACAAGTGAGTGTATCAATTTCAAGTGCTGCCAGGTCACATCATGAAGAAAGCTCCCGTGATGCAGGAGAAACGCAAATGACGGTACTTGCTAAATCCCCCAATGGAAAGCTACCTGAAAAATAAACTCTGTAGTACTTCACAGTGAACCAAGACTAAAAAGCCAGGGTCCACAGCAAAAACTCTTAGTCCTCCCCTACAGCAGCTTAAGTAAAATTCTGTTTCTCAGGATGTCAGAGAATCAAGGAGTGATGGACTGAAAAATATTTGTCACAGGACAGCAGGAAAACTCAGCATTATAATCTTCTTGCTGTATCCTTTTGACTGATCTCTTATTTTTTCCAGGAAATATGCACCATTGAGGATGTTCAGATTCCATGCTGCACATACATATGCCTGGATGTTACTAACTCAAGCAGAGCCAAATCACAGTTAGCACAAATATAGCTTACAATTCAACAAACTACAACCAGAACACCTGAAAATTTCAAGACCTCTAGCTGAGCTCCAATTACAGCAATGGTTTTGTTGGACCACTCACACAGACATAGGAAATAAAATTTTGAGATAAAATGGACAACTTCTTTGCTCATTTGACTATGACAAGTTTATAGCTGTTTGGAGGTGAAACAACATTTTGCAATATTTGGAGCACAAATGCCTTATTGGACAATTCACATAGAAAGCATTGTCAAATGTAACACATGAAAAGCTAATGAACTGTTTGGTTCTTCCCAACACTGAACATCTCCTGCATGTAAAATCATTCATCTTCACAAGGTGTATTATCTCTTTACTCCTTTTCCTAAAGGAAAACTTTCCTTTTTAGTGTATATTGTAAAAAGTCACTCTCTACTCCTGTTGTATATAGATTATTTATAAACACAAATTGAAGCAAGAGACTGTAATATGAAAACTGCACCATTTCAGTTAAAAGAACAGTGATACAGTGTTCTTCAGAACTTCTGCTGAAGTCAGCCATGGATATAAGACAAATGCTTTAGAAACCTGAATAAATGTTCATAGTTCAGACCATTCAAAAAGTATATTAATGGATCAATTCTGATGGTGTGAGATGGCTACCTCTCTTTAAGCACTGTTTACCTGAAAAATCAATAAATGAGAACAGCAGAACTAGCAGGGAAAGAACAAGTTTTCCCATCATGCCTTCATACAGCATATCTGGGATCCCCTTAGGCATGCTGAAATTGGCTCAGGAAATAGACCAAATGACTTAAACACATCCTGCTGGAATCAGCTCAATACCAGCTGAGAATCCAGGATGTAAGCCCTGGGTTCCTGCTGATGTGCCCTTCCGTCACGTTTCAGCTTCCTTCCCTACTTTATTCCTGGCGCCTATATCTTTTCTTTAGTGTTCTATCTTATTAGTATGCCTTCACTGGCCAACACAACGTGGTAACTCAACCAGGAGTCTGTGATGGAAAATTAAAGAGTGCCTGATAATCATCAGTAAAGGCTATGCCACATGTTAGAACAAATTTTATTTATTTCAGCTGTATCTTTCTGACATTGAGGTTGTATTGGAAGTCAAACAAACATATTACATTTGTTGTCTTTGCAATTCCTTCCTTCCTCGCATGCTGACCCCTGCCTACCTGCAAACACGGAAGGGCTGTACCTGACGAGCAGTACAGAAACATTAAATTAACCATTAATATTTTATGGCAAAGAAACCACAAACCCCCTATATTTCATACCACTTAGACTGCCAAAATTGAGTTTCTAATTCTAAACTACTAATTCTCTCTTTCCTAAATATAAAAGACACTATGCAGCTTCAGAAAAGCAGTGCAAGAAGAATAACTTATCAGAAGTTCTACTTAATTCTGTATATTCTAGTGGTTCTGTTCTTGTCAGCTTTTTTAATAAACTATTTTAAAACATTATTTAAGAATGTGTTCCTATTGAATTAAGCAAATGGTAACCAGATAAAATCATAGACCTTTCATGAATACCTAGAAGTGGTAGAAATAAAATATATGTATTGTTAACATCTCACTAGTACAAGCTTACTTTATTCTGCTAATGTCTAGGCTTTTTGAATTTTTAGCATGCATTTAATCTAACTATGATTATAAAATCTTAATGACAAGAAACCTTTTTTATATTTGTCTGTAAAATGTAACTTAAGTATGTATTAAAACACCACATACAGCAGGTAACTACACTTTTCTAGGTGAAGATGTCTACTGAACATCTTTCTCTACCCCATTTTCTCATATTAGCAATTTTGTTATTTTCAATATTGGATTTTGTTTCTAAATCACACCAGCATTCTCAAACAGCTAACACTACATCAAAATACTGCTCTAGCATGAGTCCAGTTAGATACAGGTCTGAGAAAAGCTACTTTTCTCTCATTATTTGTTTCTCAAATGAAGAAGAAACCAATAAAATAAAAACTTTTAAAAGCTAAGATAAGCTCAGTTTCCTGACAAAAGTCCTGCAAGCACTGACATACAGATGGACAATGACAACTGACATCTCTGGCAGCTGATGTCACTGTTCCTCCTCACTCCTTGTCAGGATGCACTCACAGCTCAAGCACACTTGTGTCAATGAGGAGACTCTTTTCTGTCATCTGCCAAAAGCAGCAGTGAGGGATTCACTTGGCTTGGGACACTGCACTGAGGCAAAACATTTAGAAAGCATCTGTCCTGCTCCTTGTACCAGCTGTGGCATGGGGCTGGCAGCCATCCTCAGAGAGATGGTAACAATTTGCTGCATGGGAGCAAAGGAGAACAGTGAGTAAAAGTTACAGATGTTCTCAACTGGTTTCCTCCATGATGCCCTTATCTAACTTGTGGCTTGAAGTAGTGTGAGTTTGGCAAGAAAAAAGAAGCTGTTTCTTTAGGGGAAGCTTTTCACACATTGTAAGCATTGTTCCTTTCTGTGTGAAAGGCTGGTAAATGGTCACATAGACCTGGGGCTCTTTCATGCTTTTCACATACAAATAAAGCAATTGACAAGTAGCAACAGGTTAAATGGCATGCTCACTGTGAGGATCTGACTGGAGCATTTCAGAAAAACTGGGTCTCTATTTGGAGGGTGAAGTCTAGCCAGGATCTTGAAACACATGTTCTTGAAAAAACAACAGAATCTCTTTTATCTCTAAACTTTGGAGTGTCAGTTGCTAAGAGGACTCCAACTCTGTGGAGTCCCAGTTCTAGTACTAATACTACATGTCCACTGCTGACATCTCTCTCAAAACCTGCCTGGTAGGGAATGTGACAGAGCATATAGGAAACAAAAATTATGATGGTGGCCAACTGGTACATTTTAGCTGTCTCTAAGTCCAGAAAAGAAAGCTGGATAGGCATCTACTGTCAAACACATGATCAAGTAAAGGTGCACCATGTGAAAACTCCCAAAACACGCACGCTTCCAGCAGAAGAGCATCTAGTACCTTCATCTTTTCTTTCACTGAGAACACAAAACTAAACAGGAATAGTGCAAGTACCGTCAGCTGCCTTGGACTCTAAGGTATTGAAGACTAACTGAAACTGTGGAGATAAAGAAGGCAGTCTTCTGTGGCTTACAGTCCCAGCAGAGAGGACAGGTATCTCCCAGAGGATTGCTGTGTGCCTGTGTGGTCTGTGGTTCTGAAAGCTATATAGATGAGGAAACTGTAAGCAGCATGGTCATCTAGCAAAAGACAGTGACAGCAACTGTCTGAAGTTGTAAACGTGCCACCACAAATAACACAATTCTTGAAAGTGGTGACTCCTCTTAAATCAGCAAACTCATTAGTGTAAAAAAAAAAAAAAAAAAAAAAAAAAAAAAAAAAAAAAAAAAGGAAGGTTTTGAGCTTTTTAAAATAGACATTCCATTTAAGGAAATTTTGTTCTGAAATTTAAAAGCTTTTACATAAGTAAGGAATGAAAAGACTCTAATAAACCACTGAGACAGCCTGCAACATAGGAAAAATAAATAGCATGCAGCTGAAGAGAAAGAGAAGAAAAGCTTTGCCTAATATGACCACTTCTGGAGGAACTGAAAAGCAGTGACATACTCTGTTCTCTTCTATCACCACGTCTGTGGTACAGAGCAGGGGAACAACTGGAGATAAACTAAGGTTTGTATTCAGCAGTCTCCCACTGTGCTGGCTCAATACAGAGCCAGTGTGTCAACAGACACACGAATTACTCGAAAAACAACAAATTCATCTGAGTGCAATATTTCCTAATACACTCTTGGCTAATCTGCAGCCTGCAGACTAAGACTGTAGTACAAAATAAATACAAAAAACTCTGCCAAGCTGCAACCGTTCTCTGAAGAAAAATGGGAATTACTGTTTGTGTAGTAAATGCTAAGATATATTTCCTCAATTTTTTTCCCCTTAGAATACTCCCTTGGCTTCCTGCAATGTCTAACTTTGGACTTCCTGAGGCAGATGTCTCATCTTTGCACATGACAGCCCTCAATCAATGTTTTCTTCCATCAGCCTGTCTGGTCCCTTTTTGAACTCAAAGAAAATATCTGCAACTGCAGCGTTTTGCAGCAAGAAGCTGCACAGAATAACTACCCATGGTGTCAGGAGCCATTTTTGTTCACTTGTGACACCTGCTAGTTTCATCTGAAGTCCCTTGCTTCTTGTACCAGAAACGAATGAACACAGTGACTCCCTATTTACCCTGTCCACAGTACTTGTGACTTTACAGACCTCCACCAAATCCCCTTACTTCAAGTTATCTTGTCTCTTCTCCTGTAAACAGTCAGATAAAAGCTGTTCACCACTTCCAAGCTCTAAAAGAAGGAAAGAAGGCAAGTATAAATAAAGAATGGGAAGCCAGCTGTGTTTGTGCTATGTGGCAGAAGAGAACGGGGTATCTCTATACACATGAAATCAACAGCATACTGATCTACTTTTCTTACCATATTTGCATAAAGGTTCTCTAAACTAGGATCTTGCCACATGACTGACAAATTTGGATAACTTTGCTCCAGGGCACTAAATAAGGAAGAACTGGACTTCAATGGATTGGAAAAATGGACTCACATGAGCCAGCCAAATGCAGAACCAAGCTAGAATAACTCCACACAACAGTGGAGGCTGGGCATGACCTGGCTAGAAAGCAGATTGGCAAAAAATTCTGGGCTCCTGGTAGACAGGTTAAAGAGGAGCTAACAGTGTGACCTCACAAACAAACATGGCTGTGTTTAAAACGAATTCTTTCCCCTCCATTTGGTACTTGCGAGATCATGCCTGGAATTCTGTACTAAGTCTTGGGTTTCCCAGTAGATGAAAGATATTTGGCGTATTGGAACAAGCCCAGCAGACTGCCACCAAAAATGTGGAAGGAGCTTGCAGCACATGTTACTGGAGGAGAGGCAGAGGGAACTGAGATGGTTCACACTGAGAGATGTTACTGCCATCTGCAACTGCCTAATGGGGAGGTGCCACAGACATGTTTTATGAAAAATCCTTTCCTTAGGATTTTTTCTCCTGAGAAGCTGAGAGTCCTCAGAAACAAAATGTAAACAATGGTTATCTGCTGCTGTGGAATGCAACAGGTGGATCTTTGATTGGTCCACATTGGTTGTTTCTAATTAATGGCCAATCACAGTCAGTTGGCTCGGACTCTCTGCGAGTCAGGAGCTTCTGCTACCATTCCATTCTTCTTCCTTTACTTGCAAGCCTTCTGATGAAATCCTTTCTTCTATTTTTTTAGTATAGTTTTAATAATATATATATCATAAAATAATAAATCAGCCTTCTGAAACATGGAGTCAACATTCCCGTCTCTTCCCTCTTCATGGGACCCCTGCGAACACCACCACAGGGAGGGATACAGAAAAATGGCAACACCCACCAACAGGCAAAAGTTGCATCAAGGACCAATTAAACATTAAGAAGCATTTTTTCATCATGAGGTTAGTCAGACATTAGGAAAGGTTCCACAGAAAACCTTTGAAATATCTGTCCTTAGAGATACTCCAAACCTGATTTGACACAGCCATGCTGAAATTTGTACTTCCAGGGCTGGGCAACATAATCCCCAGTGGCTCCTTTCAACTTGCCTCTGTTATGACCAGCAAATTAGTCCAAGTTAGACAGGAAAGCAACATGAAACTCCACTGCCTTGCAGTAAATCTAGCAAATTACATAACTTTAAAATCTTCCGGTCTTGTCCTCTACTTATGCCCTTATCAAAATGCTGTCATTAGCATCCTCCTAAAATAAAAGAAAGGTCAAGACATGGCACAGATTTATTTTCACAAAACTGCATTCATTTTTCCTCACTGCAAAAGTATGAATTTCTCCTCTTCCTCTTTTGTTTTCCTCAGTTGTGACAGATGTTGTGCAAAGGCTAAACTAAAAAAAGAAAGTTCTGCACCTGTTGGAAGGCAGCAAAGTTGTGGTTATCCTATCCCCTCCAGAAAAGTATGCATTATCTTATACCATGCAAAAGGAGAGCTGTGTTCCTCCCTCTAATCAGCTACGCTTAGCAGTTTCATCCTTCCTGTATCATGTAACTTTCAAGGGAAGTTGTGGTTAGTTTAACTCCAAGGCAGCCTACTTTAAATATAGAGATGCTGAAGACTCATTATTCTCAACGCACCAGCCAAGAGTAGCCAGACAGTGTTTTATTGGCAGCTACTGATACCAAGGGACTTAAGTACTAGGCATCTTAGTATCACAGCTCTGAAGTATGGACAGTTACAGCAACTCTGTCTAGAAGTAACAATGACAAATCATTGCTCCCAGTGGGACAGGGAGAGATGAACCTCCCCAGCCAGCTGCATGTGTGAGGTATTTTTGAAAAAACAGGGACAACTGAAGATTCCTCACAAGTTATCAGACTACAAAGACAATTCTGGGTCAATTCTTTTTTTTTGTCTTTCAAATAACATCAATGCAGCTATTCAAAACAACTTGAATACCCACCAGAACCTTACTGCATTCACTCAGATGGGGGAAATCCAACTATTTTAAATGTGCAAGGAGCAGTTACCAGGATAATCAAGTCATCTGAAATTACTGACATAATAGATTACATTGTATTAATATCGTTAAGCAAAGGTGTTTTAGAATTTAACTCCTTTTAAGCCAAAGCTGGAACAGAAGCTCTCCAACTAACACACTCAGATGCCAGCACCAAAACTAATGACCACGAACACCAGGGGTGAGTGCAAGACAAGCAGCTCACAACTCCAGGTACAGCCAGGACACCTCTGCCCCTCCTTGCTGCTCTCCTGCACCATTCCAGCTGTTCAGCCAGCACCTGCATCCCAGGCCCTTGGCATCCCTATACCCAAGAGCACAGGGAGAGCTGCCCACAGCTGGCAAACCCAGAGGTCAAGCTCATGGCTGAGAGCAACCAGCTGAGGGCTGCTGCAGATGGAGAGCCCAGGGTCAGGGAAATGCCTCCTGATGTCTGAATTGGTTTTACTGCCTCCACAAAAGGTCTCTCTACATGTCCTCCACTGCATAAGGCAGCTGAACTTGGAAAAACTAATTCCTCTGGCTACAGCCCTGCCTTCCTAATAGTGTGGCTGCTGGTAGTGTCGGACCACTTAACTGTGCAGCTCAGCATCTCCATTCAAGCAGTCAAGCACAACTGCCATCACAATCCCTTTGCAGTGCTTCTTGCGCTGCAGCTTGTAAATTCCTGCTGAAATTAAGTGATTACTGATTGGATTTGCAGTTTTTAAATACTCATAAAAATAACTTTTGGAACAGACATCAATAAAGAGTTAGTACCATAATGTATTTTAACTACAGACAAAGTCTCATTTTCATATGGTCCAGACAAGGTCTTCACAACATAAAAAAAAAGGGAAAAAATTCTCAGAAATCTGATTCAAATGCTCTTTCAAGAAGTGCCACTTTCTAGTCCCAAACAAAAACAGGAAACAAGTGTGCCTCACTGGCCACAGACCCACAAGTAGAAAAAGGTTTTGCTACTCTCTTTTGACAGTGTTACTCAACTTTGTGAACATGTCAAAAAAGGTCCAGGCAACTAAAAACCATGACTTATACTCCATTTCATCTGATGATACAACACAACTGCTCACAGCAGGATTCCTCCATACACCGGATGCTGACAGCACTGTCCTGGGAAAAATGTCAGGGTGTACAGGCAAGACACACCAACAACTGCAGAGCACCTCAGAACTATACAGAAAATTTTATTTTAGTTAAGTGACCTTTGCTTAGAACAGCAATACTTCTTCAATTGATGAGAAAACATAAAATCAGCTGTATTTTGAACCAAAATGTTGGCAGTTGCAGAAATAACCTTATCAATAATGATTTACCCACTGTAGCAGACAGCAGTGGACAGCTATTTCGTGAAGAGGCAGTGACCCACATAACTACTAGAGGTGCAGGCCACTGGATCACACATACTACATGATCACTACTTACTCAAGGCACACCTAATCAATATTATAATTAATCACTATATGCACAGTCAATACATAATTACCCAGTGTGTAGTCAATGCACACTGAAGTAGATGTGTATAATGTAATGTCTCATTCATATGAATTATTATCTGAAACAGTTTTGTGACTGCAGCTTTATTAATGATATAAGAGTGTATATTGCTCCAGGGGGTCTTGAAAGCCATGTCCTTACTCCCTGCTGGGTTCTGCCAGTGACTGATCAACCTGTACTGTGAGATGACCCTGAAGGAATACAGGTGATGTCAGAGCTGGTGAACCTCACCACACATGGGATCTGCACCGTGTGCTGCCCCTGACCTGAGCTCCAGCCAGTGCTGCAACATCTCATTGTTCCCAGCATTGGAAAAGATAAAAGATTTCATAACTTGCTATTGGCTTTTCTAGGCTATTAATGAACAGTTATCTGCCTTGCAAGTGTTTGTGCCTTTCTCACAGGGATCCAGCCCTCTCCTTAGTGCAAAAGACCTCCTTGGTCTTTTATTTATCACCTTTCCAACTGCAAATACCAGGAGGATAAGGGATGAGTTGTAATTATTTTTCTCCAAGAAGTATTCTATCAAATCAAAAAGACCAAAGCCACTGAGCTAAAAAAAATTTAATAAGTTAAATTTTGTTATGAGCAAAATGAAAAAGCAAACGAATGATAAGGCTTTGTGGGAATAAAGAAGGAATAAAAACATAAGCAAATTACTAGTCATGGAAAACCAAACAGTGAGTGATCTTAAAATCTGTGAGAGACTCAAGCTGTGCTCTCTCTGAGAAAAACTGTAATCAAGCAGTGGTGGTAAGAAAACAAGGAATTATAATATGAAATTGAAAAAACCCCACATTTATGGTCTACGGATGGTAAAAAACACACAAAAATGAAAACAAAAATTAAGACTACATGAACTTGGGAAAAAATGGCTAAATTTTTTAGTGATTCCTCTCCTTCATATGTAAGAGCTTAAATGTTGGTGTAAAAAAATTCACAAACACATCATAAGCTGAATAAACTTGTGTTTTATTTGTTGAAAACAAACTAGTGAAACAAAAAGCTCCCTAAATATAAAAATTTAGATTTTACTAGTTGAGAACTCTTATCTATGCTTCCCAAAAAACCCCACTTGCTGGTCTTTGGTAACAACACCAAACAAATCAAATACTGTGGGCAACATCACAGTTGTTGGGCTTAAGTTTTATGCTTTTAATAATTTTCAATAAGCATAAGATTTATATAATTCATATAATTCAATAAGATTGCCAGCAGAGTGGTTAAAATTCTCTTCAAATTAATGCTTTCCACTCTTAATATCTACCTCCCTCTTATAAAAACTGTTTGTATGGAGAAACAATTTCCGACTAAAATGTCAGGTTTTTCTTTTAAGTATATTATTACAGAAAAAAAGTCTGCTTTTATTTTTTTCAAGTTTTGTTAAAAAACAAAAGATAGCAATTTGTCTTTTCCCTTCTTTGATTTTTTTTTTTTTTAGTAAGTTCACACTGTTGGGACATTGTGCAACTCTCAGTAGCAGCCAACTCAACCCAAACTTCCTTACCATTTCTGTTTGTTCACACATAACAAGAAAAAATTGAAACTGCCTCACCAAAGCACATTTCTTTCTAATCTGCTACCCTGATTTTAACAGACAAATACTAAATCACTCAGACATGCAGTACCTCATCATAATGTGCCTACTGTGGAGTTTCTTCATAACAACTACTGCTTCTAATAGCCCTTGTTTAAAATTATCCAGTGCAGAAATCCAATTACAGCTCATTTATCTTCAAAAAGAGTTTAGATAGCTGGCATTATTTAGCCAGGTTGGCAGAGACACATGTAATGTTTACCTCCATAAGCTGCTTACAGAGTGCTGACCACAGAGATTAATCCTGCTGCAGGGCAGACCAGTTCCCAATTGGAATAAGTAGTTCTCAGGTCTCTAACCATGCTTGGTACTTTCCACCTAACAAAAGCAACTAAACAGCAAGTGTGAAAGTGATGAGTGCCTGCAATTACAAATGCCACTCAATACGCTGAATTTTAAAAGCACAGCTCATTTCAGGAAAGCCTTTTGAAGATGCTCTATCTTGTTTCCAGACATATTCAATCATTGGTAATTTTTTTTTTACTTTTTGCCAAATTACCTCCCACTGCTTTCATTCTCTAAATACTTGTTCCTGAACATGAGTGTGCCTATCCGAGAGGTGCAATATCAGACTGACTTCATGTCCCAGCTGCAAGGCAGAGGCAAGTATCCTAATTAATGTGAAAATGGAGCTTTCAAGATCATCCTCAAAATCCTAAGCAAATCTTGACGCCACTTAAAAAACACCTGATTATGCATTTGTTCTTACATGTGATATCTTGATGGCATAACTTTGTACAGGGCAGAGCTTCTGGGTGATAATAACTCCTCTTACAATTACTAAAATCAGAGTTTGTGATACACCACAGAGAACCCCAGGTCAGAGGTTATGATCTTCTGCCTCATCTACCCTCATCCTCTGTCAGGGGTTACCAACTCTGCAGCAATTCGTGCCGTAACATCAGGCACCTGAGGCTGGGCTGATGTAATCAACTGTAAATCTTGTGATACAGAGCAATGGAAAAAGAAAGTCCTGTTCTATCTCCCAGCTACACGTTTCCATCACTTTCCTGGCTCTGGTGTTGGTATGCATTCACCCCAGAAGTGAGCAGGTTTAAAAATTTAAGCTGGTGGGAAATGATCCCAAATGACAAAACATACGTATATATATGTTTTATATTCAAACATTATCTCCTGATAACCACTGCCTGTAAGAAGTCAGATGACTTGTGCTGCAAGATGTAGATAGGAAAGTCCACGTGAGAGACAACTGGTAGCTCTGTAAGCAGCAGCCCACACTTCAACCAGCTCGGCCCTGCTACAAAACTGCACCTTCAGCGGGTGAAACCAAGCCATGAGTGCTTGTTCTTGCTGCCTCCTGTGCAAGGCACTGCCAGAGGATTGGAGAACATGGCTGGGAACCATGGTTATGGTTTGAATGAGTTCCATTCTTTCCATCAGTTGAATGCAAGTCAGAGCCGTCAGTCCAGGTCCCTCAGACTCCCTTACACTGACCAAGTGTCACTTTGATATGGGTATATTTTGTCTACCATTGCTCTGTCTCTTCTGCCCCATATGTTAAGATCTTCCTATTTCCCTCAAGACTCTAAGTATGTTTGGTCTCATTTTCTGATCCTGTCCCTTTACTTTTTCAGCTCTTTTCACAATCAGTCCTATATTAAGCAGAAACTACTTTAAATGAGTCCCTGCTATACATTTTTGGCACAAGATTTTTTTTTTTTTTTAGATGGGATTAATCAGTGACAATCTAGAAGTGCATTACTTAAGCACTTAAGGACAAAGACATTTCAGCTTAATGCCAGAAAGGTGGACTCCTGACTGTCTACTCCCCTTGTTGGTTAAACACAGTGTGAAAGGAGTGAAACATACCCTAACGTTTCCATTTGCTTACCTCAAACTTCTGACACACAGAAGGAGTTCAGAAGTAGATCTGAAGACAGAGATATGCAGACAGATAGTATGTCCCTGTCTCCAGTTATAAGCAAGAAGTCCTTTTTTTCCTTTGAATGAATCTTTGCAGGAACATTCACTGGGATTACTGCAAACATTCACTTCTTTTAACCACAGCCCAAAAAAAAGTTACTTGAAGAAGGAACGTAGTGATCCCACTGCGCAGCCCCAGCCTTGTGTTTGCCCCAAGCTCCCCTGTCACCTCACAGGCTGCTGTTTATTGTGTCAGCCTGTACAGAGACAGTTATTGCACCAAAGAAGCAAGAAAAACTCCTGAACAAACTTTAGAAATATAAAAAGAATAAAGTACTTGATGTCCAGGAGGTAAAGAAGTGCTCCAGTTCTAAAAAAAAGCGGAGTCTAAATGAAACACCAGCAGGTTGATTTTCTGACAAGTGATACAGGAATGTGGGATGAATTCTGAGGAAATCTTAAAAAAGAAAAGAGGAGAAGCACAGGATGTTCTACTTTTTCAGCCACACAGGTTTCAATCTTCTTTCAAACCTGTGGCAGAGCACACAACCACCAAAACACTATCAAAAGGTGAAAAAAGTTGGTGACCACAGCCTCAAAGAGCTGTGATGTGAGGAAAGATTGCATCAAACAAACATCTCACTAAGAAGAAGGATCATTAACTGAAGGCAAGACAAACAAAATCACCTCTCATCAAGCCTTTGCTAAAACCCCTGGTGACAAGAAATACAAAAGCTCTTCACAGAAAAGCACAGAGATTAATGCTGAGTATCCCTTTATGGAACTGATTTTATTAAGTGTACAAGACACAGAAATAAAAAGCTAAAAAAACCTGAAGTTTTAAAATTGAGAAACGTATTTTGTCTCATACTGATGGGAAATCAGCTCACTTATGAACTACAAAGGAGTAAGTGCTTCTTCTTAACTGTTTCTCAATGAAGGATTTTAGTGGACATGCTTTACGAAGCCCAAAAGCTATCTGCAGGCCAGAAGAAATTTACAAAAAGCAAAGAAGTAGATGTGGTGTGACTACATTGCTAGCTGAGAGAGTCCTGAACAAAATCTCCCTCTCAGATGGAACACTGTCATCACAGCTAATTCATCTACATCCTGGCCAATCTCTGTGTATTGTCAGAAAACTGGAAAAAGTGTCTGTAAGAATCTGTGCCTGGTGGGCTGTTTGGGTCCAATCTGGCCAGCTATGGACCCCAGCCCACACGATCTTACACAGGATAAAAGGAAAAGATGAGAAGCGCTCTTCTCCACGTGGGGACAAAGTCCTAATTTTATTTCCTTGATAGGAGACACCAGATCATCCAGGTGACTCCCCAGGTGAAGAAAAGAGAGAGATGCCTCATGGCGGGGGAGGGACTTTTAAACTCAGGGGAATGGGGGATGGAGGAAGAGGACCACAGCCAATGGGATACAAGTGAGGAGGGGGTGAGGGGAGGAGTAAACCTGGGACAAATCATCCCCACCAGAGTTTCTGGGAGAGGGAAAGACCATGGGATATAAAAGGGAATCCCATGAGGACACAAACATACGATTCTGTGCAATAGTACAGAACCCAGTGCAAACCAACTAAATAACTATTTAGTGCAATACAACAGGTGTCCGCATACCTGACTGGTTCCAGAACAGAGGAAAACATTTTTAAAACAGCTCTGAGAAACCTCAGATTTCCTGCCCGTGACATACCCAACTGAAGCATTCAAAGTTCCTGTCAATAATTTGTCAATACATAAAATCAGTTCCACCAAATGATCAGTATCCCTAACCAAAGCTGGAGAGTGATGTGTCACCCTCCATGCCTGTGTAATGCACCATGGCACTGTCAGCTTTAAGCTGTACCTGGATGGACAAAGGGACCACCCAGCCTGAGGTTGCTGCCTAGCTGATATACAGATTGGCAAACTAAAGACACAGGGTCTCTGTTCCTCGAAAGATGTCACAGGAGGTTCCTGATTTAGGCCACAGAAATCTGTGACTGCACACCTGGTAATGATGACAATAGGCTATAATCCCATGGGCACTGGCTTTACCACCACTGTACACTCACTTTCTCAAACCGTGCCCGAGTGCAAGGCAAGCAATGGACACCTATGGACACGGAGCCAAGGCGCTCACAAAGACACATCCAGAAGGATGTGAGACTGCACACCACAGCCTGAGTGAAGTGCCTGCCCTCCAGGCCTGGACAGGGATAGTCTGGAAGCAAACTCATGCTTCTATGAGGGACAGCCAAGCCTTTTATAATCTTTCTGAATCTAAAGAGAGCTGTCTAGCAGATCTTAAGGATCTTGACACTTATTCTGGTAAACTGCCACTTGGGAGGCACTCTACTGAATTAAGAAGAGCAGGTAACCTCATTTAAGATAAGCATCTACTTCAAAGGCCCTTCAGACACATATAACCTCAAAAGTAGAACCTTATACTGGGAATGATCCAACTTGTAATAGAGATAGCTTTAAACTCTAATACATATACTTTTATTCTGCAAACTTCTTGCCTTAGAGAAAACATATTTGATAAGTAGTGATCCAAGACCCTGGCATGTTACACACCTGAATTTCCAGGGTTAAGATTTCATTGACTTGCTTTTCATCATTATTAGATTCACAGCTGTTCTTACTTCCCCTGAGAAATATTTTCAAAACATGCAGATGCTACCTGAACTTACAGCTCCCGTAACTTCACCTGTTTAATATTTCCTGGAGTAAAAGAAGTGCAGAGAACCCCCTGGGTAGCATCAGTCTCACAGAATCCTTTCCATGGACAAGTCTGGCTACATGACAACTGCCTGTGCTGGGGAGGGAGAGGTGGGCAGCACACATGAATGAGAGCTGTAGCCTTTCCTACCATCTCCTGATACCTGATCCTTCACTGCACTATGAGCTCCAACATTTCAGCACAGTAACCCTGCTTCTCTCTACACTACTGATCCCACAAATGGCTCAGATCACCCAGGCCACACCTGAGTATGTGATGGGATGAAGAGGGTCTTCACTCCCAGCTCCCATCTGATACAAGTATTAAATGATCTTATCAGGATCTGTATTTAGCATAATGCTTGGGCAGAGTGGAGCCAAAGTGCAGCAATTAATGTTGACCTACGTGGCAAAGCACACAAGTTATTTTTGCCTCATTTACTATGACCTATTTTCATGGTAGAGACAATAAGTTGAAGCTAAATACAGAATGTGACTCATATATTCCGTGTTCAATATTTGAAGCATAATTCTGTAGAACAATTAAGTTATTGGCTACTCCTCAGTCCTCTTCTACAGTAAATATTATTAGTAAATGTTGTGCTATTTTTTAGCTGAGCCATTTATTTAACTACTTTTGTACTCTTGGTAAAAAAATCAAATTTCTTCTAACCACATTATGATGAGGATATTGTAATAGATATCATAACATATCTTCAAAGGCTGAAGACTAGTAAAGGGAGGTTTTAATGTTTATCTTATTCACACAGTTTGGCTTACTTCACAATACTTGAACCTTAAAATGCTTCCCACCATTTTAGGGCTTTTTAGTCAAGAGACCATTCACACCTCCTTGTGTGAATGGCTGTAGTTCGACTTTTCCAATGAGTAAGTACTGTAAGGCAAAAGTTGCTGGCAGGAAACTCTTTAGCTTGTTCATGATAAAACAGAAACAAAATAGAAAAGCTGTAGCAGAGAAGTGATTTCTTTGCAAAACAAACTTCCCCATTAAGACCACCATATAACTCTTTTTCTCAACTACAGACCAAGGTATTTGAAGCAAAGTGATGACTAAACAAAAGGAGAGTATTCAGTAAGCATAAAATAAAAGCAAAGAGGAAATTTTAAAAGATGTTGTTACTTATACTGGAAGTCTTCAAGGTCATTTAACTCTGAAAAAGAGACATTTTTATTTCTAAATTCTTTAGAGAAACAACTGCAATACTTTTTTTATTAACTGTACACAATATCTTCTGTTTCATGCACATTTGTTTTTTAAAGTCTCAGTCATAACAACTGTACCTTCTTAGATACCACTGAACTTACTGAATCAGTTTCTGTTCATTACTTTGGTAAATCAAGAGGGCTTTCTTTAAAGCATTAGTCACTGCAAGACCTTCTTTGTGAAGTTACTTCATTACCCTCCTCATCTGTCCTAGGAGACCAATCCTAGCACCACACTCCATTGTGCAGAAGGCTACAACAGGCAGAGTATCTCCTCACACTAGCAATGTCTTCAACTGCTGTGAAGAATTAGTCATTCATTTTTCTTCCTTCTTCCTCCACTGCAATCAAATAATTAACTGCCCTACAAATACAGGGAGAGGGAAGCGATTCAAAGAACATCACTGGAATGGAAGCAGTTCATTCTGTGATGGAGGACAATATCATTTACATGAAAGGATATCAGATCCTTAAAACAAAATGTAGCAATGTATGCTCGTAGCAGAACTAAACAGGAGACAACTGATGTTTCTAGGATGCAATGACTCCTTTAAGCTGGTTTCCCTTCAGATCAAATGACAGAGGGCACTGCAGTGAGCCAATTTGCAAACAATAGCTGAAATGATAACTTGTACAGAATTGTTTGGCACAGACATCTACAATTAGCTGCAGGATTTCCTTTTAAATTCCAGAGGGACTTCCACATCCCTGTCTTTCTTTACTACGGCTGAACATGACGAACAAACAAGGTGTTCCTAACTCCGGAAAGAGGAAGGGAAGAGAGGGGAAAAAAACCCCCAGGCTGCCAGTAAAGACAGAAAGAAAGCTTGATCATGCCCACGTGGACTGAAAATAACCTTCAAGGGTCAACTGCTAAGCTAAAAAGGAGGCCCCTATTCCCACATAGGAAAGAAGGCATTGTTTATTCTCATGAAATAATTTAATCATAAAACTTTCACAAATCTCCTTCTGGAAAATGGAATGCTGTGCAAAGAGAGTCGTTGCTATTGCGTCTTATTTTAATAAAGACATATCAAACAAATACAACAACAAAATCAGAAAAAGGATAGCTTAAAAACACAGAGTTGCTTAATTTCTATTATTAGTTTATATCCTTGTGCTGTATAACAAAGCCAAAAGAAGAATCGTAAATGTTTCCAGTCTTTCTTCTCTTCCTCCACTAGGTGTCTTCTAATTCTTCACTTTTTCGGGGTAAACTCAGACTATGCTCAATAAGAAAGTCTTTGCTTACAACTCATTCTCAGAATTGTATCTTAATGTACAGAATTAATTGAACAGAAATGCAAAGGGGAGACCTGTATGAAATGTAACTATTCGAGCAATAACAGAATTTGAAGTTCCACAACTATGGGAACAATCACAGCTTCCATGCCACATGGTATGTCCCTTTCATAGGAGAGACAAAGTGGCTTTCATTCTTTGTAATCAGTTTTCCTGAAAAACTGGCTAAGTAGTGCAGGTGTATAAAGGAATTAATCCATCAGCCATTTCTGCCGTTCCAAAGATGAGTTGCTATGCTTGCTGAAGATCCGCAGATGGCAGCATTGATGCAGTAATTAGTCCTCACCACAGCAGAGGTCAAATCAAAAGCATTTCACCCAACTGTTTCGTATTTGAGGCTAAACCCCATTTTCCAGAGTGAGAAATCCTAGCACCAGGCAGTACAAGCACTGGGCCAGGAACTGTCAGGCAGTTAAAGAGAAGCCACATCCAGGATCACTACTACAAGACACTGTGTCAATCACTCACTGAATAACTGTGACAGGTTAGGCGCCATTACCTTGGAAATGAACTACATCATCTAGACAGTAATGAATGCTGTGAACCACGGGCTGCTGGTTCAGAGCCAGCCAGAGCTGCTGTTCACAGTTCTTATGGTCACCTCTATATGCTGCCAAATTTGAAAGAAGAAGGAATACAGAGATGTCCAACATCCTGCCACCTTTACTGCCCTTTCTACTCTCACTGTTCCTGGTTCAAAACAAGCTTTGCACTCCCTCTCATTTCTGCTATTTGTGATATGAATTTGGTGGCCTCAATCATCAGACAGCACATGGCTCAGTTACAAGCAAATAAAGGCAATGTCCTAGATGTTCTAAGACTAAAATAAAAAAGCATTGACAGGCAGTATGATTTGGAAGCAAAGGATGAAAGTGGTACAAAATACGGAACACACAAGTCCCAGTTCAGTTTCACTGTTCCATCCTATCTTAAAACCACTTTTACCAACACAATCTCTACATAAAGAAAACAGCTGCTTAAATTATGGAACTTTAGATTTATGCCCTGACTTACTCTCCTAGGCCTCTTGTCATGATAAAGCTTGGGATTTTCAGCCCCTTCCCTTTAATGTGCATGTGTGTGTGTGTGTGTAAAGGAGATACAATTTTTGTAGTTGAACAGTTAGTTGGGAAATACAGAGTCCTCTGACTGGACGTAGCTCTGTACCTGAAAAGACAGTGACTCTGAAATCACCTGCTTGCAGCCAGCTCTGCTGTCCACCATAGCCAGCTCAGAGAACAAGCTGCCCTTGTCCTGGTGCTCTGAGCACACTCACACTCAGCAGCTCTTTCATTTTCCTCCAAGGACAATGCTGAGCCTACACAGCAAGCAAACTTGCCCAGCAGAGCTCCTAACCAACCAGATTCACTGCTGTGCAGCAGGCACCAGGCTGCTTTGTCCCAGCCTGGATTATGCCAGCCCCTTTATCATCCTGATGTTCCTCCTGTGTCACCTCAACTCCACCACAGCATCCCAGGCTTCACAACCCCAACACACTGCTGCTGGCTCATCTGTGCCAGGGACAGGTGGTGCAGGCAGAGCAGCATTAGGAGACCATCACTTCTGCTGAGCAAGCTGCCTGCCAGGGTTGGGAACACACTGTAAGGCACCCTTGAATTTGAAGTGCTTATTCTAATTCACACAGCCCACTTTCACTACAGGTACTTTTGATTAAACCCTTCACTGCTCTGCTAAAGCCTATGTAGCAATTTTTAATTGTTTAATTTCTGATAACATCTACTTGGGCTAGTTACTGACAGAGCTTGTCCAAACTCCTGAACTCTGGAGGAGTCAGAACAACTCTCCCTACTCCTGCACTTGACTTCATCAAAGGAATCTGAGTACATGCAGGTCCAAATAAGCCATTTCTTTTGAAACACTAACTCTATTCCTGGGAGGCATATCAGGTTTCAGAACAATACTTCTTATGCACCTGAGACCTTTAAGAGCAGTTTAATAGTAAAAACATCACATATGACATACTTAGTAAGGAAAGAGTATTGGGAAAAAACCCTCTCCTACATACTTCCAAACTGGAACTAACTAGTTCCTGACAATGCAGCTTTAAGAAAAGAAAATAAAAAAAGTTGAGCATTCATGCCAGTTTTAAAAAACTGTGAAATATCTGTCATGAGAATTGTGCACTTTTTGAATTAGGAAAGCTGCTTCCCAAAAATCAGAAGACAGGAATTTGTCAAAGGCAACGTGGGGTCATCAAGGAGCATGGAACTGTGCAGGTATTTGCCATGAGCTAATATTAGACCATGGACACTCTGAGACTGCTGGTGTGTAAAAGACCACTGTCTCCAGCCCACTACCCCACTGTCACAGACATCTCAGAGATGCAACTTTCACTTTAATTAATTCGTAAAGTATTGTTTCTTTCAAAGGCTGACTGACAGTGATAAACAGATGAACTACAGGCCAGATGCACTGTATATTTTTAGGCTATTTAGTGACACAGGGTGTGTCTTGGCTGTACAAGAGGTGGTGTAGGGGGTGGAGGGAAGGGAGGAGGGGTAGGAAAAAAAACAAAATTACCCAGGAGAAACATGGAATGTTGATTTTTTTTTTAAGGGAAAAAACAAGATCTCCTTCCTCAAACCATACCATGTACTAGCAAAACAGGGAAGAGAAAGCTCACTATAACAGTAAATAAGACATGTCAGGTACAGCTAAGTAGGCTGCAGTTCTCTTAAGCTGCTCCCTTTTCCATTCCTTCAGCTCTGCTGCACACTGCATTTATACCTCCTCACACATGAGTGGGAGAGGAGAGATAGTTGTGCCATGACACAGCCTTGGAGTATCACACACAGCAAAACTGGAAACAACTGCAATAAGTTTATGCATTCAGTGCCAACTTTTAACCAGTAGTTTATTCTTTAGTATTCACTGTGGTGAACACAGTATGGGAATAAAAAATGAGGCCAGTTTTCATCAAGGTTGAGAACAGTAACCCAAAAGTACATGTGAACTCACCCACAACAGCAAGCCAGTAAGTTAACACACTGACATGGGAGGGTTGCTTCCTGCACCACTGGTGCAGTGAGCCATGCAAGAAGCTTCAGTTCTTTCTTTTCAATAGATCCCAACAGTGGAAAGTTTGAAAGGAGAAGAAGAACATGAGCTCAAGCCAGCTCCCTACCAAACTGAGGCACAGGGTAATCCTTCTGTCCCACTGTGTGCAGAACTTCTCTGTATCAGCTGGACAAAGCTTACATTACACAGTAAGTGAACAGGAAAAGCAGACTTTTCTGTACCATGACTAAACCACTGAAAGAACCAGCAGTGCATTAATTCTGCAAAAGCAACAGCATGAAGGCAATCTCTTTAGTGCTGCACTTTGAGGTTGTTGCAAGTGATCAAACTCATTTCTTATGAGGCTTACTACCAGTCAGTGAAGACACCATGGCAGACCACATGCACTCTGCCCTATCTTCAGACAGGAAGCACACTGGCTTAGCTTTTAACTACTTAAAACCAGCTTTAGCACAACATAATGCAACTAAAATTACCTTGTCTATTGCTCAAAGTTCAGAATAGCAAAAGAAGACCCCAGATGGAACTGAGCATTTAATTCAGTAGAGGCTGGAGCAGAGGAAGTACTCACCCATCTGTGGGAAACCAATGCAAGGCACTCATTTCTAGCTGATAAAACAGCAAAGGAAATAAAAATAGAGCCAGGTGCTTCCTACAGCAGAAACCAAAGTAACAGGGGAATGTGGCACTGCAGAGCAGCCCACTGCCTCTCACAAACCACAGGCAGTGCAACTTTTGACTCGGGTGTTCACCTCCAAATGCTTAGCACCCTGCAGCTGCAGCCAGCTGAGCACCTAGACAAGGAGCATGCAACTGCTGGTACTGCAAACACCTCTTTTCAGCCTCCTGCTGCCAAACACAGCTGCCTCTCCATGCCTGGGGGAAGGCCTGCCAGCCTACAAGCAGCAGAGAGGTTTGGCTGCCTCTTCTCCACCAGGAAGGCTGTGAAAAGCCTGAGTGAAAGCAGAACACAGACTGATATGCTGCAGCAAACCAGATGGATGGCTAACCTGCCAGCAGACTCAACTGGGCTGCTGCTGGCCACCTGTGTAAACTGTGGGATTTGATCTCAGCTGCCCTCACAAGGCATGACCTCCCTTGCAGGGTCAGAACATCAGCCACCCTCCAGACAAAATGACACAGCTACAAGAGGTCACACTTTCCACCCTCCCCCAAGCAGACAACAAGCCTAGAGACAACTCACAGCATATGGGTTCTCTGATCCCAAACTCAACATCTGCCTGCCTCCTATTAAACCCAGAATCACTTTTGTACTTCCTCTTTTGCTAAGGGAGGCACTGGCTGTCCACTTGCCTGTTTTGGCAAAAACAGAAATGCATAAACTGCATTCACAGAGCAGTTCAGCTTAGAAGGTGCCTCCACAATTCTGTATTTTTACCCAAAATAAAGTACTCTTGCCCAGGAGAGTGCAAAAGTCCAGTTCTTCTCTTCCACAAGATAGACATATGGCACTGAATTTCACTGAACAGTTGAAAACAGTGCTTTGTTCTGCTGAAGCATGCTCTGGAGCTGCTTTACTAATGATAAAGCCACTGAAGAGTTTTCAGCACTGGTTAGCCCTTTTAAGATATGCCTTAGTCCTAAAATATTAAGTGCTTTTAAATAAATTTATATTTCCCTAGGGTGATCTGGGAAGGATTTGCAGCTCACTGCATTTAAAAGGCCTTTGAAGGATCATTAAAAAACAAGTTTCATATTAGTTCCCCTGAACAGAAAAAACCCCTAAATATTTAAAGGTAATCTACACACCAAAAATCATGCCCAGGTCCTTCCCTATAATTACTTTAACAATCACACTGACCCATGCAGACACCTACATGGTAACACAAACCCATTCAGCTGATATGAATTACATTATTACAGTAGAGAGGGGTTTCTTTTCCCAGAAGTTATATTGAGCACTAAGTGAGGATCACCTACCCACATTAGTTTTACAGTCAGTGAAGAAAGACGTTCCCACAAACAAACCTGATTCTGGCAATTTCTGAACTGCAGGGCTTTGTTGTTTCTGGCACCAAGGGAACATCCTGGCAAATTCTTGACCACATGTCAGGTGGAGACCAAAACATTATTGCTCCCCTACTCAACACAGAGCTCTCTGCTACCACCTCCCAAAGACTGCCAGCCAGAGACCTGAAGCAACAAGCACTCTACAGAGAATATGGCATGAGCTCCTTCTCCAAATTGCTCTTCTAAAGGGTGGATCTTTTCTCAAGCTGACAAGAGGAAACACGGGAAGTTAGTCTTCTCCACCTATAAACCTTTGTGACTACTCCCATCCCACCTAAGATGACTTGCAGAGACACAGCTGAGAGATTTTACTCCATTTTAACACAGGCTAAAACCCCTTTTCATACAGCATTTTTCAGCAAAGCTCTCAAATAAGCATGTTATTAATTTAGACAGCGAATAAAAAATAGAAATATTGCTGCTGTGTAAATAAAATGTAATTACAGGCATAAACAAAGTTGTGTATTCAAGTGAATCAAACTTCTCATTTCAAATGCAGTGACTTTCTGTCACTTTCAGATTGACTGCTATCCAAGGCAATATAAATAAAAAGGGGATTTCCACAAAAAATCCACCAGACTATGCTCTACTGAAAATACATTTACATTGTGCTTATTACAAACTTATGCATAACCAAGATGTGTATTCTTGCAGATACCTTTTTATGGAAACTTGAAAATATGCTTTCATGATACCACAAACATTTAAGAGTTGAAAATATATGTAGTACAACAGCCCAGTCTGACCACACTGGAAATATTACAAACGTTTGACTGTTGAAAGGTAATAGAAATACCAGTTCATACACACCCCTTCTATGTGAAATAGTAACTTTTAAGTATGACCAATAAAAGAGCTCAGCACTAGTGAGATTACGTCATTGTTTCCTGCCTGAGAAGAGGAGCTATTTTAGCTAAGTGAAGCTGAGCAAAGAAGAGGAAGTCTAAACCTTCTACAGATTTGGGGCCATGAAAGAAGCATCTCTGAAGAAATTTTGCAGAGCACAAAAGGTGAGTAACAATCCCTTATGCTGTGCTAACAAAGTAACTTGGATGTTCATACATGTTGCTAAGAGACTTTGTTCAGAAGCAGAACATGGGCATTAATTCTAGAACTAATGAAAAGATATTTAATTTTTAATGCACTTTCAAAATATCAGCAGCATTCTATAAATAACATTTAAAGAAAAAATGATTGCATTTGTAACAGCATAGTACCATAAATACTGGATTTTAGGATTTTAGGATTTTAACAAAAATTTTAAGAGTATGCAATAAACGAAAACATTGGTAAGTACATTTATCACTAAAAGAAAAATGTTTGTTGTCATGAAATGAAAAGCAGGAGATCATGTTACTTGGTGCCTCTGTGCTTCAGTGAAAGCCATGTTATCCTTGGGGAACTGCAACCAAATATAAGGGACAAAGTAAAAAGGGGGATTGGGAAGAGAGATACACACATGGCCCTTTAAATGGAACTACTGTTACCTAACTTACATTAGGAATCTGAAGGAAAAGATTTAATTGTGATTTTCCTGTCAACATCTTTTTCTCATACAGGGCACCTAGCTAGCCTTCACAATTCACATTAGACATTCAGAATGTTAGTTATCATTAAAAAATTAAAAGATTGATAAAATATAGAGATAAACAACAGAGTAGTCATTCAGAATTAACACAGACAAGTCTTCCAGAAACCAGTGAACCAAGGGCTCTTCAGCAAGTGCTCAAATCAATACCAGTAAGTAAATGTTCCCATTATGAAAAATGGCAACTAGAGCAAAAACATCCACCCAGAGGCACCCAAAGATACGCTTGGGCTGACCTGGGAGGTACCAACCTGAACTCCAAGCAGAAAAGTACCAACGAAAAAGCTAAATATCTCCAATTGTGTATAAATGCAACGAAAAAGCTAAATATCTCCAATTGTGTATAAAAGCATATTTAACATATGCTTTTCAAAAATCTCAATATTTCTTACCTAGATAAATGCTACATTTTAGGATCTTAAAAATTAACTGGCATGCATTTAAATTCACAAAGTTGGGAAACAGTCTCCAAAAACCAAGGGAAAAAAAACAAAAAACAAACCCTTTCTGTTACAGCAAGTCAGTTCTTTGATATATCTCAGAACTGTTGCAAACTTGGAATAACCAGCAAACAAGGCAAGAAAAGTAGATGACACCAGATTCAGCTTCCTCTCTTCCCATCAACATCAGGCTACTGGTTATTTTGAAAATATGACCTGACCAGAACTAATTGCAGTCACTGCAAGTCCAAAGGAGACAAGAGCAAAATCAAAACTAAAATCCATGATGTTTCTTAATATTCAAGTGAATTATTCTACCTGTCTTATACATTACTACTCAATTCACCTGCCAAATCACTCAGGATATTGAGCTTGGTAGCTCTGCACTGTCAAACACAATCACTAGCAAGAGAAAAAAAATAACAGAACAAAAGAGGAAAAAAAAAAAACACAATGTGCAAGGGGGAGGTGTATATTAAGCAACATTTGGACAATTTTGTGCAACAATAGTGAAAGTGGAACAGTGTGCCAGATAATATTTTAACTATGCTGCTAGCACATGCACAACATTTTTAGCATATGCCATCTAACCTGCAATAAGGTTTGCTAGCATTTTTTAATTATTTTATTTTCATTATTAGGGTTCTTCACGCAATGAGGAATTTGAGAGGCATTTATACAGATGCCCCCCAAACCTCTTTTTTGTATTACGTACATGGCTTTTCCCAAACAAAACATAAATTCTGTTGCATGTTCTAATGTCCTCATCTGAGCACAAAACACGCCTTTTTTGTTTTGTACAGCTGAAAAAAAGACCTCAGAGTTAAGGGTTAAATATTTCTATCCATAACTTTATTATATCTGTAAACTGGAGAACTGTAAGAAAATTAGAATTCCAAATTTTATATTTCAAAGCAGAAACTAACCTACATAAAGATTTAATAGGTCATATTTAAGTTAGTTACTCCATGGTAATCTTCTGAAATGCAGCTGGTATTTGCCAGTGTCAAACCAGGATGCCAGATTAATAAACACTGGTTCAATCCCCTATGCATTCCTGTAGCACTGAGAAAGCATTGGGTAACATTACAGAGAAAGCATTAACCAGATGGGCAGTAACAATAAACCTGGGTTTCAATGCATTCTTCACTTCTGGAGATAAAACACACAGGAACTAGGCACCCTTCTGCTCTTGAGAACAGTTCTGGTGCCTAACAGATACTGTGGAACTTCCTTGGCCGTTTGTCACAAGTGGGAAGATCAGACAAACAACTAACTTGTTCCTCCTCTTCACAAAGCTGCCACAGGGCTGGGTAAAAGGCCAGACAAGAGGAACCCTCCCACATAAAGTCATGAAACTGCAATCACACCAAGGGCCAGGAAAGTGCTGGGGGTGAAGGTTAAACAAAGCACTCATGCAAGCACCAAGTAAGGTCTGCCATCCTCCAGAGAAAACCAGGGATCCTCTCCTTCACCTCTCTTCACCTCAGCCTGCACAGGGACATTTCAGATGTCCAACCCCTATGATCAAAAAGCAGGATGAAGGAACATAACTGTGCTCTGGGGTAGCTGGCTACCAGACAGCAACTTCTTCCCCAGACAAATAGTGTTCCTAAATGGCCTGGCTGGAGACTGTGCTGCTTTCCTCCTTTTTAGTTTTTTAAACAGGAAGTCTATTAATCTATTAATTTTACTCATATGTTGGGTGGGTGGTTCTGATGCCCTGGGATTAAACACTAATTAAACATGAGAAGCTATGCAGATACTCAAAGAGTTTTTTTAAGTGTCTTTAATAAGCAAAGCACCTGCTCTTTTGGGAGTTAAGTAGGTCCTACACAGATAAAAGGCAAAGTCAATACTCTTTGCATATCCAAATGTCACTAAATGCCATGCTGACTTGTTTCTATTCATAACTAGTTTTAGTCAAGAATTTTTTCAACGGAGACAGCTTGAAGAAATATTTTCTTTAGAAAGTACCTGTCATAGCTCAAATACAACTATTTCAATCTAATTATCAGCTACTGATGCACACTTGAAATGCCAATCTTGACTTTTTAATTCCTTATATTAAAAGCCCTGTAAGTAATAAAAATATTTTATTCAAACATACTTATAAATACAATTTTCACAAGTCTGAAAATACATATGTTTCCCTCAGAGGATGATAATGTATTTGCAGTCAGAAAAAGCAACAAAGCTAGAACATTTCAGAGCTAAACAATAGTTTCATCACTGAACACCATCCTAAAACAAGGATGTTTGGTTTTAGGATGTTTCTTCCTGTTTGTTTTTAAAGACAGATTTTATTTGACTGAGAATAACTTCCCATATTTTATCTAATTTTAGGGGATTTATGGAGTGCAACAACTATTCCTGAGTTCAATTAAACTATGACGCCAGAAAACTCCCACCCAGAAGAATACAGGATTGCATCACTGGTCTTCTACAGCTTTGTGCTCACAGTGGGATTGCTGGTGAATGCCACTGCACTGTGGGTGTTCAGCTGCACTACCAAGAAGAGAACCACTATAACTGTATACATGATGAACGTCGCATTGCTTGACCTGGTTTTTATCTTCTCCCTGCCCTTCCGGATAATCTACCACGGGACGGAAGCGTGGCCTTTTGGAGATACCTTCTGCCGGATCCTCGGGGCTTTCACCGTGTTTTACCCAGCCCTTGCTCTGTGGCTGCTCGCTTTCATCAGCGTAGACAGATTCATGGCTATTGTCCAGCCCAAACATGTCAAAGAACTCAAAAATACAAAAAAAGCTGTGCTGGCTTGCGCTGGAATCTGGATAATGACCCTCTCAACAACATCCCCGTTGGTGTTTTTACGATCTGATCCAGACCAAGCCTCAAATTTCACCACCTGCATGAAAATGCTTGATATCATCCATTTAAAGGAAGTAAATACACTGAATTTTTGTCGCTTGATTTTTTTCTTTCTGATCCCCTTGTTTATCATGATGGGGTGTTACCTAGTCATTATTTATAATTTTATTCATGGCAAGACTTCCAAACTGAAGCCTAAGGCCAAGGAGAGATCCATAAGAATTATAGTTACTCTGATTGCTCAGGTACTCATCTGCTTTGTACCCTTCCACATCTGCTTTGCCTTCCTGATGCTGCAAGATGAAAATACAAGTTACAATCCCTGGGCAGCCTTCACCACCTTCCTCATGAATCTCAGCACATGCTTGGATGTTATACTGTACTACATTGTTTCCAAACAATTCCAGGCAAGAGTCATCAGCGTGATCCTTTATCGCAATTACCTTCGGAGCGTGCGCAGGAAAAGTTTTCGAACTGGAAGTGTCAGATCACTCAATAATATTAACAGTGAAATGATATAAAAAGAGGAAAAATGTCAGGGGACTTTTACAATGCAAACAAGGGATTCTTTTTCCAAATTCTAGCACTCAGCTACGCAGAAGGATGTTCGATAACCAAAGGTAACAGCTATATTTGTGCATTGTAAATGTGACAGAAGCAGAATAATAATTGCACTTCTTTTTATTTGCTCAACATCTTTTGTTGTTTCACCTGAAATGAACTAAAACCTAGCACCAGTGTTAAACTTTCCAATGCTTTTATCACCTCAAACGACTGTGAATATTGTCAGATGTGAAAGAGACTATTAATATAATAAAGTAGACAACACTGAAGAATTATGATGCAATGCATATATGAATTTTTTATATTTGCATAATCAAATGCTCCTGAAACTACTGTATATCCCACATTTCTAAAATTAATTTCATTCTCTCAATATCAAAGTCATTATGACTTAATGAGAAGGCATATGTAGATAAAATTTATATTTCACTTAATTAAAAACTTCTTTGATGCAAATTTCTTTGTAAACTACTACATTCTGCAGTCATAAAAATACCATCAAAGGGTAAAATGGTCAGACTGTTCATCACCTACCTGTGGGTATGATGTGCACATTTATGATACCTTACTTTTGCACAAAATATCTTTTTACATATAGGAAAATATTAATTTCTCCAGACACATTAGCAGCCTCTGTCCTAGCAACAAACTCTACGTAACAAACACAAGTAACTGCAGTAGCTACTCAAGCTTTCAACTTCTTTTGAATACTCAGACACCACAAAAAATGTATTTTTATAATATCAAACACATGCTTTTTGTCCCTTATAAATCAATCTTTAGATACTTTCAACAGATTCTCTGGAAAAGCAGAAATAAAAAAGAAAACATCTGATACAGTGTTTAATATTAAAAATCTTACTCCAAGAGCTTTCATTATTACCTCAGAGTGTGCAACACATGGAAACTCAAGTGTGTGTGATCTCATCTGCCAGAAGTTTAACCACAAAGGGCTGCAAGCTCTGTGGTCCTACTGTAATATGCATATATTTTATTAAGTGCAGAAATCTCAAACATAGGTTATTCAAAACTGAACCACTGAACACCTTAAAGCTGTAAGAACTTCAGCTGCAAGCACAAAATGGAGTAACAACCTCTGGCACTCAATTTTTAAAAAACATACAAAATACCAACACGAAATGCATGTGCATTTACAAGTGAACATAAAGCACATGACTTACAGTCCTGTTGCCTTTCTGATTTAAGACAGTAATCAGCCCAAACTGATTGCAGTTTTTACAAACTGAATGGATGCAAACAATTTAGACTGAACAAATACAGCAATAATTTGTGTGCTGCAAGCCATGTTGCAATCATGTTAACAGAGGAAATGAGACTAACAGATTGGAAACTAAACATTGTATGGATAAATTATAAATTAAACACAAATCATAGCTAAGAAATAAATGTTTGAAATTACAGTAGTTGTGCCAAGAACCTTTACACTTCAGTTCAAAAGAGGATTAAATTAATTTGAAGAGTTACACAAAGAAAGGTTTTTAAAATAAAATCTTGAGAAAACAATCCCTTGAAACTATATCTAAAGGAGCCAATTCATTAGAAGCTACTTACAAACCAGAAGGCAAGCTGTTGATGGTGATGCCAAATACATACTGAGTGATTTCTACAAGGAGAAGATCAAAAAAAGCTGAGAGCATCCAAGCGCCCAGTAAAAAAGACTGGAAAGAAAAAGGTTAATTTGAATCAATTCAACAGTTTCAAAATAAAGTTTTAATATACCTCTAAATATAACAAAAAATAAGAAAACCTCTATAGTAGTTCGATTAAGTTAAATTCAATCTTTAGCACAGCATAATTCCAGGTCTACTTGTCTAGATACTGAAGAATCAAGGGTAAGATTGTTTCCAAAATTAAATTTGATGAGTCTGATCTTACAAGTGATACTGCAAATAGAAATCAGAATAATCCACTGACTGCAAGGTATTATCAATATCAATTTAAATTTATTAAAACCAAATTATCTTTACAACCCTGTAACACATTTCTATACAACACGCTAGAAATAAAACTTCAGTATTGATCCAGGAGTACAAGACTAAACTCTATAGAAAAGTTTCTATTAAAAAACTCTCAAAATTGAACTTACTGAAAATTTTCTGCTGCCATATCTTCTTTCAAATATTCGGAAGTTGTAAATGAGCAGAGTGCTGCAGAATGTGTCTTTCAAATCAAGACATATTGTTCTTCCACAGACAAGTCTCCAAATCTGGAAGGTTAATATCATCATGTTAAGCCATTCCTCTTTCAAGGAAATTCTTTACAGAATTTGTGCTCCGAGAGAATGCAATACTGGGGTCAGGTAAGAGAAACACAGCACAGTTAAGGAGGAAAATACAGAGAGTCTCTAAAATATTTTCAAAGCAGATGTTTAAGTGTTAAAATAAATAAACAATTAAAATTAACTCAAAATACACTTTGAGGTTCCTAGTTTACACTTAGAAATACAAATGTAAATCACATCCCTAGTGAATTTAGAATTACAAAAAAAAAATTTTGAAGAAACCTCCAGATACAAAATAGTACAGTGTAACTGTTCTAAGAAGGTCTAACCAGATCAGCTTGCTCAGGGCCATGCCAAGTTGAGTCTTGAACATCTCTAAGGATGGAAACTGTTCCTCTATTCCATCAGTCTTACAGTAAAAACCTTTATCTTTAAATGGGATTTCTTGTATTTGAATTCTTGCCCATTGCCTCTTTGTCCTTTCACTGGGCTTGGCTCCCTCACATTAGGTATTTACAAGCACTGGTAAGATCTACCCTAAACCTTCTCTTCCCCAGGTTAAACAATCCCAGCTCTCTCAGCCTCTCCTCATACACCAAATCCTCCAGCCCCTGACCAGCCTGGTGGTCCTCCACTGGAACTCTCTGCAATATGCCAAGGACCCTCAGGGCTTTTCCTGTAAAGTGATTTCCAGCTGTTCAGCCCACAGCCTGTACTGGTGCATGGTGTTACTCCTCTCTGATGCAGGAGTTTGCATTTGTCCTTGCTGTACTAATGTTCCTACTGACTCTTTTCTCTCCTCTAAATGGCTGCAGAACTAACAGGTGTAGCAACTCCAAATGCAAGTTTTACATCACCCACAGGCTTGCTGAGGGAACACTATGTCCTACTGTCCAAGTTATGAATGAAGACACTAAACAGAACTGGCCCCAGTCCACTCCACTCAGCATTCCCACTATCCCATGTCAACTTGCCCAGTTTTAAATGCTAGCCTGAGTATGATCCCTCCTGAAGTCAAGACTGGCAGGGCCATGACCTTGAAGCTGAATATTTCATGCACTAACTGAGCAGCTCTCACACAGGCTATGAAAGGCTTCTAGCCTTACTGCTCTTTGCTTTAGCCAGCTTAAAAAAAACACATAGATATGATATAATGAAGACCTTTTACACACAGCATTTTCACTGCTCTTGAAGGCCCTCTGTACGGAGACAATGACCTTTTAGTTTTGGACAGCACATATTTTGCCTTCCAAATCAAATGTACTCTTCTTCAACTGTTCACTTTAATTTGTGTGCTCTCTACCAGATTTAAGAAGTGTTAAAATCCAACATCCAAAATGTTTGTTCATTCCTTGAAAAAATACCTTTCCACTAAACACATCCTTGCAGGTGAATTTATTCTAAACAAAATTTCTTTTAAGAGTTCTCATTTGAATATTAGCACCAGACAGGAGTTAAACAATCTGTTCTCTCTGATCTCAGAGGTACTCAGTGATTTAGTAGATAGCTTGCTCCAAGGGCTGTGACAATAAATGAAATGATCTCATGAAATAAAAAAATCCAAACTCACAAATTCCCCCCAAAGCAGCACAATAAAAGTGTCACAGCTTTTACAGATACTTGCAATGTTTATGGTTAAGACACGGTAGAGATGTTTTCTTTGAATAAAATGCAGCTACTACTGTTTTTCAGCAGATCAAACATATGGAAAGAGAGGATTCCTCTGAAGACAGATCTCAAAACAAACAAATAAACAAATCCCAAACCCACACAATTTCCATTAAAACTTGAATAGTTTCTCAGACTTTTTCATTCCCCTCCCCAAACACTTGGCTGTAGCATTTTTAAAAGGCAGACATCATTTATGTATTTTCACTGCCCTGCATCAGCAAGATACTTGGTAAATATGAGCAGTGCTCTTGCAGAGTTGTAATTTATTATTACAATAAAGCTCTTGTTTCTGACAAGAAAGATTACAGAGACCACAATAGCACAGAGATCACTAGCTAGGTCTAATAATCTTTTAATGCTTACAGGCTACAGCTGGCATCCTCAAAGACATTAATTTGACTACATACCTTTTGTTTGATGCAATTGTAATATCTGTGGGGTAAGATAAACACAGAGGCATTTGCTAACCTTTCTCTATTGAGCAGTAGTTTGCCACTTCCAAAAACTAAAAACATCCCAAAACAAATACCCACAGAACTTATGAAAGTGCATTATTTCAACATTTAGAGCTGATACTATAGGATCCTTAATTAAATTTAAAATAAAATATTACAAGATACAATATCTAAAAGATAGAGTATCTTTGTTTGAAACAGGAATGAGCATGAAATTAACCAATTCAGCCAATTACTGAAGAGCACGACAAACTCCCCCATCATCTGGAATTTTCAATTTAGAAGCAGCAGTTCTATTCAACAAGCAAAGTTTAGTTTTCCACAACTGACTACAACAGTTAGATAGAGAATGAAAATTATGGCCTCCGTTGTTAAAATAACTAATTTATAATCAGCATGCCTAATCAAAGTAGCCCTCTTCAGCCTCAAAAATTAGGCACAATAAGACACCGACATTAATATCAAAATACTTGTATTAATAAATGGGTTAAGTCAGACTTCATTCACAGCAAGTTTACATATGCCAATGCCTGAAAGGAAAAACAACACAAACCAAGTAGTTTCCCAGACAAGAAAAAGAAATGAAAAGCTATGTTGATTGTTTCAGATCAGTTTTTCTCATGTTTTCCAAAAAGCAGCATACTGGAGTGATATAAAAAACTATAAGAACAAGCTGGTCTACAGCAGTAAACAAAGGGAAAGAACCAAAGGACAAACAGACTGTGGGGGAAAATTGCACAGAAAACCACAGTTTGCAGTCTCTTTTCACACAAAGTGAACAGACTCTTACCTGAAAATCCTCTTTTACAGCTTGTAGGTTATAAACAAAGAACTTCTGATAGTGTTGGAAGAGCAGAGTCAATAGAATCGAGATGGCACTTGGGACTAGTAACAAACTCTTTGACAAAGGCGCTTTATCTTAAAGACAAAACAAATAAACAATCAAACCATTTCAGAGAAAAGTCTTTCACATTCAAAAAGTGACATATTTAAACAGGTGACTGGAAGACATAATAGCAGTGACACCATCTTGACTTTTTAGCTCAACAACTTCCCAAGTTCTCAAAAACTTGTGAATAGATGGGAAGAACACACTAATCAAAGGAAATGTTTAGAGATATTAATGACAGGTGAATATTAACAGACATTTTGTTTCCAACACTGTCTCATGAAATTAGCTCAGCTAAACCTAAGCTCTTTGCACCTACTGAGGTCATGTCCTCCTATACTGCCCTCCTAAGGCTCCGTTGCATTTCAGGAAATAAAATAATCACTCTTTTTTTCTAGCAAAATATACATGCACATCTGTTAAATACTTCTGTTTCCCTTGCCTTAGGGATTAAGATTTGATTTTTCTTAGAGGCTATGAAGCAGGAACCACCTGAATAAATGGACTTTCTTACCACTGCACTTAGATCCACCATTCAAGGAATCATATCTAAGTCAATTTACATGATACTCATCTTCCTTCCATTCAATCATTACAATTATTCATTTAAAAATTACTAGAATCAGAATGTTTATGAAATCAGAACTTCTTTCCCTCTGGGGGTGTGACTTTCAGAAAGGACACTCAGAAAAAGCAGGCAAAGAACAGCAAAATCTGCAATACACATTTCACATTTACTAAAATCTGCCAAGTAGGATATCCAGCAGGAGCATAGCAGCAATTCACCCTAACCTTCTGGTGCAGCTGATGCCATAAAACACAAACTCTTGCCCAAAAACTCAAGCCAACACAGAGACTCTGAAATATTATTTATTCTACAACTTCTCTCCTTCTCACAAATGCAACCTAAATGACATTTACTTTCTTTCCAAATACATCAGCTATGGCACAGAATCCATTCATTTTCACACAACTGTTTTTGCAGGGTACTACAAAAATCCATAGTTCTGTTGTCATTCTTCCTAATATAATAAAAGGAGCAATAAGATTACATTAAAAGTATTAATGGGGAGTAAAGAGCAGGAACACAGCAGGAACAAAACTGCATGAAACAGCATAATACAATAAACATTTACTACCTGTCCAGGATAAAGTGACTATCATGAAGGACTTTTTTAACATCTGCTGTGCACTAGAACAGTAAACTGCTGTTTACTGAAAGAAAAAGCAGATGGCAATAGGCACCAAAGAGAAGACTTTAATCATGGCACAATCCCACTGCCATCAAAAATATGGCTCTTGCTACATAGTATAAGCATGATCCTCATCCAAGTATTAACTGATGACATCAAGAATTACTTTGATGGGCACAGTGAGCTGTTCACCACCTTGAAGTCTGCAGTCTTCTGATGTTCACCATGGGAAGAAAACATCTATGTGTATCATAATGAAAACTTGTACTTAAAACTATTAATTCAGTTCACACCCATACCTTTTGAGTTCATTATTTAAAAATGCAGTTTTCATTTAAGCAAGTATGGCCTTGAAGAACCATCCTTTTATAGAAATTAGGCAGTGACTTGGATTGGCAAAGGTTGATGTTACTATGCTAAATATAAGCTCTGCTTTTATGACTGCATCAGACACCAGTCTGGCTGATTCTTTTTATTTTAATGCAAGAAAACTGTCCACATTTCAATCTGCTATCTTTCCTTGGGTTTGTTTTATGGGTTTTTTCCTCCAAAAATGGTCTATATTCTTTAGACATCCTTTTTTTATTTAATTATTCATTCCTCTAATTCAGTTGGACTTTTCAAAACCATCTGAAGCCATCAGAGAACTGTACAATGGGGAGGAAAAAGAAGCTGGAACTTCCTGAAAGCTACTACAAAGACAATGCACACAGATATTCATTTGAAACCTCAAGCAATACTCCCCGAGTTAACTTAGTTAAATTAACATTTCTTAATGTGAAAAGGTCAATTTTATAATCAGATACAGATTTTTCATACTTGGAAGTACAGCCTAATTCGGAAGAATTGTAATAGTCACAACAATAAACATTTCTGAACCAAAGTTTGATAAAAATTGTTACTTTACTGTATTTTAAATTTAAATTTTACTTTAAATTGTTATTTTACTATATTTTACTAAATGCATTTACATTATTTCATTAATTTTAAGAAATTAATTAGCTCACAAGAACTAATTAATCCTATAAAACTTTTTACACAAGGATCACATTACCACAGACATGCATGAGAACAAAGTCTCTAGATAACCCATCATGACTATATTTTTCTATACAGGTTTAATATGTAGATTTTACTGCAATTTTTTTATTAGATCATTTTTACATTATAGGTAATATACACTGAAATACTTCATCCTATTAAGTTAATTCCTAATTTGAATGCTTTCAAAAAATCCAACCAACAGAACCATATCTATTTTCTCCAAAAGTGCGAACACACATTTTTATTAAAAGTCTCCTTTTAGCTTTCATCTTAGGCATTTTAAACTCTGATACAGGGAAAAAATACTTATTATAAAACATGTCATCAAGTGAAAAACCACAGAAGCACCTAACCCATAAATCTGACTGTCACCCACAGGAAACATCACATGAGTGATGAAAATTTCTACTCTCCAGCTTCTCATAATGCCATCATGGTTGAGAAGTTTATTCTTGTCTGGTGAACTTGAAAAATATAATAATGCATCCTCTGAAATTCTTTTTCCAAGTGTTTCACTGCACAGTGTAGCAGTTTGCTTTATCCCCCAAGAGCATATAGATCCTTCTTGAGGATTGCTGTGAGGTTGTGGGGAAGGAATAACCTTCCCACCACTGTGGAATGCCTCAAGCATGGCAGACCAAAAATGACAACAATGCCAGATTTTGCACAATCGGGCATTCTGATATCCAAGTCAAATTCCTGGCTTACAATGCAAAGGTAAAATTTGGAAAGTAGAATTCTAATCCAATGAATGTGCAAGCATGGATGAAATGGAACTAGTTACCACAAACCTACCAGGGCACCAGTCTGCTGGCAGCACGGTGTCTTTATACCACATAGAGAAAGAAGAATGAAAGGATAACCACTCATTTTGACCTTGAAAGTTAAAATATATTAAATACTGTCTTCAAAGATCTTGGAATAAATTTGCAATCCCAAAGTGCTCCTTAAGTGGCATTTCTTTCAAACAACAGGCAGTTATAGCACTGGTGCTGCAACACATCTACTGAGCATCCACCTAAGCACCCAGAGAAATTTTGGTAACAACCAGCAGAATAAACTCACACTATGATGAAGAGCAAGGAATCAGATTCCACTACAGATCTTTGCTTCCTCCTGGTGCAATGGAGAAGTTCTCCCCCAAAACTGCTCTCATAATCTCATGGGCAAGTGTCCCAACCTTCAGGCTACCAACTGTGCAACGCGAAGCTGATCCAGAATGTGACATAAGTGAGAAAACCACTTCTAAGCCTCCACATTCCACCCCTGCACCTACTACAAGGCCCACAGATCCTCTTCTTCCAGAACCTACTACTCTGTTGGTTGCCAGTGCCTCTTTTACACTACAGAGTGAAGGACACAAGTGTCCATCTGTCACAAACAGAGGGGGAGGTTTATGGCACAACTGCCTGAGTTGCAGCTTCAGAAATCAGCACAGCACTAATGGCAAGAATGAGAAGATACAGCAACAGCTACAGTTTTTGAAATTATTTCCTGTCCCTGCCCGTTCACTACTCACAGATGAAGAGACAGCAGATGGGCATAGCAAACAGGAAGCCAGACCAAGCTACTGTGGCAGAAGAGCCCTTGCAGGAACAGCTTCACCCCCCGGACTGCTACTCCAGGCTCAGGACTCAAGTGTTGACTTGGGACAGGATCTCACTGCCGGCTGATGGGAAGTGATGAGCTGGCTGATGAGCAGCGGCTGCAGAAGCCCAAATCAGCTCAGGGCAATTTCTGTGGGGATCCCTCCTGAGCTCACACAGCAGCTGCAGAAAACATGCTGTGTAACAACTCTTTTTTTCCACTTTCACCTGCAAATTTCCCAAACCCAGCTGCTATAAGGCAGGCATGTCATTGTCAAACACACAATTAACTGCTGGGTCCTACTATAATAGCACAAGATACCCACAAAACAGTTTTGAAATGCTCATACACAAGATCTGTGAATTAAACCACAACTAATACACAACCGAATCCACAGTACTTCCCAAATGCACTTATGCAATCTGCATTTTGAGTGGTTGTTTTTCCTGCATTAAGCCATCATGCAGATATCAATCTATCGTATTCTAAGACCCGTCCAAGAACCTTCAGCTGGCTAACCAACCAGCAGTGATGTTCGTTTGCAAGTGAAAACAGTAAGAGTATCACTGCAGGAACAGTTCTTCACCAAATGCTTCTAAATTGAATCCAGAAACTGAGAGGTGAATAATATTAGTATTAAGAAAGTTGATAGAGAAACTTGTGATCATGCTCTAAATCTATTTTTTAAAGGTACAGGCAAGACTGTAATCAAACCACTTGCCTATACTGTTTAGAAAACTGCTAGGTGTAGCCTAGGTCACAAATTAAAAAAGAAAAGGAGATACAAAAAGAAAAAAAAAGAAAACCTTTGTTTCTAAAAGCAATACTTGAAATAGCAACTGAATCAGGTTGAAAGTTTCAAAAATATTCACCCCATTCAGCAAACTTTCCCTCCTTCCAACCAGAGCTGTTACCATACTACTTTTAGTATACACTGTCAGAAATAACAGCTACCACAAAACCATGTGGAGATCCCCACACGAGCTTGAAATGAACTGAGCTAGCTCTGCAGAAGCAGAATAGCCACAGTTTTGTGGCCTTCAATGCTGCACTGCTTTCAGGGCTCAGGCTAACCAGGCTGCACAGTGGCATGCTGATGTACAAGCTAATTTGCTTTCCCATATAGTACTGTACTGCGTAACACTGTTATGCACAAGTGTTATGTATTCAGTACATGCTTCACTTTTCCTTCAGTCATACCACAAAGCATTAATTTACATCGCTTTATTATTTTCCCGACGCCTCTGCACAACAGAGTTCAGTCCTGCCAGTTATGCAAGCAGAGGAGCACAGAGATCCCTTCTTGCCTTGGGGATTTTTAACAAATTGCTAGCTCTGCACTACAAGGTTCACAGAGGTAAAAGGCTAAAGTTGCACTAGCTAGTTCAAAGGGTTCTCCTTCCTCCTTCTACAAGAAATAGCTTGTGAGCAGTAGTCAAAGTAGTCAAATGTTTTTCAGGTGTAACAAGTGTATATATGCTTTAAAAGATGTACTCAAATTTTACCTTAATGACTAACTCTTAACAGACTTTCTTACTAGTACATAAACAGCACGAAAAATACTGGGAGGGGATATTACAATGTATGCAGAAAGGTTTCCTGTTGGTCTAGCTGGTTTAAACTGCTGGTAAGGCCTTTGTGTCCTATAAGGGAAAGCCTGCCTGTGCACCATCCTTTGCTCATGGCAAACTAAGCAGCACTACAGTAAAGCAAACAGCCAGGCCATTCACACACTCATGTGAGCCCTTGCAGAACTGCTCAAGCGTTTCAGCAGCATTGTACACGGGACTGAAGCTGCCAGCAGACTGCAACACAAGCAACCAGCCTGGGTCTGGCACCTCAGCCCAGCTGTCAAGCACACCTAAAGCCAGGTGCTGCCAGGATGCCCCCTGAGCACACTGCAATGCCCTCTGACAAGTCAGCTCACCTGGGTTAGTGCTCTGATAAGCCATCTGCATATATCTGCACTGTCTCTTATCTCACCCAGAGCCACTGGCTCTTTTCTCCAGAGCATACCAGCTCCTCCGTTATTCCAGATAACAGAAACAGTTTCCACAGCAGAGGCAAACTATCTTTGTCCTTTTAGAAAGTGGTGTCCTTTGTTTCCTGGCTTCCCTATCTCACAGTTGTACCATGTACCAGGTATGTTTATTTTTACATTTCCATCTCCCCGTCCCAACATTATAGATGTTAATTAGTCTGTCAGAGGTGGCACAGCAGGCTACAGGAGCCTTCAGTGTGACCTGGCATGATCATTGTTATTGCTGCTGAACCAGGTGTCCACCTATTTTATTCAGGGTCACTGACACAGGTCCCATAGCCCACCAACACTGCCTTCTGCCAGAGGCTCCCAAGCCCCAGGGGCAGAACACACACACACAGTTCCCTGATACAGCACCAGGCACCAACTCCCTAACTGCCTGAACCATCAGATTCTGTGCATCACTGACAGAATCCCACACTCCTACTGCTACTGCAGCAACTTCTGCTACACACACAGAAACAACTCTGAAGGCACAGGGACACCTGAGACTGCCACAGTTGTGCCCTAGGTGAGCATATGTCACAGCACCTCAATCCATGCCTCTACTGGAGTTTGTCAGTGCACCCGTACCAGCCAAGTCTTACTGTAAAAACCCACTTTAGGTTAACAGTAAGGTCAGTAAGAACATCTGTGTATTTATTTCTGAGAAGGAAAAAAAAGCACAACACTGAGTGTGGAGCTGTGTCAGGGAAGGTTTATGTTAGAAAGGTTCTTTACCTAGAGAGTGACCAGGCACTGGAACAGCTCCCCAGGGCAGTGATCACAGCACCAGCCTGACACAGCTCAAGAAGCATTCAGACAATGTTCTCAGGCACATGGTGTGCTTCTGGAACTGTCCTGTGCAGGGCTAGAAGCTGAACTTGTGGGTCTTTTCCAGATCAGGATAGTCTATGATTTTCTTTCTCCAGAATGACATATTATCTAGGTTTTTTTCCCTACCATATATATGTTTCTTATGACAACCATTTCCCACTCATCCTTCTGATGGATCAAACCTGGAAAAACTTGTAAATACTGACCACGACTTTCCACCCATTCAGTCTAACAAGGATACTCTTCCTCGTCCATTCTTTCTCATAGAATTATACAAAGACACGTGGCATTGAAAAGTCCCTCTACAGTATCTATATACTGGGGGGCACAGGGAAAGATTAAAAATCAGGAGCTGCAAATCAAGGTACAGTATTATCAGATCCATCTGAAAAAGACTTCCCTTCTTTGGATTCCTCATACAAAATACAGCTACAACTAACATCCCTTTTTAAATGCCAGAATTATTCCCCCCTAGTCAGAGGGTGCTTTCACACTCAAACTGATTTCACAGAATCAATTATGTTAGAAAAGACCTCTGAGATCATCCTCAGCCCAACCTCTGACCAAACACTACCTTGTTGACAAGACCATGGAACTGAGTGTCACATTCCAGTCTTTTCTTAAACACTTCCAGGGATGGCAACTCCACCACCTCCTTGGGCAGCCCATTCCAATATCTAATTATCCTTCCTGTGAAGAAATTCCTCCCAATGTCCAACCTGAACCTCCCCTGGTACAGCTTGAGGCTAAGTTCTCTAGTGTTGCTGGTTACCTGCAAGAAGAAGGCAAGCCTCACTTTGCTTCCTTTCAGGTACTTGTAAAGAGTGATAAGATCACCCCTGAACCTCCTTTTCTCCAGGCAAAACAAGCCCAGCTCCCTCACCCACTCCTCATAGGACATGCATTCCAGATGCTCCATCAGCTCCACTGGACATGCTGCAGCACCCCAATGTCCTTCCTAAATTGAAGGGCACAGAACTAGAGACAGTACCTGAGGTGCAGCCTCACCAGTGCTGGGTACAGGGGGACAATCACAGCCCTGCTCCTGCTGGCCACACTATTGCTGATACAGACCAGGATGCCACTGGCCCTCTTGGCCACCTGGGCACACTGACTCATGCTCAGCTGGCTGTCAACCAGCACCAGATCGTTTTCCTCCGGGCAGTTTTCCAGCCCCTCTTCTCCAGACCCGTAGTGCTGCCTGGGGTGGCTGAGCCCCAAGTGCAGGAGCCGGCACCTGACCTTTTTACACCTCCTGCTGCTGAGTCTCGGCCCATTGATCCAGCCCGTTCAGAGAGCTCTGCAGAGCCCTCCTGCCCTTCAGCAGACGGACAGACAGACACTCCTCCCGTTTTGCAAGGAGCACGCAGTTAGTCAGCAAAGCTTTGACTTAGCATTTGTCCTCGCCTGCTCTTAGGACTGTGGTGCCCAAGTGCACAGCGCAGCCAGGTCAGCTCCCCACTGCTGCTCCCGGACGCTGCAGAGTCTGTCCTGTAAAACAAGCTCAGAGCCGGCCCCACACACCTGCCGAGTCAGTTCAGGCAGCACCGGGACACGAAATTATTTACATGTGCCGTGCAGAGCTAGGGGCACGTTACGTTTGCCTTATCAATAAACTGGATTTAAAAAATAAGTTAAATTTCACATTTAGAAAAGAGGGGTTGCTTGCGTTTTCTGATACGTATCTTGGCAGGAAGATCTATATCGATGTATGCAAGTACATATAAACACACAGAGAGACACGGACAGGCAGACATACACAGGCAGACATACAGACACATACACAGACACACCCGCGGCTCCTCCCGCCGTCACGTAGTTTAAAAGTCCAGCCAAGGGAGGACCGAAGCCAGCGGCTCCCCCGGGGCCGACGGCGGCAGCGCCGCCCGCGCTCCCACCCCTGGCCGCCGCCCTCCCCGGACCGCGGCGGGGCCGGTACTCACAGAACCCGTTGGAGCCGGTGCTGGTGAACATGGCAGCGGCCCGGCCCGGCCCGGCCGGCGGGCGCGGCTGGCGGAGCCCCCGAGGTCGGGCAGCCCCTGAGGAGCCGCGGCGGGCCGGGGCCGGGGCCGGGGCTGGGGAGGGCTAAGGCGGCCGCGATGGGCCAAACGCCGCCGCCAGGCGACCGGGCGGCGCCCCCTGCCGGGCCCGCCGGGCGAGCGGGGCCGCGGGCGGCGCTTCGGTGTGCGTGTGTTATCTGTAATTACTCCTGTCCTCAGAAATGGGAATAACTTCTCTCCACTGAGGGTGGCAGAGCGCTGGACAGGCTGCCCGGGGAGGGCGTGGGGTCTCCCTCTCTGGACACATTCAAAACCCACCTGGGCACTTCCCCGTGTCACCCGCTCCCGGTGACCTTGCCTTGGCTGGGGCGTTGGACTAATCGATCTCCAGAAGCCACTTCCAGCCCGAACTACTCTGTGATTTCGTGGTGCAACACGATTTAAATTTTAAATTTGTAGGTGCCTTGAGGAAGGCTGACTCCTTACCCTGGGGAAAACTCTGGCCCTCGAGGCTCACCCTGATCTGGGGAGTCCAGCAGGTAAATGTCTCATTAGGAGCCGTGGGCGAGCTGTCATTGCAGCTAACGGAGACAGAGCCAACACAGACAGCAGAGTTTGGAGAGCAGAGTCTGGAGAGCTTTTAAGGTGGCCGAATTAAGGTGTCGGCTTTAGGATCCAATTAATTCCTCCCCAGGCTCCACCAAGGGACCGCATTGAACAGGTCACCACGAGCTCTAATGGCACATCAGACCCCAGCTCTCTAACAGCAAGGTAGGCACTCAAAATGAGGTGAGCCAAATTCCTGATTTCATAGGAGATATGGTATCATAAGGCTGAAACTGTTAGGGTGCCAAATGTCGCTGACATGTTCAATGAAAATGCAGAACTCAGACTTTACTGAAATAAGTCATGCTGGGCATTAAAAAAGGTAACAGTGCTTTGCAGCATAAGGTGTGTGCACTTTGTGTTCATGTGGTGATGGAACTGTGGGCCTCAAAGTCGCATTTACCTTACTGCAGTGCAACACTGAAAACAAATGGCACTCTGGAACTGCAAAATGTGACTTTTCAGCTAGGTAACAATTTTTAAGGAGCAACCAATAATAAAAAAATGTTAGGTAAGTCATATATTTCTTATATTCCATAAATTTTGTAATATACCCTAAAAATGCATTTTAATATTTGCATTCAAATGCAACTATTAACTAGCACTCAGAAATGCTGAGTTCCTGAATCTTTGTAAACATAATCTCGTAAACACTGCCAAGGGGACATAAAAAGACCTTTTGCTTTGGTTCACAAAGGCTAAGATCAGCATATCAGCATGTCTTTTGAAAATGGCCAATTTCCAGCACTATCTTCCCATTTGTGTTTCTCACTTGTCCTCTCTGTACAAGGCCTGCATCAGGCAGGTGGGATTGGGAGTTACAATCCGCTCACAGAGCAGGAGGTATGTCTAAACCAGCCAGGAGGATGAGACAAAGAGATAGCACATTGGAAATCCTGACTTATCCCAAGCTGAGGTTCTTTCCTCTGAAAAGAATCTAAATTGGATTCACAGCATGAAACCCATCCATACTTTGTGTCTTTGGCTACAGACAACCAGCTTACTCTCTGCTGTTAAAGCGCAGCTGGAAGAAATGATTTGCTACAGAAATTTTCCTTCTTTCTTTCAAATGCAAATTACTCTGGCTGCTGTATGCTACATATGCAAACTCTGTCTTGCCAGTGCGCTGCTGAATGCCTGTAACCACACAAAAGCGACAGGCAACCCTCATTTCTAAGGAATGGAAGGTAAATAAGGAGGTGCAAAGCCTGCAAAGCTTGTAATACCTCCAGCGTGAAACCTCTTTGGGAAAAGCTTGGGTGTCTCCTGAAGCTTTAGGGCTCTAATGAGGTACTCATGGCTTAATTAATTACCATTTTGAACTTTTTTGACTAACCTCCACTTAAAGTAATTAAGCCTTTTTGTGGATCTGGCTTTACTATAGGTGAGGATAAAACCTGTAAACTTTTCCAGTATTGCCTGTGTAATAGGTTTAGGAATGTTGTTTCAGTGCTGAAGATAAAACTTGCCTTTTTTTGTTTTCTTTCAGTCTCACAGAATCAAGTGACAGAGCAATCATTTTATTTAAAAGTTTACAGTCCTAAGAGCCAAGGCCTAGTATTTTTCTGTTTTATAGGCTCTGTTTTGAAGATTTCCTTAGATTGATGTCCTGCAAGGTAATCATATTAGAGGGATTCTCCTCTGCCACGTCAGGTGCTAGAATTGGATTCAAGTCATAATCACTGAACGTACTAGAGACTTAGGCATGTACTCCACTCAGTGAGGATGCATTTGGGAAATGTTTAAGGGCCTTTTTGAAAGCAGCTCTCTGGACTTGTTATCATTGACAGATACAGCAAAGCTGGATGAGTAGCAATAGCTGGCAAGCTTCTCCCAACAGCAAACCAAAACCCTTGCAGATTTGTCAATACTGCTGGAATACAGGCAGCTGGCTCTCAATCTATTTGCTGCTATCTTATAAATGTCTACAAATACATTACGGAGTCTGTGAAACCCCTGATGTTTTTATCTTTTTTTTTTTTTTTAATTATTATGTCAATATTTCTGAGAATACAGCAGATGAGATCCACTATGTATCTCTGAGAAAACTGCACACCCCTTGCTAATAATGACAGTTTCACATACTGATTGAATAGTAGAGGAAATGTAGTTTTTGCCCTCAAATAGAGTGCCAAGCAGAGAGGTATTTTTATCACAACACCATCACCATCAACTGGTAGTGTGTCATAAGAATTAAGCAAATTATTTGCATTGTTGAAGTATACAGTGTTGACTACTTTGGAGTTAAATGAAATCATCTGTCCTCATGCTTGCCTTGGAACATATCCCAGAATAGGAAGGCTAGCACTTATCTACTAATCTGCTCAGAACAAGCTTAGAAGGCTTTGACACTACTCAAATGTCAGCTTGAATATCTCCCATTTGTTTATTACATCTAGTTAGTGGGGTCAATGTGGTATGGTCAAAAGAAAGTTATTTAAATTTCCTGCTCAAAAGAAAATCCCAGGAGACTGGAATTTAGATTTCTATTTTCTGATATGATTCGGTTGCTTTCTTCCCTGAACTTGCGATGTTTCTGAAGCAATTCTTAATTACTAATTAATCTCCAACAGTCAGATTCTCCTCTGGCACATAGAATGAAGGACAGCAGCAGAGTAAAACAGGATGGAAATGTAACACCTTGCTTAGGAATTTTCTGACTAAACTCAATGCAGGTTAATGATTCTGCAGGTTAATTGCAAATGTTCTCTCTCTCTTTGACATCTAGGGCTTTCATGGCACTCATAGTAGCTCTGGCAGTTATTAAAATTACCTGGAATATTAACAGATACATAGATAGGTTAATGCTAAATTTAATTATTTCAGTAAATTCTCCCTACAGTTTCTAACCTTTGTATTCAGTTACAGAAGATGTTAAGGAAAACAGCTGTGTAGCACACATGCCCTGCAGAGGAAAATTCAGCAGCAGTGCAGCTTGCTGATAGCAGCTTGCATAAGGACAGGAGGCAGAGACTGCCACTACTGAAATCAGACTGATTTGACCTGTACCTTTCCAAAATTAGTGAATTTCTCTCACTCCTTCAGAAGTGAACAAGGCTTTGTACTGCAGCAGACGTCCTGTCCTTTTAAGGTCTAGTGTGATCATTTTATTGCATAGTTTTGGGGGTTTTTACTGGAGCTAGAAGATACAGAATGTTTTCTAGCTCAGTTCTTTCCATGTAGAGCTGGTAGGCATATAGTTAATAAGGGGCAATGGAGTGGCTGAAGGGATATTGGACTTTGTTTGTTATTTTTACAATTGATTTTGCATCACACCATTATAAAAAAATTTAGAATACTCAAATATGTTCCATTAGTTTAGGTGCTAGCTATGAGATTTTTTGCAAAACTTAAAATGCCACAATAAACCTGAATACAAAACTTAAAATGCCATGTTAAGCCTGAATGGCACATCAGCGTTTGGTAACATGAATATGGGCAGCTATTGCTTCAGTAGCTCAAACACATCACTGTCTTGTTTTCCAGCTGGACCCCCTGAATGGCAGGCAATGACAGTGCAGTAACAGTTTAAGGTACTGGCTTATCTGGAGCTGAGCCACGTGCACTTTTACACTGCAGGTCTTAACCATCACTTCCCTTTTAACCATCAGTCATGTGGCCCCAAGCACTGGCACCAAATGCACCCAGACTTTGGCATCTCTGTGTTCAAGGTGCAGCACCAAGCACTTGATCAGCAGCTTGGTCTCTAAGTACTCATAAAACACTGCCTAAAGGTACTTCAATTCCATGTCACATTTATTTTCAATAAATTTATTTCAATAAAGGTTGGGATCCTGTGAAAAACAAGAACATATGGCAGGCATAACCAGGAACCAGATCCTAATGCAAACATATTGGGAAAGCAAGGTTAAGATAGAATATTAAAAACTCAGATTAAAATCAACAATTAAGAAGCATCAGAATCAATCTGCCTATGCTCATGTTTTATTTCACTTAGATGAGACTTCTTGTGAGAATTAAAAATGCACTGGTCTGGCTGCCCTTGTTTAAGCAGCTGTCACTGCATTTTAGATCACTCATTTGAAGGCCATTAATTTACTGCAAAGTAAATTGTGAAACATAGTAAGCATTAGCAAAATGATAATGTTGAAGCATAGTGCTCAGAAGACCCAATTAAGGAATCCATTAGGAGGGCAAATAATTATGTATAGCATTGCATAACATGATGTACTTTGCATATCTGTGTTCTCTGATGCATACAAGAGATCAAGCACTAGTCATCTATTTCAGACTGAATTTATGTCAAAGAGTACCTTTGAGATCTGGAGCATATGCTAAATTACCCAAGGTAAGTATCAGTGATAGCAAAAACACTAGAGCCTTTAAGATGCAGAAAATTATTTGCATAGTTCCACACAGGTACGACTGTGCTGAAATTGCCTATTCTGAAAATCAGATGTTAGAAGATATTTATGAAGTTTTTAAAGGCCTTCCTTATCTCTGATAGCTACCCATATTTCTCTGTTTCTCAGATATCATCATCCTCTTGCTTCACATCCATATTGCAATCCTATCTGTGTATCTCCACACAGTGCAAAGATTATTAATCACCTGTGTTTACACTTGGAGGCAAATCTGTGTTTAAGGGAATACCTGATGAGCCACATCATGATGTTATCAGGCCTGTAGCATAACACTGCTAAGAGATTAAAAGAACCAATAAAGCTTTAATCAGTTCTCATTATCTCATTTGTATTTGAGTTAAATTTGAACAGGAAGGAATAATCTTGTCTTTTTTTCACCTAATTACTGAAACCAGAAGTTTGTCTTCATATAATTTTACTGAAATACAATGATCTCTCAGAAGACCTTGCAAAAGAATAGAGGATATTCATCCCAGCAATATACTTGCACAGTATTTGCAATAGAAATATGTACACCTACAGGAAATAGGCACTCCCAGGTTTTCTTTTCTCCTCCATAAATGTTGATAATGGCAAAGTTAGTTGTCAAAAAGCTTTAGCATACAAAAGTGTAAAATTTTGCCCAGCTGTGTCCTTTAAATAGCTATCAGAAAACCAAACTGCTTTTCATTATCAGAAAGAACTACTGTAAAAACAATCAGTTTATTCATATATAATGTTTAGGTATAGTAGGGCTATTAAAATCACAGAGAATCTACAGTTTATCACAATTATTCTTGATTCTTTGCTGTACTCTTTCCAGTATGGACCATTATCTGTTTGCTGCTATAGACATTGTAATGCTAGGTAGATTTCTAAAACTGAAGATTGGATCTAGTCAGAGACTGAAATATAAAACTCATTAAATGCAAACATTGTCATTCTTACTGCATAATTGCCTTCTCTGCACATAGGAAGCATTTCTTGCTTTACTTGCTGAACATTATTTAATATACTTAGTACATTTATAAAATACCTAGAGTGCTTTATAAATTGGGGTACTATAAAATTCTCTGGTTGTGGGGCTAGTTGTAGTAGAAATCACCAACAGTGGCAAAGAAATCTTTCTTGGTATGATGACTCAGCTGCCGTTCTGGGCTCTTCCTCACCTCACCCAGGAGGTGGGACAGTGTCACTCTCCGGTCAGCTGGCACCACAGTGAGAGCACTTTGCCACTGAGCTCCCAGGACAAGCTTGACTGGGGTGTTAAACCAGAGAAACAATTCGTGCCACCACAATTTTCAAAGTAAACCCCAAAATGCCTGGATGATGAAGCTTCCAGGGGACCTTCCCACATGGCCTTCAGCCTGGACAGACCAGCCTGGGCTGCCCTCGCTGCTCCAGGGTGGCTCCTCTAAGCAAATGCAGCTGCACCGAGGAAAAATGAAACAGCAATTGGGAATTCATTGCAAGAGGAGGAACTGGAAGGCCCTATTTGAGGAGTATTTTCCTTGAGTATTTTAATATTTTCTATTTTACATGTGTTGGAGCTCTTGCCACAGACTCCTCTGGGAGCACAGGCAGTGTTGGGTAGCTGGAGCCCAGACATGTCCTCCTGGCTCATATATTGATCTGGCAGTTGTGCTAAAGGTTGAGGCCATTTTTGGCCCTTAAGAAATAGTAATGAAACACTAAATCTGCTCATACTAAAGCTCAGGTTTATTGCTTTGTTCCTACTGTCAACTAAGCTAGCAAATTTTCAAGTGGGAGAAAAATAAACCAGCAAAGTCAATACACTTCTTTATACATACCAGGCATGCATTCGCTGCAGCATTTGTTCCTTAAATATGTATTTGTTCTCTGAGTATTTATACTAATAACTATGTATTTTCCACATAAGTCATGTTACACAGGTGACAAGAAAGGGTTAGTACACATACTTCATGAGTACTGGATGGGACACTGCTGTTGATTAATTTTGTGTGTGAAAGTAAATTGTAAAGAAAGTTTTCTTAGCCATTCTCCTGTCATTTTGATTCCAAATTTCACAGCAGTTAGTCTTTCCACAACAGCATGGTTGAAGTCTCAATAAAAATTGATTTGAACTTATTGTGCAGTCAATATGAGTAAGAGCTGATATGTTTGTGTATAAAGGAGAAGCAGCTTTTCAGCTGAATTCAGCACCAATGATTTTGCTGGTGACCTGTACATTTGGGGGCAAAAATTAACCATTTGCATCCTAGGCTGCCTCACACAAACCCCAGATATTTTGCTTGCTTGTAAGTTAATTGCTTTCTTCTGAAGGTCCTTGTGTAGCTGGACACCATGCCCAGGAAAAGCACCAATGTGGGGCTTAAGTATCTGCGTTTGATGCAACACTTGAGATGCGTCAGTACATTTTGCTGTAAAACAGGAAAGAAAAAAAAAAAAAGGCAACAAAAAAAGAGCATGTCAGCCCCAGGTGATTTATGGCCTGATTCACAGTGCCCTGAATTCATCAGCCAGAAGCATGCTATGTTTTCAGCAGACTTTGGCTCAGACGGGTGCACTTTAAACTCGCAAACCGCAGACAGTGCAGCAGCAAGCTGGGGCAGATGGAAAGCGGCCGTCACGGGCGGGATGATTCAGGGAGCAGATGGGCTCTGCCGCGCTCCGCCGTCCTGCTGAGCGGGGAGCGGCGGGACACGGAGCTGGCATCCCCCGGGAGGCCGCCCGCGCTCCGCATGGATGCATGGCCGCGGCATCAATGGAGATGCTGAGGCCAGAACAAAAAGAGAGAGAGGAAGGGAGCGGTCCGGGAGGAAGGCTGGGTGGAATGTGCGGAATTAGCACAGGGTGGAGCAAGAGACAGGAGAAAAAAACAGAGGCACGCTTGGGGTTATGCAATTTGGCAGGTCTTAACCCCCGACACAGGCGGAGGAGGAATCCATAAAAAGCTCCGAGGAGGAGAAGTGGTAGGGGGGATTGACAGGAAAGGTAACACCAATAGCATGGAGCCCATGGTCTGTGCAGGGTGGCATGATGACTTAAAACAAGAGAAAGAAAAGATGAAAAAGGAAATGAGATAAAGGAAAATACTAAAAGCAACATTACTGAATTATGTTGAAGAACTCTGGTTGCTTTGAATGTGGTATCCGCTGTGTCTCCTTCTTTTGTGTGAGTTCATGCAACAAAAGGGTTTTCTGAGCTGCACTAACTAGGGTGTTCTGTATTCCAAGTAACTTCATATTCCACATAAGGTACGAAGAAGTGCAAAAAATGCCTTTCCTGTGTAAAATGCAAATATCATAGGACCTTGTGAGTATGGGTGTAGGCAACACCCAGCAAAACCCTCCAAATAATGTGCAGGTAAGTAACTTTTCTTGGAGAGTACTTGCCAATAAATGTTTCATGTGCATGCACACAGAACTACAGTACACACAATCCATAATCTGTGAGCTAAAGTAGGTGCTGGGAGGCTGCAAAAGAGATCAGGGTACTTCTCCAGCAAAAAACCCCACAGTTTAAAAAGTAATTTTGTCTACTGTTGGTACTTCTGTAATAGAAAACACTTAATGAAAACCTGGGCTGATCAGTGACTATGTCATAGTAATGGCACATGCTAAAAAGCCCTATCAGCAGCTTCAGCCTATGAGAATGAGCCCCTCCCTGATATGAGCAGAAAATGGGACAAGATCTCATTGTGGTACGTTAGAAAAAAAATCCTAATATAATTTAAAACTCGATTTTATAGATTTTGAACTGAAATTTGATGACTCACTGGTGTTTGATTACTACTAGCGCTCTTAAGGAAGTTTCAAGGTTCTTTGCAAGTAAGAGGCAAATACTTTCTAAATCCAGAGAGCATGAAACTTGGCTTCTCCCTTCTCTGAAAGAAGCACAAGGAAGAAAATCAGTAAGTGGATCACTTAATTCAAGTGACATTGTGCAACCAGCTATGGTAAGAATGTGGGGTGGGGCCTGAGAAACACTATTGACGTGGAAAATTGGAAAAGGTGTGTGTGTCTTTCATCACATATTAGATTTCTTCATTTTGTCTTGCTGATATAGTAACAACAAAGATGATCTTCTCAGACATAGCCATAATTAAAAAGACATTGGCCTGGATTCAAGATAAGACTGTTTCAGACTTTGAGAACAGAACTGAGATCCAAAGGGGTAGTAGATTAGTCACTGCAGAATTAAGAACTTCAAGGATTTAATTAGAGTGTGGAGAAAAAAATCATATAGACTTTCACAAGGGGTAGAGGTAAAGGTGGAGTATTTTCTCTTTCCTGGATTGTCACATTTAAGAGGTAAGCTGAATTAATGAAAATAACCAGACAACGTTGACAAAATCCAGGTTCTAATATTGTCTTGGCTAAACCACAGCAATTGTTGTCCCTCTGTCAGCACCCCAGCTGGCATTTCCACAGATCTGAGGAATGAAAGAGAATTGATTAGATTTACAAATAACAATTTAACCAAGGAAAAAAAAAGTAAGTATGTTTAAAGGGAACTCTAGATTTTGGCCTATTTGAGAAGATGATTAAACAACAGATGTTCCTGTCTCCTACAAAGCTTTATTGACCAATAACCCTGCCCCCTTAAATCACAGTTTGCAAATGAGTATCTTGGTTTTTATTCACAGTATGATAACAAAATGGGATAGCCTGACTGATAAATCAGTTCTAGGCCTGGGAATCTTTGCCAACAGCTTGCATAATCAAACTGTCTTCAGACCAAACAGGGATTATTTAATCTCTTTCCTGCTGTGACAGTTCTCATAATTTGACTAATTGGTTCTGCATATTCCCACTGCCCAAACATGAGGGAGCAGGCTGCTGATATGGCTGTGTCACAGTTTCTTTGCACAGGTACCTGGTCTTTCAATCAGCAGTGCTGCTCTATGGCAACAGGGCACCCTCATTAAACTGTGTGGGCTTGAAAGAATGAAAATAGAGGTGTGACCTCAGATGCTTATACCACTTTAGCACACATAAATTTATGGGGCTGGATGGGATCCACCCAAGGGCACCGAGGAATTTGGTGGAATTTGTCACCAAGCCATTTTCCACCATTTACCAGCAGCCCTGGCTCACTGGAGAGGTCCTGGTTAACTGGAAGTCAGCAAATGGGATGCCCTAATTACAAAATGTGACACCTATCTGCAAGAAGGGCTGGAAGCAGGAGCTGGGAGCTACAGGCCTGACCTCAGTGCTGGGGAAGGTCATGGAACAGTTCATCCTGAGTGCTGTCATGGGCTATTACATAATTAATATTACTGTTCTCCCTTGCAACCCTGCAGTAGGTTGTTACAGTCTCCCTGGTGATGGCTGCCAGCACCACAGCACAGCTGGTAGAACAAATATGCAGATTGGCTATTAGGAAAATTTTCTCCACAGAAAGGGTTGTCAAGCATTGGAACGGGCTACCGAGGGAAGTGGTAGGTAATACCTCCCTGGAGGTATTTAAAAGACAGGTAGATGTGGCACTTAGGGATGTGGTTTAGAGGTGGACATGGCAGTGCTGGGTTAATGATTGGACTCAAGGATCTTAAAGCTTTTATTCAACCTGAACCATTCTATGATTCTATGATTCCATGATTCTATGCTCAATGACTTAAGTGCCAGGGGCCAAATGCCTCATCCACTCTCCTCCCATGTCAAGTGACTTTTTTCCAAGACTTCCTGTGCGGAAACTCTTGTGCAATAGCTATGAGACATAATTAGAGTTTAATTATTATTTAATATCTGCCCTCTGCATAGACTTTCCTATTTTACAAGAAAAGCTGTCTTGAGGTTTAGCTTTTGCACACAGAACACCAGCAAGAGACTCAGTACTATCACTTGTTGCACTTGTACTAGCATCTTTCTAGCACTTGTTGTTTCAGGCTTTTCCTTCATGTAAACACATTTAAAGAATTTGTCATAACTTGTGCTCACCAACCAAGAGGATGCTGGGAACAAAGCAGTGGTGGTAAAGAGGCTGCTCTCCAGCCCAAGTTTACTAGTGGAAATCAAATGTGGGACAGAAGTGCTCACTCGCCCAGTCCATCATGACCTCCATCAATACCACCTGCTCAGCTATTTCATGTCTTACACCACATGACCCATGAATATAGTACTCAGATGGGATTATTTCTGCATCCTGGGTCAACATCTTGGATGGTTACATGAGAATTTCTCCTTGTCTGTTAGCCCCATGACTAGGTTATGTGCTGATTATAGTTCCTTCCTTTTCAGTTTTGGCTGACCCTTGTGTAGACAAGTACTCAAGGATTAGGCAAAGGTAAAGGTTCAATTCTCCTCTCACGTTAATTTGATTTTAGATTTTGTTTTGATACGTGTATGCATATATATATATACACACACACACACATATATGCATACATATACACATGCATATATTTTGCTCATCGCAACTTTCAGCCCTGAAGCATAGAAATATTTGTTTGGAGGACATGTAAGAACAAGCTGGTAGCAGAATGTGTTTCAGTACCCGCCTTTGCCATTCTGCCTCAGCACTGCAAAATGGAAAAGCAGCCCAGATGTATTACAGCATCCCTTTATTATGAGATTTAGTACCTTCTGTGATCTTCTTTTATGTGAAATCCAGATATTTTCAGAGAATTCCTGCTTTTATGTTTCCAAAGGAAAGGTTTTTGAGGCCTTGACATTGCAAAAGAAAGATTTGAAAAATGTGATTCAACTTTGGCCGAGAGATTCAGAAAGAAAACACCAAAGCTAATAAAAGGCACTTTATTATCTCTGGAGTCTTACTCATGTGTTTTGGAAAGTGCAATTAGCAGTATTTTGTAGGGTCACCTCCGCCCTACTTCACCTATGCAAACAATTGTACCAAAAATAATAATTATAAAGCATTACTACTCTTATTTTGTAAAAGTAGCAATGCTCTCTCACTCAGACCAGCTATGCAAAGCATAGAGCAATGATTCTGTTTTGTTCTATTGAAATTCTTGGGCAAAGTGATAGTGATGTTAAAACATAGCTAACTGACAGCTCTTCTTTGGGGAGATCAGAAGGAGTCAGAAGCAGCAGACCAGAAAATTATTAATTAATTATAAGAAAGTAATTGTGTCTGTGTACATTAAAAATAGCCTATGTATGCAAAAACTCTGTGCTCAGACTCTGTGTTCAGTTCTCTATGTATTTGAGGCAACATCATCTTGCCATTGTGTTGGTGTGCACAGCTGACATCCTGCTTTCTGTGTGCCCCTTCTTAAATGGAGACAGAGAGGCAAGAACTCTCCAGAAACAATGAAGGTCCCCACAGGGGCTGTGCACTTAAGAGCTGAACTCAAGGATCCTTCGGGATCCTTTCCGACTCAGAATATTCTATAATTCTTTCTGCGATTCTGTGAAGCAATTCAGTTTGGATAAAATGTCCAAAGGATGAGATACTTTTAAAACAAACCCACCATCCTCACAGGACAAAATACTTCATGGCTGGAACAGAGAGCGGAAATGTTCAATAACATGGAAAATGAAACATAACAAATCTAATGAAATTGGCCAACAATTTCTTAGTGTTTAGGCAAGATTTCTTTCAAAGCAGCCATTCTCTCCCCACCTGTCAAAATGAATTTCAGAGTTGAAAGTGTCCTATATTTGATGTAGATCATTAGATGGATTTAAAAAATCTAGCTCCATCCATTCATTGCCTTAAACCAAAATCACTTTATTGCAGTTGAGGATTTGTCCTCTCCCTCCTCCAAAACTGAGAAAAGATATAGCTTCCTCTTATCACTTTATACAAAAACCATCTCACTTACAAAATGTATGAGTTTTTTTAACTGTGTTAAAGTTCATTTTGTTTAGGCATGCAAATCTCTTTCCTAAACAATATGTGCAGCTATAATTTTCCTTGCAACTAATTCACCCTCAGAGTTGTGGGTGATTAAGTGTCTTTACCACATTTGATTGGCAGAGAAATAAGCACTTTCAAATATATTGTAATTGGGCTTTGGTTTTTTTTTTTTTTTTTTTGTCTAGCCTTGTTAAAAGTGTAGTTACCTCTCTTGGAACTGGCTTCATGCACACACTAACTAAATACTTCTCCAAGTTGTTTTGTGAAGCACAGCTAATTAATGCAGTGAAGTACAATTGAGTTAAGTAGGAGAATCACAGCTCATAAATAAAGATAAGAAAATTATAAGAGGTATGACTGATATGCATGTAATTACCTGCTTGGGAGGCAGCCTGATCTGGAAGAACCTGAAGAGATTTGGGAGGCAGGAAATCCTGTCTCATCATCCTCATTCCACCCATGACTTGTGCTGCCACAGGCAAGTTGCTCTGCCTCTCCCTCCCCACAGGTTTGTCACACAGTGACAGTCACATAAGGGTTCATTAATGAAATAGACAAAGCACCTGAAACCCTCAAAGTGTGATTTTGGTATTTGTGAATACTAGAATCATAGAATAGTTTGGGTTGGAAGTGACCTTAAAGATCATTGAGTTCCAATCCCTTGACAAGAGGAGGGATACATTTTGCTAGACCAGGTTGCTCGGAGTCCCATCCAGTCTGACCCTGAATACTCCCAGGAACAGGCTACCCACAATGTCTCTGGGCAACCTGTTCCAGTGCCTTACCAGCCTCAGAAAGAAGAATTTCATTCTCAAATCTGCTCTAAATCTACTCTCCTCCTCCAGTTTAAAGCCATTCACCTTTGTCCTCTAACTATAGGCCCTTGTAAGAAGCCCCTCTCCAGCTCTCTCGCACCCCTTTGAGGTACTGGAAGGCCACTACATGGTCTCTCCAGAGCCTTTTGTCCTCCAGGCTGAGCAGCCCCAACTGTCTCAGCCTGTCTTCATAGAAGAGGTGCTCGAGCCATTTGATCATATTTGTCGTACTCCTCTGTCCTTGCTCCAACACCCTTCTTGCCTTGGGGACCCAGAGCCGGATGCAGCATTCCAGCATTACCATCCCTCCTGCTGGCGGCCATGCTGCTTTTGATGCAGCCCAGGATGTGGTTGGCCTTCTGGACTACAAGCACACATGGCCCATGAGGAGATTGTCATTCATTAGCACCCCCAAGTCCTTCTTCTCCTGCCTGTTCCATATTAAAGGAGCTGCTCCAAATTTTCTTTCACCATTCTCCATATCTCTCGAAAGGAGGAAACAGAAACTCATAACTTCTCCAGTGGCTGCTCCTTGAATGTCAAACAATTCTGACTTCTATTATTCTAATGAATCATGGATCAGGTTGCAAAAAAGGAATATTGATGGTAAGGTGCATGATCCTGAAGAGAGTGCAGCCAAAGAGCTGTCAATAGCCCAGAATCAAGATCTTATATTCTTTCAACCATGAACAAGTCAGTGTCAATCCTCAAAAAAATAATTATTCATGTCTCAGTTATTGCCAGCTAATAACTAAAAAAAACTGATTTTAATAATTTTATAATGCTATGTTAATCCATAGTTTTACTCCAAAGCAATGTTTATTTTTATATGTCAATGCCTGTTTTGTAACATTTCACTCCTACAATAGACAGAGGAAACAAAATCCAAAGATGGGGAAATCCGAGAGGAAGTAAACTGGAGGTTGAGTCAACACTGTAACCTTGCAGTCAAAGGGAAGGTGTAAAACCCTGAAATGCACACACTGCTTCTATGAACCCTGCTGATCCCAATCCACATGCATTTCGACAGATGAGGGAGATTCCAGTCATTTCTGCAGCACTATTCAGGCCTTGCTGTGTATGAGGTGTTTTAAAAACACAGCTGGAACCTCTGTGTTTTCCCATGTTACAAAGCAACTACCAAGTTGTAATACTGTTAATATTGTCTAATTTAGTAACACTTAAAGTCTGAAAACATCACCTTTCTAATCTATTAGGGTTTAGTATGGACCTGGTGAGAAAATTCCTGTGTGAGCTCCTCCCAGGAGTCAGTGCACAGGTTTTAGGGCAGAAGAGGAGGAGAAAAACCTTTTTGGGTTCCTGGCAGCACAGTCTGTAAATTATTTCTCATTTCAGTGTATTTAATTCAGGGAAGATTTTTACTTCCACTCAATTAATCTAAGTTATTTAGCTTATGCAAGTCACCTTGCATGTGTGCCAGACTATGGCACAGTGGCTTCTCTTGCCGCTATAACTTCCATTCACAAAGTCTTGAATTTCCTGTTGGGGTGGATAACTGCACCTTTAGGAGGCTGGGAAACAAATAGGTTTACCTCTTTCATAGTTTTCTGTTCTGAGTCATCACTGAGCAAACAAACACTGTAGTGAAGAGAAGAAACCAAGAAAATGTCTGAGCAGGACAGGGAAGCTGCATATTGGTCCCTAAATGCTGAAAATATCAGGAAATGTAGAGGATGAGAGGAGAAATCAGAGAGGTATTTGTAAAAAAGTCAGGTTAATGCAAGGTATTTTACCTTTCTTGTTACAAATTTTTTCTCACCCAGGTACTTGAAAGATAATGACTGTAACAATATTACAGCTGCAGCAAAATGGAAACCAGCCAGGTCCTGGCTTTGTTTCTGGCAAGAGCTGAAGCACTTTGTACCTTTGATACTGTTCCATGAAACCAGGGGGATGAATCATGAAAGGGAATTACAGAATGTAAAAATGCAGGAGTTAAGCATTTTAAAAACCCTCTTTTCATCAGGAGGTAAGTAAAGAGGGTAAAAGATAGGAGAAGGTTGACTGATCTCAGCCTGACTGTTTTGAACAGTTGACTCAAACAAAACAAGGCTATTTGGATCAGGAACATAAGACTGAAAGGCTGGAAGACTTGGGTTAAATGCTAACAAAACAACAAGAATTCGTGAAAGAGAGGAAATTACCTAGCCCAGCTGGAGCATACAAGAGGAAGGACAAGAGCCTTCCACAATGCCAGACACAGAGATTTCAGAGGTCTCCAACAGAAAAACCAAGAACCAGAAAGACAAACAGGGATCAAATTTCAAATCCTTTGGGGGAAAAAAAAAAATTCAGGAGCCATACACATTGTAACAAACAACAGGAGCCAACACAATATCTGGCATCAGGATGGTGGCGTAAGATCTGCCCGGGATTACATCACTGAGCAAGAGCGTGCCAGCAGTAGCAGGTTGCTCTCAGCAAGCTCTGAGGGATGACAGCAGCCCTGCTGGCTCACAGGAATGCTTTGTGCTGTACAGCATGCCAGGGGAATGAATGAGTGAGCAGAGCAAGGGAGGAAAGAAGGAAGCTTTGTTCAGAGAACAAATGGGATATTTGCACTCAGGTGTGTGAGCCAGGGTGATAGGCTAGGAACCCTGCAGACTTCACAGGATCTCTGGCATTTCTCTGTGCAAGATGTGGCATTTCCTGTATTTCATAGCAGCTGGCAGCTCCTGGGGACTGTCAGTAAGCAGCTTCTGCACCTAAGTGGATAAAGTGCACAAGTCATACCTGCAATTCAGCCAGCCATGTGCTGCGCACTGTGTACCTGACCTGTGCAGGCCCTGTAGCCTTGTAGCCATCCAGACTGGCTCTGCATCCCAGGACACTCAGCTGGCCAGGCTCAGTCTTCATTCATGCTGAGTAGACAATCCACACACATCCTACAAGGCAGAGAGGATAAACATGGCCTTTGTGACTCACTGTGCATCCCAAGAATGGAATCTGTGGAGAGCTTTTCAAAGACTCACAGTTATTGCAAGAAGAGCAAAATAACACTTTTGGATTTTTTTTTTCTGACCTCATCTGGATGTGGATGTGACCAGCCCTGGCTTCTGTCCAATGTTGCCTGAAACAAAACTATTTGTCCCATGAAGCCCTGTCTAAACTCATGCTATCACAAGTATGACAGCAAACATTACCTTCATTTCTTTGACATACCCTTGGACTCTGTTGTATCAACTGCTGACAGAGTCAAGGACCTGACACCTGTCTGGAGGTGGCCTTTCTTGCTTTTTTTTTTTTTCTTTTCTATTTTTACTATTTTAGCCACCTACTAATATCAGAGCTGCTAACCAAAGCAGATGGGATTGTCTCAGCTGTCACTAGGATGGAAGTGGCATTGTAAATAACAGGATCCAGACCACATAGCACTTTAAAGATCCGATTGCAACCAGCCAATATACAAGTGGTGACAAATAGGAAGCCATTGCAGCCCTTTAGGCATCAAAGCAGAGCTTTCACGAGGACTGTCACCATTGTCAGCTGTTTCATTCATACCTCTGAGTACCATCTTACACGGAGTGTGCTGCAACAGCTCCTTCTCAAAGCTGCACGTTCAGCTTTAATGTGAAAAGGAAATAGGCAGGCAGAAACAAAGTAATTGAACTGCCACAGTTATGGCAGCCCTAAGAGCAGCTGAATCAATGAGAAGGGGGAAAGTGTATGGAGGGTAATGAAGACTTTCAAAAGGAAGAATGTCACTGAGAAGGGCAAGGTTAGAAAAGCATCATTAAAACTAAATATAAGGGTATAAGCAAAGGCTTGGTCGGCCTGAAAGAAATTATCTTCACAGAATTAAGCATATATTTAATTTGACTTCTAAACCAACTTACACTTAACCAGTTTTCGATGTACAAATAGTAGCTGTTCTTATCACAGCACATATCCCCTGAAATTTTGTGTCAATGTCCACTGGATGCCAGCCAACTTGTCTACAGAAAACAGTTACTTTAACAAAATCATTATGCTTTTAACATCTAGAGAATTTAAATAGAATATGTATTTTGCATATCTTTATATATTTATCGGTGACTGATGACTACAGTGCATCATCTGTTGGTAAGAGAGTGTTTGAACAGCTAATTTATTTTATATTTGGACAAAAAAATGTTTACTCAAGTCTGGTTCTGCTAGCAATTTTAATACCCAAACTTTGCAGTTTTTAGGATTCCTACCATATTTTCCAACAAAAATTTTCATTTGAAGAGGGCTTTTCAGAAGCACTCTGCTTTTTATGGCAAGTAAAACTGGCAATACTCTTAAGATAGACTTTAACAGTAATCAAATAACTGATTTTTTCTAGATGTCAGTGAACATTATATGACCTTTCATTAATTTATGTAATTACTTACAGTTTATTTTTGCATGTTACGTTAAAACTGTAAATTGAAGTGCTGTAAAGTTTTTTATGTATTAGAATCAGACCCAGTTCTGAGTAAAGTCATTATTTGACACTTGTGTTAAAAGCTTATTGACAACAAACTGTATTATATGAAGTCCTGTTTCATTTTACCAGTCAAATGATTGAAGTACAAGTAAAATACTTTAGACTCTAATGTTATTGAACTGTACAAAATATGTCAACAATCCACAGCATTCTATTAATTCAAATACTAGCTTGAGTGCATTTTTTTCTTTCTCCTTCCTTTCTAAAAGTGTATGAAATCCAGGCCTGATCTAAGGACTCCCAAAGACTACATGACAAGGGTGTGATGTTCATGTGTATTTCTGCATATAAAACAGAAGTTTATTCCACTGTGCATCTCCAAATTAAATGTACAGAAAAAAAAATTTGAAGTACCAAAGGAAATTACTACACAGGAGGAGTTCAGGTCACAATCCTATGTTTGTTTTCTAAGGAGCACGGGTTACATGCACTGTCCTGACTCCATTGACACAACTTTATTAAGAAAAAGAGCTACCGTGTGATTTTAAAATTCATTTTGGTTTCATGGTGTAAGCACATCCTATCAGTGTCCCTGACAAGGTTTCAAGTTTCACACTTTTGTCCTCCTCAGGCTACAGCTTGGGAGGGAATCTCACATAGGAGAGTGGAGGGGAGGAAAGTTAGGTATCTAAAAGATGGATGTCCATATCTATAGCAGTTGCATTTGGCTTCCTTTAGCACTGATGGTCAGAAAGGGACACCTGCAGAGAGCAGCTCATGTCCAAGGTGCACAGCTGAAGTAGATCCAACAAAGTGCCCTCTGGAAACACTTGTTGCTGCCTTTTATCTACATGGTGGGGTTTAGGCAACTGTTTAGATGGTAAATTGTATGTACCCCAACTTCAATGTCTGTGTTGTTTTGAAAACAGAACTAAGGCATCTAATCTACTTTTCCCCAATGGGAGTGACATGCAAAGCCTGTGGTGGGATCCCAAAGTTACTGGAAATTTGCAGCTTCCTCAAGAATGCCGATGTAGCTCTCCAGGACTCAGCATAAACCCAAAGAAGCTCACACCCCTTCTAGCATACCCCTGCCTATTGCCACAGTCTCTGACTGTGCTGCTCTCAGGGAACCCCGATGGGGCATGACAAGGGCATTCTGCCAACTCTTTGCCACCTGAAAGCAGTTTTATGACAATAAAAATCACAGCTTTAACAGGCTTTGTTTCCCATTTGTACGAAGACAACTCACCTAGGCCGTGGTAGAAGCCGTGTCTGAAGTTGAGATTTTACAGCATCTAACCACCACAATAGTTTCTCCTTAACATTTTTCACAGTACCCCATGTCTGGCACAACCCAGTGCCTTTTCCATGGGGTGCTGCACACCTAACTGACTTCTCCACACTGCAGTTTACCCAGACATTGCCACACCTGAAGATCAGCCTGTGGAAAGGCTGCTGGAGAGCTGTCTGGAAATGACATGCTGTGGTGGCACCTGGGGGCCATGTATTGCTGGGGGGAAGGATGTTGTGGGACTGTCCTGGAGCAATGCTCACATCCCACTAGGTTTCATCAGCTCCTCTGGCTGCTGAAGCAAAATATTCTCCTGTGTGGAAAGGCACAGCCTGTTTTCTAGGACATTCAGTCTGCTCTTTAAATCAAAGTTATTCACTCTTTCCAGTCTAAACCAATAAAGAGTTGTGGACAAGGGAAGAGTTAATTTTCAAAGCAGAGGTGACACAGGGCACGAGTACTATAACCACTTGCCTTGATTCACTGGAGCTTTATAATATGCATTGTGATGTGGTATTATAAAAAAATGGACTAAATTCAGATTTCAAGTTCATTTTAACAGCAAGTAAAATGTTTGGCTGGCAAAACTTGCCTCTCCGTAGGCTGAATGTGCTTCCGTGCTAGCAGCTTCCAGGAAACTCTTAGGTTACAATTACAAGAAGTTAAAACTGCAGCAGCAGGATTCTTAACTGGAAGTCAGAATTTCCTTTACACCATTCCTCTTATGCTTAGTCCTAAGGCTAGCTTAAATACTTTGTTTCTTTTCCTTTTCTGTTACATTGTTTTGGTCTATTTGCTACTTGGTTATTGTTTCATTTTCTCGATCTGGTCCTAACCTCTGACTGTTCTTTGGACTTTCTTTCACTTTACGCTGGATTATCTACCTAAAGCAGCATTTCCCAACAATCCTTTCAGGTTATGGCACCTTCTCTTTTAAATTTATTGTGAATATGTCCAATTCTGGAAATTGAAATTATTAGGTAAACAAATATTTTGTACTCTCTTCCAGGTTTCCTAATTACACGGCCAGTAATACAAAAAAAAAAAAAGAATGTAAGCAGGAAAGACAGTGATAAGAACAATAAAAATAGCATTTGTTCTGAGGAATGGAACTGAAATACATTTAATAAACTAAAGGAAGAGAAGAAAATAATGGAGGGATTCAATTGAAAGATACAGGAATTTTTCTTAAAATGGTATTTTAGACAACTAAAAATGATGAGTGAAGATAACTAGAGCATAATATAAAATCTAAAGAAAGTGAGGCATGATGTAAAAAGTCTCCCAAACATGGAATCTAGGGATGATGCTTCAGGACAGATGGTATCCCAAACAGATCTGTGCTCTGCAAACTTACATGACCCCTTTTCTTTAAATTAAGATGCAAGGAGATGACCCTGAGAAAGTAAGAAAGTGAGAAAGTGAGAAAGGGCAGAGTTGGAATGCTGAGTGACTGAGCCACAGGGACAGAGGACAGTTTGCTTGATCCTCTCTGTTTGCTGTTTGAACATAGATCTGAAAGATGATAAGGGCTGAAGACACTGTCCAACACATTAGAGGTTTTTCTGAAAATAAATGCAAAGCTTGTTGAAAGCAGGAGGATTTTTATTTAGTGGAATTTTACTCACTGCTATAGGATTGAGCAACAATGCTGAGAAATGGAGACAAAATTAGTGTCAGAACAAACACAAGGCTTTATGTTTTCTTGCTTATTATATATGTAAAATATAAAAATAGCATATTTGTTTATATGGTTGCTTGCATCACAAATGTGAGTTTTACAGATGATTTATCACTGCAGCAGCCCCTGAAACGTGCCAGTAAATCTGTGGCCCTGTGTCTCCTTACAGCTGCTTTTGTATTTGGAATATAAGCCATGTTAACTCCTGAAGGATTTACCAGTTCAGAGGACAGCTGCGAAGTGTTTAGGAGAGAACCTAAGGACAACATGGCCCCAAAATAAATCTGGGTTTGGCTGCTCCATCCTCTGACACGTGAGACTTCCCTACAGAGAAAAAGACTTCCGATGGAGGAGACAGAGCCTTCCAGGGAGCTCCAGCAATTACTTCCCCACTCTGCACCACAGGCTCTGAAGGCTTTTTTCTGTGAATTTCTCTTGTCTAACAAAAGAAAACAACATAGTATATTGGTGGATGAATGGATGGAGTATGTGTTATTAAAGAGCAGCCAAAACATTCCAGCAGATGCACATTTTTCCATGAGTAAAAAAAAAATACCAACCAAAACCAAACCCAAACAAAAATGTATTACTCACATTGCTTAATAGGTTTCTGGAAGGCTCTTAGGCTTTATGGTTGCTACAGATACTACTACACATAACAAGACAGCTGTAGCTTTCAAACAGACAGTTTGAACCCAGTCACGTTTTTGACAATTAATTCTGAACACATGTGATTAAAATTAAATGCAAGGCCTGTTTGGCAGTTCTTGAGGGACAGAGAAGTGACATCTAAGTGATGTAAGTCCTATGTAGCAAGCAAGATCAGTTTTAAATGTAAATTTCTCTTCTGTTTGTTTGTTTTCTTGCTTTTTTGAAACAACATAAATACATCTGAAACAGTACATCAGGAAAATCTAAGAAATCAAACCTAAAATGACCTATTATTTGTCCTTGCAAATGAAGGCTGACAAATGTTCATGAGCTTTCATTCATCATGTTTCATAGGAAAATAGGAGACAGCGGAATCTGATTCATTCACTCACAGGGATCCTCCTCCAAGACCAATGTGCTTAACAGCTAAACAAATTTCAACTCTCCTTCTAAGAAATCTGATTTTTATCCTAAGTCACATTGATCACTGGTCACATTTGAAAGGTGTCAAATAAGGATTTGAATTATTATTTTGATTAGGATATGTTGTTCTTAGGTAGTATTGCACCAGGTTATAAATTCAGTCTGTCATATAGTCCAGGATTGATTATGAAGTATTTAACTTCCTTAGTATTTATATTTCTTAGAAAGATGTCGGACTTTTCCCCTTCTGTTCTGTACGAGTCACAAAAATTCCAGCATTCTATTTTACAATTTTCTTATTTACACCACATCCACAAATTCATTCTTGCAGCTGTTCCTCATGTGATTATTTCTAGTAGTGTCATTGTGGTTCCCCATGTGAATAAGGCTTATTGTTGTGGTATACCATCATAGACTACAAATATGCAAAAATTATAAAGGAACAGGAAACTTTCAAACCCTTTACATATTTTCTTTTGGTTTTGGATATGTACTGTTTTTCAAGTTTGCTTGTTTTTTTTTTTTTTTTTGTTTAATTTTGTTTTAATTTTGTTTTGTTTAATTTTGTTTTAAGATTGCCCTGCAGCTATTTAAAAGTTGCTTTAAAAAGTTTAAAAACTGATTCCACAGGGTTACTTTACATAAGCTAACCACAGCAAGCAGTTAGCAAGCAGTTTTAAAATCTGCCAAACCAACCCCCTAGCCAATAAAAATTAGCAATTGTGCAGTTGTTTATAATAGTTGTATGTTGTATTAAAATATAAATATTTACAAGAAAATATTCTATAATAATTTTATTTTATGGCAGTGTACTGCATTTGTGACACTTGTGACAGTGTTATTTATTGTGACTGTGTTTATTATAGATGACAACCAGAATTGGCAAGGAAGAAAGCACAGGAACCAAATCCTAGCATTTTAGAGTATATATTTATTTTAGAGTATATATTTATACCAGAGAAACAAGCTCCTAAATACACTACTTGAACAGATACTAGACAAGCATGCAATAAACAGAAAAAAAAAAGTTTTCTTTTTCTTGTGAACAACATATGGTGAAAGCTGATCCCTGGTGCCAGCAAGGATCTCTGCTGCATCAGTTCCTCTGCTGTGGAGGTAAGAACTGTGAGCTTTAGGACTCACCTATGGTGTAAACAATCACTGCTCAGTCACTTTGCTGAATACAGATCATGCCCTATTACTTATTTCTCAGATCATGTCTTGGAACTGTATCTAAACTGACCTTGAAACAAGGAACACTTATCCAAATTCTTTGAGTAGGAAGAAGTTACCTACTCAGAATGGAAGAAATGTGAGCTATGTCAAACTCAGGGAATGAGCAGGCAAGTCAATAATGGAGGATTTGTGCTCACACAGACTACTTTGAATTACAGTGTCTGCAGGAGGCCTTGCCAGTACTTTTATGTGTTAAGAGGTTATCAGCCATCTCCTCTATGCTGCTCTGAGTTTAAAGTGGGTAGGGAATCCCAAACATTAACACTGCAAGAAATGTATTCCTGATTTATGTAGTAAGGGATGTAGGATCATAATAGCAAATACTGCACGTGAACACTGATGAAGTGTCAGAATTATTCTGCAGTTTTAGTGGAAACATCTTTGACAACATCAAAGAAAGACTGATTACAGATAAGAAATCCGGGAATCAGCATATGGTGTGGCTTAGCTGGAAATCTCCATCCCCACTGAGAAGAGAAATCCTCTTCTAAAGGCTTCAACAATCCTTATGCTGATGATAAAAGAAAGATGTATCCCATGGTAGGCTCTTAAGCAGCTTCTGGTGGTCATGGCATGACACGGAGCATCGCTTAAAAGTACACAGCAATCCTAAACAGCAGTTCACAGAAAACTGTGAAGGTAAATAAACATTTTAAATTGTAGAAGTCAAACTGTAAATAATTTAAAAATATGAGTTTATTGGTACAAAACATGACACATCTATTTTTACTTTTAAGTGTAGGCTTTTTAAACTTGGTCCAACAAAAACTATCTAAACTGTGTTTAGACAAACCAAAATAAACTAAAACAAAATCAGAGCAGCCACTCAGAATTCCTGCATCGATTTTCTATCAGGTTTAAAATCACACAGTTGTCATCCTCCATTGGATATAGAAGAGAATTATGTGGAACTCAGTTCATCTTGCATGACTAACTCTCCAAAAGATGTCAGCAATACTCATGGGTAGGGTCTTACAACTAATGCTGAAGAAGGAATACTATGCCAGAAGCCTGAATGAAACTGATTGACTGATAAACTGAACATAATTGTCTTAGGAGTCAGTAGGAAAGACAGAAAGTGAACTATTTTGTATCCTTGTGAACTTGCATAGGAATATATTTACATAGAACTACAGTTATCCTGGTTGGAGCGCAGCCAGGTCATGGGAGGTAATATCAGCTCTGCTTTTCAGAAAAAAAGAAGATACATTTATGCTGTGCATCAGTGCAGAGAAATTTTGTTTGCTTATATTAATTCTGTAATATCTCTGCTGAACAGGAGAAATACAATTGGAAAAATGAGCTTTTAAAATTGTACATGAATGGGTAGGAAGATCATGTAATACTTACTTGGTCCTTCTTCAAGTTTCTATTGGCAGGGTTACAAGAACTAAGCCTAAAACATAGAGTTTCACTGAAATTCATTACATCATTCTGCAGAGCAGGCAATGGATGTAGTCTTATAAACAGTAACATGCTGGAAATTACAGAGAAACTTCCACTAAATGCTCCTTCCTTTCACCTCATGATATAGCCAGATTTCCAGGTAGGGAATAAGCTAAACTAATTTTTGCATTTCCATTTATGAGCAGCAGAAACGTGTGTGTGCTCTTTTTTACTAATATAACTGAAGGAAATAACCTCAAAGTAATTTATGGTGTATCTCCTCAGTGGAAATACATATTTATTCTACCTTACACTAATCAGGTATTTGCATTTAGGATGAACTTTGTAGACCTGGGGACACCATCTGATATGAAACAAAAAAAAGGTGTTATCTCAAGACATACTATGGATGTCATGGGGGAGAAGAGCCCAGTGTTGAATAATCAAAGTAGTTTTTAAATGCTTGTACCTTTCTGTGCACAAACTTTGGCATGCTCTTTTGTTCCACTGGGGGCGGTGGGGAAGAACTAAATGCTGCTATTCAGAAATATCTGTGTGCACTGCTTGTATAATATTTGGAAGGGTAGATTAGCTGTATCTGGGACAAAGTCAGTCTTAGCCAGATGCAGCAAAAACACTCCATTATTCTTTTCAGGCTTTGGGAGAATTTTAAAAAGGAGCTCAAATGAACCTACTCCAGCACATCATTGAATGGGTTAGTATGTTTGAAGATGCTAAAAAATCTACCTCTCAGCAGTATTGTTTTAATTTAACTTTCACAGGTATAGAAAACTAGTAAATAGTTTTACATTACTGATAAAATGCTATAAAAATGTAGCTTTTTATGTTGATGCCTTTCAGACCACCCAAACAAAAAAAACTCAAAAACCCACCCAGAAAACTCCTTACATCTTCTCTGGATTTTAAAATTAATTTTTAAGTTGTTTATTATTTGTAAAACCTCCAGACTGTCTGCTTAGCTAATATTTAGCAAGTACACCCTTGCTTCCTCTGATCTTTTAGCACCTACTCTGGCCATATCACAGAATAAGCTGAGCTGGAAGGGACCCACAAGGATCATCCATCCAACTCCTGGCCCTGCACAGGGCATCCCAAGAGTCACACCATGTGCCTGAGAGCATTGTCCAAACACCTCTTGAGCTCTGTCAGGCTGGTGCTGTGAGCACTGCCCTGGGGAGCTGTTCCAGGGCCCAAACACCCTCTGAGTGAAGAACCTTTTCCCTGATATCCAACCTAAACCTCTCCTGGCTGTTTCCTCAGGTCCTGTCACTGGTCACAAGAGTGAAGAGATTGGTACTTTCAGTGACCTTGAGCTCAACAGCTCTTTCCCAACTGGAAGGATTTTCAGACCAGAAAAGTTATGATCATTTTGACCACCACAGCAACAAAAGCCAAGAAATTTTATAATGTGGGCTTTGCTTTGAGTCCATACCTTGAGGGATGACTTAGATCACAGGATTTAGAAAAGCCATTGAATCTTAATTTAGAAATTGGGAAATAGAGCTTAGTGGGTCCTTAGGGATAATACCAAATAACTCCTCTTGTGGCTAAAAGAGAAGGATGTTACTCTACATGAGTGTAATTTCACCTGCCATTTATTGGTTCTCACTGTCATCTTAGCTGACAGATTAAAGGGAGTTTTAATATTTGAAATTCTCTTATAAATCCTAGTACATTATGATCAAGGTTTTGTATAAGCTAGACAGATGCTTCTTCATTCCCTCACTGCAAGGCAGATTTTCCTGGCCTTTCCAGTTTGTCAATCATTTGTGCTAAAGTGCAATAACACTATTTCAGTAAAAATTTGCTGAACGCCATATATAACATCATCATTACTTCTTAATATTCCTTCACTTTTAAATCCAAAGTTTGTACCACAAGCATGAATCTTTTTGAGTTGTTCATAACCACACTATAACACTTCTCTAATTTGACTTTTAAATATTCTTTGTACTTAGATGCCTTTCTTTCCTGTAAATATTTATATCTGCATCTACTTTTTTTTTCTCAGATAAAGCTATGCTGCAAGTTTTGTATAAATACATTTTTGAATAGAATATTAGCATTCAATAGAATATAATTAACATCTTCACAGAAACCCATAATTATACAGTGACCCTTGCCAGGTAAAATACTAATCCCATTAAGCAACAGGCCTAAATTTCAGCAAATCATGTTGATATTAGAAACTCGATAATTCTTTAATTCCATGTAATTCTTACTTTTGACTTTCAAGATTTTGCCAAAGAGTGTCATCATGTTATTTTAGCTCCAAAACCTCTTTGCTTTACACTTCTAATGGACACCAAATCAGTTTCTCTTCTTAATTTCTGGAAAAAAACACAGGTCAATTATTACTATGAACGATTTAGAATCCCATAAAATTCTGTGCTATGACTTAGTTGGTCTTGAAAGTTTAAATGTTCTAACCTTTACTGGTTGCTCTTTAGCATCCTTACTAAGTACTGATTGAACAAGCATTTGCAATTACATCCACGAAGTATTACTGCATTACTCAGGTTTCTATTAAAAAACAAATGCTTTTATGCATTGGCATTGTTACTCAAAGTTGTGTATTTCAAAGCAGCAAGGAAACCATGCCCTTGTCCAGATTTTTTTCTTTCTTTATTCTTATATTTTAAAAAAATTATTCCCTTTGCCCTTTAGGCAATGATCCAAGACTTTTCATTCCTATATTTAGCTACTATTAGTCACTCTCATTGTTTCACAACTGTAATTTACCATTTCTGTTTATCAGCTTCCATATTTTCCTTTTGTTTTATACACAGAATTGTCACTGTCTTTTTCTTTCTTTAACTAAATGGATTTAGTTGTAAAGAAACTCTGATGATTGTCATAACCTAATTTTTTGGGTATCCTGTATGGTTTTCTTAAGTAAACTATCATTTACCAATTTTCCTACATATCTCTTCCTATCCAGGTGTCATTCAGAGTTTTTTCAGACTTGGAACACTGTCTTTTTTACCAGGAAAATACATAATATACATGAGAATTATTTATAGAAAACAAACACAGTTAATTATGCAAACACAGTTAATTATGCCATTTTACATTCAAGCAATGGTTAAAATATCTAGATTAAACTGGTTTTATATTGGTCAGAATTGTTAGAATTTAACCTGAGAACCTGAGAGCTCTGAAAATATCAAATTATTTAATTTTAGAAAATAATCATCTATTATTTATATAAAATCTAGGGCATGTTTACTTGTGGAGGTTGGAGATCTAGACATATCCTACAGATTGAGATATAAAAATTAAAAAGATGATCATAAGATAACTCATTCTAGCTAAATGTTTACATAACTGCTCATTCAGATAATCTCTCTCACCAGTATGCAATTTTCTGATTTATCAGCCTAAACATTGACTCATAAACACACCAGGTCTTGGACTTGTGAAAACAGAAACTCAGTGATCTTCACTGAGCCTGGCAAGTCCCACTCTCTGCACATTATGTCTTTCTTAAGGTATAAACTAGTTGGAACACTCAAGTTGTGACAGACATCCAACTAAAAAATCCCAGTTTGTGCATTTGAATAAACGAGCTTTTGATGCAGGTCTGCAGAGCATCTGTAGGAAAGATCCTTCAAGGACAAGAACTCTGTGTAAGATACACATTTGTGTGTTTGAACATTTTTTATCCTCTGTCTTTCTGAAGGAATTACCTCAATTACTTGGAATCTTATTAGTTACAGATGTATCTCTGAAGCAGCCAAAAAAGTAGGCCCTTTATCCAGCAGTGTGTGCACCCTCATACACAAACACTTTGTGCTATTTTTTGTGCACCTGAAAGCCCCCTTACCCCTTGTCCACAGCACTCAGTCCCTCTGTCCCTCCCTCCCTCAGTGGTGAGCTGTATATTCAGTGTAGAGAAGTGCTGTTAGTTTATATAAAAAGGTGCTTAAGAAGATAAAGGTGCACAAGCTCTAATGCTCTCAAATGCTCCAGGCATTTAAATGTGTCTGATGCCTGCATATCTTCCAGCAGTGCTGCCAGCCAGGCTCTCAGCAGGAACTCCTGGTAATTAAACATGCTACAGGCATCCACACTTCTACAGAACCACAGAATCAAATTCTTAGGGGTGGAAAGGATTTGTGGAGATCACCTAATCCAACCCCCCTGCCAAGGCAGGGTCACTGGGAGCAGGTGATCTCCCTTGGCAGCCTGCTCCAATGATCTGCCACCCTCAATGGAAAGAAGTTCTCCCTCATCTTGAGGTGGAAATTCTTGTCTTTGCTCCTCATTCTGTCACTGGGCACCATTCTGTCACTGGGCACCATGAAGTGTCTGGCACTAGCCTTTTGAGACCTGCATTTGAGACATTTATATGCATTAATGCAATTTATAGGCAGTCTTCTCTTCTTTAGACCAAGCTCCCTCATTCTCTCCTCCTGAGAAATGCTCCAGAGCCCTCATCACCTTTGCAGTCCTTACTTAAATAAGGACACGTGCAACTTTACCTACAAACAGATACAATTTGTGAGGGCAAAAAAGTAAAAAGGAAAGCCTCAAAGAAAAAGCTGGACTCATGAGCAGCACACATGCTCATACCACAAAACATTTCCCAAAGTTTTGGACTCTTTCACTTATACAGCTCCATGTGCACATGTGTCTACAGGTACAGAATCACGTAATGGACAAGGTTGGAAGGGACAAGGTTGGAAAGGCCCACAGTGGGGTGTCTGGCCCAACCTCCCTGCTCAAGCAAGGTCATCCCAAGCACAGGGCTGTGTCCAGGAGGTTCTTGAATCTCCTGTGAATGAGAATCTTTAGTCTCTCAGGGCAACCTTTTCCAGGGCTCGGTCACTCGCACAGTAAAGAAGTTCTTCCTTATATTCAGGTGGAATTTCCCGTTGCCTCCTGCGCTGCTGCTCAGCACTACCGAGCACAGCCTGGCTCCATCCTTTGCCACCCTCCCTTCAACACTGATAGACGTTCATGATGTCCCGTCTCAGTCTTCTGTTCTCGCGGCTGAGCAGGCCCAGCTCCCTCAGCCTGTTCTCACACGAGAGATGCTCCAGTCCCTCTCATCTTTGTTCCCCTCCGCTGGACACGCTCCAGGACTCCCCGGCACCGTACTGGACACAGCACTGCACCAGGGCGGAGTAGCGGGCAGGATGCCCCGCTCCCCCGGGCAGGTACAACCAGCAGCGGCAGCAGCGGCGGCGGCGGCAGCGCGGGCAGCAGCCCCGGCCGAGGCACCGCCACAGAGGAGCCGCCACCGCCGCTCCCGCCGGGGCGGGGCCGCTCGCAGGCGGCAACTTCCGGCTCGGCCCGGCCCCGCCCCGCCGCAGCCCCGGCTCCGCGCCGGGCCAATGGGGGCGCGGAGCCGCAGCCGGGCAGGTAACCCGGCGGCCAATCAGAAGGGCGCTGCGGGAACAGGTGGGCACGGCGAGGCCCCGCCCCCCGCCCCGCTGGCGGCCGCGCCAATCGGGGCAGGGAGGGAAGCGGGGAGGGAGGGGCTGCCCGCGGCTCCCGGCGGCGGCGGGGCTGCGCTCCCTGCCCGCCCTGCCCGCCCCCCGACGGCCAGCCCCGGCTGTCCGGCTGCCCGTCCGTCCGTGCGTCCGGCGGCCGCGCCGGGAGGGCTGCGGCGGCCCCGCGCCGAGGGAGGGAGGGAGCGCGGAGGCAGCAGCCATGGCACTCGTGGCTCCGGAGACTCGGAAGTTCACGCGGGCGCTGAGCAAGCCCGGCACGGCGGCCGAGCTGCGGCAGAGCGTCTCCGAGGTGGTGCGCGGCTCCGTCCTCCTGGTGAGTGCGGCGGCGGCCCGGGCGGGGCTCCGGGCCGGGCCTGGCGGGGCTGCGGCGGCGGCCCCCGGGAGCGGACGGGCCCTTTGATCCCCGGCGGGCTGTCACGGCGGCGGGCGGGCTCTGATCCCTCTGCGGCGGGCCGAGGTGCGGGGCGGGCGCTGCCGGCCGCGGGGGATGCGGCTCCCGGCGGGCACGGCCGGGCGCTCCCGCCGCTCCCCGCAAACTTCACCTGTGGAGCGGGCGGCTGGCGCCCGGCCTGACGGGACACGGCCGCTTTCGCGTGTGTCGAAATTGCGGCGCGAAAGTCATCTTTCATCTCGCTGCTCTCTTTACTACTAAGAGGCAGCTTTTCGTTGTGTCGTGCGGAATGGAAGATGAGCGCTGGCAAGTGCAGCAGGGATGTTTTGGTGTGTTGTTTATCCCGCTGTCCTGTACCCTGCTCGCACATGGTTGCTGCTCTCTCCAGTGCACAGTTGGGCGCGTTCATTTAATTGAAACTGCTGAAAGTAAATTTGTGTAAATAGTTGTCTAAACCAGGTGTTTTAGTGTAGAGAAGGCTGAGAGGGCATCGCTGTGCATATAAATATCTCAAAGGCAGGTGTTAAGAGACTGGTGCCAAACTGTTTTCAGTGGTGCCCAGTAGAAGGACAAGGAGCAATGGCCATAAACACGAGAATTTCCACCTCAAGATGAGGGAGAACTTCTTTCCATTGAGGATGGCAGACCACTGGAACAGGCTTCCCAGGGAGCTCATGGAGTTTCCCTCTCTGGAGACATTCGAAACCCACTTGCATGTGTTGCTGTGTCACCTCCTGCAGGTGACATGCCTTGGCAGGGGGTTTGGACTAGATGATCTCCAGGAGCCCTTTCCAGCCCTAAGAATTTAATTCTGTCCGGTGCTGTACTGAGGCTGCAGGTGGTGACATCTTAAACAGCCTCAGTAAGACTTTCCAGGGTTTCTCTCCTGGGACTCTTATTCATGGTATGCATTTGTTTTCTTTGCGGTTTTGTTATCTCCAAGGGGAATGTTTCAGTAAGCATTTAACTCTGTGTAAGTGAAGAAGTTTTGGTGCTGGCATTCCTGATACTGGAAGCTGATCTGTCCTTTGTTCTTTGCTCTTGCTAAGTATGATCTTGTCTTTTTTTAAACCTCCTGTTGGGACAGTGTCTTGTCATAGGCGTGTGTTTTGAGAGTAACAAATGCTGTAGCTGTGATTGGAAGACAAATACCTTTTTTTAAAAAGACAGTGGCTCTAAAACTAAACTGCCCTTTACTCATCTATGCATCACAGAATTTATAAAATATGCAGAGTTCAGAGTCTTCCTGGATACTGACAGCTTTCCACAAGGTGCTAGCACATCTACATGGAGTGAACATCCAAATATGTTAACACTTCTCCAGGGACCAAGTACTTACAGGGGTCTGTGGAAAAAGAGTATATGTATTTTAAAATACTTCTAGTTTTGGGGGAGCACAAAGGAGATTTGGGTATTTTCATGACATAAATGGGTTTTTTTGCAGTAGTCTGCAAACCTGCCATTCCCTCCTCTGCCTTTAGAAGGTTTAACCTTCGGTCACTCGTGACTATTGTCAGTGAGTTGGAAAATATTTATGTGCATCTTTAATTAATTCAGGTTGACCATAATAATGGCGAACCTGGATTAATTAAATTATTAAGTACGTAATAGGGTGATAGGCACTAATATCCCAGGTGTTTTTATGCTGTCACAGCAGCATGTTCTGCAGAATTTTATGGAGATTAAAGAATTGATGGTGTGGAGTGATGTACTGAGCTTATCCTGGATAAGTTCTTCATCAGCATTTTAGAGAGCAGAAGGGGTGACTTGCCATTCATGGTGACTTAACATTCATGTCAGGTTTTTGATCCTTTTATGTTAGCTTGATGCATGAAGCTGAATCCCCATCTCCCTCACTTAGTCTTGTGCTGAAGTTCACCTTCTTGTTTCAGCCGTATTTTACCCAGGCTGCTGTGTCTCTCTTACTATCAGTGCTGTTCTTTTTATCACTTAACTCCAATGTTCTTGTGCACACACTGTTTAAATAATGAAATAAAAGGCTAGTAATTGCAAGTTTACATTTGCATTTTCTTCCTCCTGTTAATATACTGTAACTCTTTTTGTTGAACATTGATATTTGGAATGAAATAGTACTTTTTTTAAAGGAGAAATTTCGGTGGGATAGTATTGTTTTATAGTCTGCTATAGAAGACTTAAAAAAATATTTCCATCTCTAAGTTTGACAGGTTTCTTATTTGTTGGAGTTCTGGGCTTTGTTATCTGAACAATCTCTTAGGCTGACCTGGTGAAAATACGAGTCTTACCAGTGTTAGAGTAGTTGTGGAATGCTCTGTTCAGATGTGGGACTTTAAAGTAAAGGAGACCCACTTTCCTTCCCAAGCTGCCTCTCACAGCTCTTTGATATAGCACTTTCCCAGGATTTTTTCAACTGAGTTGTCAACAAATTGTCTTGCTTAAAACATAGTTCAGCACTGGTTACTAAAGGGATCTTACTGTCATCACTTGCCCATGAGCAAGTGCTGAGGATTTCCAGTACTGAAACACTGCTGTTGGACATTGACTAGTGGTGCTGTGTAGAATCTGGAGGTAGGAAGGAATTAATTCCAACTAGCAGTTCATGGTGGATGGTGTGTCCAGATCTTTACAACCAGCTATTGCTTTGGACTGTACATCCCTGCAGCAGAATGTACTGAGCAGTGATGCAAAACATGCAGTCATTACTTGCAGTAGCAGATAAATGGGAACTACGAATATCTCTGAGCTTGAGTGGATTCTGTAAGTTGCTATTGTGGCTACTGTTTAACAGTTCCATCCATTTTTACAATCAACAATGTGTGGCTGGATTAAAAAGGGAAAAGAAAAGCTTTGCCCATATTTAATGAGGTTTATTAGATCACATTACTGAAATATGCTTATTTTTTTCCATTTTATTAGTGTCCTTGAGATTATATTGATGAAAGAGAACTGAAAACCACATGTCAGCAGGATAGTGTGGTATATCTTAAATTTTCAGATAGCTCTTCATTGGATCTGAAAGTCAGAGACTTTCAGCCAGTTGACAGACTAAATAACTTGACTGTGTAGTAAAAAACATGAAGCAGATGTGGTTTGCCAAGCTAGTTTTCATCACAGAATGAAGCAAGCTGTCTTGTCAGCATTTGACATCTCATACATTCTCTCTGTTGGATATAGTTTGCTGAACCAACAAGTACAGTTTGGTTGGCTGAAAGGAAATCTTGTTATTTGGCAATCAGCTTTTCACTGTGTTCTAAGGCCCATAATGCATTTCTTGATTATTTGGATTCAGTTTTTATATTTTCTGCTTGACAGTAGCATCCTTGCTGAATATCCTCTTGTGCATTGTTGATGTTGTTTTGACTTCAGACTTGTCATGTGACTTAATTTGATGCCTCTGGCCACCCAAATACATTTATGTCTGAGAGGGAAGATTATGGGGATGACAAGTGTGTCTCTTAAACCAGCAATCTTGCCAAGAGCAGTTTTCAATGCAGTTTTAGTATTATGCATAATTGAAAGTGATGTCTTTAAGTGATGATGAGTTACTCAAAGCATGTTGCATACAGATCAGTGTCTTGTTCAGTAGTATGTTAATGATAACTTATCTCAGTGACAAAATTACTCTACATTATGGTTATTTATAATAATATACCTATATTAGAGCTGACATTTAAGGATAATAAGCAATTAAGAAAATGTTTGGCCTGTGAAATTTGATCTGCTTTAGCCTAGCTGTAAATAAAATGCCTTTGTTGAATGTGCAGATAATGAAAATGATGAAATATGCCAAATAATGCAGCAAAAGTTGTTTTCCCCATGTCAAAATTAATATTATACAGAAGAAATTTGCGATATGGGAAATAAGATGAAATCTGAGAGATTCCCAAATTGCTCTATACATTTCTTCTTTTTGATTTGGATATGTAAAATAGATTTTAATTATTTAAAGGCTAGGACTGTATCTTAAGACAATCTTGGGCTTCATACATTAAGTTCAGATACCTGATGGAGCTCTTGAGTTCTAAAACTCTTTCAGAAATTCAGCTTTTCAGACATGGTAGAAAATCAGTATATCACAAAGGAAATGGTTGGATCTCCTACTAAGCTTTTGATCTCGAATTCATTGGTATTCTTTCTTTTCTTTGTAAGAAGACTTACGTCAACTTGGTCCTTCCAATCCTGATCTCTGCTTCCTGTGAATCTCAACTCCATAAGAAAGGATGGTGAGGTGCACTCTATGCTGTGTTATTGCCAAGTTTTTAATACAATGTTTCCCCCAAAAATACTGGGAGGATTATGTAGTATTTATTTTGGGGTTGGCATTTTCCTTTCTGATTCCTGTGTCATTTCATATGCTGTGTGCACAGAGTGCTTCTCTCCACAGCAGCTTCTCTGTATGTGATGAGCAGAGTATTTGGATCCTCATTAAGTGCCAGATTTCAGTCGTAGTGTGTCTACAAAAGAGGGTTGACAGCTTCCTTTAGCCAAGTAGGAATTAAAAGTGGTATGTAAAGGGATGAGGAAGGACTGGGATCTTTTAGAGTTGATGGGTACAGAAAAGCAGGAAACAAGGATGAAGCTTGAGCTGTCTGTACATGGAATGTGAAATTGTATACATAAGGAATTTGGAAGCAGCAAATTGTTATGAATGGACGAATAAAAGCAGGGAGATGTGAACTGACACTCAAGATTTTAAAGGAAAAATTGTTGCTGGCAATGAACATCACCATAACATATTTCATCTTGTAGGAATGTGCTAAAAATGGTGATGCTAATTCAGTCACTCTGAACTGCTGAACTTTCTTTACCTGGGGGAAAAAGCTTAGTCCTTGACCCTAAGAAGTTATTTTAGTTTATGGTATGTACTGCTTACCTTTTGTAAAGGAAATAAAAATACTGAGAATAAGATATTTTTAATAAAGGTGCTAATTTTATTTCTGCAAAGTGCAATATATAAACCTTTTGGATTTGGTACAAGATAGTAGAACACTTCTGGAAAGTCGATACTGCAAAGAGGACTCACTGGGTGTGATAGACGTTTCTGTGGTTGTAAAGATTCAGAGGCTGGACTACAGTACTAAAGTTTCTATTAAGAAATACCATTAAACTTATTTGAATATTAAAATTCTTGCTCAGGAAGACAATTTTAAAAACAAAATACAGGACAGTTGAGTTTCTATGTGAACAGGTAGATGTTTAAACTTTCAACAACATTAGATCATTCTTGTAAGGTGCAATTTCTTTTTTTATTATTTTCTGGAATTTTTGTCTTTCCTGCTAAACAAGGATAATTATGTTTAAGATAGAAGAATAAGTACTTTATATAAGTAGTTTTCTATTGCAGCAAATGTCAGATATACCTGATGCTGTTTTGGGTTTTCCATCTTACTCAATATGGGATACCACAGCATACCTTATCTTTCCTCTCTTCCTCCTACTCATGCCCTTTAATCCTCAATCAGGATGTTTCTATCTCATTGGAAGTAGAACTCATTACACCTACATTTAAACTTGGGACTTTCACAACTCAGTGATTATTTTTTAAGACCTTGTGCAATTAACTTAAAAGCATGTATCTGACTTAAAGTCATTGGTTGTGCTACATTATGCTTCAATGCAAATGCTTCCAAAAGGTCTGTAGCCACTCATCTTGAAAACTCGTGTAAACTGTCTTTTCTGTTGCGTAGATGTGAATGCTCAAGTAATTTTTAAGCCTGTGTGGTCACTGGGCTCTCTTGTGAGTAGTGTGTACCTGAGATTAGATGACCATCAGAGATATCAATGTGTATGCAAGATGAACCATTTGTGAACTTGTCAATTTTGCCAGATATTTGTATTTTTGAGGTAACTTGGAGATTCTGACAAATTCATGTTGGTCTGCTCTAAAAATAATGAGAAGTTATTAATAAGTTGTTGAAGCAAACAAGGGGAGGTCAGTTTTCAAGATAGCAAGCAGCTTGATTGTGGCCTCCTGAGAAATGTATGGCCTATATTGCTTTTATTTAAGAATTTTTGTAATTCTTAGAGGTGGTTTGATGCCATGGTTCTTTATGGAGATAAAAGGTGCAGTAACATCTTCTGTGCTGGTGTTCAGGGAGCTTTCATTTAGACCTGAAGTTTCTGATGGTGGCTGAAGATCTTACCATTGCAATGACTATAAAACTAATATGTATTAAAATAATATATATGTAAAACTTCTTTCCTTAGCTAGTGTTTATTTTTTATTTTGAAATTGAACAGTCTCAAGTACTTCATTGAGCTTGGGTACTCCATCATTTTACGAGAGTAAAGACAAATCCATTTTCCCTTGCCCCTCCTTAGATTGTCTGTGTCCATGGAGAGGATTAATTATGCAAGGCAGAAAAGTTGCAGGAGTAGTCCATGAATGACACAACACTTTTCTCATTGAAGTATTTTTGAAATAACTTATTTCTAAAGACAAGAAGATACTCCAATAATTCTGGTCAGGTAGCTTATTCAAGACCTTAATTTAGAAGATGGATGGATAGATGGATAGATTGATTGATTTGTGAAAGGTGGCTTGCATTCTGTCTTAGTCCAGTGGCACTGATGTCTTTGATCTCTTAAATTTAATAATCTATGAGGTAGTGGTAGCTATTGCATCTTGAGAAATGTACAGGTTTGGTTTTTTAAAATTTTATTTTATTGTAAGTAAAGTGCTTTTTGTGAGAATGAAAGTAAACATGTATTATCTCAAAATAGAGATTTCTTCTGGCACTAAAAGTGCAATAAATTAACACACATTGAAACCTAACCCTTTTAACATTAAGGACTAGATTTCTTATATTAAGCAAGGGCTAGAATTCCATTGGTGGAATTGACTCTGCTTTAGGAAAAAGTGTGCTAGGTTATCTGAAGGTCTTCAGAAAGTTGATCAGAAACTCTGAATGGGATTTTATGAAGAAAGCTCTTGTGGACCAAAAAGGTTTGGTCAGAGAAATTCAACATCTGTTGCTGGTGTTGTCTTCTAGTTACACTCCCATTGTGACCATTTGGGAGAAATAGCAGCTTTGCTGCAGATACATTAAGAAAATAAAAAGTCTTAATCTGACTGCAAAGAGTGAGGGATGGGATTCCCTGTTAGCGTAAGGATGGATGGCTGCATCTGTTACAGCAGTTTGTCATCTCCCCATCTGTGCCAATGAATCAGGTGTAAGGGGAGGAATGGGGAATCCAGGCACTGTCTTCTGCACTCTCCTGCTGGGCCCAGGGATTCCTGGCAGTTCAAGTGAGGGGAAAAGTGAGGAAGAAGAAACCAAAAGCCTTTGTTAAAAAGTCTGGATCTGGCACCTCAAGCTGGTGAAACTAACCATTCCATTCTGTGACTAGGCAGTGTTACCTTAGGCCTAGTGGTGAATATCCATAATATGGAAAAAAAAAAAAAAAAAAAAAAAAAGGGCAGCAGATAACTTCTCTCCAAGGGATGCAAAGGAGTGCCATGGTTCTGTCTCACAGTCCCAGGCTGCCTGAGCCTGGAAGGGACCTTTGGAGGTCAATTGGTCCAACTCTCTCCCTCAAGCAGTGTCACTTAGAGCCAGTTGCCAAGGCTGTGTCCAGGGAGCTTTTGAGGATCTCCAAGGATGGAGACTTCACAACTGCTCTGGGCAGCCTGTGCCAGTGCTTGGTCACCTTCACAGTGAAAAAGTGTTCCCTGATGCTGAGAGGCAGCTCTTGTGTTTCAGGTTGTGCCTGTTGCCTCCAGCCCTGTCACTGGGCATCCCTGAGCTGAGCCTGGCTCTGTCCTCTTTGCACCCTCCCTGCAGGTGTTTATACACATTGAGGGGATCCCCTGAGCCTTCTCCAGGCTGAACAGTGCCAGCAGTGTGATTGTCCTCATGGGAGGGTGCTCCAGTTCCTTAATCACCTTTATGGCCCCATTGCTGTGCTCTCTCCAGTACACCCGTGGCTCAAGCAGACTGCAGGCTCTTTCAGACTGGAGTACTTGTTGGTGGCAATGTTAATGGAGGCTTTTCCTGCAATTCTAGTTTTAAACCTCTCGGTCCAGGCCAAGTTTTGGGTTGGGGCCCTCTCTGAATAGAAAGGCCCATTTCACTAGAGAACCAGCTAGAATTTTTCTTCAGCTCAGTAGCTGATGAAAAGAATGCCAGGTACCTTTAGAACAACATTTGTAATTCAACCCCTGCAAGCAACTGTGTCAAAACAACAACAACAAAAAAGAACATGAAAGTTCTAGATCATTTTTCAATCTGGAGACTGGGAAGAGGAAGAAATAAGTCAACTGAGGCTGCACATTGCCTAAAAAATCAGATTCACAGTATTTCTGTGGAAAGGTTAAATGCAAATGCAGACCTTGTTTTGTGCAACATTCTCAGTAACGATAGTTCAGAAAGAAAGTGTCAACCTTATAATTCTGAGCAAGTCAAGGAAATGTGATTTAGACTGGCTTTTTTTCTCCTAACTGTATTTATTGTACTCATGGAAAATTTCTTCTTGTAACAATTCTAGGAAAGAATACTGAAAAATAAAAAATGTAGGACACCAACTCTACAAAAGTAGTCACTTTTCAAAATGATACCTTCCTCTTCTAAACTTGTTTAAAGTTTTCAGGGAAGAATGAACAGTGTTAGTCCTTACAAGTCAAAATTAAATAGTCCTTTCTGAAGTTTCTTCTGCTAAGAAACATATTTTTTTTTTTCATGCAGTGGGAATATCAAGTGACCTCACATAAAATTAGCTGAGCTACCTAAATATGCTTTAAAACACAACTTTTCCCTAAACCCAAATAAAACAAGAGAGACAATGCCAAACCGCCCAAAATGAAAAAAAAAAACCAAGGGAGATGAACTCATAAATGTAGTCACAACAAACCTGAGAAGGAGTAATGCTGATCCATAGCTGCTAGGGTTCAGAGAAGCCTGTAATATAGATCCATCAGTGTAAATAAATAATCCTTAGCTGCTGCTTTGTGTACTTCTGTGTGTTTTTTGATACTCAGGTGGAGCTATTGACTTAAGAAGAAATGGCACGTTGACAGACACTGATCTGGGTTTGGAAATTTGAGGCATAGATGGAACTGTTTTTAGTACTTCCAGGTACTCTGTGGGTGGGGAGGAGTTGCTTGTTGAATTCAGAGATAAGACAGGAGCTTATATTTTGACTACTATAAAATTATTCTCCCAACAAAGAGTGGGAGAATTGAAATCAGAATAGATAAAGCTTGCATAATTTGAAGTAGAGAAAGCATTTAAAGATCAGGTTACATGAGTGCAGGATGTAATACATTTTACTTGTTTTAACACCCAAATTGTAAAGTAGTTAATTTCAGGAGCCTGGAATTCAATGTGACTGAGTTTATAGACATGAAATTTGGTTTCAGCCTGCAAATCCAGAGCCTCCACTGCCTTTGGATGCTTTAGTTTTGATATGGAGATACATGATCTTGCTACCCTACTGGTTACCCAATACACAGCTGCCCTTCATGGGCTGGAAGGAGTGCTGAAACATACATGAATGAGAACGTGGGTGCTCCACAGAAAGAGCTGGGTGTTTTCCATGGAGAAGTGAATGTCAGTAAGATAGTTCTTGTTCTCATTTTAACAGGTTTGTCAAGAAATCAAAAGTCAAATGGAAATGCTGTGGGTATCAACATACAGAAAATAGGCTTGAGTTTTAAGGTAATGGGAGGGTTGTCATCCGTTTTCCAGTTTGATCACATTGACAATACTATTTGTCAATCACACTCTGTTTTTTAATGTTGCATAATGGTCTCTATATCCTTGGTTTCAGGAGTCCTGTCCTTCACCAGGGTGCTGATTCTGACAGAGAATCTGCTTGCCCTTCACTTCATGCCTTTCTGGGCTTGTTTGTAGCCATGCTGGTAAGGGACTACCAGGCAGCTGAATGATACAGAAGGGAAGCTTTGTGGAGATAAGATAGAAAGTGATCTCACCTAGCCCATGTCTCATTTTTCCCAGTACAGTGATGTTGTCAAGTGGCATTTCAGATGTCTTTCTGCCAGGCATATCTGCACCCACTTGCACTGGCACTTATATGTGCAGTGTCATGTCATCTCATCTGGTAGGTGGTTTACCTGAAAATTGTAGTAGTATGTTTGTCATTAAGGCATGTTCAAGGAGGCCACACTCTCACTGTTTGCTAGTCCAAAAGGGATTTTAAATCTGTGTTGGTCCTCAAACGTCAGTGAGTTTAAAAAGAGCATTCAGGTTAATGAATAGATGACACACATCATAATTATTTGAAGGATGCTATTCTAGTTTCCTGCAGAAATTGTCCTGGGATTCTTGCTTGCCAGGCTTGTTATCACTTTGGAGTTATTTGCCTGGTATTGTATATAGCGTAATGTGGTTGTTATATTAATTTCTTCCCAGCCAGAGCATAGAACATGATCCAGTAAGTTTTTCCTCACATTAAATATGAGGTTCCTATTAGGAAAGAAAGATCCACTAATCCTGCTGTATGCAGTCTTGCTGATAAAGTTCAAGGGACAATACACCCAGCATAATATTTTGGCAGCAATTCATCTCCTGTTGGGGAAGTTGGAACTTGTTCCTGGCAGAGCTTGGAACAAAGGAAAGGAGAAAAACCTGAACCTGAATGACCTTCTTAGACAAACTGAAAATAAAAAAAGGATGTTTGAGCCTGAAGTTTCTGCTGCTCTTACCTGAATACAGTAAGCTTGGTTAAAAAATGGATTTTTTTTCCCTAGTCTGCTGTATTGTTGACCATTATTTATTCCATCATAGTTTCATAATAAAATAATATCCTGTAATTACTGTCTTGGTTTGTAGCTCTCTGATGGAAATAATATTCTGTTATGGTTATTGTATCAGCTACTCTAAAATCTCAGAATAATCACTTTAAGTTCGGGAAGCTGAAAGTTACGTGACCACTAGATGGAGTCCACTGAGCATATTTCAATATCAGAAATCCTGTGTTATGGCTTGCAGAGTTAAAAGGGGTTGGTGTTTTGTGTCTCATGCTTGGCAATAAATGCTCATTTATTCAGTTTAGATCGGCTTGGTCAACTTCGCAGAGTTCTTTGGGTTGTTCTTGGTATGTCTATCCTCAAGGTATATTTAAGTTTGAACTTAAGGCACAGAACTGGCAGATGCCATTGCTCAGCTGTGGATCAAAGTGTACTACTCATGTAAGAATGGACCTGTGAGAAGATTGAGCTTTCTGCAGCTCTCAAATATGGAACTTAAAACAATTAGCTAAGATATTTAGCAATTTGCAGCTAGCAGGGCTATAAATCTGTGTGTGCCTCTCCATCAGTGCCTATATAATACCAGTCATTAGTGTATGTAAGGTTTGAAATAGCATTTCTGAGATTGCTTCATTTATGCCTCCTCGCTTCTCTAAATATATAAAAGGCATAATAGACACAAAAAATACCTTGTACAGGTAGGACAGATTAAATATTCCTCCAATTTTCATAAGCATTTGCATTTACTTTTGATCTTTGACATTTGTGGCATCTTGTATGAATGATAAACTGCCTCTGGTCTTCAGCCTGGTGCTATACTCAGTATGTCTATTGTCATGGTAGCTTTTTGTTTCTGTTGGATGAAAATCTCTTCTTAGGGTCTTGCTGATTGCTCAGGTGCTCAGTCAAAATTACTGGGAATTTAACCATGCTGTTCTCGAGACTACCGCTGGAGTAGCTACACTGGCTTTCTTCTGAAGGATGAAATTCTTTTGGAGCTTTTGTCTTTCTGTTTCAGTGGTTAGTGTGTGGCTATCCAGTTTACCACCACAGAATCATGGAAATACACTTCCTGAAATGCAGATATCTAGAAGTCACCTAGTGCAATCCCCTGCTCAAAACAGATCTGGTAAGAGCAGGTTGTTCAGAGACTGTGACAACCTGGTTGTAATACCCACAAAGATGGAAATACTTTAACCCCAGTAGCTTCATGGTTAAAGAGAAAGTAAATAAATCCTTTTATGCAAATGGAATATTCTGTTTCTGTTTCCTCTTGTTCTGTGACTGTATCTTCAAGAAGAATCAGGCTCTTCTCTCCAGCTTCCCATTAGGTTTTGCAGCAGCAATAAGATTTCCTTTTAGCCTTCACTTAAGGCTGAACTATGCAAGATCCCTTAGATTTTTCTCATATGTGAAACACTATGATGGCTCTCCATTAGACTCAGTCCAATATATCAATATCTTTCTTGTCCAGAGGAGCCTGCTCAGCATGTTCAACTCCCTGTTCAGCAGGATGTCATCCTTATCCCCTCATCCATCCTTATCCACTCATCCAGACCACATCTGGCTAATTGGGCTACAAGGATGCTATGGGAAACTGCCCAAAGCATTCTTTCACTAACAGTACTCAGTGTCCAATGCTGTCTCCTAGTCCACAGAGCCAACCATCACATCACAGAAGACAAACAGGCTGGTCAGGCATAATTTGTTCTGAGTAAATCCATGTGGTCTGCTTGGAACTGATATACATCTCTTACTCTCTATATGTCAAGAAAAAGCTTCCAGGAGAGTTTGCATCATAATTTTCCTGGAGATTGGAGTCAATCTGACCAGCTTGTAGTTTTCCATATTCTCCTTACCATTTTGGAGAGCAGCTATGAGGATAACTAAGGATAATCCATATTGAAACACGTCTTCTGCACTAGTTTTGACAAATCAAGTGCTTAAGAATTTTAAGACAAAACTCACTGTTGTGGCCACAAAGAAACTTTCAGCATAGTTTCTTCTCTCTGAAGAAACCTTACTTCTTGAAGATAATTACCTGGTAAAACTCTACTATGAAATCTCCATGCAGCAGTCATTGCAGAAACAGTATTTGCAAAAGGAACTGACATCTGAACTTTTGGTCCTCTGTGAGCACTCCTATTAAGTATGAAGTGTTTGATATACATTTCTTTTTACTCTTGCAGGGCTATTGGAGCTTCAAGTCTTTTCTGCAGCACAGCTTTTTCAGGCAGAAGCGAGTGTGTTGCCTTTGAAATACTGTCATTGGCTGGTTAAGGCACTCCAAAAATGTCAAGTGATGTTGGTTTTCACCTCTGGACTGAGGAGGCCTTAGGGCCCCATCTCAAATGTTCTGAGCCAGTGTACAGGCAGCTGCCAGATGAGAGGTGGTGCTTCTCTGCCTACAGATGCTGTCATGTTTTGTGAAAAGTGGAATTCAGTCTGGATGTGTAAGATCTCTGAGGAACCAGATGTTCAGTCATGTCAAGATGGCATTAGTTTGGGCATTTAAATTGTCATGGACAACTTTGTAGGTAGAAATACATGTACCTGCTGCTAATGTTTCAAGAGGTTAAGGATGTTCTTGTGGCTCTTATGCTGGGATTTAGGTGCTTGAATCCTCCCTGAAGTATGCTCTCTTGCAGATAGGGGGCTGTGTCTCTATGAAGTGTTTTCCTTTAGTCGAGGCTTTTCTGAAGACAGAAACATGTTTTGTAGTAACCCATTCAATTGGAAGATCTCCCTAGTTTGACCTCTACCCTCTTAACTGTTCAATTTCTGTCTAGGAGTCTCCAAGTTCTCATTTTGATACTGAGAATTTTATAGGATGAGCTGAAGATTTTACATCAACCGAGGCTGATTCCCTAACCTTCGTATACATTAAGCATTGTCAAATGGAAACATGTAAACATTGTTTAGAACTGATTGCTAACACACATTTAATTTGTACCTGTGTCATTATGCTTTCTTGGAACTCATTTGGTTGGCAAAGAATTGCTTAACATGTTGATTTGAAATCCTCCATTTCCCAAGTGCAAAGTGATTATTAGTAATTTACTGTAATCAGAGGAGTGGTTAGGCCCTTAAAGCAATTTTGTTTTTTGGGTGGAAACTAGAACTTCTTTATTACTTTTCCAAAAGAACATTTCTCAAAAGTACATGATTCTGAATAATCTGGAGCTAACACACCTAAATAATTTTTTTGTCCTCCTAGTGCAGTCAGTGCAGATTGAATATAGTCTATAGCAGGGAGGAGTTTGTTGTTCCCCATATAAATGAGTGGTTTGGCTTAGGGGTGTAATGTTTGCAATTATACTAACACAAATAGCTCGTAAATCTGCATGCTTTCTGGTGTAGGCCCTTTTGCATAAACCAGAAGAAAGCAGGCATTAGTGTTGTCTCCTCTCTGTAGCCTTACATTCCTCCCCTCCACTCCCTGCCTTATGGAAAAAAGACCTTTCCATAACCCAGGCTCAGCTAAAGGCAGTTTGCAATGTGTAGTTTGCTGCTCATATGTACAGTCCAGGCTTGTTCATATATTGATTTGTTCTGCTTTGGTATTTTTACCATTAGATTAAGACTTTTACCTACCTTGAGCTGTCTTTTAGCTCTCTTCAGTGGGCAAAATGTAAGAATTTTTCCAGCCTCCTGTTTGTCCTGGTTCTGGCCAGGACAGGGTTAATATTTGCAGTAACCAGGAGGGGCATGGCTTTTTCCCAGAGGTTACTCTCTACCACCTTATGTCATTTTCTGGGGACAGGGGAAGGGGTCTATTGCAGTGGGGATAGTGTGATGGTGGTTCTGGTGTAACCAGGGGCGGGTGGTGACCAATTTGTGAACCATTCACCTCATTCTTGTACACTGTTACTAGTATTGCTGCTGTTGCTGTGTTTTCTTATTTAATTGCTGTTTCCAGCAAATTGTTCCTATCTCAGCCTGTGATCTTTGTGCCTCCAGTTCTCCAGCCACCCACATTGTGGAAGAGCAGGGGGCAATGAATGAGGAGTGTTTCAATGGCAATGGTTTGGAATGTTTCAGTGGGGACACTAAATTGGGGAATATCTTTACTGAGCCATGACACCATTTCACTTTGAGATGTGAAACTGAAGTGAATAATATTGCATTGTGTCACATTGCTGCCTGGATGATCACTGCTTGTGCAGTGTGGTTGCTGATTACAATTCAAGGAATCTCCTTAATGAAGGTGGAAACTTCCACTTTGCACCAAATTAATAAAAAATCTGCTTGTTGGCCGACTTCTTTGCATTGTATACTATTCAGGTTTCTCCCACTCCCTGTGGTTTCTTCCTACCCCACATCCCAATAATTATTTCCCTTTCAAGCTCTATTTGGAATCACAGAATCTAAGCTGAGTTGAATGGGACCCACAAGGATCATAGAGTCTGACTCCTGGCCCTGCCCTGGACCATTCCCAAGGATCACACCATGTGCTTGAGAGCATTGTCCAAAAGCTTCTTGAACTCTGTCAGGCTGGTGCTGTGAGCACTGCCCCGGGGAGCTGTTCCAGGGCCCAAACACCCTCTGGGGGCAGAACCTTTTTCTAATATCCAACCCAAACCTCCCCTGACACAGCTCCCGGCCATTCCCTCAGTCCTGTCACTGGTCACCACAGAGAAGAGATCAGTGTCTGCCCCTCCCCTTCCCCTCATGAGGAAGTTCTAGACTGATGAGGATGCTTTTCATGGTGGTGTTACCACTGTGTTGATCCATGTCAGTTTCAGTTGTTGTTTCTAAAATACTGTAGAAACCTGATGCTAAATTTATTCAAGATATAGTTGGAATTAAATTTTCTCCTAATTGGTTTTGAATTAGAACACCTCCCAGGGTCATTTCCTATTTTAAAATTACATTTTTGCCTTCTCCATAACCTAGCTAGTATTTTACAAGTAAGGTAATTTTCTAGACATGTGGAAGAACTGTCTAGTGCATGATAACTTGTTGTTAACTGACCTGTTTTTCTCATACTCTCTTAAGGTTTTAGCTACTTTTTTTTTTTTTTTTTTTTTTTTTTTTTTTTTTTTTTTTGCTAGAGGCATTTGCTATTACAAAGTCTTTGAAATGCATGGAAAACCCTCTAATCAGTGCTTCCTTTTAATGATCTCTTAACTTTTGATACCATGTTTGTAACCTGAACTTTGTCAGGTCTCTGTAATCCTACATTTCAGATGGGAACGAAGTGGGCTTCTGCACTAGAAACAGTTAACTTGAATGTATTTTTGGGGAATGCCTTCGGTGGTAATTCCCATGGCTGTTTTCCCTTGCATGTTTGTAAGGATGTCGTTATCCAGCCTTAGTGAATGGAGCACTGCATTTCCCTCACTGACCTACTTCTCCTTTTCAAAGGGGTAAGATAGGTAGGGAGATGTTGCTGTGCAAGCTTCTTGGTTATGTATGAAGTATCTCTGTCCTTTATAGTAGAATTTATGCCAAATTCTTCACCATGACCTTTTTGTTCTCCCTTATGGTAAAGCTGCTCATTATCAGCAGAACTGCCTTAAAACAATTGGTATTTCTCCCAGTACGAGAAGTGGTCTAACTTCTGCCTTTCTGAATATGGGACTGACAGGAACTACTTGGATCACTGTCTAGTATTGTTGGGTTTTTGGGGTTTTTATTGATGTGTCTGCATGTTACTGTGTTTTATCTAGATTAGAAATGTAATGAGAAGCATATTGACATGTATTAGCTAGGCAGATGTTAGGGAAAAATGGTATTAAGTCTGAAATATTTATTGAGAAGTATTATTATAGCTTGCAAATATTTCCTTGAGAAGAAAATTTCATGGGCACAAATCTGTAGCTGACATCTTGAATCTGTTTATTCCCTCCCTCCCTCCCTGCTTTTAATTTAGCTTGTTTTAACTGCACTGCAACAATTGTGATGCTGTAAGTTCACTTTTTCATCCAGTTTTACAATTTGGTAAGTAAATAAGTGCTTTCAGTTTAGCAGAAATATAAAACTCACCAGCACTCTCTGACAGGGTGACACAGCACTCTTGTGATGTGGATTGGGACAGTTATTTTTTGCAAATTGTTTACCTTTAAAAGTACTTTTAAAAATTTGACATTTCTTCTCAATGTCAGTTAAAGATATTTATGTGCTTGTACAACAGATACTGTTGCAGCATGTGAACTAGTACCCTGTAGTGATAACTTCAGTCAGTACAGGTGTGAGTCACTATAAAACCAAGAAATATATGTATTTTAAATTTCATTCTATATTTTTGTTTTAGAGGTGGATGTTGATCTGAACTAGATAGCCTTTTTTTGTTTGTTTTTCCTTTTCTTTTGTGATTAAGAAAATTGCAATTATTGCAATTGCAACTGATTATTTGCAGTCAAGGACTGGTAAATTCAGCTTTTGGCAGGTGGGAACTGACAGATCACTTTGCATGTAAGAAAGAAAGGGAAAAGTGAAGACAGTCTTCAGCTCCCTTGTGGTTTGCCTGAACTGATAATAGCATGCTCGGATGTACAGGTTTGATTGAAAGAAGTGTACATAGCATGCTGTTTTCCTTGCAAAGCAGCAGTGATTTAGTATTTCCCCCTCATATTTCCAGTGTTTTATATTGAAGCTTTTTGTTTCAGACATTAAAAAGCACATGTAGGTCAAGTAAAGAAGTGTTTGCCAGTACGAACTCTGTGCTAAGCATTCTGGGAGCCTGCTTTCTTGCAGCAGATGAGGATTCTTTGTGGCTGGCAGCAGAAACTGCAGCAGTATCTTTGCAGTTTCCTTTCATCTTTGATTATGTTCTGAGGATCTCTGAATACAGGAGCTCTTTCCATAACCCCTTGGAATATCTTTTCATCTCTCTGGTGGAGTGCAGCACATGCTGAAAGCCTCCTGTCTTCTACAGCTGAGGTATCCTCTGCTTTTCATCGCCCTCTGATTTTTTGTCTTCAGCTGCTGGATTTTTGGCAGTATTTGGCTTAAGCAAATAGGATTACATTTCAGTAGCTGATGGTTTCTAGTCGAGGAGCATACTAAATGTGGGACATAATGAGGATTGTACAAAGAAATATTTCTGCAAAGCACAGGAAAATTACTCGAGTCGAGCAACGGAAGAAGACATTCTGCAAATGCAATCAGGGCTGCTAGAAATGCAAAATTCAACAGATTGGGAATGGGTTGCACGACAAGTGTGATTCTGTTTAAAGGCATTCGTACAGTTTTTGAGAGAAACTGTGGTTATATATGCAAACAGCAAGGGGAAAACAATGCCCTTGAATACACAGCATTCAGCTTGCCAGATGAAGATTCAGAAATATTGATTCATTCATTCCTGGTAAATAAAAACTTGTTTCATTAATAATTTTATCTGCTAATTGAAAGCTAAACTAAAACCAGAATAGCATGTTTATTTAACATCTGCTATGTACAGACATGGATATGTATCTTGTCCTGATATTGTAGGATGTTAGTGCATGTATGTGGCATGTTATGTATGTGTGCATGCAGCTGTAATGTTAAAGCTTAAGATTCATATTCCTTGTATCATTATATGATAGCTCTGAAGAGTTTCCACTCTGTAATTGTTGTAGAAGACTGTCTGCTCTTAGATCTTTCTAAACATACTCTTGGAATGTATTTGGCACTTGGACTGAGGAACAACTGATGGTTATGTTATTTGAAAAAACTGAGGAAGGCATTGTTGCGGAAACAATAACCCAGCATTTAAGGTTTATTTTTTTCTTATGGATTTGAGTGTATTTTTTTTCTCTGAAATGGTTTAACTGTTCTATTTCTGTTTAACTTCCTGAAAGGGATACAGGAGCATTCTAGAAGGAAAAAAAAATGGTTAAAGGTAGCAATAACTGTTTCCTGAACCTGCTTTGCTCTGAAAGGCTTTCTAGGTGTTTCCTGATGTAAAGAAACCAGGCTTTAAAGTGAGACTGTGGTCTTTGTACCCCCCAGCTTTGTGACGTGGTCCTGCGTCAGGTGTATTACATTTAGCAAGAGCTAACTAATGTGCATAACTTGCTTCACAATTGGGCTAGTTAAGGATTTTAATATTAATTCAAACCAATTTGAGTTTACTTGCTAATTGCTTTGTCACTGGCTCGGTAGTTGGGATGAGAGGGGCGTGGTACACTGAAATAGCTGGACAGATTTTGAGCTTGTTATCTTGCTGGCATAACCATGCTGTGCAACTGCAGCTATGGAAAGTCTTTTGAAATTTCATAAAGCTTTTGTTGCCTTTGTGCTGTTCAGGTCCTTTTTTTTTTTTGCTGAACTGAAATTTAAGGGAAAAAACAGGTGTGTGGTTGCACATATGTGTGAATCTGTCTACTTATACATATGTATATGTATGCACACATGTATATTTCTATTCATGGATACACACACAAGCTTCTAGGAAAGAACACAGAATAATCTGAGCTGTCTTCAGATGCTTTAAATAACTTATAGTATGTGTATTACCCTTCATGATAGCATTGCATTTGCTTAATATAGTTTGATATTACAAATAAAATGGCTTCCTCTGGGTATTAGAAGCCTTTTTACACTGTTAGCCATTTTTAAGTTAGCCTCATACAGAATATTGTTAGAAATTTGTTAAATTCTGTGTAATGAGTACTTTCAATTACTTTGGTAACCCATTGAATTTAAGACCTAACACCCTTACTGGCCTGGAATTCTACATATAGTTAGGTGAGTGAATGAAGAAATACTTCTTTTTTTTAAATGTAATATGACTTACTGCAACTTGGAGTATGCAGTGAAATGTTTTTGTATATATTTTTTCTTTGTTTCACATGGTACTGTTCCAGCAATTATTTTTCTTTAATTTTGTCCTTCAGAATTGATACAAACTGGCAAGATATGCTTAAGCTGCCATTTGCAACTGAAGTTCTACATCTGTCTCTTGAGGAGTTGGATTTTTTCCAATTCCAAAATGTCTAGATGCTTTTAAATAATTACATTATTTTTTTGAATTTTCCTTTATGGCTTTGGTAGCTTGGTTTAACTGGAAGTAGTGGATTAAGATAAGATATTTTCTGGGGAAAATACCTGAATGTTAGTGTGGAGGAGTGTGCGGAATCAAGGAGTCAGAATGACTTCCTGCTCATTGTAATGGACCAGCGTAGTCCAGACAAATAAAAGTCAAGGTTTTACAAGAAAAAAACAGTAGTTTGTTTAAAGGTCATGCTCTTGATAATCAGAACTGGCACTGACTATTGCTCTCTTAGGTGTTGTCTGAGTCTGGGGAGCAGTTCCTACAGATTTAGCCCTGAAGGCTGGGAAGTGGGATTCTCTGAAGAATGGGGAGGAGGGGGAAGATACTGCAATCCTGGCAACAGTGACAAGTGATTTTATGGAACTTGTCGAAGTATATAAGACTTGTATCTCTTAAATTACTCATTTATCTCATTACATAATGTCTGTAGGCTTTGCTATGAAAGCTAGCTCGTCTAGCTCTTTCCCTTCCAAAGTGGTGGCTTTCAGGGGGACAAATTGTGTTACTTCTCATCAAGAAGCTGTGCATGGAGGTGGAGGCTCCAGGAATCTCATTTCTGAAGAAAACCTGTATGGCCAAGACCAAGAGTGACACCAAAAGCAGTGTCACTTGCTTGTGTTGTTTTTTATTTTGGTGATTGTTGCAACAGATGCAAGTGGGTGTGTGGTTTCACCTCTTTGTCTGTGCTGTAACATATCTGAGCTGCAATGCCTTAGCTCAGCCTGTTTGGCTGTACCTCCTATTATGTCTGTGTAGTCACTTTGGGTCAAATATCTCCTGATACAGAGCTACTGTCAAAACACCAGTGAATTTCAGGGACTCCTTTCAGTTAACAACACATTGATCCTCTTGTAAAATCCATGTTGAAAACCTGAAAATTTCCAGTGAAAAGGAAACTCTCAGGAAGTAGCTCCACTTGAAGAAAAAATCACCTCCTCTGAGAAGAAAGTAAGGAGGCAGAGGCAGTTGATTTAGCATATGTTTTTGTTATTTACCCTTTAACCCAGATGTCAGGAGGTTAAATCTAAAGTCTAGTTAAATCTAATTAAAGTTTTGTCTTAAGAGGACCTGCTCTTTTGATTGCTTGAAGGAAAGATAAAATGAAGCCCATGTGAGAATGTGTTCTCAGGAGTACAGTTTATCTCTGTCCATCTCATGTCATTCAAACTTGCAATGAAAATGGTATAGCTTAGCTTCAGGCATATTTCTAACCTGTCACTTTGTATTGCTAAAACATGGGGTCTTGTAGGGTCTTTAGGTCCACGTGTATAAGGATCTTTATTTTAATTAAAGATTATAAATTTAGTTTGAAATACTGTTAAAAGTTGCACCAAAATTAATGAAATTATATTTTCCCCAAATGCTCATCTTGGGCATATTTATGTTTGGTAAGTGTTGAGAAAACATTTCAATGGGCTTAATTTTGTAGTAAGTTAAAGGATATAGTTTCAGAATACTAGCTTGAATGCTTATTTACTTAATTTTTCTCAATTTTCCTGTGATTAAAAAAAAAATTAATCTGCAGAACAATATTGCATGTTATTTCTTTTTATATTCATATTCTGTTTTTGTTTAGGTATTTTATTTTTGGTTTTGGGGGGTTTTTTTGTTATCACTGTATAAGCAAACATTATCTCAGAGTCAAATGTCAGTGTACAAGTCAGGTCATAAACAGCTGTTTTGGGTGGTTGATAAAGGTGGAAAATGAGCAAGAGTAAATAATGTGGTGATAGCAGAACTAGCAATATTTTAAAAGTTTGAGGCTTGCTAACAAGCCCATTGAAGTATTCAGTGATGGAAGAAGCTGGGAAGAGCTTCTATGGAAGAGCTGGAAAATTCTGCAGTGAGACAGACTGCACTGAAGGACATTCACTTATTTTTTACATATTTGTCTGAAAATTGCAGCAAACAACTCCTTTTTTTCCCCATGCTTGCAATGCTTTCTGCTCAGTTTGCTTTTAATGGCCTATCCAGTGCTGGCATTTCTCTCATTAAGCTTTAGAACCTTGTGCTTTGGTAAACCTACTTAAGTTACTGTGATGGCTGTAGCTTGTGCAAGATGGGGCCTGATAATTTTAAGTAGTCTTTAAATTTGTTATGTCTGGTGTTGAAAATATCTGTTATTTAAATTGCTCTTACACAATTTCTGAAAAGAAATGTGAGGCATTTTGAAATAGCATGTGCACAGCTTTTAATGGAGTAGATTTAGGTGTTGGCTGGAAACAGAACCTGCTACATTTTAGTAGCTGCACTGTCTTAGTCTGTGTCACCAGTTGACAGACAGCAGCATCATCATTAGGTGTTCCTGAGTTTTTTGGTGACTGCTTTTCCTGTGCTGCTCATGAGTCATCTGGTTTATTTATAAGCTGTGACATCTTTTAAGATATACCAAAGTCTGGGCATGTGGGAAGATTGACTAATGACAGCAGTGAGCTACATCATTCTGGAAATAACTCCACAGGAGACACTCAAGTTGCAGATATTTTGGTTTCAAAATGAACTATAGATGTATAATTTTTAAGAAAGATTCTTCTTAATTTAATGTGTTGTATTTTAAATAAACCCTAAAGCCTTCATTTACTGAACAGCTGATATTAAGGTGTGTTCTTGCTGTCTGAATTTGCAAATTGAAATATCAACTTGTTTGTATGAGGTAGAAAGGTTTAGTAGAAATATATAAAAGGAGAGAGTTCTGAGGAAGTAATTGTGCTGAGTAAGTGGAAGTTGTTTTATTTTAATATGCTCAAACAGCTTATGCAGCAATTCTGTAATGGTGTGCAGACAATTTGTACGAGTTAGTCTGTTGTTGCACTCTCATAACTTGCTTCACCTTGTAACTGTATTACCAGTGGCTTTTATTCATCAGCAAGGGGAGCATTAGGCTTCATTAGGCCTCTTAATGAGGAGGAAACAGATATGTATGAGTACAGCATCTAACTGTGGCATGGGGTTTTTCATGGGTCACTTGAATTACAGCACTTCTTTTATCTCCTTTCATCTTACTGCTCTGCCTGAATAAAAACCTGGCGGCTGATGTGCTGACTTGTAGTTTTGGCTAAATCTCCTGATGGTTTCTGTAGTCTACTTTTGTTTTGACCTTTCATGAGATTCCTTTGGGAAGAATGCTCGAATGTCCATCTCCTCATATCCCTCTGCCCTCTCAGCAGGGGAAATTGCAGCACATATGCACCAAGTGCATAGTACCTACATCAAATACACATCTTTGAAAGATGCATGAGAGGACTATCGGAAACAGGCTGGCAAGCACTCAGTGCCCTGGCATGCAGAAGATAAGGTTAAGCATTTTATCTCCAGGAAAAAAGTCTTCAGGCCTGGGGGTAAAATCAGGATAGTTGGTCAAGTCTGCATGCATAATCCATTGTTCATCAATGACAAAATGTGTTGGACTAGCACAGAAAGATATGTGCTACCCAACCCAAAAATGTGGCCCCAGTTTACATCCAGGTGGAAAACATGTTCCCTTTGAATGTAGCAGAAGGGTATCTTGTGCTGAAAGAAGTCAAAATGTGTGGAGCTTAAAAACCTTCAAAGAGCAACACAACCCATCAAACAAAACAAAAAACCCAAACAAAACCATCCAACCAAAAAAACCCCTAAACCACCCTAAAAAACCCATACAAAAAACTCCTGAAACCCCCCTGTAAAGTTTTATATGGATTTAAGGAATGAGAAGAAGACTCCTGTGGTGGAGAAGCTGCACAGGTGGGACTTTTAAGACTAGAGTGTAGACTTCATGAGCATATGGAAAGGAGTTCACACCTCTGCTCCTCTTTCTTGATTAATACTTCTATCCACTTGCTTTAGGAACAGCCTGAATGCTCATTTGACTCATCTATAGATGTAGGTACCCTATTTTGTAATGAAATTAAATGCAACTAAAGTAAATCATAGGATCATGGGATCCTTTGGTTTGAAAGGAGCACCTTCCCCTAGCAGGTTGTTCGGAGCCCCATCCAACCTGGGCCTGGACACCTCCAGGCACCTTCCCACGCCTCCCCTTCCTCCCCCATCCTCAAGCTTGTTTGGCACAGAACTACTTCCATTTGAGAGATTGTCAGACTTGGGGGTTTGATCCACTTTTTGTGTGTCTGTTCTGCACTGTTAGTTTCTGATAGTCATAAGGTCCTGTCCAGTTAGGAAAAAGCCATCTTTAATCCAATACTGTTCCCACAGTCAGTCTGCTGGTGTATGTCCTGTCTGTAAGGACATATGTCAGGACCACAGTTAATTCAGAAGTGCAGTTTTGATCTTGACATCTCCTATTTGTTTGATTTGTTTTCTTTTATTTTTCCCCATGGACCTTAAGGAAGTCTGGTTTTGCCCAAAAACATTCCTACTAAGATGGTATGAAATTAATTGCATCACAAGTTGATACTTCATAGATAATGGTATGCAGATATGTGACATGGACAAATGTTAATCTGTATTTTTTTTTAGCTTTGCTGTGATTTTACATTTGTTTTGGTTTTTATTTGTCACTATGTAAGAGTGCCCCAACTAAGCTACTATATAATGAGATATGCCATGTCTGTTTTGACAACTTTAGCCAAATTCTTATTCTGTGAAATAAAGCTTTTTGCAGAATCACTGTGGGTCCAATAGAGGTGCTCACTGCAAGAATCCTTTAACTTTATACTGCTGCTAAAAGAAAGGCTTTTTTAGTTCAGCTTCTTGAGTGGTAATACAGACCTCTACATGGGTGTCACATTTGTTTCATTGATGCAACCTACTCATGATTGAGATCTCTTCTGTGTAGTATCTCAGCATTTCTGTCCTATCCAGGCTCCTTAACTCTCTCCCTAAAAGTAGTGTTTTGAGAGTAATTTTCCCTTCAATGCAAAATTTAAGATTTTATCATTCATACTGATTTAGAGATACCTCTACAAAGAGTGGTTGTTGTTCTCCCTCTTGTGAAATAGGCTTATTTCTTGCTTTGCCAAAGAAAGTGAACATGAGAAGTTGCATAATGTGCAGCACGCTCCTGTCTGTGTCTTAGACATTTTCTTTTCTCATCCCTGTTTCCAAATGAGAATGTTCATATTGGTGGGACTGCAAATTACACATTTGCAGTGTTTACCATAGAAGGAGTCTTCCTGAGTTTTGTGTGACTTTTTCTGTTTCATCTGAGTGTAGCATGGGTGGCAGGGAACTGCCAGGTGAATTGCCAGGTGAATTGCATGCTGCATTCCATCTACTATCAGCCTTTTTCTTGAACTTGTGCATATGTTCTTCCAGGGAAGCCCTTATCTGTTGGTCACTTATGAAACTTGGCAGCATTGAGATATGTATAGCTGCAACACTGAATCTTCCACTGACTTGTGAAATGTTAGCCTTGAATGCAGCTGCAGGGCAAGCTGCCAGGTGTGGGAGGGCAGTGCTGGAATATCTTGTACTAATACAGAGGAGAGCAAGAAGTACTGGCTTTTAATGGTTCTTGTCACACTGCTAAGGTGGGTCCATATTTTCAGATGAGCTATTGCCTTAGAAATCCAGCCCAAACCAAAAACCAACCAACCAAAGGAACCCAACTCCCAAAGCCCTAGCAAAACAAAGCATCAACCCCCTCCAGTTACCTATCCTTCTCATTTTTGAATTATTTTTTAAGAGATGCTGTGAGTTGCCAGGGAATTTAGAGACACAAAGTAGAGAGTGTAGCCACAGAGCAGAGAAGATGTGTAGGGTTTTAGCAAATAATATAAAATCCTTCTGTTTTTCCAGATACAGGACATGCAAACCTACAGTAATATTATTCCTTCTCTTGTTCTAACTCCTCTTCCTCTGACTGCTATAGGTTAGGGACAGTTCTTTCCCTAGAACAGCTTATAGAGGCAAGTTTGGTGCCTGTAATTATAGCTAGTAGGTTTAGTGACCTTGATGCAGACTTTAAGTTGGACTTGAAGCAAAAGAAGGGCCATCAAACCAAACTCCTCAGATTTTAGGCTGCTCCTACACAGAGGCTGGGTAGTCATCTTTTCTTCCATTAAAGTTCAGAGGAAGTTTTCATAGGCTGCCTGTTCTCTTATCATCACTCACTTTTTATGTGATGTTGTGCATTAGCTAAGTAAGTTCTTGAAGTGAAAAGTGATTTGAAGGAATCAAATCTTTTGTCTTTTGGGCAGCAGATTGGCTGGATGAATCACTGGGGTACGCCAGAACTACTGAGAAGTTTGTTACCTATGTAATTTTGTAATTAATTAGGCTGTTCCTTAGGACTGTATGATGCAAGAAGAGAGCCAAATATTTGGCTGTTGGAAGTGGTGAAAACATTGTGAAAACTATGGTTGCTAAAAGTACCATGTGAAGTCCTTCAAGCCACAATGTTTGTAAAAAGATGAATTGCATTGTTTCCATAATAATGTGAGTTATTTTGCAGATAGGTCTCTAGCCAGTAATTTCCTGCAGTTTTGAAAGCCATGTTGGAAATGCAGTCAGTTTTTGCACATTTTTTGTGTGACTTTTTTTCTGTGTACACTATATTCCTGGATTTTCTGTTGATCATTATTGAGGTAACTAACTGACTGATGCAACAAACTGAGTATTTTTTTTGTTACTTTTTAAAAATTGCAGTTAAGGAGGTTAAAACTACAAGTCATGTAACAAGATTATAAAAGTTTCATCATATCCTAAAGTTCTGGTTTTCATCTTTCACTTTTTGAATTTAACTGTATTATTGGTAAATTGTTTCAATACACTACTTTATTAAAGTAGCTTAAATATTTTGACAGTGTGATGCCTGAACAGACAATATCTCTTGGGATTTTGTTTGTTTGGTTTGCTTTGATATTTTTGCTGTGGTTTTTTGTTTGTTTGTTTTTCCCCCTAAATATTTTTAAATTAATTAAATCCTTGAGGTAATCACTAAATCCTCAACAGAAAATGAATGTTGGAAGTACACATCAATTTGGCAGTTAAGGTCTGTTTCATGCAGGATACAGTTCCAGAGGTACTGCCTCACACTTCTGTTTTTGTTACATGAAAGAACCTCTTCTACTGGTGTATCTGTGAGTGAAATGCAAGCTAGAAATTACATGAGTCATTCATAAAGAAAAATAGCTTCTATATCTTTAAACTGATGTTATAAAAATGTTAGCCTGTTGGCTTTCTTCTTGTCCCTCATCACATTTGGAGAAGAGTAGGGAGAATGGCAGGGAAAGAAAATCACATTTATACTGAATTAAAGTAATCCAGATGCATTCAGGAGAAGTACCTGACCAGGGTAAAATAACATTGCCATTTAGAAGAAGAATGCATTGTTAAATTAAGCAGAAATACTACTTGCAATGTATATAATTTTAAGGCCTTTATTAGTATGAGTGTTCACAAATGCCTTTTGCATAATAAGGTTGTGCATTTCTGGTTGCAGTTAAGTATAATTGCAGACCATCTCAATGAAACAAATTCCTGTTTGGCAGCTGCATCCTCAAGTAATGGTGTAATTTAGTCTAAGCTGTTCTGTGCTTCCGTTCTCTGGAAACAAAGGGGGCTGGTGCAAAATAAAAAGTGTAACTAAATGTTCTTGAACTATTGTGTACCTTGCTTTACACAGGAAGATCTGTTTTGTAAATTTGACTGAACTGCTGCTTTCCTTCTTAACTCTTAATGAAGCTTCATAAAGTACTGCTTTCTGGAGTTTAGTTTCTCAGTATGAGAGAGGCAGCTTAAAAAGTACGTGAATTGAACTTGTATTTCCTAGAGAAAAAGTCAGAAACATAATCAATCATTATTGTCTGGGCAATAAATAAATGTTATCTTTTCTTTCTGTCCACTCTTTAGAAATGTAGTTGCATTGTGGACACAATTTCAGACTTGTTCAGACTCAGTTTCATGAGTGCAGGCTGAAATAGGAATATGTTACACAAGTGTGAGAGTGGAAAGAAGAGGAAGGGAGATCAACATCTTATGTTAGGTCTGAAGAATAAGAAACCTGTGCCTCAAGTTGTGCCTTCTTAAGAATACTAGCAATAAAGTAGGATAGTTGTGCTTCTCCACAACTTCATCTGCTTTCTGCAGTTTAAGGTGTCTTTCTCTTCTACTAGAGAATAGATAAAAGTCTATGCCAAGTTAAATTTAGGATGTGAGTTATATTGAATTGAGATAACTAACTGTCCCAAGAGAACTGAGAACTGAATGAAGGTGGTGGCTTAGTTTCCACAGCTGTCTGGTTCCTTAGTAGACAGAGTCTAAAATAAGGATGCGTTTCTCTGGGGAGTTGAATTTTCTCTCAGATGTATTTTTGCTTGGTAAATACAGCTACTGAGGTTTGTGAACTTGGATGCTGCAACTCATTAGTGTTGAAAAGAAACAAAGGGAAAACCAAAATATTCCTCTCGAAACCTGGAGAAAACTGCTCATCAACATTCACTTTTTTTTTCCCTAGGAGAATTTAGCTAAAACTACTGTGTGGGGAAGTTGGAGTAGTCAAACCTTAAAAGTTTGCAAAAATGTCAGCTAGGTTGCTTACAAAATTCCTTTGCAATTGCACAGAAACTATTCCAATAAAAATGCTGCTTCTTATTTTGCCACTGCATTTGTGTGCTGAACAGTGACTATAAGTAGTGCTGTGGTAAGAGAATAGATTGGGTTAAAAAAAGCAAAGTTGAAGCATGACTTGTCACCTGCCCGGGGAGGTGGTAGAATCACCATCCCTGGATATGTTCAAAAATGGACTGGATGTGGCACTTGGTGCCATGGTTTAGTTGAGGTATTGGGGTTTGGATTGGACTGGATGATCTTGAAGGTCTCTTCCAACTTTGTGATTCTGTGAATTCTGAGATTGAGTTTATGTTGTAATTAAAGACTGGCAGGAAGAGAGCAGCCACAGAGCACTGTTGTAGCCTGGATGTCCTGAGGCCAGGAGACATTTCTGCAAGCTGTTACAAGGCAGGGCTGACACCCTGCAGCGTTTGGTACTGGCCAAAGGCAGCGAGCGATGGCTGGCTGGTCTTCATGGCTGCACAAGTGTCTTCTTCCCAACTGCCTTCTCTCAAAATGAAGATTTTTTTTGCATTGTCTTCTCTGTGTTTTTGGATGTTGATCTGTCATGGACACCTACAGTGTTGAAGGGTTGTGAGGAATGAGGAATGAGCACAAATAATGTGCAATACAGGAGTGAGCTAACTGGCTGAAGAGAGGAAAGAGACAGAGGGATACTGGTAGTTGAAGAGTTAAGTTTTTTGAATTTTATTTTGAGTTAATATCTTTGTAGAGTATATAAGGTTTTTACTGAGAAGGCAATTTGGTGTTAAGTGAAACTTTTAATACAGATTTAGCACTAAGATAAAAAAGGTCATGCCCACTCTACCCCCAAAAAAGAGTAGAGTATCTGCTCAGGGAGAATGTCCTTGCTTAGTGGCGGACTGTTGATAGCACCTGAGTAAGTGACGTTATTGCAAAAAATTTTAAAAAGCACAATAGTTAGGGTTTCATGCTTCTAAAAAGACACAGTTGTCTATAAGTGACTAATTCTTACACTTAAAATATTTTTGAATTATTGAAGCCTTGATTTTTATACATGCTGTAAAATACTCAGCCTGTTTTACATAGTAATTTTAGATATGCACATTCTCTTTTGTGTTTGGCTCATAACCTTAAGGCGTTAAAATGGATCCACCTTTTTTTTTTTTTCCTTCCCCAGAGGAGTACAACATGTTTAGGGGCTGGCCTTTGTCTGTCATGCATTCCCACCATAACAGATTTAGCAAACTGCAGCTGAGAAGTTAGACTAGTTTGTGCTTTGTGCTGCTTGTGCCAGGGAAAAAGCTTTTGTTTTCGCTGAATCACTGGCATGTGGATTACTTTGATGCCAAAAAACATACAGTTTTGCTGCTGTCTGTATTTTCAATGAAAGAATGCAGGCAAGAACAATCAGAAATCCTAAGAAAGAGCTTTCTGTAGAATCTCCACAGAAAGGCAAGGATGCAGGTCCTTGCGAAGTGCAAGGAGAGAGTCCTGTGCTTGTGCTGGTAAGAATTCTTTAAACAAGCTGTCTCTTCCCTTTAATAATTCCTGTCCTTTCTGTCAGTGAAAAACTTCTTAATCTGATGCAGTTGAGAAGTTCCAGCATTCTTACTTGTGAATAATTTGCATTTAGGATTTAGGTTTGATTCTCTGTGGGTTGTCTGCCTTTTTAATTGATTTTTACTGTTCAAGTTTATCAGATATTTGGTTCTCTTTGAGTGTGACTTTGGAATTTGGCTTTCAGACTAGCTGCTTTTCAGTCTCTTCTGTCTGGCACATTTGTACAGCTCTTTGAACCTAGCATGAAAACTACATATGCTTTAATACTCTTTCTAGCACCTCTGTTTTTCAATTGCCCAGGACATCTTCTAATTAATGTATCTTTGAACTTCCTGAACTGTGTGTGTAACAGTTAAATTTTACTTAAATGATCAAAGAACTATCTAAATAATTAATGACTACTACTGTTAAAGTATCTATCTATCTGTTAAAGGAATTATTTTTCAATTCTTTCAATGCAAATTATTTAGGAATTTAAAGTTCTAAAATAGCTTTCAGTGAAGGAAAAGGAACATTTTCTGTCTATGGAGGAAATAATCAAATAAGAACTATTTTATCTGAAACACTGCTAGACACTTAGTTGTGTTGGGACTTTATTAGTACAGCAAGAGAACATAATAAGTGAGCTGCAACAAATCTGCCAACTCTGTTCAAAAGAGAATTGGTAAACTAGCACTTGTATTTCAGTAGAAAGAAGTACTTTGACAGTTCTTACTAAAATTTCAACTTAATTTGGTATTATTTCATTCTTAATTGCTGCTGCTGGTGGTCCTCTCTTTATTTGTCTGACTGCAGTTGAAGTTAGTGGGGTGATCCTCAAATTATAATGTCTCCCCTCCCTCTTATTTGAGCTTCATGCTATGTATTTAAGAATTGAACTAAAACATTTTGGCCATTTGTATTTAGTAATACTCATCTGTAACTTTTGGGGAATTGTTACTGTATATAACTGAAAGCTTACATGTGTGCTAGTAAGACAAACTTTCTTTTCCTTGTCACTGTTTTTTTTTTTGGGTTTTGTTCTATTCAGAGAGTTGTTAGTAGACTGTGGGATTTTTTTGGATGGGTGTGTTCTGATTTCTGGTCCAGATTTTCATCAGTACAATATGAGCTAATCTTCTGTGTGCTTTCCTGCCTTTGGAATGTTTAACTTTATTTAGAATTGTTTTTATTCCCCCATGAATACTCAGAGAGGATATTAGTGTTCCTGCAGATACTTGGAGTACTGCAGCCAATCAGCAAGGCACATGTACTTATTTAAGAAGGAAGAAAAAGTATAACACAATACTGTGTTTACTTATTGCCATTTATTAAGTACCTCTTTATAATAGTATACCTCAAATACTACTTTATTTAATGTTCATGGAATAATACATCTCCAGTGTTTTCTCTAATTTTTTGGATTAACTGCATGCATTCAACACAAAGGTCAATATTTAAAGGGAAGAACATTTAGGTTTTGGATAGGTCACATTAAAAATCTCTTCACAGTCATTTTAGTTACTATTTTGTTCTTAATGTGTTTACATCTATATACACAAATGTATATATAACATAATTATAGATCCCTTTTGTCTAGTTATTGGGCAAAGTTAGAAGTGGTGCAAGTAACCTGCAGCAAGTGTGTTGCCAGGCTCAAAGCAAAAAGTAAGGTGATATGTTTCATTTGACATTGACATTTGCGTCCATTTTTATTTCATTGGGCTGTGATGTTGCAGTAAATTGTTACAGTAAATTTTTACTGGCACAGTGAAGGTAGGTACCTTGTCATTGATGCAGGGTGCAGTGGGGAAATAACTGAGACTGACAAAGTTGCTAGTTGCTGTAACAAATTCTAAACAGCAGAACTTGTTTCCTGGGTTAAAAACCTGGGAATTATATTAGAAAAAAACCTGGGAATTACATTAGATAGCAATCCTCAAAAGCATATGAAACAGTAGGCTTCTGGTTTACTCTAGTAATACTTCTCATTTACTATTGCCTAAAATATTTTTTCAAGTGTGGATGTATTTCTTTTGTGCAAATATGATGTGATTTGCCTAGCACTCAATTTAAGTATTCTTTATAAAGATGGGATAGGATCAGCTATCAGAAAGCAACAGGTTTTTTTTCAATTTATGTCATATTAATTTAATTTTTTTCAACTGTAGTTCACTGAGAGTCTGTTGGAGTACTGAGGGAGCTGGGTATCTATAACTGTAAGACTCACATGTTTTATTGAAACAATGTTATTTGATTGAGTGCTGTGCCAGAATTAACTTTTCCTGATTAGGTGGGTGGGTTCACAGACAGAGTCATCTGCTGCTTTCAGTGCCAGTGTGTCAGTATGTGTGTGCTCCTTTGTGTTCCTGTGATTTGAATTACATTGTGTCATAACTTTGCCCTTGAGGTTAACAAGCGAGAAGAGCCCATGGAAAAAACATTTAGATTTTCCAGGTGGTGCCTCAAAACCCTGCTTGGGATGAGCTGCTGTTGTGCTAGCTCTTGTAGAAGTTACTGGATGAGTGTTCCTGCTGTCCAGCTGCATTTTGATAGTCACAAGTAGTAACTGCTTATCAAAACAGATAATGTTTCTGGGAAGTTGGATCTTTTGGAGGTCATCTTTCTGCTTGGAAACTTGCTGGCAGAATAAAATTTAATAGTTAAAAGTAAGCTCTGGGATACAAATAAATTCTGGAATTAATTTTTAAAACCTCAACCTGGGCAATTTATTTTCTGTTTATTATGGGACAGTAAGATACATGGAGCTGTTACCCATGTTTAGTATTAAATAATCTTACTGCATGTCCACAGTGGCTTTCCTCAGGCCACTATTAAGAAATACATAACACCTATTCATCTATTTATATGCTGCTTCCTGCTAGTGCCTGCAGCTCCATTTTACTCCTTATGGGAACTTGTTAATTTGCAGGTGTATAAGCCAAGCAGGTTTTTATAAGGTAAATTATGTTTTGTAGCAGGAGGCTAACAATATTCAGTGTGTTTAGCCTTACCATCTTTTGTTTTCTGAGAAGAGAATTGGACAATAACAATTGTCTCAATTTAAGCATGCAAGGAAAACATGTCCTGTGGGTTTTTTTCTGTAATGTGTAATGTAGGTAATCACTGAACTCTTAGCTTAAAAATTATTTTATCTGATGAATTTTGATACTGTTTGTCCAAATATATATACTGTATTCTGACAGATTAAAATGCTTGCTGTGTGGGTGTCATACTTCTGTTTTGAAGTATTTCCTATTTCTGATAAGTTTCCATGCTTATAATACTCAGACAATCCCCAAAATGTTATGGCAGAAAATTTGCTCTGTTATCTTTCAGAAATAGAGCATTGGCTGGCTCAGGACCAGCTATGAACACCTATGCTCTTAGCATTTTCCTAGATTACAGAAATAAAAATGTTGTTGGCTGCAGATTAATAGGAAAAGTTAAGCCTTATTGTAAAGACTGACTTTTAGTGCCTATAAATTTGATGTTGCCGTTTTAACTGGGCTGAGTTTTATCTGTGTCTGCTGGTCCATAAATCGTATTTAACAATCGTGTAACTACCCACCATATTTTCTTTTATATTACATGAAGTAATAGACCAGATTTTTTTTTAAGTGTAGAAGAGCCTGAGAGAGAATCTGCTTCCTTGTGCTGTTTTATGTCTGGCTAAACGCCAGTATCAGTGTGTTGTTTATTGTTTTCTTTTTTCATATCTGGTCCAAACTGATAAAACATCCTCTTCCTTTTGAATCTGAAAAATGACTAAGAAAGAAATGAGTAACATTTAGGAGAAACCCAAGGAAGCAAATTCCTCATTAATTTTTACATAAATGATATTTCTGCAAATCAAATACCTCACTGATTAAATAGGAGAAGTCTGTATTTAAGACCTCAGCTCCAGTGAGCTTTAGATTTTTTAAAAACTTCTCATGAGGGAGGATTTTTCTTTTTAATCTTGCATTTACAGCATGCAAACAAAATGTAAGGAAAGCTTATATTCTTTAAAGATTTCTTTTCATGAATTTGATGGTTGTGGTAAACCAGTTCTGTGACTACAGGGCGAAGAGAGGCATTTGCAATTAATTGGATGATTTTGAAAGCTGTATTTTTGGGTTTTGAATTAGCTGTGCTAGACAAGTGTGTGTGTGTGTGTGTGTTTGCATGCCCATGAAATAATTTTAGTTGCATGTTCTTTAAAAGTAATCCCTTTCCTCTGGTTTTGCTGGTAAAATGAGAGAAGCCAGAGCTAGCTTTCTTGTAGTCTTCACCTCTCACCTTCCCAAGAGTATTAACAGGAGGATGGACACAGCTCTTTAGCACCAGGGAGAAGTGGATGAGAGTGCTGAACATGGGCAGCACCATGTCAAAATCCATTACCTCTTGTCATTATATTGCAAAGGTTCCATATTGCAAGAGTTTTATATCTCCTTGGTGTTTCTTGTAGGCAGCTCCTCAGAGCACTGACTCATCCTTCATCTCACAATGGTCAACTGACTCCAGGTCCATTTTCAACCAGCCACCCCACTCTTTTATAGCACTCTTCTTCTTATTGGCTACAGCTGTGGCCTGTTAAAGTCAGGCCTGCTCCTAATCTTTAATAATTGGCTCAGCTGCAACTCCTTAAGAGATAAGATTACTTTCTAGTCTACCTTTGTTTTCTTATATTCTATCCCCCTACAATTACCCATTTGAGATGACAGCTTTCCCTTGCTACCAGGCTGTGGAATTGGGGCTGTGATCTATCCACTTGCTAGTTCAGATAGTAGTGGTCCTGCTTTGTGAGTTTTCTGACAATATTGATCAAGCACGTGTTTATTCTTTCCTTTGGAAAGCTCCCCAGATTGCCGCAAGTGGTCACACAGCATCTGAGCAGCATTTCAGACACAATCTGACGGGAAGGCCCCTGGTTGGAAGGAATTCTCCCCAGCCAGATCACCTCCTAAGCTGTCACAAAAGCTCTGCCTCAGTTGCTGGTCTTTGTGTGAGAAGGCCACTTCTCAGAAATGTGCCACGAGAGAGGGGAAGGGTCCTTCTGGTGTCAGCCCTGCTTTTAATTGCTTTAAGGCAATTGTGAAGCCAAGCCTTTTCAGCTCACTGCAGAGACTGTCTCCACAAATCAAATGGTTCTTCTCTGCACAGTTTAATTTGCAGTATTTATTTTTGCTTCTCCTAAAGGTCAGTCATCCTGCACCACTCTCAAACCGACCTGTCACCATAGCATGTTGTGTGTAATTTCTCATGACAAACTCTTGAGAAGGAGTGGTCACATGGGAAGGGCAAACTTGGCCAAAAGGAGTGACTGGGCCACATTGCTGTAGTAGTCTCTGAACCTTGCTTTAATGTAAGAAAGAATGTAATCCATAGGAGCTCAAGATCAGTGGTTGGCAGGTGGGCATCTTGCTTGCCTGGATAGGTGGAGAGAGACCTGTTACACTGAAAGTGAGAGAAAGGTGAGCAAAGGGTGTTGTGTTTTCTGGCTGATGTGTTGCCTTGTACTTCACTTATAGACCAGTAAAGTTTGAAATGCTCTTTGTATTCTGTTATCTCTCTGTGTTTAAGGAAGAAAATTTGTAAAGGACAGTTATTGCCTTAGTGAAGAGTTGGAAGAGGTGAAGTTACTGCAGTTTATTTGGAATCAGAGCTGGTTATGACAATCTGTTGGAGTGGGGGTGCTCAATCTGAAATTTTGTGAAGGGGTAATTTTGCAGTGTGTAGGAACTGTAGTATGTAGGAAATGTTTCAAATAGTTGGGTGGACAAGGTGTTAAGGAAGTGTGGAGCACATCATTTCATTAGCTTGGGATTCACTGCAGCAGTCTGAGCACTCAAATGCAAACTTGCAACCAAAATATTTTGTGTAAATTAGTACATTAGAGGAAACATAATATTTTCTTAGGTTGTGTGTGCATTATGCTTTTCTGAGCTAAACTGTCCAACCATTTAAGCTGCAGAAGGGTGCATGAACATAAACTTAAGCCTTTTCTGATGGACACTGACATTAGTTCTTGGCTTTGTGATAACTCATGTTCATGAATGACAGGAGAAGATGAGGCAGGAGCTGGGGTTCAGGTGAGAAGCTCTCCAAAGGTGTCAGAGTGCAATATGGAGTGAACTGAGCAGCCTTTCTCCATCTCATCTGAGCAGAAAGATGTCAAACACAGCATAATAATCATGTCTCTTGGAAGTATTGGTCTGTGCTGAGTGTGTTGTTATATAGCGAATGAACTTCTAGTAAATGCTTCCTGTGTGATTGTAAATGGTAGCTGTTTTTCTTAACAAAGCCATATTTTGTTCATATTTTTTGGTAGATTTTTCGAGACTTTGCTTTTTTTTGCCTCTTCAGCTGTTATGCTTTGTTATGCTTCCACATTTTTCTTGCCAATAAAACTACTGTGTGGTACATATGGGGGAATCTCAAATAGCTTTTAAATAGCCTGTGAACTAACCCTGAAAACTTTGGTAACTTTCTCTGACCAAAGCTTTCCTAATTCCTTGACAAACAAATTTATTTGATTTGCTTTTGGATGAGAAAACACCTGTAGGGTTTCTCAGGAATATTATTAATATACTAGTGATTAACAGCAGTTACTGATAAAGATATTTGTTCTGTGTAGGACAATTAGAATTTGGAAGGTTATTGTCATGAGTTATATTAAACAATATGTAAAGTTTATCTTGTCATTTTACCTATAATGATGACAGAAGCTGGTCTTTCTGCTACAATTATCTTTAATTTACCTTGCCTATAAATTAGTACCACTGATCTTGAGAAAGTATAATTTGTAAAGTCTCTTGTAGTTGTTGCTTGAAAAAAAAATGTAATTTTCTGTCAGTTACTGTGATGCTGAATTTTAGTTCAAGCTGGATTACAACCCCATTTTTGCATTAGTTTGCACACTCCAAGGCAGAGCTGCCTTGTTCAGAGCTCTGTCTAAACCTGCTTTGCCATCTGACCACTTAACAGAATGCTTGGCAGGGTGAAGGTTTTTCTCTGTCTGATTGTGCAGGGGCAGCTGTAATGCCTCATTTGTGGAAAGAGGTTTTAATGTGGAATCAATGCACACTTACTGAGGAAAGCTACATGTGCAATTAGGAGGGAAGTAGATGGCCTATGGGAATTTTGAAAAAAAAATAGAAAGAAGGAGGAATGTCAATTAGCCTGCCCCTGCTGCAGGTTACTGCTGAATTAAAATACAGCTCAGTCTTTGAGCCAAGGTTGTTTTCATTCCTCTTAAACCCAAATCAGAGCTTTCTGGGTTGTATCAAGCAAAGGCAACAATCAACATAAGAGACTAGTAATTTTTTTATAATTTTTTTTTGCAGTGAGAATACATATGTGATTATGTTAATAAGCTCTGGTTTACTGGATTTTGTGAAATAGTTCTGAGGCAATCAGCATGCTTGTCTCTAATTGTCACTTGCACTTCCCCATATGGTGTAACATGACAAAGTCTGCATTTTGAATACTGTATGTTTTTGATGTATATGCAATATAATCCTGCCAAGCTTTTAAAGAGTAACTTCTAGAATAAGTCAATAATTGTAATTTTCCCTCAATATACCTGAATTTATTTTGATTTTTTCTTTTTTCCTGTAGGCAAAGCCAAAACTTATAGAACCGATAGACTATGAAAATGTCATTGTTCAGAGGAAAACACAGATTTTGAATGATCCTCTACGTGAGATGCTACTGTTCCCTTATGATGACTTCCAGGTAATTTAATCCACCCTGGTTTTGTTGTGGGGTTTTTTGTTTGTTTGGGGTTGGTTTCATTTTTTACCACAGGTTTTTAGTAGTAGGAGCCATGAGGTGATAACTTCCTATTTCTTTTTTTCTTAACTCTCTTTAGCTCCAAAAATCTGCAGAAAATCTTTGCTGTGGGTCCCATTACCCTGCTTGATTAACTCTTTTGGGTACAGAAGAAATAACACAATTTCCTTATCTGACCATAAGATCTACTTACTGCAACTCAACAATTTTGCTGCCTTTTGAAGTAAATGATCAGTCACTTGTAGATATTCCCCTTCCCTTTCCAATGTAGGAAATGATGTGATGGCTGGTTAAACAAAAAATCAGCTTTCTTTAATTCTTAAACTGATTTTTTCCTCCCATTCTTAATAGTGAAAGACATGAACCTCTTCAAATGCAGTCTGCTACTCTTAGCTGCATCATCCCAGCCTAAACTGTGCTCTAGTAAAATACCCCTTACATAACAGAGTTTCTGACTTGATTAAGCCAGACTGAACCAAGCTTTGGGATAATCTTGTTATATTTTTTTTAATGATGATGTTTATAGAAATATATAGTTTATTTCAGTACACTTCTTAAAAAATCTTCTTGAAGATCTTGTTAGGATAACTACCAAGCATCTTAGACACTGGGGTTGGAGTAAATAGTGAGGAAAGTCTCTTGTCCACATGCCCATACCTGTAATCAAAATGTCTATTTGAAAAGTATACAGACATTTGAACAATCTGTAAACTAACTTTATTTAACCAAGTAGTTGAAGCTAAGTTTGTTTAATGTGGGGAAAGTTGATGATGAGTTGGTATATTTCTACAGAAGGACATCTGAAATCCTATAAATTACATCTTGAATTTGTCATTAATTTTCTCTGGCCTAATAGAGTTTACCTGAATGCAGCTGGACTCTCTTTTTAATACAGTCTGGGGACTTCTTTGATTCTGACACGAATAACTCTACTTGTAGTCTTCCCACTCTCAGCTAAAAAATTTGAGTTTTGGGAAGCTACAGTTATTTAGAGAGGAGTTTGGGCTTCATGTGTTCCCAGCCACACATGGAAGTTTATAGAGTAAAACTTCTTGAAAAGGATGTTGTACTGAGACAAGTTTTGAATATGGAATCTCTCAGTATGATACCCTACACCTGGTGTTGGCTCTGGGACTGAAAACCATGAGCAGGCTACACCACCAAAATTCCCTTCTGCAGTGTGCCTCTTCAGTATCACAGATGAAAAGGAATCCAGGCTACTTCTGCTAAGTGTGCCCTTATCTGATTGACTGGTTCACTTACCAGGGTCATTCCAGTGAGCAGCTCTGAATTATCAATGGAGAGGAAACAAAGCCATCAAGAATATCCTCAGGCATTTTGTCTGAGCAGTCTGGGGCTATGGCTGAAGTGTTTAACTGCTATTTCTACTGACCTCCTGCAATTCTTATCCTCAGGCCTGTATGAATGAAGCTAGTCCATAGCTCAGTCTCATCCTTCAGAAGGAAAGACTGAATTTTGTCATAAATTATGATAGCTTTTGTTTGGATTCTGTGGTCAGATTTTCATCAAGGCAGGCATTAAAGTGTGTGTTACATCAGAAGATTTCCTTCAAGTAGTCACAGTTTTGGAATATAGTCAGTTTTCCTGTTTGTTTATCCCTCATGAGTATAATATCTGAATAAATTTTCTGGGTTTCCCCAGTTTTGGCAGTCTCATTTTATATGTGATTTACATGAAGACAGGTTTGTGCTATCAAACTGTATTATCAAACTTTTATTTCTTTCAAAGACTTGCTGGCACAAACTAACTCCAAATATTTTTGTTGTACACATGACTCTTCTGCACTACTTTGATCTATCTAGCTTGTTTTCAACAACACAAAACATTTAAATCTGTCATTCAATATATTAAGCAAATATTTCCAAGTCAGAGAACAGAAAACTCTTAAGTGCTTATTATTTTTATTTGAAAGCTAAACCTTTTAACCCTGTTCAGTTTTCCATAGCCATATTTACAGGTTTGAAATCACTAGTCATTACACAGTCACCAGTATCATTTGAATAATTAAAAAAAAATTAAGGCATATTTTCTGTATTTACCATTCAGCTTCACATGTATTTTTTAATTCCTCTATCTTAACTTGTGGCTGTCACTCAGTGTATGAGCAGCTCTTGGGTAAGCCATGGCTCAAATGTTTGATACTGGCTTCATCCCCTTCAAGAAAGATTTTAAATAGTGAACTAGAGCATTTAGAACTATCTGTAAACACACTTAGCACTGTTTATAGGTGGAAATGCCTACCATTGTCTAGAAACCTGTTCAAGCTATTTCCTTTCAGAGCATTCAGTTTTTATCTTGCAAAGTTCTTCCTCACACTTAGGTTAAATTGATTACAATGTAAAAACCCTTGCCTGGAAAGGAAGCTCAGCAGGGTTAATTTATAATAACATTAAAAGTGAGGCTATTTTTTTCAGCATGGCCCTAAAACTAGCACTTAAATGGCATGGGAAATACAAATCTTGCAGTACTAGATATGACTTTCAGAATTCTTGGAAGATTACAGAAGAAGATGCATGTTTTCAAAACAGCACCATTGATGATACCACCATTGAATTTATGTTAAAGTTTAAATTATTTAGGGAGAAATAGGAAAGAAATATTTGTGCTTGATTTGGATTTTTTCAGGTAATGCAGTTAGATAACTGAAAGTTAATTTATTAGGGGTGAGAAGCTTGTATTAAAGGAGCACCCATATTAAGTTTTAGTCCATATCAGAAGTGAAAAAGCACAGCAACTGGCTTTTTTGGGATCATATATAGCTTTCCTCTCTTCCTCTGTTTTTCTCTTCCTCAGATTAAAATTGTCTAGTGAGAGAAGGGGGGGAAAAAACAACACAAAAGGGGAAAATAGCTCTTTTTCTGTCAGGTACGACTGTTCTCTGAACATGTTGTCAGAAGCAGCTCTAAGCTCAAATCACTACCAAAGAAACATTTGAGCATGGATGCTCAAAATGCTCAGAAAATGCTCCAGTCTTGGAAAACTGGTAAAGTTTGAAGGATTGTTCCTCAGCCAGCTATCTAGTTACAGGAATCTGTCCAGATTTCCACTTAACTGCATTTGCTGCTGTCCCAAATGTGGTTAGCTGAGGTTATGAAACCTGTTTTCTCTCTTTTTATATATGTTTGATAGCAGTTCATTTACTTTTCATAAGAACATGATTTCTGTTCTGCTTTGTGCAGAGCTTCAAATCCAAAATTTGGCTTGTAATGTTTTTTCTTTCAAGCTTTTTTTTCCTTCATGCTATTATATCTAAATAATAGAAAGATTTGCTTTTTTGTAGTTACCAGAAGAGCTCTTAATCAGCAACTTCATCTCCATATATTGCGTCTTTTTAAATTTACCCCTTGAAGATTGTTTCAGCTGCTTTTCACAAGCTCAAGCTCTGAGTTTTCTGCACTGAATTCACTTATCAGGTTACTCCCTACCTTGTTCTCAACAAATTTATAGGGGCAGACATGTTGTGTTTGGAGACATGTTTTGCTGTTGGCATCCCTGAATTTGCTTTCATTCTTAGTAAGTGAGGTGTCTAAATTTTGTTCATGCTTTGCAGTCTGTTTATTTTTAGCAGCATTTTTATCCTCCTTTTCATTTTGTTGCCTATACAATGTGTTTGTTAGTTATGATGGTAGGACCACTTTTCTGCCACTTGTTGGAACATCTCTATTAATGTTCTCGCTTCTCCCAGTCACAACAATGCTGCCAGATTTTCAAGGCTATCCCTCTTCTATCCTCTTAGTGGGAGCAGCCATCTCCTTTGTAACAGTAAATTATCCATTGGATACTCTTGTGTCCAAGCTTGTGCCTCTTCATGGCTGCCTGTGAATTTCTCACCTGACTTTCAGTAATTTGCTCAATAATGAAATGGCTTCATAACAAAATAGCATCAGTTTAAAACAGGCCACCTCCATGGTGGTGGTCACGTTGAAGTCGTATGCTCAATGACTGCAAAATTGGGGATGTTTATCTTAATTGCACAGTGAGTAAAGAAACCTTAACCCAAACAGTACTAGTGTGTACTTGGCAATAAGTCACCCTTTATCTAAATACTGTGCTTTTTTTCCTTTCAAAATACATAAGTTTTGCATACTACCTCAATTTTTAAAGGAAATCATAAAACCATAGATGGATTTGGGTGGGAAGCAACCTTAAAGATCATCTGGTTCTAACTCCCTGGCATGGGCAAGAACACCTTCCATTAGATCAGATTGCTCAGACCCTTGTCCAACCTGGCCTTGAACATCTCCAGGGATGGAGCATCCACAGCTTCTCTGGGCAGCCTGTTCCAGTACCTCATCACCCTCACAGTAAAGAACTTTATCCTAATATCTCATCTGAACTGCTTTCTTTCAGTTTGAATCCATTCCCCTTCGTCCTGTCAAATGATGCAAATTCAGGCTAAATTTGCTTGTAGCAAATAAAATGTGAGTGCATTCCTACCCATATTAAATTTGTCTTTGCAGAGTTATGACAGTGTTATTTTGAAGGCAGCTTGGTGCTTTAGCTTAGACATCATTTCACCTTTGTTATTTCTGGGTTTGAGCCATTTGGATTTTACACACTTTCACTTAAAGCTCTCAGCTTTAATTTAATGCAAGTTAAGTACTTCTGAAAATAGATCTTGTGCCAACTTTGCAGAAGTAAAACTAAATCCAGGTCATTCTATGAGAAGGCACATCTTCAGTAGAGGAAAAGCAAAAAAAAAATCCAACTAATGTCCTTATTTTAGAGAGCACAAATTAAACTCCTCAAATAACTAATTTTGAAATGTTCCAAGTAATTTCTCTATTACTTTTTCCTATTCAAATCTCTTTGGTGTTTTTCCTTAAGACTTTAGCCAACTGTTCTAAATCAATTTAGTTTGGAAATTACTTTATAATACAGGTTCTGACACCTCCCATACAAAGGATCTGACACTTCCCATGCAAAGGTGAAGTCACTTCTGACACATGGTTATTTTAAGGCCAGGATCTCACAGCTTGCCATCTTTTCCATTGAGTCTTTTAAAACAGTTTCTGTCTCTGCATCTGGAGCATGAGCTTCTGTGGTAAGTCTCACTGGCAAACACAACCTTGGGGCAGAAAGAGCATTCATTGCAGTCTGCTCTCCTTGTGGACACGTTCACTATCTACATTCCATCAAGTTTTGGGTAGTGAGGACTCCTTGGTTGACTTGGGAAAATGTTCTTGCTGCTGTTCTCTGTTCTGAGACCTCAACACACCCTAAATCCCTGGGACTCAGTCAGGAAGTTGTGTCACTAAAAATCTGTTCACTGTGTGCCTCAGTAAGTGCGTGTGAGTCCTGGCTCGTGTTAGAAGTGGCCTTCCTTAGTTTTGACAGCTGACTAATTGAAAGGGTTTTTAAATTTTCTTTGAGAGCATGAGACAAACACTTTATGGTTCCTGAGGCTACCGTAAATCAAATGATCACTCATACCTAGAGAGCTGAAAAGTTTCATTTCTACAGAACAGTTCAGCCAATGTAGTTGTGAAGAGAGTTTGTTGAGAAAACAATCCTTCCTTCTCTAATTTTTATTTTGGAATATAATGTGTATTTATGTGCATGCTTTCTTATAGAATATTGTGGTGCTGCTTAAGTAATTATTTTTAGGAGTTTGCTCTAAATCAGAGTACCTTACTCATTGCATTTCCTGGCTCTTTGACACACTACTGCAGCTGATGGATGTGCTGAGAAGGAGACAAATGCATTAAGACAATTACTAATATGAACAAATTGACAAGTCAGATGCTTCTGGTTTGTCACTGATATCGAGACAGTACTAAGACAAAAATCTTATTATGTGAGAACAACTAGAAAAAAAGCCCCTAATATTGTATTGAAAGTTGTCTAGCAGCGTAACTGCAGCAGACATTTTAAAAGTATGTTCAGCAACTTCAATTTTACCAAATTATGCTACGGTGTTAATTTGATTGACGAGTTCATGAGTTTCCCGTGAAAAGTGCCTGGTAAGATACCACCTCAGTCTCTGTTTTTTCTTAAAATAATATTTTTTTAGGAAAGCACAATATAACTGTATGCTTGTAGAATATATATAAATACTGCATGTAATATTTATACATTATACAAAGTATAAATAATTTCTCATAAAATATCAGACTATTTCATTGGAATAGTATCTAGAAATTCTGGTCTTAAGGAAGTTTCTATTCTTAATAGAAGTTTTTATTTCCATAGCTTGTGAAAATGAATACTTAATATGATTTGAAGATGTTTCTAGAATTAAGAAAACTCCATTTTTAAAAGCTGTTAGCATATAAATATGTATCTTCTTGCAGTTTGGTTTTTTTTGTCTTTTAACTGTAGTTTGCCGGGTTTATTGGTCCCATGAAATATTTTGGGGTTTGTGGTGTTTGCTTTTAATATCTCCCCACCTCTCCCGCCCAAGAAATCAGCACTGTCACTTTTAGTGCTCTAGACTAGATGAATGAATTGACCATGACTATGGGATTTTTTTTCCTTTTCAATCTTTACTGTAATTGAATGTTCTTACTTAAATGCCCTCCCCAGTTAATGGAGTGAGCCTTTGGTAATGACCAAGATAATCAATCACCTTATGGATCAGACTCTCAACAGAGATAAGTTAAGCTAATGTACTTATGCACCCTTTGTTTTTCAATATAACATGGGGAGCTTTTTCTTGTCACATTTTTATCTGATCCTTCCTGGATGTGTGGAGTCCTGTAACTAACAGGTGAGGGACCACAAGCCCCTTCCAGGCCCTGGCTGTGTAAAACTCTGTTGCTCACCTTTGATGGCCTAAGCTGTGAGATTCCTTTCCACATAGTGCAAAAACAACTTCTATTGCTATGTGGTTATTTTCATTTGTGATCCAGAAGATTTTGTTAAGTTTTCATCTTTTTCACTTTACAAATGTAAAGTATCCTAAGGCTTACTTCAGCACGGGTCTGAGAAGCAGAATTTCATAGTCACAGAGATATTTCCTGCTCTCTGGCAGCCTTCCTGTGCCTCTCTGAGTTCTGACATAGGATAGAAATAAGTTCTGACTTGATAGGCTGAAATATGTATTTACTTCAGTGATCCACACCTTCTGTCTAAACCTGCATTTAAACAGTGCTAGTCTCATTTTTTATCACTTGAGATCTGCAGTTCAATTATTCTTTTATTTTGGTATGGTTTTCTTACCTTCCTTGAATGAAAGTATTTATGTGCAGTAATAACACTACCTTAATGTTTGTCTTCAGAATGTTTGAGTCATGTTGTCACGGTGGAATTATTTTTTTCTAATATTTTCTTCCGCACGTTGGCAATGTAGTGGAATAAACTGTCCTATGGCATCTATTCCTCACTGATTCCAGTCTTACTCTTATTGTGAAAGAAGGAACATGTCACTTGAATGAAAGAAAATTCTCACTAATTGGCTATTCTGAAACATCATATTCATAGGATGTTTTCTGCTGAGCTTTTCTTCATTGTAGTGGTGTAACTGAGCGTGGCCATAGTGTGTCATCTCCCCTTTAATTGCAATTTTCATTAACTGCTTTTGTTGTTCATCAGACAGCATTATTGCAGCGGCAGAGTCGATACATTCGGTCAACAGTTCCTGAAAATGCAGAGAAAGAAGCTCAGAGCCTGTTTGTAACTGAGGTAATACTGCAGTTGCATGTGACTGTGCGCAATAACAATATTAATCCTGACTTGCTTTTCTTCTTCTTCTTCATTTACCATTTAAAACAAACACAAAAATAAGCCCTGGAAAAAGAACTAAAGATTTATTGCCACTTGTCAATTATTTCAAGGCAGAATTTCCAGGAAAACCCAGTATTAAAACCCAGTATTTTTTTCCATTGGTGGCTGGAAAAGAAGTTTTACGGGATAGATTTTAATTCTTTTGTTTGCGTCATTGGCTTTTGCAGATGGTTCTCCTCCACTTCATTATGCTTTTGGCTTTTCCAGATGAACGTGGGTGATTTCAATGCATAATATTGGATCTACAATAAATCTGGAATGAATCACTGGGACTTGTTTTTTCTGATAAAGTCTCTCACACTAGCTATTCTTACTTTGTTTCAAATAATCTTGTACAGATTGCTGGAACAGAACTGTACAAGATACAACAGTATCCAGAACTGTAACACTTCTGGAGGCCAAAATTCATTATGACTGTTCAACTTGTATGCTATATGTAGAAAAAATGTCCTCAACCCTAAAGTTTCTCAGAACTGTTTGCTTAGGTTGGCATTCCTTTGGTTTTGTGAGACTGTTCTTCATTTATTGTCTTGTTGAGGCCTTTAAGGAATTAAAGGTTCAATTGTTTTTCCTTTTTTTTTGTGTGTTTTCTACTGATATGTTTTAAGCTGATATTTTAACATCTGAAACAAGTAAATGTCTGTTGTAACTCTAATAAAACTGAAGGAGTCCACATAGCTGAATGTACATCAAAGTGTTTTATCCACACTGATAAATACCCTTAATACCTAACCTAAACATTTCTGAGATAAATTTGAAGAGGATAGACAAGAGGAGGAAGGAGTGTTAGAGGTAATTCATAGAGTTTAATGAGTTTCTGCTGAAACAATTGCTTGGCAAGTATTAAACTGGTGTTTTGAAATACAAAGAAAATATTTACGATTTATTGGATGTTGTGTTTGTGTATGTGTAGGTTTATTGTGTTGCATAAAATTTTGTATGGAATGGTTTCTGTCAACAGATTTTGTCAATTTTATGTTACTTTGTTCAAAGCCAAGATAAATCAGTACTTTTATGTTGTAACAATATGGGTGGAGTAAAGTGGTATTTCCTGTGATCTAGATCAGAACTTAATGACATAATTGCTTTTCAACCACTGCAAGCATGCAGTCTAAATTTAAGTATTAATTAAATTGCACTGGAAGTATAAATTCAGGAAAATATGTTTTTGGCTTTCTGTATCACTATGTGCACAATTGAACATTCTATTTTAATAAGGTATCTGTTTTTGTGCTGAGCTGTCTTTGGGCTCAGTCATGTTTTCAGCTTCAGCTGAGTTTTCTAAAGACTTGGCCATGTTTTCAGCTTCAGCAAAATGCTGGTTTAACTTTCTGGACAACTGAAGATGGTTAATCCAGATGCTGAGTGCATTCATCATTTTCTGCTTTTATTAAATACATGTCTAGCATGGATCATAACATTCCATTGAAACATATAACTTGTTCCAAAAACCTATATTGCATTAGACTATTGCAAAAGAAAGGAAGTGTACGGAATTTTCAGAGATTGATATGTAACCATAATAGTTCATAAACAGACATATCTTAAGAGATTTTCTTGTCCTGTGCCTATTGAATGCCTTTAATCCTCTTCCAGTTAATATTGATACTTGGTTTTCATTTAAACAGTGCATCAAAACCTACAATTCAGACTGGCATATTGTTAACTATAGATATGAAGATTACTCAGGAGAGTTTCGACAGCTTCCAAAGTAAGTATGTTAAGTAGTTTGTTTAGTGGTATGATAAATTGAAATTGTGGAGGAATTTTGCATTTAATATAGACTTATTTATTTGAGAAGTATGATATGTATAATATCTAAACTGAAATATGCTATATCCATGTTTAATGGTCAGAGATGATAAAGACTTGTTGGATGGAATTGATGAACTTGAATGTGTAATATCATGCTAAACCATTTGCTGGGAAGGTACTGTCATAACATTGGCTTGTTAACAGGGAAGTGAAAGCAAGACATTGTATCATTGACAATGTGACTTTAAGTAAGATAACTGAACAGGCTAATGTTTAGATGAACCTAAAATGGTAATATCCTGTTTTCATTGTTTCAAAGACAGCTTTTGGAACTCCTTTAGGAGCTTGGGGAATAGAACCTAACTGAGATGTTTGGAGCAGGTTTTCACAAGGATGATTCAAAGTACAAGCCTAGCCAACATCTGCTACAAACTTTCTAAACCATCTGCTAGAGAAATGTTTTCCCACTTTTTCAAAATTTTGTAGGAAGAGTATAGAGATTAGAACCTTAATTCAGAATGTCTAAGAGTAGCTAAATACCCTGAATGCCCCAGCTCTGGAAGATCTGTGTCTTCCCTGATTGCTCTCCTGCATCTATCAGCTAAGAAATAGTTGCCTTGCCCTCTGGGGAGTTCTGATCTTCTCGCAGGTTTTGTACAAGGCAGGACCTGGTTTTCACTTGCCCTGAACAGAAACCACAATAGGAATTTTAAAAAGTGCATTGTCCTGCAAGGAGCCAGTAGTTGCAGGTATGAATTCTTACTGATAAGATATTAGGAGTGCAGTGAATGAGAAGGCATCTGTTCTCTTCAGTTACACTTCAGCACAGTAACAAGCAGAACAAAAAGGACATGGCTGCCAGATGTACAAATGAGGAAAATTGCTTTCTAAGAAGTAGAATTAATGAAAATTACGTGCTTTTACCTAGTCATTCTTGTGCTTTTTCCTCTTAAGTAGGAAAAGAACATCTAAATTTTTGCATCAATAAAATATGTAATTAATCACAAAGTTCCTAGTACTTCAGAAGCTTTTTCTTTCTCTTGTAGTAAAGGGACAAAGCCAGACAAGCTTCCTGTTCATTTATATGAAGTGGATGAAGAAGCAGATAAAGATGAGGTGAGATAATAGCAATTCCTTACTTTCTGTGGTTTTCATTAAGGAATGTTGGGTGTGTAGTGGTTGTGAGTTTGGTTAAGTGTTGATGTCAGTACATGAAAACAGAGATTAGCTTGAACCACCTTATTGGGAAACAAATCAGTTATTTTTCTTGTCTCCTTTCAAATAACCTTGTTCTCTGGAGATCTGTCAGGTGAGCTAGAAAAAGTTTTGACAGATAATAAAATTGAAGTTTTAGTACTTGGTGACATATAATCCTTCAGCTGTCATAAAATCTGTTTTATACTGTGTCTATGTAGGCAGGTTCCCAGAGGGAAGTGTTTCCTGCAGTTTAATCATGGAATTGAATAAAATCATAGGTGAATCTGTTCCAGCACAGCAACAGCACACACACTTCAGCATGCATGACAGATAGCATACAGTGTGAGCTAAAATCAATTCATCACAAATATGAGCACAGGATAAGACTTGAGGAGCTGTCATGGAAACAAAGGCTTTAAAAATTGACTAAAACTCCTAGATACGTTCTCTGGTGTTGTTGGCTTAGGGAAAGGAGAGATGTATAGCATCAAGCAATTTTCAAGTATATTTAGAATGCCAAAGACTTTTTTTTTTCAGCAACTGCCTCTGTTATTTTCGTGATTTATTTATTTTTTACTACACCCTGTTCCAAAACATGTTTTTAAATGCTGCTGTTACCTTTTCTTACAGTTACTTGAACTCTTCCATCTCAAACAAGAATGAAAATAAAATATTTTTTCTTCTTTGTTTTTTTTTTTTTTACCTCTTGGCAATTACTTTGCTTCTAAATTCCTCAGAATTGCTCAGAACTGCTGCATATGAAATGAAAGGATTAAATGTGAAGAAGTTGTTTGGGGAATTCATCTGAGTAGATAGATTCCCAAGCAGAGAGTCCCAGGCTGATATTTATCCAGCACTGCTATTAATCTGCACTGTGATATTTGGACAAATGACTTTATGCATCTATATCCAAAACCTCATATTTGTAGGATGGGAATAATTATGATTACTATTATACTGACATTTAAAAGACTTAGCATTATTTACTGTGATAATATTTCTGACAACAGAAGTGTATTAGAAAACAGTGAGTTAAACACTAAAAATTAAATGGATGTATAATTTACTATAATTCTTACCAGGAAATACATTATGGGTTGAGTTAGTTAAACATTGAAAAACTATTATTTGGCTATTAGCAGGTAGTATGTGTTTCATTAGGAAATATAGGTAGAGAGGAGAGCCTGTGTCCTGCAAGAACAGGCAGGAACAGCGTGTCTCTTTCAGAAGTACAGTCACTAGAGGAGAGCTCTGCTGCTCTTTGAGGAACTTAGAAAATAAACACAAGAAAAGGACATGCTGGGAGGAAGAGGGAAGTTAGTGGTACAATAGAGTGGGGGAACATAAATTCTTTCATCAAGGGAAGACTTAATGCCAGAGGTGTTTGTTTCAGACATGAATATCTTTCTATGCCAAAAAGCACAGATGCAAACCTTAGATTGAAAGTTGTTTGGTCCTTTTGTTTTGCTTTTGTTTGTGTTTGAAGAAAGCTGATTTATTAAGAGAATCATAGAAAACAAAAAGCTAAAAGTGATTAAAAATTGCAGGAAAATCAGATAAATATTAGTTTAATCACACATCATTAAAAAGGAGAAAATTACCTTTGCAAAATTAATTCAGGCTATCAAGCCATCAGGTTGATGTTTGCAAATGGAATTTTTCAATCCAGTATGGGATCAAGATATGGGATTGTTTTTGTTGAAACAGTTGCTGTTGAAGTAAACTTTGGAGCCAAGTTTGTGGGAAAGATCACTTTAAAAAGTGCAGCACAGTGTGCAGCAGCAATGATAAAAGTGAGGAAATTACCTTACCAGTTGGAAACAGGAAGCATGTTTTCAGTGTGAGAGTGGTGTGTTAACAACTGGGTCCTGGGTTCCTTTGTATGAGCAGATGGTCAGCTGGAAAGATTCAGTAGCTTTTTGGCTCTCCAGGCAGGAATTCTGCCTGACAGAAGAAATGCTGTAACTAGAGGGGCCCAAATGACGCTCAGTTCTATTGCTAGAGAACAGCATGCAGCTCAACAGAGCTGGGAAATGTGCACCTCAGAGACTGGGAACTGGAGTCTTAATAGAGCTAAATCTTTATTTTTGTTAACTCAGGTCATCAATGAATTTTAGTAATTTGAGGTGACCCTATGCATGGTTTGTGCAATTGCAGAAAAGCATTCGCTGTTTTGTGCCAGGTTTTGGCAATAACTCATCATCTACTCATGGCCTTACACTTGTAAAGGTGATTTAAACCCACCCTTTCCTTGGGGATAACTCATGCCAGGGGAGGTGAAGAGTCATATAGAGTCATATTTGGAAACCCAGTGTTTTAAGTTGTGTCTGTATCTTTATTCTTCTAGAAGAAAAATAATAGAAGAACAATGGAGGCTAATGACTTGAAAATATGGAAAAATGATAACTGTGTTGCTTGGACAGTGAGACTCTTTGGGGCACATGAAAATTTACTGAGTATTTCTGGTCTATGCCTTTGGGCCATTATATCAGATGCTCCGATGGTTGATGACCATGTCATCTTTACTGGGCCTAACTTCAATAGTCCCAAGCTGACAGTAAATTTTAAAAGGTCAGATTGATGCATCTTTTGCCTTCTGCTCACAGTTTTTTGAAGTTCACATGTGTATATGCTTACGAATATGCAAGCTAGACAGACTAAATAATCTGTAAATAAATTACCTAGTAACATTTTACAGAATGTTCCTTGATTCAGTTCCAGAAAGAAATTAATGTTATTCCAAGATTTGGTTAAATGTTCAGTTGTTGAACTAGTGACTCTCTCCCCTTATATAATCAGGTTGCATGTTTTCTTTAACAGCCAAAAAAAGGAATTAGAAAAATACTTGAGGTAGTCGAGGATGTTTTGTGATTTTGTTTTCAGCTGGATGCTCAGCTAATTCTGAATATTTCAGTAAAAAAAAATTACCAGGAGTATTTCTCCTTTATATGGATGAAAATTCTCCTACATGTCTAATTCATTAGTAGTTTTGTTTCAAAATTGCCTGTACCATCTGGGAACCATGGTAACACCAGCTTCATAGTACTCTAAAAGATTACTTGGAACTGGTGATTTAATATTTATTCTGTGGCAGTTTTAAATCTGTCTTTTTGATCTGTTTTGATTGCAGAGGGCTGCATTTTGGTAGTTGTTAACATCCTAAGGTTTTAGATGCAGTCATTCAGTTCCCTCCCCTGGCAGATGGATGTGGGGTATAGGCAGTGGGTGTGATGTGTGATGCTTGCATTGGATCTGCTGTTTGTGAACTTGCCATCACTGCCAAGTTCAGTCTTGTTCTCTCTGCAGAGCTTTGATTCTGATCTGTAAAAGGGCAGACCTAATTCAAGAATTAATTCTCTAAATTTTTAAGAAAGTAATATCTTTGAAGTACTGTATGTAAAGCAAAATGGTTTGAAAATCTTGATTGAAGTTTTGGATAAGCATGTGTTTGCATTGTTCTTTTTGGCAATAGAAATTGGTGAAAATTCTTGCACTCTATGGAAAAGGTTACAAGGTAAATGTAAGCAAATGTTTTAAGTTTTGACTCGTTAAGTTTGCTCGTTCCCCTGTTTCATTGGGATTTGTCTTGACTAACATGTAGCTATCTATAGGCTGGATTTGCTGTAGATAAAGCCTGTAGAAGTGGCCAGATTACATAGTAAAAGTTAGATGAGGTCAATCTCATGCCAGGTCTTTAAATAAAATAGTGGAAAAGCTATAGAATTTCTTCAGGGACTCATGGTACATTATTATCATTATGTTATGGCCATAGTTATTCCAACTTCTAAAATTACTTCTGAAATTACTGAAAAATACTACATGGACTGTGATGCAAACACTTACCTTTTTTTTTTTCTTCTTTTTTTCTTTCTTCATTTCCCTGTATTACTTTCTTCATGTCCAGGATGCAGCATCTCTTGGGTCTCAGAAGGGTGGAATAACAAAACAAGGATGGCTGTACAAAGGCAACATGAACAGTGCAATCAGTGTGACAATGAGAGTAAGTTTAAGAATATCTTACATATAACAAAAACCTGAGCACTGATATTCAATATCCCTGGGCCTTGGAGAGGTCAATCTGTGCTTTAGTTCTAAAAAACATTGTATGAAAAGAAAGAGGAAAGCTTGTATGTACTTCATGTATATGAAACCTTGCTTTTATCTTATGTAGATCAGAAGAAAAAAAGACCTGAAAAATCCAGTATGTGGGAGGAGTTACATTTTCCTAACTGTACCCTGGTGTGATTTTAGTGGAAAAGGGACTGTGTAATATTGATGAGGGTTTACTTGTTTGTATTTTATGTAAAACTATGATTTTTTTAATATGCCTCTTATGTATATTATAGAGTCAGTTTTAAATACCTTTCAATAGGTCAAAAATACTGTCAAATGGTATTGTACAGTCTTGCTGCAGATATCATAACTTATTTATTTTAATTAATGGTTTCTGTTTTCTTTTCTGCAGATACTGATTATGTTATCTATAAATAAAAACTTATTTTCTATTACCTACTATGTAAATAGCACTTTTGAGTATACAATGTGAAGCTAATTGATACTTGTGTTGTCACTGTTCTTCCCTCCTTTCTTTTCACTAGTCATTTAAAAGAAGATTTTTCCACTTAATCCAGCTTGGTGATGGATCCTATAATCTCAATTTCTACAAAGATGAAAAAATATCAAAAGAACCTAAAGGATCAATATTTCTAGATTCATGCATGGGAGTGGTTCAGGTAATTATTCTCCTGTTTGCCAATTAATTTGATATTTATTAGCAAGTGAAATTTTATTTAAAATATAGATTAGTGTTGTTGAATGTAGATAAGTACCTATTATGCAGGGAAACAAGTTGACAGGCTGCATCTTGCCAAAGCAGTGAACAAGATTTCAAAGGGCAGGAGGCTGAATTTTTGAAATCTTTCTGAAAAGAACATAAATTACTGGTTGATGTCAAGTATTTAGCAAACCAAATTCTAAGGCAAATGCACAAAGAACCCCAAACTTGGCAAGTAATGACAGCATAAAATTGAAGTTTATTTCAGTTAGATTTTGTGCTTGCATGAGCTGTAAAATGTTTTTCATAGCTTCTTGTGTGGGATTTTTGTTGCGGGAGTTGTATTGAATTCAAACACCCTTCCAGATGCTTTCGTTTGACCTTTCTAATGTTACTTTTTTGTGCTTTTTTTATTTTGAAAAGTTAAGGGCTTGGTAAAATGTTTGTCAGTAGCAAGTGCCAAAGAAAAGATTGTTTTTCATTTTTTTTGTGATTCTGTTATATATTTATAGTACAGCATGTAACTGTTCTGTTAGGCACAGCATACCTGGAAAAACCCCATGGCTCTTAGGGTTTTTTTTAACTTGTACAATAAATAAAGAAATAGGCAAAGTTTAATGAAAATATGTTGCTTAAATAATATTTTTGTAACATAAAGTTGTTTGGAGATTTACACAAGGAGATAAAACAGCTTTACAGAGGATTTTATCCACCCAAATATTGCAATATTGTCTTTTGGATACACATTTAATAGGTAACTTCTATTAAAATCTTATAACTGTAATAAATTTTATCATATTGCAAGTTATATATATAATTTTACAGGAAATATTTTGCCTTAGAAATACAATTCTGGCCAGCTCCACTGAAGTGAATTTAATTTGTGTTTTTAAAACAAGCCAACAAACACAAAAGTGGTTCCTAAACCACTCAATAGGTCTCATCAATAAATACAAATACTGATGGAGGGTGCAAAGAGGACAGAGCCAGGCTCTGCTCAGTGCTGCCCAGTGACAGGGCTGGAGGCAATGGGCACAACCTGAACCACTGGAGGATCCCTCTGAACATCAGGGGACACTTTTTCACTGTGGGGGTGACCAAGCACTGGCACAGGTTGCCCAGAGAGGTTTGGAGTCTCCATCCTTGGAGATGTTCAAAAGCTCCCTGGCCACGATCCTGTGCTAAATGGCTCTAATTGCTGTGCTTGAGGAGGGAGTGTTGGATGAAATGACGACCAGAGGCCCCTTCTAACATCTAACTGTTCTCTCATTATGGGATTTAAAACCTGAAAATCTCTTTTCCTCACACATGCTTTCATGCTGTTCCATACTTTCTGTTCTGGTAGTTCAATCCAATTAACCTCAAGTTTCCTCAGACTCTGCCAGAAGCTTGCTTTTTAAAACAAACAACGTATTACTGTTTCTTTTGTTCTTCTGCAAGTAGGGCTGATACAGTCATCTCTAAGTAAAAGTGTACTTTGGATGCTTTAAAATTTATAGTTGGCTAAGTCTCTAGTGCTGTACTGTATTGTACAGTACCCTTGGTGATCATCTTGGTACCTGGTCTTCAAAACTGCGTGTAAAAATTTGAGACTAGTTATGAATTAGCATCATGTGCAAAGTCAAAACCATTTAATGTTCACTTCCAAGAAGCCAAGTAGTTATTCAGTGGCTAGAATAAAGGGGTTTGGAAATAACTCTTTTCTTCACTTGAATTTTTGGTGAGGAGCAAGTAAAAAAAGCAGATTTAAACTATCAAATATTGTCCCAATTTCAGACATGTAGTTTTATTGTCTTATGTCTTGTATCCTTTCTGGCAAACCATATTGTTTTACTGTTGGTGTTGAATTAGCATTTAAAAACTCATATGGGAAAAAAAATGGTATCTACACAGTAGAAATTGCACTTCCATTTAACAGAAGAGGAAAACAAAGGAAAAAAAGACCCAGCCATCTTACTTTGAAGTAGTCTGATGTGGAATTCGTAGGAATGGTTTTTCTCAGGTAGTTATGCTTACAAGATTTTGTTCTTGGAATGAGACTCCTTGTTTCAGAGTCAGTCTTTTCAGTGAGGGGAGGTTAGTTCCTATTGCATTGCTATGACACTCCCCTGGTCTGAGTTCATTCAGTGCATTTGCTTACTTACTTTTTCAAAGACTGTAGATGCCTGAGAGAAAAATACTGACTTCACTTACAGGCCTGAAGTTAGACCAGAATATGCTGCTTCATCAGAACTTGTATCAAGAGGAATGCTAAATTTGTGCAATAGCAGGGTTTTTATTTGGTTGGGGTATTTGTTTTGGGTGGATTTCTTTTTTTCCCCCAAACTTTAATGAAGAAACTGGAATTCCTGGAATTCTGTTTGGTGTTTTCAGATTTGGTTTTGTTTTGTTGGGGGTTTTGTTTTAGTACTAAATTCTATAGAGACTTTTCTGATCAGAGATGAGTAACACATAATATATGCAGTGTATCTATTCACACATTCAGCCACATGTGTAGGTATGGTTGCTCTAATTCAGTGTTTTGTGAAATCTGAGATCTGTGACATCTACTGCCTGTGTCAAGCTTTTATACTGTCAAACACAGAGGTTACTTTTCTCAGAGTTTTTCATTTATTTCAGCACTGACTTCAACTGGTAAGATTGCCTTAGGGCTGTCTGAAATCTGCACTTTTGTTTGTATGCTTGACAGAAACTCAGCTTTGGTAGAAAGCTGACTGTTTTGTCAACATGTAGTTAATCGAAGAATCAGAGATAAAAATGAAACTAATATGTAATTTGGCATTTCATTTAACTTAAACAAAAAAATTCCCCAACCATTAATTCTGCCTTACTGTTTATTTTAGTGTTTTTCTAGTGCATTATCAATTTGTAAAACTAAGTTGATGATAATATAGAATTTTCATGTAAGACTTCTGAATTCATTCCCAGAAACATGAGTCAGACTAAGTAGCATTTGAAACCCTGGTTTAAATTGTGTGGAGAAGGATGACAGAAATGGTTGAGGAAAAAAGGAGGAACTGATTCACAACTTTATGTATATCTATATGACTAACAGTATTGGGGCATTTGGGGTTATGTTGGTTATAATTTTACCTCCAGTATAAAATCCCAGTCTGCAAACAGTTGTCACTCAAATATAATAGTCTTTCATGCTTTTTGTTTTCTTTTGTTTTTTCAGTAGACCTTAATTAGCTTCATTTCTAGGTGATCTGAAGTACGTAAAGATTTGGAAATGGGATCTTTTGGGTTTTTATAAAATGATTGCAAGCAGAATGATGACTGGAAACTGGAATACAGGCTGTTCTCCTTCCTACTTGCACTTGTTGCAGTGCTGTGGATAACTTCAAAAGGTCAAATGTCAGAGCAAAAAAGTGTCATTATGACACATTTTTTCAAAATATCAAACTGTATTTTTGTATAGAGTATCTGAAATATGTGCAACTTCCTTTGATAGTGGTTAGACAGCATGTGAAGTGCTACACAGGTCTTTTATTTTCTTATAGAACAATAAAGTCAGACGTTTCGCATTTGAGCTCAAGATGCAAGACAAGAGTAGTTTCCTTTTAGCTGCAGACAGTGAACTTGAAATGGAGGAGTGGATAAACACTCTGAACAAAATCCTTCAGCTTAACTTTGAGGCTGCAATGCAAGAAAAAAGAAATGGCGAGTCCCACGAAGGTAAGCAGGGTTTTCAGCAAGGCTAATGTTATGTGACCATGTCTCCTTACATGCATTTTGGAAACAAGGGCTTTCATGTGGCAAAATATTTTTTGTTTGTTTTCTTTGGGCATAAAAATTGCAGGCATTTTTACTGTCCAATTCAACTGATGAGCATTTTAACCTTTTGGGCATTAAAACAGTACTGTTCTGTATTGATTCCAGTTGAGTCAAGTCCACAAGATAATTCTGAGACTGATTAAGTCTAGAAAAGTAGAACCCACAATGTAGAATCAGGACTGAGGCAGCTTAAGAAAAAAAACTTAGGATGGACTTGTTTTGGAATGTGTAAAATGCTGCTGAAAATGAAATAATCTGTTCTGTGGTCACTGTAGGTAGAAATGGTGGTTACAGTGTGGGGCTTGAATTTAAATATAATTCCCTTGACCACAGATATTTCCTGCAAGTATTGAAATAGACTGCTTGGGTGTAGAATCCTTTCTGTTGGAGCCCTTTAAGAATGGGTCAGGCAGGTATCTGTAAGGAATGCAGTGTATGGCACCAGTATTTCAGTGACAAAAGGAAAATCTGAATGTCCTCTCCTTCACTTTTCCTCTTGAGGGTGGATGGGGAGAGAAACTGGTGTGAACCCAAGTGTATGTATATCCAAAAGAGCCTGGAGGATATTACAGAAGGATGGTTTTTTATAGATAGTACAAAGTACCAAAAGGGATCATTAGAGTTTAAAATGAGATATCACAGTCTTCAAAGACTGTCAGAATTTAGTGTGATGTTTGCAACAAAAGCAGATCTGAAAAGGAGAAGCATCTTTCTCTGGGAAAGACATTTTAGTCTGTGGTCCTTAGTTGACCTTAGCACTGCAAGATGTTTATAGCTGACTGAATGGCTGCTTTGTAAATCCAGTAACTGTTGGTGAGTAGAGCTGGGAACCTAATGAACAGAGGGAACTTGTTTTGAAATCAAGTTACAATGCATTGTGGAAAGAGTAATGTAAGTTTGTGCACTGAGTATATGCTTACCTCATGCAGATATTAAAACTAAAGATGTATTCTTTTCAGATTAGAAGTAACTGGTATTTTAATGACTTTTTGTAACTAGTTACATCTTTCAAGAATCACTGCATCAAAATGATGCAGTTGTCCACAAACTATTTATGCTAATGGTTGTCATTTTTGAGGGAGCAGGAGATTAAAAAAGATGAAATTCTTTTGCTATGGAGTTTTGTGAGCACGTTGGAATTTTTATATTTATTTTAAAATGAGTTTTATAATTTCAGATGATGAACAAAGCAAACTGGAAAGCTCATCAAGTAGTTTTGATAACTACTATCCTGAAATTGCCAAGGTAATATATATTGTAAATGTCAACTTGGGATATAAAGTATTAAACATAAGTTAGCCACATGAACTTTCAGTAGAGGTAAGGCATTGGCTTGTAGCTTGTGGTGCTTGGAAAGCTTAGGAGCTCTTTTATGAGGTGTGGTTATTGAGCTTCATTATTTTCTGCTTTTGGAAGGAAACAAGATACTGTCTTGAAGTTTCCTATATAAATCTTAATATGCTGTTTAAATTCAGCATGTCTTATTTCGTTAATTCATTCTATTTTGTGTTGGTTTATTGCATTCAGGTAAGTGTTAAAGTGTTTCTATAGAAATCTAGCTGTACTAAAGTCAAGTTTTATTTTTAGACTTAAAAATCCAGGGCAGCTTAATAGCAGTGATGAAGTGAATGTATTTTAAGATGTTTGTGTTTATAATGAACTGGCAGGTCCGTGGATGTTTCCTGTGTTGCCATGGTTCTTGCTTTTCCATTTTTTTCTTAGTGAAGTGTGATATAAACAAGCATGAATTAAAATGGAACCAAATAGAAAATAACAGTAACTCTTCCTCAGCCCATTTGCAGACTTTCAGTTAAATCAGTGGATTCTGTATTGCAGTTTGTTTTGTGAATTTTGTAAAGGAGAAATTTTTGTTAAATCACCCAAGAACTTTAACTGGTGCCCTTTTTTATTGAAGGTGCAGAATCCGAACTCCTTCCTGTGACTTCCTTACTCTTTCTTCTGTGTGGTACAGCCTGGAGTGTTGAAACTTTTCTGCTTGACCATTCTCTGGAATGCTCTTCCTTTTTTTCCAAAGGATCTGTCTGACCTAGTAACTCTTCCTGAAAGTAGTGCAGCTTATGAACTGAGAATAAGCAAACCAAATTCTATTTACTACAGTAGCTAACATATCAAAGGATCCAGTCAGAATACATTAACAAGCTTTTAGCACCCAAATTGGTTGGCTGACTTAATTCTTTCTGTTACTGCTTTGTAATCAATTTAGCACATATACACAAAAAGCTCTTATGTGATAATCTAGCTCCAGCTATGGCTGTAATTGGAAGTTAATTTGGATTGTGGTGCATATAATCAAAGCTTCCTAGGAATAGCTGTAAGCATCAAATAGCATATTTGCATAAGGCCATGAAAATTTGTTTCAGAAATAAATACAAAATTAGATGCTGTTATTCTGTGGAAGATTTTTCTTTCTTCCCAGTCAGTTATTATACTGCTGATGGTCCATATTCCTCACAGAGGGGACTTTACTTCAGGACTGCATATAGTTTTGGTACTCCAGTTTCCGTAACTTTTGAATCAGAAGCATGCAGCACTTAAAGATCATTATTTTCTAGAATATTATTTTTGCTCAGTTCTTTAAGCACTCCATGTTTTATTATTATTATTTATTCCATTGTTATAACTCATTTACATTTCTGTTTCCTTCAATTTTTTTTTAATTTCCCATTCCCTTCTAATTCACCTTTCCTAAACACTGCCTTTCAAAATAATTTCCTCTAATGTATTTTCCTAGCCCTTTTTTTCCTGAGGAAAATTACAGGGAAAACTCTGCCCATTTTCATTACTCTTTGTGTCTTAACTTGATTGTTATATATAAATGGTGTTGTTTGGAGGATTTTTTGTCCTTTATTCTATCTTGCCTTGTCTTTTCAGCTGTTGTTTGGATTTGGTTCTTTTTTCCCCAGTGGAAGCCTTGCAAGGCATTGGGCTTTCTTTTAGAATAGTTTATAGCTGCTCTATTATTTTTGTTAGTTCTAGGAGGAAAATTTCACAATAGCTGACCTCATATCCTTATGAGGAGAGAGAAATTCCTTCAGGGGTGATTGTAGTGCACCTGACAGTAGGGGAAAAAACAGATTTCCTGGGAAGGGTTTAACCCTTGTGAGTACATACATCTCCAAGCCTTCATTTTTCTATCAACAGCTCTTTGTTCATAACATAAACTAAATAAGATTGTACTTTGCACTTCAGTGCATAGATGCACACACATCTGTCTCAATCTGTCTTTCCTACCTATTTCATGTTCCATTTATCTGCAGTTTTACTACCAGGAGTGAATGCAGGGGTTTTGTAGTAGATTTTTTTTTTTTTGTGGTTGATTGGGGTTGTTTGTTTTTGTTGCATTTATTAATCTTAAAATAAATTAGACCTCTGAAGTAGCTGTGACTGTCATGATCAATGATCCCAAGCACCTCCTTAACCATTATTGGTCCCAGAATACCTTGAGGTGGGAAAATACTGTCTCAGTTTTACAGATGAGGAAATAAAATCACAGAGCCACGGATGTGCTGTAGACAGAGTTCATGGTAACAGGTAACAGGTTCATGCATTTTCAGTTCTTGAATTCTGACAACTGCCCCTGTTCTGTCAGTCAAACATGCATATAATCATCTGGTCTTCCTGCAAAAAACACTAAAGAATCTAAAACTATTCAAGATGCTTTAGCTGAAGCAATTTCTGTCTGGCTCCTATGGCTGGGCAATCTTCCTCCTCAGTTCTTGCCACTAAATGTTACCTTTGCAAAACATGCACAGAACTTTCTTGCCATCCTTAAACTTTTTCACATTTCCTGTATTTCCTAACTATACCAGTTGTTCAACAAGCTAATTCTGCCAGTACTGTGCTGGTATTGAATATCTGGGTCGTCTCTTTCACAGCAACTCTCCTCTTTTCTTCTTTTTGTGTTAAAGTTAGCAATGTAAAGTAAATGAAAACCATTGGAGCATCTATATTCAAAATAGTACCTCAGAATTTTCTCTTCTGTAATACATCCTCTGAGCCAAATTATTTTTTTAAATTCCTGTTATCAACCTAAAAATATGGTTATGAGCTCTTAGAGATTGTTCTTTTGTTTTGTTTTGATTTTCTTTCTCTTGAGACGCACTCTTTCTCTTGAGTAGAAGTTGCTTCAGTCTCCAGCAAAGCAGATGTAGACAGTAGATCACTTCCTGCTTCTGGCCAGTGATGAGCATTTGGGGTTGTAGTTTCTTTTAACCCATACAGGCTGATCCAAAAAGAACACCTGCCTGTAATGTAATATTTTGTATCCTTGTTTAGCCAGCTGCTGCTTTAAGAATGGCATTTCTCCTGCATGGGTAATTTTGGTACATGCATCTGTTCATTTGTCATGTCCTGTGACTTTAAAAATCCTAGAATGCTCTTTAAATAATTCCTTTTTCAAACAAAGGTAACCTATGTATACCATCAGTCTTCACATTCTATTTTGTTCCATTTCACTTTTGTTTTACTGTTTAAAGATAGGTGTCCACAAATCCCAGTGAACTCTGCAAAGTAACTTTTAAATGTGAGGGGTTTATCTTTTGGAAGTTTTTGGGTTTTCTCCACCTGCCCACAGGAAAACCACTTCTTTGGCTGTAGAGCTCAAGAAAAGTTAAAAAAAAGCAACCAACAAAAAGAAAAAACAGAAAGCAAGCTATGATGCTGTTTCTTAATTTAGGTGATCTGTTGTTTCCTCAGCAATCTTATGGTCTCAGGATAGCTCTGAGCTTTAACCTGCAGTCATACTATGTGTTTTTATTTAAATAAAATAGGATTATGGAAGTTATTGTTTGAGGAGGCAGATATATAAATAACACTGAAGTGTACTTCTCATGAGCATGGAAGGTTATATGTTGCTGATGTAAGGTTTTGTACTTCCAGGCTGGAAAGAAGCATTAGGAGAAGAGGCTCTCACTTTGTGCTTAGTCATGTTTGATCAGTGTAAACTCAGGAGGTACAAAGCTCAGCAAGGGAGAAATGAATGCATGAATCAAAAATGTGTGGAGCTTTGAACATCACAGAAAAAAGCATGAAATTAAAGCTCACTTTAATGGTGTGATATCAAGACCTATTTTCTTGTTTTGAACAGAGCACCAGAGAAGCAGAAATCAAGCTGAAAACTGAAAGCAGAGTTAAACTTTTTGCCTTGGATCCAGATGCACAGGTTAGATTTCTTACAAGGAAGCAGGGGTGTTTTATGTTGATCCTTTTGAGATGAAAGCAAGCTTACCTTAATTTTTCTTTTCTCTTTTTATAGAAACTTGACTTTTCTAGTATTGAACCAGAAGTGAAGCCATTTGAAGAGAAATTTGGAAAAAAAATTCTTGTAAGGTGTAATGATTTATCTTTTAATTTGCAAAGCTGCGTTGCAGAAAATGAAGAAGGACCAACAACAAATGTAAATAATTAATCTAATTACTTTCAGTTAATTTGGAAATAAACATCCTGATGTTTGGTTGGCACTATCCTTAATGACAGGGATTCATTGTCATTGAGAAATTTATATTTTGAGGATTTTTGCTCTTTTAAATCACAATGAAGGCCTAAATCCTACATAAATTAACTTTGCTGCTAATATTTTTGTTGGATGGTGGAGAGAAAAAAATTTTTCTTTCAGTGTCTTTTACACGTTGTCAGTAATACGTAGGGTGATGGCCATATGTGTTCCTGAAAATATTACTTATCTTTTTTTCCTACACCCAGCACTGACACTTGATTTTTAATTTTTTTTAATGTCTAGGTAGAACCTTTCTTTGTCACACTGTCACTATTTGATATTAAAAACAACAGGAAGATTTCAGCAGATTTCCACGTTGATTTGAACCACGCCTCAGTAAGGCACATGCTGTCCAGTGCTTCTCAACAAATGATGAATGGCAGTGGTGACAGCTTACACAGAATTCAGGACATTCATGAAACAGTCTTGCAATATCCAAAGCAGGTAAGAGTTAGGAACCTGAACCAGTAGGATTTTGGATGCAAGTTTCCTGCATGATTTCATTTGCTTTCTATTATGTGATGTAAAATGTGCATTTTCCTTCTTTATTTATCTCTTGTTTTGTCTCTAGGGTATATTCTCAGTCACATGTCCTCATACAGACATTTTCCTTGTGGCTAGAATAGAAAAGGTGTTACAGGGAAGTATTACACATTGTGCTGAGCCATACATGAAAAGTTCAGATTCATCAAAGGTATGTTATTTTCTTCTGTGGCATGAAAAAATGCTGAGGCAAACCAGATTGATTTCAAATTAATATAAATCAAAACCTTAGTTGTTTTATAGTAAATTCATGTAACTGGATAATTTGATTTAGTAAGTTGTAGTTATTTCATGTAACTATTATTACATTCTAGATAAAGGAACATTTTATTGGAAACATTTATTTCACTTTTTATAATTGTGACAATGTAATTTTTAGAATGCCTTTAAGTAAACTGTTTTGACAAAAGAATATTGGACTTCAGTGTGAAAGTTGAGTTGAAAATTGTTGAACAGTGAAATGTTAATGTAGATCATAACTGTGTCTTCCTTCTTTAATGCATCTTACTTAGTGTAACACAGTTGATGTTTTGTTGTCTTACTTTTTGGTGACAATAGTTTACTGTAACTTTATCTGCACTCTTGCTGGTTTTTTCCTCCAGAACAATTGAGATCATCAAGCTTCTGGTTTTATGTATAAAATTCTTTGTAGATTTGATAAATCACTTCTGGAATCACTCAAATCACTTCTGGAAATTATCCACTGGAACATCTTAAGTTTCCAGGAATCTAGGATGGCATAACATTTTGATGTTCTCTGAAACAGCTACAAAAAGTTTTGTTAGTTGCTACTTCTTGTTTGTCAGTGAAGGGGCAGAAGTTCAATGTTTCTGATTCACAGTTATGCTTAAATAGCCAGACCAGCATACCAGAAAAAGTAAGAAAAGTGTTTTTGTAGGCAGTGTCAGCTACTGTTGACATTTTGCCTGTTTTCAGCTAAGAAGAAACAGTTAACTTTCAGTCTCTGCAGGGCAACAGTGTTCTTTTCTAGAAATTTGATGCTGGCTGAGCTACATGTAAAAAACCATGTATTTTTCACTTGGTCTTAATATAGATCAGCCTACTGATTTGTTTTTCCAGGATTGTGTGAGTTATTTTTCCCCCCCCAGCTATTGTTGGAAAAACAGCAGCTTTGTATTTTAGGAGTCTGGTTTTGATGTTGACTGTTTCTGAGTTAAAATAAAACCTGAACTGAGTGTGGGTGATTTTGGTGTGCTTGGGCCTGAGCCATGTGGGGAGGTTAAAAAAGCCCAGGTGTTCCCACATGTGATGCTGAGTTCTGGACTTGTAGTTGTCCTGTACAATGGGAGTGGACAATGAGAATGCTCATGGTTATATTGACTTATGCTTTCTAGCATTCAATCACTTACAATTTTATACAATGAATGCTTAGTTTGAAATTTTCTTCTGTTCTTGTTCTCAGGGACTGCATTGTATTAATCTGAAACAAATTAGAACAGTACCAGCTATATAGGCGTCCATGTGGGTCAGTGTAGGGAGAGAGTTCCAGTTCCCTGCAAAATTACTAGTCTGGACAAGAAAAAGGGAAAATGGAAGCAGCAATTTCTACAGCCAAAAAAAACCAAAACACGTTTTCTCCCCTTTAATGTTGAATACAGTGGTTTAATGGTCATTGCTTACTAAGGTTTTATGCTTCCGAGTGCTATTTCCCCTTTTTTTACAGGAAAGGGTAATGGAGAGTTCTTTCAAACACGCTAGTAGAATCACCTCTTTACAATATCAACAGCACAGATCAGGGATAATATTCAGGAAGTTTTAGTCTGTACTTGGTTTTGCTCTGTATGAACACATGGGAAAAGCTGATTTCTGGAAAAGAGAAGCCCAAGTGGTTCAGCTCGGTGTTGAACATCTCAGACCCATGGGTTTCTAGCTTCTGATTGTTGTAGTTGTTGGTTCTGTATGATGGAGTTTTTTGTTCATTTAAAAGTTAACCAAATCAAGAATTTAAATTTTTAATGAGAGCAGTGTTGCAGTGTCCATACACAGGGTTGTCCATGTCACCTTCATACAATTCTTTCCAATAGTCTGTGTGGAAGAGACTTTGTAGGGGAAGATTTTGTAGTACAAGTCTTGCAGGATATTGTACTACTTATTCTGCTGGAATGTGTTCTGGTAGATAGGGTGAGTGCTGGATATAGGTGGGGGAGCAAGTGAGAGGGGAAATGTTGGGGGTTTTTTTAAGTTGGAGTTTTATTTTTAAAAGCAGTTTAATTTTGCTCTAGCTTTCAGTCTATATTCTGTGTATAATAATGTTTCTCATGCTTAATTAAGTATTTTGTACCAGAAATGTAGATGGGTCTGTTTTCACCCATGAAGTGCTGTGAAATCAGCAGGATGTGCTTAACCTCAAATAAATAGTTAAGAGGCATTATCAATTGTCTTTTCCTTCACATACTTAGGATTAATCTACAGTCTTCTAAAGAAGATTTTCTAATTCATATCAGTGTCAATGTGTGGGTTTTTTCTTGAGTACTAATGGTTCAGAAAAACGTATCTTTTCAAATATGGCTATTTCTTGTGTCCCTTGTAGGTTGCACAGAAAGTTTTGAAGAATGCTAAGCAGGCATGCCAGAGATTAGGTCAATATAGAATGCCTTTTGCCTGGGCAGCTAGGTGAGGACAAATCTTGTCAATCTATATTTTTTTTCTCTGTATAACTTTTCTCTAACATGGTTTTTTTGCGTCTCCCTTCTTGTAAAACTTCATGTGCTATTTAAATTATTTCCTCTTTTGCTTTCAATTAGCCCAAGATTTCCAACAACCTTGTACTTCAGCTCTGTAGTAGGAAAACAGTTATAAACATACATGATTATTCAAACTGTAGATATTACCAGCTGTTTTCTGTTGTCAATATTTTTTACATTATTAAGGATGAAATGGCTCACAGTTATTTGTTAGACTGAGCTATTTATATGTTAAACTCACCTACAATAAGTAAAATATTAAATTAGTGAATATTAATGAAGGATGGTGCAGGATATTCTGATTTGTAATTAAAAAAATTCCTGAAATGAATTTCAACACTTTCATAAACTCAGCTAAAAGCAGGATTTTTACTTTCAGGACGTTGTTTAAAGATGCCTCAGGAACCCTGGACAAAAGTGCAAGATTTTCTGCACTCTTCAGACAAGACAGTAATAAACTCTCAAATGAAGACATGTTGAAATTGTTAGCAGATTTCAGGAAGTAAGTTGGATTTTCCCACTTGAAAAAACAGAAACAAACCAACCTAAAACCCCCCACTCCTAACCCACACAATATTATCTTATGGTCTTGAACTGGAGCATCTAATATTTTGATGTATGTATTTATAAATGTCTTTCACATCAAATATAGAATCTATGTAAATATAGTTAAGGCCTTCAAACAAGCTACAGATCTTTCTCTTACATGGTTTGGGGCTGTGAACAGGACTGAGGTATAATCCCACATGTAACATGCTGTCATATCCTGAAGTATCTCTGTGCTAGGAGTTATGTTTGAACAATATGCTCATCTGTTTCTCAAAGGAAAACAAGTATGAGCAGAAATCATCTGTTCCCTGACCTTGGACAGGGGATGCTGGCTCTCAGGGAAAGGGATTCAAGCAAGTGTCCAGTCCACCTTCCTTGGGAATGTGTCTCAGGATACCTAAAAACCAGAACATTTTTACCAAGTATTCCTAAAGATTTTATTGGTTTGTGTGCAAGGCTTATAAGTATTAACTTGAACAATCACTAAGCACAAAATGAGCTACAGTTTCTTTCTTCTTGCTTAGCAAATCTGATGAGGAGATGAGGTTTGCAATAGATATTTTAGGTCACTTTTAGCAAGGGGCTAAAAGTTTTGTTGAACTTCATGTAGCAGTGGAGTATGCTGGTACTCTGTTGGAACTCTAGTTGTTGAGAATTTTAGATTTTTTTGTGTTGTTAAGTATTGATTTTTTAAGAGAATATTATATTTAACTTGAGATTGTAGAGAAAGTTTTTTAAATTAAATAGTAGAACTGAGATTATAAGTATGTAGTTTAATTAAAAGCGTGTGATATTACAACAGACAATAATAGTACTCCTTGCCATAAACACTATTACTGGAATTGAAACAAACAGTAAATTAGCCTGCCACACTACTCTGTGAGTTAAGGGAGTGCTTTTGGTTATTGCAGCATCCTGTTTGTGGAACCATGTACAGTATTTCACAGGAAATACAGGAGGAAAGGAGTTCTAATGTCTAAGGCATATCTGTTGTAATTAGAATCCCAAATCCAACCACAAGTTTGCTTCACAGCATGGGATTGCTTTTTGGGAAAACCTTGCGTCCACTTGCTGTGCAATACTTTTTAAAAATTATGCTGCTGACTGTCTTTAATAAAGGGTTCTGCTTTGTTTTGGCATGGAAAATACTTGTACTTCATGTTTCTGAAGCAGCTATATCATAACATCTATACTTGGGTTTTGCAAGGTGAATTGTTAGTCTGGATAAAGCAGGAGATAGAAACTTGCTGATTTCTCTTCTCCCAGGTTTATCCTACTGCCATGAACCCTTATCACTGACCACTGAGATTTAAAACTTACAGATTCCCTCTTGGCTGCAAATGATAGTTGCCATGAGTTACTACATGGCAAAACTTAATTTTGAAAAGGTGTTTCATTTAAATTTAAAGAAAGAAAAAGTCATGCTTTTCTGTGACCTTTGACACACTTGTGTCTTTTTATTTCTTTTCCTGAGGGTTTAAAGGAAAAGAAAACTGTGCATCTAGGCAAAAAGGAAGACCAGATCAGTCATGCACCCTCAAACCACCTTTCCTCTCATACTCCTATTTCAGGATATTACTTTTGCCTCTGTTTCCTATTATCTTTTTTTACTGGCATCTGATTTGCATTTAGTCTGACTTTGAGAGCTTGTTTTTTTTTTTCCCTTCCTACAGACCTGAAAAGATGGCCAAACTTCCTGTTATTTTAGGAAATCTGGATGTTACAATTGACAATGTATCACCAGATTTTCCAAGTAAGTATTAACAAACACTGTTAAATGGACATTTGGGCTTTTTCCTCTTCAGTTCTTTATTTGTTTTTTTTCAATGTATTTTCAGATTATGTTAACTCATCATACATTCCCATGAAACAGTTTGAAAACAGTACCAAGACACTCACAGCATTTGAAATAGAGGAGTTTGTTCCCTGTATACCAAAATGCACTCAGCCTTTTACCATCTACAACAATCATCTTTATGTTTATCCAAAGCACTTAAAATATGACAGTCAAAAGTCTTTTGCAAAGGTGAGTAGAGGAAACCTGCACCAGTTTCTTTCTCAGGTTTAGTTAAGATTGTTTACATATTTATTTCTGTGATGATTAATTGCTTGGGTTTATGTTTTTTAACTACTGCTTTAGGCTAGAAATATTGCAGTGTGTGTTGAGTTCAAGGATTCTGATGAAGAGGATTCTTTGCCTTTGAAGGTCAGTCTTTTCATTTTTGTGGCTGATAGAAGGAAATAGTGAGCAGTTAGCTAAATAACAGTAGTACTTTAATTGATCTAGTTTGGGATGGTGGCTTGAGAGTAACTTCTGGATTGCTTGCTTGTTTCTGATAAAAGAGATTCTAAAGAGTCCTCAGAGCATTTAATGTCTTTAAAATTTTTTTACTAAAATTCTAGGAATAAACTTATTGCAAGCAAGGGTAGCTTATACCTGCTCCCCAGTAAGTTAAAACATTAAAGATATATTTCAAATGCAGAGCCAAACTCTATTTTCTGAGCTATCACCGTGTATAAAAGATGCCTGGAAGACCAGAAGTAGAGAAATGTAGAGACATCCTGAAGTGAGATCACAGTTTCAGCTCTACTGCACAGCAGGCAGACTTAACATCATGTAAAGAAACCAAGTTAAACACATTTAAAGTTAAAATATTTCAAATTCTGGGTGAGACATCCTAAGCTGAGAGTAAAAAAAGGATCACAGGGTCTTTTTGTTCTTTTTTCCTTTTCTGTATTCTTAGTGTATCTATGGTAGGCCTGGTGGACCAGTATTTACTAGAAGTGCATTTGCTGCTGTTCTGCATCACCATCAAAATCCAGAGTTCTATGATGAGGTAAGCTGCCTTTCTGAGGAAACTACCAGGTCAGCTACAATGTAAATTTCAAATTACAAGAAAATATTAGAGGATTGCAAAATTCTCAGTTAAATCAGGTCCCCTTTCTTTTATAATTTTTGTATGTTTGATTTGTGGTCTAGCTTCAAATAACATGTAATCTGGAATTACTCTTTAAATGTAGAACCAGTAACACATGTCAGTGCTCTGGCTGCAAACTTCTACAGAGATTTCTTTGCCTTTCAGATTAAAATAGAGCTCCCCACTCAGTTACATGAAAAGCACCATTTGTTGTTCACTTTCTACCATGTCAGCTGTGATAATTCAAGCAAAGGGAGTACAAAGAAGAAAGATGTTGTTGAAACACAAGGTTTGTACACTAATGCCTTACTTTCAGTCATTGCTAGTGAATTTTTTTGAAGTATGCTTATCTGGTAACCCATAATTTTTGTGATCTATATAATGCTTTCTAATTACATAGGACTGACTGAAAGATTTAATAAAATATATCTTCTAATTTAAATGTTTCAAATTTTGGTTTAGAGTGTCCTTTGAATGTACAGTGTTTTTCAAAATCAGTGACAGTTACTTTGTGCTTTCAATGTTTTGTAGTTGAGTTCAAATCATTTGGCCTTTACAGTAACATTTTCTATTTTATGAATTACATGAATTATTTGTTAAGACATTTTTTGTAAGGGTATATGTGGAGTTTCATAATATTTAAAATTACTTGCCTTTCATATTCTGTAGTTGGGTATTCTTGGCTTCCTTTGATAAAAGATGGAAGAGTGGTCACCAATGAGCAGCAAATCCCAGTGTCAGCAAATCTTCCCTCGGGCTACCTTAGCTATCAAGAAGTGGGTATTGGAAAGGTATGTTATAGAAAATGGCTCTAATCATAAAAAAAAGAACCCAAACTTAGTGGAGAGAAAGATTGGTTGTAATCAGTCAGCTGATAAGATTTAAGTAATTTTCCAATAGAATTTATTTCATTTTATAGTTGAAATGGAATGCTTAGCAAAAGTCAAAGTTAGTCCAACTTAGAGAACACAGAAAAACCCAAAGAGAGATGGGAGACAGAAAAAAATGTATTAGGACAGGTTGAGTCAAATTCTTGTAAAAGTCAGAAAGTTGTTACATGCTTACTTCTGTTGTTATTTAGCTGATACAATTAAAATATGCTTATGTTTCATTTTTCTGTAGTAATAATTAACTAGAGGTTACAGTGATTTTTAAACATTTAAAATTATTTTGAGTTTATGAAGGTATGCAAATAATCTGAAGTCCTTTACTAAATTTTTTTTAGCATTTCATGCTGTCTCCTTTCAGTAAGTCCTTTATTCCTGAACAAGTCTTATTCTCACATCTTGATTTTTGTGATCTCTATACTTCACAAGTAAAATTTATGGTTGTATTTTTCAAAGCAGAAAGCTTGCATAATTGTAGTCATAAAAATCATACCAAGGAGAATACAAATGAAAATGTGATAGGGAATTTGACAAAGTTTGAATGCAGAGACAAAATTGACTAATTTTGGAGGAAGAGACCTAAAATCAACAGCGAGAGCTGCTGCTCTCCTCCTGTTCTACCAGCTGCTCTTTTTTAAACTCTGCTGTAAGCTTTCCAGCCATTGTCTCCTTCACATCTTTCATCCTCTCACGTTGTAGGTGTATTCTTTATGCCTCTGCTGTCTGTCTCTGCTCATGCCCATGGGTAGAATATCAGGACCAATATGACTAGTGGTAGATTTAGCAATAAAATCTCTCCCTAACTGGATATCAGGGTCAGCATTCTCAGTTCTTTGGAAATGGGATGAGAAGGAAGGACTGGCAGTGTCACTACCTGTCAGTGACACATGTTAAGATTTAAACCTTGTGAGTACCTGTGGAAATCCTTGTGTTATTTTTCTGAGAAAACTAGTAAATATTTCTCTCTAGTCAGAAGTTTCTTTGCAGAGTTTAGGAGAAACACAAAATCTGTGACTTGCAGAGAATCAATTTTGTTAGCCACCGAGGAAAATACTGTGGGACTTGTAAAGTACATTTTAAGCTTCATAAATGCTTTTGGAAATATTGCCTGCATAATTTTGCTTTATTTATGACTTTATTCATTGCACACTGCATTTCTTCAACCTGTTTTTTTCTTTTTGAAAGAAGTGTTGTTAATGGTACTGTTACTTGTTTTATTTTAATATACTACTACATTATTTTACTTTCCCCCCTCATGTATGTGTGCAGCATTCTGGTCCTGAAATTAAATGGGTAGATGGAGGCAAACAACTGCTAAAAATATCCACTCATCTGGTGTCAACTGTGTATACACAGGTGAGTTATGAAGCAAATTTAATTAGAGAATTTTTAGAAATGATATATGTTCATAGTATGTATGTACAATATATGGGAAGATTCTTAAACTCAGTGTGCTCATTTCTTTTTTGTCTCTTGGGCTTTTCTCATGGTCTTTTTCTTTTACATCAGATGTGAAAAACAGATCTTAAACTGAAGTTATTCAAAACATGAGCCTTTTGTCTCCTGTCATCCATTCCAGTCTGAATTTTCCAGTTAGATGAGAGGTCATAGTTGTCTAAAAGCAGTTTCCTGGCATGTCTGCAGAGCAATGAATTCTGTTAGACCTTTTCATAGAAAACATATTATGATTGGTTGGGATAATTAAGTATGCTGTTTTCTGTCAGTAGGAAGCAAATATAGGGGGCATTTTGTATAGTAGGTATTCAAAAAACACTTGAAATTTCATTTAAAAAAAAAAAGACTTAATAAGTCTTAAGAATAGTGCACTTCAGCTATTATTTTTGAAAATTGAATCTATGGACAAAGATATGTATTTATGCATATAAATAATTTTAATAGATTATAGATTGTAATGTTAGATATTGTTTAATTTGTTGTTCTTTTTGTCTTTGACAGGACCAGCACTTGCATAATTTTTTTCAGTACTGTCAGAAAACAGAGTCTGGAGCTCGTGCACTAGGAACTGATCTTGTGAAATATCTGAAGGTATAAAATGGCAGTGAATAACAGATTGTATAATTCATTCATGCTTTTGCAAAGCCTTGGAGCTTCAGACATTTTATAGGTCTCATTTTTCAGTGTGAGGATTAGTACTGTGACTATGACTCATATTAATGGAATATGCTGTGGAAAAAACCCACAAAGGTACTTTCTGCCTTAAATAAATTGACAGTTTGCAATGTAAGAGGAAACCACAAAGAAATAATGAGACAGTATTGGTCAGCTTTATGAGTGGTAATTTCAAAACACTAATGGGCTTACTTTGTCAAAATAATCAAATTGAACTGTGTATGGAAATTGTAAGGAATCACAACTCTTGATTTTTCTAAAATTTTGCTTAGAAGGTCATAATTGTTGGGTCTTCAGTTCTCTTTTGTGATTAGATCAATAATGGTTTCCACTTCAATTTTTTCTGACACAGATCACATAGGATGAAAGACCATTTTGTCTCCTGAATAGTGTGGATATGCAGGCAAACAGTCAGAGACAAGACAGCTGCCTAACACCCAACACTAAATGGAACATTTGATATTTGTTATCTGCATGCACGTTCAGTAAATACATTCTTTTTGTCAGATCCTCTTTAATTCCAGGGAAGTTTCTGGCATAATACTTTGTAGGATGAGCTTCATGCACTGCCTTTTCTGTTTGGTGATTATGTCTGTAGGACCTTTTGCATGTGATGGAATGCAAAGGCATATCAGGAAGAAATTGTCATTAATAATTCACTGTCTCCAATTTCCATTAAGTAGTTAGGGATTTTAGTTCATCCTCAGTTTTAACATAGTTGTTAGTTTATTGCTTAGCAGTAACTAGTGTAATTAGTATTGCACTTAGCTCAGGCAAGAAATCTGCATGTTTTTGTGGAACTTCTGTTTGCTAGATGTTTGCATTGGTGGATGAAATACCAAAATATACCAATATCAGTCTCAGTGTGCTGTTGGGCACATGGACAGACTTTTCACTGAATCATTACCTAGAGTGCATTTCAATGGAGAAACACAAATAAGTACTTCTAAAATGCTGTTAATAACACCTAATTTGTATCCCTAATTTACTTTCCTGTAGAAAGCATTTACTAAATATTTATATTGCAAAATATCCTCCATTGCTTTCTACGCCGTATTTTTGGTAGCAAACACCAAGTGGTGCAAGCAGCTTGTATTTTTGGAAGAAGACTTGCAATAAATATTTTGGTTTCAGAATTTGAATCAACAGCACTTAAATCACACAGGAGTGAAGTATTGCCACTCTCTTTTAGAGCCTTCATGCAATGGAGGGCCATGTGATGATCGCTTTCCTGCCAACTGTTCTAAACCAGTTGTTCAGAGTTCTCACCAGAGCAACTCAAGAGGAAGTTGCAGTCAACGTGACAAGGTAAAGAATTTTAAGTGGTTCATAGAGTCTGCATGATGATTTGGTTATCACATAAATCTGTAATTGAGTGGCACTTTTGCTGTTGCAATCACAGATTTCTTTATAGGTTTACTTGTTTTCTGACTTCTGTTTAGGGTTATTATCCATATTGTTGCTCAGTGTCATGAAGAAGGTTTGGATAGCTACCTGAGATCTTATGTGAAGGTAGGTAAAAGTAAATTGAATATTTCCTTTTTTATTTCCCTAATAAACATATTTAAATTCAGTTGCACCTATTTAATTTCAATTCTTTTTTATTATGCCATAATTCTGTATTTAATTCTGTTTTTCCTCCCCAAGTATGCATATAAAGCAGAACCTTATGTTGCTTCTGAATATAAGACAGTACATGAAGAGCTGACAAAGTCAATGACAACAATTTTAAAGCCATCTGCTGACTTTCTTACAAGCAACAAATTGCTTAAGGTATGTGTTGAACTGTACTTTTTACTGTATGTTCTTACCTAGTCATAACTGAAGAACAGGAACTAAGTGTACTGAAATAGTTGTTGAACACATGTGGCAATCTTACTGAATTTTTCTTTCCTCTGCAGTATTCGTGGTTTTTCTTTGAAGTTCTGATAAAGTCAATGGCTCAACATTTGATAGAAAACTCTAAAGTGAAGGTATGTCAACTTTTGCAAAAAAATATTTAAAGGAAGATCTGTATGGTCTCTTCTTTCTCCAGTCACATGTTTCTTACTGCATATTAGAAAGAAAGGGAGAGAAAGAGGCAGCAGGAAAAATCAGTTTAAATATTAGATGGAAAAAACTACAGGTCTGGATTTAACATTAATTTAAAGAATAGAAACACTTAAAGTCCATAGAGTAGAGCAGTCTTTGAAAATCACCAGACTTTCTATTAGGAATTTGTTATTCTTGTGGTACAAAGAAGTTGGGAGCAGTAGATAAGCCTTTGATGTAAGCAGTATCCAAAAAACGTGGGCTTTTTCCTGAGCAGTACTGTAGCTCTGATATTAAATGACCCTGAGAACAGTGAGTCATGAAATTTACAGTCCTCTGGATGTAGTAAAAAGTGTCAATATTTAATTTTGTGTTATTTCCTGCGCTGGAAGGAGAATGCTAAAACTTTAGAAATGCATTTGTCTACAAGCTTAGCCTGTGAGCAGTGTTTTTTGCATTGGTGACAGCTTTTTAGTGTATTTACTTCTGGATTGAAACAAATCTTGAAAGTTTCAAGTATACAACATAGTTTCATGTGAGTAACATAATGGGCTGTTGTGATATTGTTATCACTATTTTCACTGTATATTTAGAATATATCTGGAAGTCTGAAGTATGTGAGTGAAAAATAATTGTGCAATGATCAGGAAAAAAAGCTTTATAGTGCTACAGTTAAAACTCTGTGGTATCATCAGTAGAGTTTGAGTCTCAGTTCAAGGAGCCTCATTGTCACCTTCTCTGTAATGTGAAAGAGAGAGAAGAACTTTCTACAGTTCACAAGTATTCTCACCCCTGAATATTGCTTCTTGATTTACAAGCCCCTTAAACATAAATTACTTAGCTAGATTTTTTCTGCCTTACTAGATAATGTAATAAATGCAACATACACTCAGGTGTTTCCTGCTTATGATATCTGATAAAAAGATGCATTTCTTGCGTAACAAAATTATTTCTATAGCAAGGGTTGTGTTTCATTACTGTCCAGCAAAGACAGAGCTACAAGGGTGTTGTAGGACACATGCATACCCACCAACACAGTCTTTATTTCTTATTTGTTACTTCTTGCATGAGTACTGTTTATATTTGTAAAGGGATATTTTTCAGCCTTAATATCTATTTTAAATTTTTTTTAAACTAAAGCTAGAGGTTTTGGACCACAATTCAAACACAATGGAAGCAAATTATACAATCATTGATTTATGTGGGACCTTGACAATTACTTGTTCTGTTTAGCAATGTTGTGTTTAATGTAGCTCAAAAAACTATTTAAATAAAAGTACTTGGACATGGGTGTTTTGTTTTCAGTTTTCAAAAATTAAAGAGATAATGACTGTACAATTGAAACAATTTTTGTCAATGTCATCAGCCTCATACCATATGCCATTTAATCTCTTTACTCAAAAGACAGAATCTGTAGTAAAGGTTGTAAGATGTAGAGAAATAAAAGAGACCCTGCAGTGCCAAAAAGCTGGAGAGCACTTACTGACCAATATTTGTCAGTGTGTACAAAGTCATTGATGAAGATAATGTAGATGGTGAGTGGAAAGTAAGAAATGATGAATGAAGAGGAAATCTTTTAAGCTAATTGGCAAACTACCAAAAAGTAAGAGAAAGAAGTTCTGATTGTGGAAACTTAAAAACACAGAGAGTAAGGTTCTGATGCCTGGAGAGCTGAGATTTTGAAGTTGCTGAGGAGTAAGAGAAAGAAAGAAAGAAGCATGGATGACAATTTCCTCACTGATGAAAGCAGTCATTACCATAATAGTTACAGAACAGCAAAAAAGGGGTTTTTTCCAAGACAGGAAAGACTGATAATGTAATTAGTATATGTGAACCAGCTGGTGTCTGCTTTGGAGAGGGTGAAATTAAAATATTCCCTCTTAAGCTTGTGTTGTTTATTGCAGTATATAAAAATATTAATGCATTACAGTTAGGAGCTTTTATACATGTGGTTTATGCCATCAAAGACTGCCTTGCTTGAATTTCACTAATAGATGCTAGTGCATGTTATAATATTTTCTTTTAAACAAATGATCCCTCACTCTAGAAAATGAGAAAATTCGAAAACTGTTTCCTCTCTCCCTGTCAGGTTATCTATATGTTATCTAAAGTAAATTTTCTGATATATCCTAGTGTTATAAACCATATTTAATATTGTATCTGAATTAATTTCTAGCTGTTGAGAAACCAGAGATTTTCTGCCTCCTTTCATCATGCAGTGGAAACAGTTGTTAATATGCTAATGCCACACATCACTCAGAAGTACAGAGACAATCCAGAGGCTTCAAAAAATGCAAACCACAGCCTGGCTGCCTTTATAAAAGTAGGTACACAAGAGATTTGGACTCTGTGGTTATTCTTTAAATAATATTGCTTCTGTATGGATGTTATGAAATCTTAAAGCCAACTCATATGAAGCTGAACATGCATAAAGCCTTTTAAATATAGTTTTATGTCCATGTTAAAATGCTTTGAAGTATGATTTACATCTTCTGTAAACAAGATGACATCCATTCAGAAATTTGGTAATTTAAGAAATGAATTTGTATTTTATTCAAAATGTATTTTGCTTTTTCTTTTTTGTTCCTTTAAAAATATCATCTGGGTTGCCTTCAGATCCTGCAAAAGTTTTCAGCAGTGCTTTGTTTGAATGCATTTTATTTCACTGTCTTTCATTTTTCGGCCAGTAATATCTACAAGGGATAAAAAAGGATGGGAACTGAAATGGCAGATAAAACTTCTAGCAGCATGACATTTTCATTTCTGTCAAGATTCTTTTCAAACTGCTTTTTATATGTGATTTATGATCAGCACTCCTAAGGGAAAATTTGATATTCATATATAATATATATACATTGTATATATGTATACATGTATTTAGTTTGCTTGTTTTATTGTTTTTTATATTCAAACTGAAATGTCAAGAATGTGTTTCAAAAATAAACTTGTTAAATACAGAAATATAATTACTGAATGCAGAGACAGTAATAAATCAATTCTATTTTGGTTTTGCTTGTTCTCCCCAGAGGTGTTTCACTTTTATGGATAGAGGCTTTGTTTTCAAGCAGATCAATAACTACATCAGCTGCTTTGCCCCAGGAGATCCAAAGGTACTCAGTGTTTTTAAGCAAGCTATTTTTAAGTGTTGTCTCTTCTTGATGCATGGGGATAAAGTCCTGCATGAAGTCTTTTCCCAGTTACATTAGAAATCCCTGCTCTGTGCCTACAGCATTTTTCTTTCCATCAAAGCAGTGTTTCCTATTTTGATTCCCATCTTCAGGTGCAATTTTGGCACACTAGAGTGTGTGAATCTCACAAGTAGTGGGGTGTGGGGGTGCCACACTAAGCAGAAATTTTAAGCATGAGTGCAAGAAGTGTGAAGTTGGAAGAGTTGATACTGAATATTGTAAGCTACACGTACTGGAGTGGGGAAAGCACATATCAGATGCCCAAAGAGATTCTGCTGTGTATCCAAACTTTTCTTACATCAATACATAATAGGGTTGTAAACTTTGGACAATGGGAATAGTAAATAGGAACAGTTGTTAAGTATGAGTTATTCTGGATTTATTTTGTGCTGACATGTGGAACTTTGACAGGTATCTATATCTAACATAGTGCAAGACTGAAACGAATCAGCCTTTTGTGTTAGAAATTTGTTTTTAATATGTTATTCAAATCACTACATCAGTTGTTTAACTTATACTTTCTTTTTGCAGGCTCTTTTTGAATTCAAATTTGAATTTCTTCGTGTAGTCTGTAATCATGAGCACTATATACCACTGAATCTACCAATGCCATTTGGAAAAGGCAGAGTTCAGAGATACCAAGGTAAATTCTTCCAAAGTAGTGTATGGCATGTTTCTTGTATGTCAGCTTTTTATTATTAGATGTGTACACGGTGTAACTTCAGGTCTGCGAGATGATGGAAAGCTTGAAATTGTTAAATACAGTCTAAAGTCTATTTGTTAATAAGTCTAATTGCTAATAAGTCTAAAGTTTCAATCCTTTCATTGAAAGTTAAAGGAAGTACTTAGGTAGCAGAGTAGTCTTTCCAAAGAGAGACATGGTAAACTTTTTTTCATATATTCATTCAGATTTAAAGGGACTTGAGTATGTCTGTAGCCCAGTTTTCTGCTTTGACCATGTCAGGCCTTCCTTTCTCTAGAAATGCTAGTCCTTCCACAGCTGGTGTCATTGCAGGAATTTTTTCAATCCCAGGTGCAGAATTTTGCATTATTCCTTATGGATTTTGATTGCCATTTCTGTAGAATCTAGATTCTTCTGAAATGCAGCTCTGCCCTTTGAGCAAATGGACTGTACCTATCCACAAGCTTCATGAGGATGTGCTCCATCTCCCCTTTCAGGTTGTTGATGAAGTAGTAATAAGTAGGATAGTCCTTGGGAAACTCCTCTTGCAGCTGTCTCCAAATAGGGTACAAACCATTAACCTCCACCTATTGAGTGATCCACATAATTATTTTTCAAATTTGAGTGTCTCTTCACCTAGACTGAAATGTCCCAGCTTGGATACAATGACCATGTCAACATCTGCTATTCTCCCCTTACAACAGTGCAGTCTTAAAACTTGATTTAAAATTTAAAAATTTATTTTGGCCATTCCCAGTCACACTCTTCTCCTTCACTTGCTCAAAGGTGACTTCACCATGGCTTAACAAAGGTAATAGTGAGCAATCTGACCTGATCCTTATCCACTGGCACTAATTGTCTTTCTTGAAGATAGTTTCTGGAATGTCAAGGCCTGAGTCTCATGTCAGAGAAGGATAAAGTGACAAAGCTATGGAGTACTTCAGCCTTACCCAAGCCCACTGTCTTTAAATCACAATCCCCATTTAGCAAATATCCCATGTTTCCCTTATTCAGGGGTTTAATGCTCATGTAGTGGTAAAAGCTTTTCTTGTTTTTATTGATGTCCATTACCAGTGTCAGCTGTAGCTGAGCTTTGGCTTTCCTGGCACTCTCCCTGAATACTTCTGTATCCCTCTTTTGCAGCTCATTCTTGCTTCCACTTTGTGGGGTGGGTTTTTTTTGTGTTTGTTTTTTTTTTTAGTGTGGGTAGGAGCTCAGTCATGAAAGTTCTGTGCAGCCCAGCTGGGTTCCTGGTACATCCAGTCTTGTGCCAAAACAAGTCATATGTTTGCTATTGCTTCTGTGGCTGTGAAGACACATTAATTTCTTCCAGGCACTGAACTACAGCAGAAATCACTAAACAGAAGCAAGGAAGGTGCTTTTACAAGGAACAAGTAAACCTGCCTAACATATTTTTGTAGAATAGGCTATTTTTCCTGAAATATTTATTCAGTACACTCTGCTAGTTAGTTAAGTTGTATATCACTAATTAACACTTTCCTCAAGGTTGAGCAAGATAAAGCAAGGTTTGAGACCACAAGCTGAAGAGCTGCTTAGAACTTCTTTCTGTCTTTGGCTTTTCCAGCCTTTGGGAGTGTCTTGGATAATAACACTGCATAAATATTTTCATAGAAAAGAGAGACTATGAGCTGCTGGCTTAGGGAACCTTAAAAAACAGCAAAACCAGAGAAGACAGTGTTTCTGATTGCACAATAAAGAAGAGTATAAATTGCTCCCTGGGAGCTAGGAGTTCAGCCAGGAAAGAAGACCTTTATAAGAAGTGTTTCTGGCTCTGTTTTGGTGTGTTGAGCAAAAGATGTCTCAGGTGATGTGACTGGCTCTTAAGTGTGTTACAGGAATGCCTGTAGTGTGTCTGTATAATGGCTGTGCTGTCTCAGATCTGCTTCTCTCTGACTTAAGGGATTGCCTTACTGAGAGGGTTCTTTGGAAAATGAAAGTGCTTTGAGATTAGCATCTCGTTTTTGATCACTGTATTGAGCAATGACAGGGAACATGAGAAACTCTTCTTCACCTCCTCAGCTGACATTGTAAACATATATATGTTCTAATAAATGAGCCCTTCAAGCTGAAGTTTCTCTAAAGATGTCATATACTCAGTACATAAAATAAACTGGATTCTTTTATTACACAAAAGGTACTTTATAGAGGGAGCAGGTTGCTGTGTCTGATGTGCTGGGTTTTACTTCAGCCTTAAGTTGATTGGTAAATTGATTTAAATAAAACCATTCCTTATGTGAAATTTGTATTTTACTTCCAGACCTTCAGCTGGACTATTCATTAACTGATGAATTCTGTAAAAATCACTTCTTGGTTGGACTGCTTCTAAGGGAGGTGGGCAATGCCTTACAAGAATTCAGAGATGTGAGGCAGATTGCCATTAGTGTGCTCAAGAATTTGATGATAAAGCACTCTTTTGATGATAGATATGCTACCAGGGTAAGTGTATTGCTATGCTAGTAGTACAAAATAATAAAGTTTAGGTGTGCACACCTATAAAGTTTTTTCTTTCATAGAAGAAACCCTTGTTAATTTTCAGCAAAATTATCTCTGCCCAGGCTGTAATGAAAACTGTATTGAGACCAATCTGCAAATTCCATCTTTTTACCAAATTAAATGACAAAGCACCTTTTAATATAATTATGTGTGGATTTGCATTTTAGCACAGTGTACTTTAACTGCTGTGCTTAAAGTAATCAGAATTTCACAAGTGTGTTTCAAGATCTTAATTTCATAAAATATTAGCTCTTAGTATTTTGAAGCTGTCCTTCCATCATCTATTATTTATGAAATGGGTATAAGAAAACTACAAGTCATGGTGGTAATTTGAGTGATTTTTAATTTTCTGACTCTTTTTAACATCAGCAGTACTGTGGGGAGGCCAAAAAAATTTTAATGAAAGGTATCATTAACTCATCGAGCTAACATAACATTAATTTACTTGGTTAGTCTTAGCTGAAATGACATTAATTTTTGGAGTTTTTCTGCATTTTATTCAGACAGTAAATAAAATTTGCTGATCTTTTGTAAATTAGAATGAAATACAGTGATGATCCCTGCTTTTGCCATTTATGAATGTGAGCTCTGGCTTGGCAAATATTTATTAAGTGCTTTTTTTTTTTGCAATTAAGGAGTGAATAGATTAAAACTAGTTGGTGATGAAAAATTAAAACTGTAGTTTTTTAATGAACTGTTAAACTCTATTTAGGGCCATCAAGCAAGAATAGCCACTATGTATTTGCCACTCTTTGGTCTGCTCATAGAAAATGTTCAGCGGATCAATGTGAAAGATGTGTCTCCATTTCCTGTTAATCCTTCCAGCAATGTAAGTGACAATTTCTGTTTGGTATTCTGAATTGTTTTTATCATAATTTGTTGGTAACCTGTATATGAAACACTGGCAAAAAAAGGAGCTTCAGAAGCTTCAGAATTCTGCAATTTTTCAGCGCAGTCCAGCACTGAAACAAATGGACCAGAGAAAGATTGTTAATTTTCTAGAAATTAGAGAAGAACTTAACCCTAAAGGAGTGTGATTCTGAAAGAGCTATAGTGCAAGAGGGCTACAGGAGAATTAATTAAAATGCAGTTTGTGAAGGGTATATATTGATATGGCTGCACACAGCTATAGAATCTGCGATTTAATTATTCATGTATTTTACTTCTGTCCTTATCTTCTTGTGTTCCATTTAGTATTAAGAAAAAAATCTCCTAAACTCTTCCAACATTTGCATCTTCCAAATATTTGCTTGTTTGAAATAAAATTAATGTGAGCCTTTTTGAAATATCTGTTTTATAGTGTTTCAAATTCAACAGAATACTCATTTCTTCAATGTTTCCTGAGGTATCTTAAGTTTTAAGGTATCCCAAGCTTATGAAAATGTGAACATCTCCATTATTTTGAGCTTATTTAATAGAAATTAAAATATAAGGAAGAAATACTTAACAAACATTTCCCTAGAAGACATGTCATATTCACTAAGTCCTTAATATAGGGAAATAATCACATTTTCCTCTCTTTACCAAACAGAGCACAAAGGATGATGCGCCAAGTTTGCCAACTGCAAGTCAGTTAGTAACACCACAAAAATCAGGAAACTCATTGGATAACAACCTTCCTAAAGATCTGTTTGGTGTTATCTCTGGCATTGGTAAGCACTTTAAAAAAGTAAAATAAAATAATTAAAGAGGAACTGTTTTAATTTTTCAGTCTGTACATAAAATCTGTCTTTTGGGATCTTTTGGGGTTTGCTATTTTACATGAAACTAAAGCTATTTTCTGGAGCAGAGCTGCTTTTTTCCCCTGTCCAAGGTGACAGTTAAATAGATATAAAAAATGGGAATAGTTTGTTGATTTTTTTTTTTTTTATTAAATAGACATGCTTCTTCATGGAAGTGTGTATGTATTGCTACATGTGTTTTTTATGTATGTATCTACATAGTTGTACATAAGTCTGTGGGTATGTGCTTAGACACCCTAAGACACATATATACTTTGCTGAAATTCTGGAATAAGTTTGTCTTCATTAAAAGTAAGTAAATGGAATTAATTATTTGCTTTCTTAAAAATATATGGTGATTTTAAAAGTCTGACTGAACTATGGAGTGACTTGTGTGTATTGTTTGAGATTTTTATGTTGTTTGAGGTTGTGGTTTTATTTTTTTTAGCTTCCCCATACACCACATCAACTCCAAATATAAATAGTGTGAGGAATGCTGACTCAAGAGGCTCTCTTATAAGCACAGACTCAGGAAACAGTCTCCCAGAAAGACACAGTGACAAGAGCAATTCTCTTGACAAGGTAACAAAAAACAAACCAAGATGAATCCTAAAAGTGTATTTTAAAGTTTTATCCTAAGTGTCATAGAAGTTTACTTCTCTGATCTCCATTGTGAATGGGCTTTCTAGAATAACTTCAAAGCAGTATTTTATATAATTTTTTTGTGAAATAATTATCCTGTGAACTCCTTTTGCATTGCATTTACCGAGTTATTTCACAAAAAATGCAAACAGATTTTCAATGTAGGGACAAAAGCAAGCAGTTGTTGTTTCCTTTGCTAGTGAAAGGCACTAGATGAAGTGTATTGAATTTCGCTTGAGAGGATTGAATTCCAGTTAGAACAGCTTCCTTGATTTTTTGGAGACCATCACTCCATCCTTTTCTATGTTCAATGTACTTGGCATTTTTAAAACGTTGAAAAAACCAGTTTTTGTTCTTTCTCTGGGTGATTTCTTTTATGTTAGTTTGACTTTTCCAAACCATTTCTTTAAAGCTGTTACAAATTAGGAGCTCTGGCTGCGGTAGCTATGAGGTATTCAGGTTGTGTCAATGCTGATCACATTTCATTTCCTTAGCTCTGGTTGTGCAAGTCACATCATGTTGACTTTTTCCCCTTGACCCTGACATGCCTTCGTGGGGCAGAGAGAGAAGCTTCTCAGAAGGCACTCTGCTCATGCTTTGCGCCCAGGTGGAGAAGAAGAGGAGAATTGTCACCCTCCAAAGAAAAACCGTGTCACTATGGATTTTTCACTTCTGACAATCCCAGCTTTGCCAGAGAACATTTTGCATACTGCTTTCTCTCTTCAGTTACAAGAAGTATCTGGTTTTTGTGCTTGGTATAGTTAAGCTTCTGAGTGAAGTGTGTGGTCAGTAGTTTTGCCGCTTCTTTGCAACAGTTGAATCTCAAACCCAATATATGCAATTTGACCATGTGAAATATGTTCAAATGTTAAACCTGGGGTACATGCACATGATCTAGTTCAAGCATAAAAAATCCAATCAGTTTCAATAACTGCAGAATTTGAGTCTTGGAGTCTTTGATAGAACTGAAAGTTCTTTGGTATTGACCAAGGTAATAAAGAAATACCTTGGTATACACTGTTGCTAAATGGCAATGCTGTCATCTATTACTTAGTTGTCATGTTGTTGATTACTAACGTGTAGTGTTTTCACCAAGTAAAAGGGTTTTCAAAGGAGTCAACAGCCTTTGAAAATTCTACTCTGGTCTGCCAACTTAGGTAACAGAGGATTTATGTTTTGCATGCTGTTGATATTTTCCCCAAATAATACTTAATCCTGGCTTCTTATTTGTTGCTTTCTGAACTTTCTTTCTAGTAGATCAGTTGTTCAGTGCATGTTATTTCAAAGTTTTTGCTCATTGCTTGATATCATTATAGTGAAGAGCCATGTTTTTGTTCTAATTTTCTTTCAGAATAATCTGTAGTATTATGCTTGTGGAATCAGAATAGACTGGAAGTATATCAATTCCTATTTCAATATGTGTATACTTTATTTATTTAGGTTATTGACATGATTCTAAATGAAGTAGCTATAGTCCTATTTTATCTGTATGTATCTTAAACAGTCTTAGTGGGATTATTATCTAGTGCTCTGGGCAGTTTCTTAAAGTGTAGGAAACACAATTCTGTTTCTGCTCTGCCACCCATTGATTGCCTGCCATGGCATCCAAAAAGCTGTAGAGTAGCACCTCCTTGTGCACCAGAGATATTTCAAAATAAACAGTTTTTGAGGTCTTTTTGAGGTCTTTAGAATCTGCAATAATTGAGCTCACAGAAGTGTCCACCTCCTCCTAAATTATAGTAACTTCTGGCTATTCATCATAGTTTCACATTCAGTTTCACTGTGCATCCATTCAATGACTAGTATGTGATTTACATATTTATTGGTACCAGATTCACAGATTGGTTTAGGACAAGAATTCTTTAATGCAACAGAATGCATAAAAAGGGCTCAGCAGTGAATGGTTGCTGTGAAATAGTCCTTCATGGTTAGTGTGTCTCCTGCTTTCAGGTAGGAGTATGCCAGGAAGGGTTGTTCTAATGTCACTTCTTGCTTTGTTTATGAAACCAAGTGCTTTTCTCCGTTGAGTCTACCTTTGTATTTGTAAATTTTTTTATAGTAAGAGTTGTACAGATCAATTATACCAGACTGTTGACTTTATAGAAAACTAATGTCTGGTTCATTTTCCATTTGCATAAGTGCCATATTGGATGTTAGAATTAGGCACTATGAAGGGCATAATTTATACTTTAAACAGAAGTTTATGCAGTATATCTATAAAAGCTTCAGACTGAGGATTTTGTAACACTAGACTGTGTGGAAATTATTCTTTTACAAGTCTCTGCCCGAAGTTCAATTTATACATTTTTACAATTTTTAGTTTTCCATTTTGTTTGGTGGTATACATTTTGCAAGACCAATTATAGAGCTTTTATCTTTTTGCACAGATTATGGTATTGTGGGTTGCTGATAAACTTCCCACAAGTGCAGGAATTACATTAAAAATGAAAAAGGGAAAGGGTTTTGCTTTTGTTTGGGTTTATTTGTTTGTATGTTGGGAGAGGAGGGGAGGGGAAGAGCAAGTTACTTAGTAGCAGTAAGTCTTCCAGAATGCATATTATTGCCCTTCATGTATCTTTTTCTTGAGGTTCTTATATCTTTAAATGGAACAAATTTTGTAGAGGCAGTCCTGTCTACAGTTCAGCAGAAGGTCCCTTGAAAAGCAAAGGAGCATAGATGTATCACCTAACAGTAGCATTTGGTTTTCAAGTATTCGATCTAAGCAGAAGGGGCAGGCTTGATTTCTACAATGTGAATACCTAGGTATAATTAACTTGTTCAATAATCACTCCTAGGTGACTTTTCCTTTTGCTCCTAGGGGAAAAAAATTATACCTAGAAGGAATTAAAAACAAGCAAAGCAAAGAGGCTTAATTTGGTATACTTGGTGTGTGTAATGTGTGTTTTAGTGGCCTGTCTCTACATGAAACATTTTTGTCTTCATTCTGAGATCCTTTTTCTGCTGCAGGAATTATTACAGCAATTGAAAACAATTTAATTTGTTTTCAGTTTAAGAACTCTTCAGCCAAAATGCATCTGTTTCTTTTCAGAACCAGCAGAGCAGCACTTTAGGAAGTTCTGTTGTTCGATATGACAAACTTGACCAAGCAGAGATCAAAAGTCTGCTCATGTGTTTCCTTCATATTTTAAGAAGCATGTCAGATGGTAGGTAATTCCTCCTGCTTTTTATAAATTCAAAGTCATTTGCTGGATTTATGCCTGTTATTTCAATAACTTCTCAAAATCAGCAGAATATTTTAGGTGTAGGTACCATGATGTGCTGCATTTTACAAATATGTGTGATTACTCAAATTAAACTCTGACTGAAACCTTGTAAGCATTAAGTACTCATTATTTATTCAAAGTGTGAGGTCAACTAAAGGACTTTAGGACTTTTTAAGAAAGTGAACATTTGTGTGTGATGGTACAGTTTGGTTTGTAAAACAGAGGTGAAGAATAATTCATTGTTCTGTAAAAGTGTCTTGGGCTCTGTTCTGCAGAACTTGCTGTATTACAAGGAACCAAATGATTTGATTGTTGTATATATTTCCATTTCTGGAATATGGAGATGTTAATGCTTCTTCATTCTCCTGGGATGTTTGTGAGATGATCCATTGAATTTTTGAAAGAGTCATGTTATCCTGAAAAAGGTTACAGAGGTATAGAAATAAGGCATGAATGGCACATCTTACTTGTTTGTTAGGATCATACATCTTGGAATCATCCCTGTCTGTGGTCAAAAAAAAAATTAATTCTAATTTAAAAAAAAAATTGGGACCCATCTGTAAAGAAGCAGGTTATAGGACTAACAGTCTGAAATATTTTGAAGTCTTGCGTTGTTATAGGGCTGTAGGCACTAGAGGCTACACAAATACTACTGTGTAAAATATGAACTAGGATGGGAATATTATGAGTTATTAATTAATATCATATTGCAGAAGCTCATTTGGAGAATTGATAGGAGCATTTGTATAATCAGTTTTAAGGAAAACTTCAAATAGTAATTGTTATCTTTTATATTGTTAATAATTTTCCTAGATGCATTGTTTACATATTGGAACAAGGCTACAAAATCTGAACTCATGGACTTTTTCACCATTACAGAGTAAGTTTTTTTTGTGCTTGTCATGCAGCTATATGTTTTGCTGTTCTGTGAACAACATGAGTGTGGATATAAGCATGTGTAAATGCTTTTTGGTTGTTGTTGTTTTGGGGTTTTTTTTAAATAATATTGTCCTGATCTGTTTGGAAGTCCTTAACTTGATGTCCCCAATTGCATGTCTGTCCAAGTCCATGGTAGTCTCTGGAATCAGACTATCCAGAAGGGATCTCAGGAGGTTCTTGAACAAGAAGCAGTGCTCAGAGTATTGCAGTGCTCGGGGAGGAGGAACCAACTGTCTTGATCCCCTTCTGCATTAAACTGTGTCTTGTAACATCAGCTGTTCAATAGCAAATACATGGTTGTGTAGCAAAACTGATTGAATTGCATAACTTCAGAACCGTGCTCCTAGCATTCCTCATGTGTCCTCTGCTGTTCCCTAAGGGAATAGGTGCAGGATGAGTCCAGTAGTCCAGTATGAGTCCACTAGTCTAAAAGACAAGAAGATCTCAGAAGGAGGAGTTGAGGTTATTTTGTGCTCAGAATGACAAGTCCGGGGAAGGCAAACACCATTGTGCCCAGGCAGGTTGGAGGCAGCTGAGCTACTCAAGGTCTCAGTAAAAAATGAAGCTGAGTTGAAGAGGCAGTAAGGCAGTCTGTACTCTCATTCTCAGCTGGCACATGGAAGACAGAGCCTGAAACTGGCTTTCATTTTGGCTTTACACTTTAAAGAAGAACTGTCAGGACATCTTACTGAAGGAACAAGGGATGTTGTGTTGTTTTCTGTATTATTGGAATAAATGTTTACAGTGTGAAAAAAGTAAAATAAAATCAGGATTACAGCCTCCACCCACAAAACTTCTCTTGATTTGAAAATATGACTTCTAGTTAATTAGTCATTAGTGTTGTGCACTTACCAGTAATATAGATTACTTTTTTAATTAAAATTTCTTGTTGGTAATTTGTCTTTCTCATCATCTTGTTTTAAAAGCATATTCCCTTTTGAAAATAGTTCTTCCAGAAACCCTGTTGTTATCCTGGAATTTGGAGACCTTAAATAAAACCCAACAAAACAAAAAATCCAATTTGTAGCTAAGTGAGTTTAGGCTGGGGTGGGGGGAAGCAAAATGTTTTGCCTCTATTTTGAACGCTTGCACACAATTTACAAAATTGGTATAAATAGGCAATGTCTGGTTATCTCTTTGCTTCTCTCTTCCACGTTAGTTGTCCTGTCTTGTTGTCCATTTGTAGATAACTGACACATTTACCTTTCTTTGGCTTGGGGTCTGGAAGGGAATTTTAAGGCTGGTAGAAATAAAGAACTTTTATGATGCAAGAGTCTAAAGTTAACAGTAATTGTTGAATAATTCCAGTGTACATAAATCTAGAAAAGGTTTTTTTAAGTGTGGCTTCTCTGACTTGTGTTCTCTGCAGAGTGTGCTTACATCAGTTCCAGTACATGGGGAAACGATACATAGCCAGGTACTGTGTGGAATTTAAATTTCACTGTCTTGTTTGTTAATAATTGCACTATGTAAGATATGCCTTGAACCTCTGTAACAAGCAAATTGCACAAGTAGAAGAGTTATTGTGGAATGATGCATAAGATTTTGAAGTAAGTAGCTGGTTACCATATTAACAAATCTGTATCCTGTCTGGAAGTCTGGTATTTGTTTTAAGAATGTTCTGTGAGCTGTTTTTTAATGATGACTTTAGAATCCATCCCTTAAATGCTATCTTTTACAGCATTTTTTCCTTGAAATAATGTCATTGGGAAAGAAATTTGATAATGTTTTGTTTATTCAGTTGGCCATAAAACCACGTAAATTGAAATGTTTCAGAAATTTTGTATATTTAGTGTTTTTACTTGAAGGTAAGTAGTGAACATTCCAACACTGCTGTTTTTAAATTTGAGGTATGAAGAAAATCTGGGAGTCAGAAACTTGTATTAATTTAATATCTTTGCATTATTTTTTTTAAATACAAAGTGTTTTTAATGGAGTAAAAGATAGCAACTTCTATAGACCTTACACTGTTGTTGACATGGTAATGTTATAATTAAACTGATGCAGTTAAAATACTGGCCCTTTTGAACTCAGTGAGAAATTTGTTGCTGACTTTGGATGGTAATACATTCTAACTATGATGTTAGCTTTTTTTGGTTTTAATTTAGATAATGTGAATCTTCTTCTACAGAATTGACTCTCTCCTTGGAGATTTTTCTGGGGGAAAAAAAGGTTCACATAATATAAAAACCTCAAAAATAAATCTGGCTTTCTTAAGGTTTTGATTGTCATCTTTGTGTTCAAATGTACATCAAACTTTAGATGTACAGGAGTCTATAATTCTCAGGTTTTTTATAAAATTCTTCCAAATGCTTTGTTTGATGAGTTTGTAGAGGACACTACTACACTTCTTTTTTGTTTACTCATCACCTGGTCTGTGTGCTGCATGTTAATGTTGAAAGTGCTGAGCTATGGAAAGCATCTGGTGTTGTGAATTGTAAATGTAACTTTCATGTCTTTCACATTGTCACTACACTGAAGTATATCACAGTCAATGCACGTGCTGTTAAAATACACAAATGACAGAGAACGAGAGGGAACAGGGAATTCTGCAGGTCAAGCACTGGTTTTCATTTTTCATCAGCTCTGGTGGTGGTACACAGTAGGAAGTTAGCCTGTACTGATTGCTAACACAGATCACTTTTCTGTTTTCTTCATTTGATTGCTGCAAATTTAACAAAGTCTATGGCTCTTCTCCCTTCCTGCTTGGGTAAGAAGTATATGATACTATCTCAGTTAATTCCTGCTCTCCTGTTGCATGCATGCTTTCTAATTTTACTGCTATATGTCCTAACTTTTTTGCTAATTTTTTTTCAATTAAAATAGAGGATTCAGTTTTGGGTTCTGAATATTTTCAGAATATTTATGTTTGCAAATACCTTTTTTTTTTTGAAAGCTCTGAAGTAAATTTAGCACTTCAAGAGTGACTGCTTGTGTGCTTTTGCTTTCATGCTTTGAGGTTTTAAGGAAGAGTTTGCTGTGAAGCTTTTTTTGAGCTACCTATTTTTGTTTTATAAAGAAAACAGTGAATAGGTTGCATTATAATTCTTTCTATAAAACTTCTTGTGCTTAACTAACAGCACTTCCTGTCTTGCTGCAGTTTGACATGTCTAACTTTTGCTTCTATCCCATTTCACCCATCTTGCAGGAACCAGGAGGGGTTAGGATCCATAGTTCATGATCGAAAATCTCAGACATTGCCTGTTTCCCGTAACAGAACAGGAATGATGCATGCCAGATTGCAGCAGCTGAGCAGCCTGGATAACTCTCTCACTTTTAACCACAGTAAGTCTCATGACATGATAACATCTGTCATCCTCAACCAGTACCACAACACCAGAGACAGGTCCCAGAGCCACACCAGTGCATCCCAATGACTTTTACTGTTCCAGGTCAAACGAATAGCTGGAAGCAGTCCATGGTCTGTTCTCTGCTTTGTGATGGATCAATCACTGCTGGGTGCTGCCATAACATGGAGCGTGGTTAACTCAAGTCTATCTTAAAACTGTATTTTAATCTTTTCTTTTAGTTATGTACGCATCACACTTGTGCTGCGCATAGTTACAAAATTGACTTTTTTTTTCTATTTGTTTTATTGAGCTTCAATTTTTTTCTTCTCCTATGTGGTCTTATAAATTACTAGTCTCAAATTAAATATATGTATTCTGACCATATCTCCATGTTTTGACATCCCCTGAGGAGAAATAAGTTTCTTAGAATTTCTACAAAGATTGCGAGCCCATGATTTAGTTTGTCTGGAAGTGAAAAAGCGTCCAATAATGAAGTGATTTTTCTGTTTTCAGTGTGAGAAAGATATCAAGTATTCTTGGAATTTCTGTAGACAATGGTAAGATTTAATCAGGTTGAAGTCAGCTTGTATAGACTGCTGTATTGAAAACTAAATCTGCTTGTGGCCTGTCTTTTTAAACATTCTGCTTCTAAATTGCAATATACTGTATGTAAAGTATTCTAAAGCACCATTTCTCAAATTTCAGCTTCAAAAAACAATGAAACTTGTTGACTAATTCAGTAAAATACAACACTGGTATTGAAGATTGTGTGCAGTAAAACTTGAGTTAACTGTATTTTCACTGTGTTCATTCTTTGATTTCTCAAAGCATATCTAACTGTCCCTTAAAATCTTTTAGCTCTTTTGCTGTAATACAAAGCAAAATTTAGCCTAATTGCACAAGATTTATTACATTGTCTTGTGTAAAAGTGAAAAAAAATTCCCACAAAACCTCTCTATTCAGAAATGCATTATCACATCTGTTAAAATGTAAGAAATGCAATTGCCTGCTTTTAAAATGTCAGACAGTATGTGGAAATTACTTTTTTTTTCCCTTGCAATCAGTCTGCTACTGCTGTATTGTCATAGTTTCTACATGGTTGTTGATACAGAAAAGAAAGCCTTTACACTACGTAGCTACACATTTGGTACAGTATAATAATTTGCAGATAAAGACTGGTTTAAAAAAAAAAACCTCTGAGAAACAGATAACATCTCTCTGTGCAAAGAGATTTCATGCTTTCAGAACTTGGCAATTTTTACTGATTTTTTAGGAAACAATGAGCTGAAAGATTTTAAAAAATGCATGCTTATGTAAAAAGAAACTTTCCATTCTTTTCCAACTGAAGGAAATTATGAAGGAAGGTGTCTTATTCAGGTAACTTTGTCTAAACTGATAATAGGTGGGATTTTTAATGGACAGTTAATAAATATCAGGATAGTACACATTGTATTGACCAAGGTTTTACAAATTGAAAATATGTTGCTGTAAAAACCACATGAAGTATGAAATTGATTTTTATATCTTTGTTCTGTTGTTGTTAACTTACAGTTTTGTTTAGTTGTCAGTCTGCCTTTGTCATGTATCCAAAATAGCATTCAGAGCTTGAATAATCTTGCACATATTTTGTGTGGGATACATAAAGAAAGGAAGTGTCTGGTGGAAATAGTTGCTTTACTTGTTTCTAAAATCAAGATTCTTTGGCAAGATAGTTGTCTATTAGTGTAAATTATAAACTTATTTTCTCCCTTTCTAACCACCTAAGCTAGAAATGAAGCTGAAATACCTTTCCATATATACCTTTTCAATACCTATCATAACTGAAAGGGATGATACCTTTCATCTCTGAGAAATTTCAGTATAGTTTTGTGCTTAAAGAAAGAATGTATAAATCTCAAGAAACTGGTGGTTATGGGTATATGTGTGTAGTTCAGAGAGGGAAGCAAGAAGGTGCAGAAAGAAGTGGCCAGGTGTCATTACAAAAGAGTTTGGCATTGCTTCTGTTCTTTGCTTGATCTCAACAGGTTTGTCATCCTTGTGATTGATTTAGTGATGCTGAGTTGTTTGTAAATCTGACATATAAACATGACCCAGACCAAATGTTTATAAAGCAGCCCAGTCACGTTTGTCAATCTGGTGCTTCATGACCAGTGTTAGGGAACAGAAGTGACACATTATTATCAGTGCTGAGGCAGGATATGTTTTTAAAATTATTTAAGTTCACTGTGGAGCTAGAAGTGATAGAATGTTTTTATTAAATATGGAGACATTGCAATGTATTGCTGCAAGAGCAGAATTCATTACTGGGGTGGTAAATTGCATATAAGTACGGGATTGTATTCCTTCAACGCTTACTATTTTGTATTTATATCCTGGTTGACTTGTGATTAACTTTGAGACCATTGTAACATCACTAAATTGCCAAAACTTCATATTTTCAGCTGTAACTTCATCCTACTGCAGTACTTACCACAATATATGTGTGTATATATGTGTATATATATATATATATATAACTGTGTAGCTATATATATATATATATATACACATTTGTGTCTACGTGCACATATATATGAAATATCACATAGTTTTTAACTGCTGTTTAATGCTTCTGTTGTTGAAATTCTTACTTAATATGTTTTATAGTCCTGTGCAAATTATGTTAGAATAATTGTCTGACCATATTTGAAACTATTGAAATGCATATGAATTTTTTTCCTGTATTGAATACTAACTTCTGTCAGGCTTTTTACTTGTTAATCTTTTCCTAGTTCAGCAAGTCTTTTGGAAATAAGAAACATTTAAATGAGTGTATCCAGCACTTACACTTCATTTGGAATTTCTGTAGGCTATGGCCATTCAGATGCAGATGTCCTTCACCAGTCTTTACTTGAAGCAAATGTTGCCACCGAAGTTTGCATTACAATTCTGGACACTCTGTCATTATTCACAATGGCTTTTAAGGTTTGTTCATGACTTGGTGTTAACTTTTTCCCATAAGTATCTTTGAGAATAAATACTTATTAAAACTCTTTTTTAAGTTATATTTTTATAGTCTAGTTAAATAGCATTGCTATTTTTAGCTTCTCTGGCATTGTATTTTATTATCTTCATGAAAAAATGATAACATCTCACAGAAAAATGCTTTTGCTTCAGCTACACATCATACACCAGCAGTAATCTATGGGAAAAGCTCCTTCCTCAGCCTAACTTAAAAATAGTTCTAGGAGCTTTAGTGTCTACCTAATATTAGTGGTAAAAGTGGCTTTTAAAGGCCATGTGAGGTGAAAGATCTATGGCAAAACCATAATTGGATACTCTCAGACTTTCATATTGAACTTGGCTGCTTATTATAGTAATGCACTCCTTAATAGTGATTTGTGTGTTCCTCTTCTGTAACTTTTTTCCATTTGTCCACTAATAAGTCTTCTTTTAGTTGTATCAGTTGCTGTTGCTCTCCTGTGGAATCTTTATATAGCACACCACTTACTTACCCCTCTTGGCTGTTTTTCTGAGGTTTTCCAGACTTTAAAATCGAAGCCATAAAAAAGACATAAAAAGACTCTAGCTTGTTTCTCCTTAATTGGGGCATGTATCCAGATTCTTGCTTGAAGATACGAATTTAGTGTCTTATCTTTAATCTAGTTATGAAAACATGAGCTTATTTTCAATAAGCTTCCTTTTTTCCTGGTAATTAATTCAGTAGAGTTTAGAGCCAGTTCTGTCCAGAGATCTGGTTGCAGAATTGAAAATTAATAAACTAGCTAAAAAGGTTTAAAGAGGAATAAACACTATTCCTTCATTTATCAACCCATCATGCTTGGAATGACAATCCTTCAAGGTTATCTGTGTTGTATATTGAGAAGGTAGGCAAGAGTATGCCAGACTAGTCTTAAAGATCCAAATAAAACAGGACCATCAGGAGCTTCTATTCAATAAACTGCACTAAAATATATAAAATCAGAGTCAAATGATGGTTTGGGTAGTAAGGGACTTCCAGAGATCATCTAGTTCAATCCTTCTGCAGGGGCATAGACAACTTCCACTAGGCCAGGTTGCTCAAAGCACCATCCAACTTGGCCTTGAAAAAACCTTTCAAGGAATTGGGCATCCTCTACTTCCCAAGGCAACCTGTCCCATTACCTCAACATCCTCACTTGTAGAAAAGGTTCTGCTATGTCCAGTCTGAACCCAGCCTCTTCCACTCCTTTATATATGCCTATATTTATGCAGTGATGACAAGAAAGAGTGGAGTGCACCCAGGGCAGTTGCAGAAGGGGCAGAATCACCTTGTAGTAGGAGATACTGCTATGAGAAAATTCCCCTGTGTGGGCTGCTAAAGCCACTGTAAGCAAAGTCTGTTAATACTTTGAGTGTGCCCCTCAAAAAGCTATTAATAGTAATGGATTTAATTAACAGCTGATAAAAACAATCATGTTCTATAAGCCTATTCAGAAGGCAACACTTCTTTTATAAGCAAAATTAATGAAGCATTAGAAATACGTAGTTAGAATTCAGGTATGTGTGTGTTATTAAACATCCTGGTAATGCCATAGAGGTTGTATTTTTTAAATGTCTTGCTTTTTGACGATCTGTATATGATCTTATAGTATAAATGTATTGCTGTACAAAACTCCTGAATCCTTGCTATTGTTTTAAAGAATCAGCTACTGACTGATCATGGACATAATCCACTGATGAAGAAAGTATTTGATGTATACCTCTGCTTCCTTCAAAAGAATCAGTCTGAAACAGCATTGAAAAACGTATTCAGTGCTTTAAGGGCACTTATTTACAAGGTAAGAAGTTCTAAAAAATTCATCTTCAAGTACTTGTCCAGTTCTTTAGTTAACAATATACTATATAAGAATTTAAGAACTAACGTACCAAAATAAAATTGGTGATTATGGACTGATCTGATCTCAACAGTGTGGAATGCTTGTCCTTTGATTTGCTGTAAAAATTGTTTTGTGTCATGACCTACTCTAACTCTTGCTCTTTCCACAGTTTGAGGATATGAATATATTTGTGTTTTTCTTGACATGCTTAATTTATCAAGATCTGACCCTAGTTTTAATGAATAAATTTTTTGTTTTCTTCTTTTTCCTCAGTTTCCTTCTACATTTTATGAAGGTAGAGCTGATATGTGTTCTGCACTATGCTACGAAATTCTGAAGTACTGTAATTCCAAGCTGAGTTCAATTCGAAATGAAGCTTCACAGTTACTGTACTTTTTGATGAGAAATAATTTTGACTACACAGGGAAGAAGTCTTTTGTTCGAACACATCTGCAAGTTAGTATATTTTCTTTTTCTTTTAATATTGTACATACACAGTTGCATACCAGTGTGCAAAGCCCTGTCAGGTGGACTTAAAATAATTTATTTGGGGTTCAAGCAAGGCTGGTACTCAGAGTAAGAAGATGGCCATAAAAATATATTCAGTACAAGGAAATACTTAGAAACAGTTGGATGACCCTGTGTTTTGTAGGAAATGAGTTTTATTTGTCAGTGAAAGCATTCTGGTTTTTAGATGTTATTTTGTTTGTTAAATGGTGTATCCTGTTGCATCTGAAGAAGGAAAAGAATGCAGCAACAAGCACACAGAAGTCTAAAATAGTGCAAATAATTTGAAAATTGTGTGTCTTGACAAAGCTGGGAACAGTAGTTTGCTAGTTTAATGACCTCTGGCTAGTTCACCTAGCAGTCAATCATGTGTCTTGAATTTACACAAGCCTGTTTTATCCTATGTTATTGTACAAGTAATTGGAAAAGAACCCCCAAACATTATTTTATTTAGGAGAATGATTTTTCAATTAAAGAGAACAAAACTTCCTTTGTAATTGCCTCAGAGGTACATCTCAAGGGTATTTAATGAAATATGCACTAACAAGATGTTTGTTTCTGTCAAGGTTATTATTTCAGTAAGCCAGTTAATTGCTGATGTGGTTGGAATTGGAGGAACTAGATTTCAGCAGTCTCTTTCCATCATCAACAATTGTGCCAATAACGACAGGATTATTAAGGTCTGTTTTTATTCCTATTTCCATACTGTGGAAGGATGCTTGAAGACTCTCACAGCATCTTTTCCAGTTATGTTTTATCATTTTGTTGTGCAATGACTACGAAAACACAGTAGTTAACCTGACTTTTGCATGTTTTAGCACACTACATTCCCTTCTGATGTTAAGGATTTAACCAAACGGATTCGTACCGTGCTGATGGCTACAGCTCAGATGAAGGAACATGAGAATGATCCAGAAATGCTTGTAGACCTCCAGTACAGCTTGGCAAAGTCCTATGCAAGTACACCTGAACTGAGGAAGACATGGTTAGACAGCATGGCAAGGATCCATGTTAAAAATGGAGATCTTTCAGAGGTAACAGAAAAAAAAAAAAACAAATTAGTTTTAGCCCTGTAATAAGCTTAAGCTTCTCTTTATAGAAAGGGAATGTACTATATGTAGTTGCTAGCATGTAACATAATAAGTCTTTTAAACAATTTTTGAATTGTTGCTGGATTGGTTTCAATAGCTGATAAGTTTTTGTCCTGTCCAAGTACATCTGTAAGTAATTTCTGGTTATTAATGTAAGGAACATGTTTAACTGCTATAACTGACACACTACTAAGAATGGAATGCACAATGCAAGCCATGGAAGAGAGGCCTTTTACTTAAAAATATCTTTGTTTAAACACTTAAAGCTACTCCTTGAATTCTCCTCCAGTTGCCTTTACAGAATTAGCTTGACTTTATTCCAAATTGCTTACTAAAAAACCTACTAATGTTCTTAAAACTGACAAATAATTTTTTGTGTCATTTGAAAAAAAGGAAAGCTTTCTGTTTTTACTGTGCTCTTAAAATAGTTCTAGCAAAAAGCAGAATTGGGGATTGTTATATGTCTTAATGAGACATTAACACTTTAACTGGATACAGATTAATTTTGTCTCTTTCTAGAAGTTTTTTCCATCTGAAAGTAAATTGCTTTGTGTGAAATCACTGCATTTCATAAACATCTGTTAAAATGAGCATCATGTGAGCAAGTAAAGATCTCCAAGAAATAGAAGATGCCATCTTCCCAACTCAGTTCTTTGTACTAGAATTCTCTTCTTCTATGTGGTAGCAACACAGAAGAAATACACATTACTCTGTTATTAGCTTGTCTCTTGAACTGAACAGCTTCACCTGTCGGAGAAGACAAGGTCTTTTAGTCCTTTTCAGTTATGTTTTTCATTTTTTTGTTAAAACCTTAGAATCTTTGACTGTGCAATTAGATGAAGATGTCTGCAAATCATCAAGTCCAACTCAATACAAAGTAGGCAAAGGAGTTAGAATTTCTGGCAGATTTTTACCTTTTTCCTTCACTTCCATTGTTTGAGGATGTGCAGCCTCTATATTTGAGCTGTTCAACTGATAGTTACTTTGCTGAAAGCCTAAGCCTTTTTAATAAAACAAGGATGTGAAATCTTTTTATTTTTTTGGAGAAAAGTGGTCAGTGTCAAATCCATAAAAAATCCCAGATATCTGAAAATTATTCTGTCCCTCTTTTTTTTTTTTCTGTTTTCCAAACTGCATCAATTCCTTCAAATTCCATTCATTGGTTATGTCTCTCTTGCTGCTCTCAAATGGCCTGTCACCACCAGTTTCTTCTGCATTTTTCTTGGTCAGGAGCCAAAAAGCCAACAAAACACGTTAGCAGAAGGGCTACCAAATGTTGAGTAGAATCATTAATAGCTTAACACTTAAAATACCTCCCCCCAAAAGAGAGATTCACTTGTTTTTGTCACAGCATGATGTTCCTACCTTGTGATTTGTGACCCAGGGTCACTCTTGGGGTGTGAGCTGCTGTCCATGCCACTCAGGGCTCTGGTTAAGAAGGAGTAAGTGCACTTGCAGAGTTACAGCTTTACATAAATGAGGTGGAGAACTCTTGCAGTAGTCACAGAATATCTCCTGCAAAGCAGCAAAAAGGAAAACTGAAGAACTTGTCTCATACTGTTGCTCTCCATATATACCTTGTTTTTAATATTCCCATTTTAATTGTATTTTAAAAGACTGTTACTGTTTCTGTTTTAGGCAGCAATGTGCTATGTCCATGTAGCAGCACTGGTTGCAGAGTATCTCACACGAAAAGGTATGATTTCAGAACATTATTTTAACGTACTCGAATATATTTTATTATTATAATTTGGGAAAATAAATCATTTCCTTGAGGAAGTTGTAGGTATTTCAGTGTTCACTAGGGAAAAAAATTCTGAACTAACCAGGTAGCAAACTCACATACTTAAGAGTAAACTTGCATATCTAAGGGGCAGCATTTCAGGTGAAGGCAAAGTAAAATTTTTGGAAAGTAAAAATTTTAATTTTACACCAGAGCTGCTAATAGTTCAAATCAGATCCTTTCTAAAGCAGAGTTATCTGTGAATATTCTTGTTTCTACAAGCAGTAGAGAGAGAGGCAGTCTCTCACTGCCTCTAGGGAAACCTGGCATTGCCAGAGGAGTCAAAATAAATTTGTACAAATTTTCAGACGTTCAATCAAGGATAATAGTGCTCAGGCTGTTTCACCTTGTGGTATATTTTGTGCCAGCAGCTTTTGTAAAAGTGGAGTCTGATGACCCTTGAGATAGGGTAGAAAACCACCTTTCATCTACAGGATCAGAAGAGTTCTCAGTCAGGGATTTGAGATTCAACTTAAATTAATAAAAAGAGCTCTCTTGAAAATTTCAGGAACCTGTTAAAACTGATTATGATGTTGAGATAGTGTTTTGGATTTGTGGGCAAATTCATGTTTGCATCTTTTTAGCTTTGCCTTTGCATGGCAGTTCAAAATGAAGTAAAATCATGAGTCTAAAAGATGATTTATCTCTATTCTTGTTGTGCTTCTCACCAAATGCTTTTGCAGTGTATAGTCTATTTTCTTTACCCCAGTGATTTCAGAACCTTCTCTGAGACCAAATCTGAAATAAGCTGCTTATTCAAATTACTGTGTCCAGTTGGAAGCCTGATGATACCTGAGAACTAGTGATAGTCTCTATTTATTTGTGAGTTCCTTTGGGTGTTCTGCTATTTTTGTATACTGTCATATAAAATTTATTTCCCCTCAGTAATACAGAGAGTCAGACTCCTACCTGTGGTATTTCTAAGAACAGAAAAGCTCCTTGCATTTGAGGCAATCATTCAGTAAAACCTCTGATGGTCAGAACTCCTCACTGAGCAGCAAGAATTTTTGGAGGAATGAGTTGTAAAATAAATATGTTCAAACCCTTAAGCTTCCATAATATTTACTGATTGCCCTTGAGGTTTTAATTGATACAGAAAATCCTGTTTTCTTAATTCAGCAGTCCAATGTAATCAAAAATATCTAAACAGCATGAGTGAAAGACATGGGTTTCATGTTGGAACATTCTATACTCCATTTTTGTTGAGGTTTTTTTTTTTAGTAAAGGAAGTTAGATTGGTATTTTGTTAGTTTTTCCTGGTTTTCTTTGTTTGAATAATCTGGTTTGCCATCCCTTGCTCATATTTTTATGGCTAATGTCATTCATATTGTTCAGACTGGTAAAAAGTATGTGTCAGGTCCTGCCCCTGTACTCAAGTCCAGTTCAGTAAGTAAACTTCATGGCAGTTTAAATACTGTAAAAGTTACCTTGAGTACCTTAGACTTAGGATGGGGTAGATTAGACACAAATTTAAGATAAAGTAGGAAGATTCAGACAGTACTTAGTTTGGTAGGTAAGGGTCCAGACATTGATGTGTTTGGGTTTTTTGAAACCCATTTCTACATTCACAGTAATGTGATGTGTTTGGGTTTTTTGAAACTCATTTCTACATTCACAGTAATGTAAGGTCTTGTATTTTAACCATGCAGTGGGAAGCTGATCTATTCCTTTATTTGGTGATAGGTATATTTAAACATGACTTCTGCTTTATCCAGAATCACAAAATGACCCAATGTTATCCTGCTGGAGAAAATGAAAGTAGTCTCTATTTCTTTTTCAATGACAGGGATGTTTAGGCAAGGCTGTACTGCTTTCAGAGTAATCACACCAAATATAGATGAAGAGGCTTCAATGATGGAGGATGTTGGAATGCAAGATGTTCACTTCAATGAAGTAAGTAAACATAAAAATGTTAAAATTTACATACATGGAAAGGCTGGGGTTTTTTCCAAATTTTATGTTTCAGTCTGGAGAATTACTGATATAAGGGATACAACAATTGTTTTCTGATCAGATATTTGTACCGTAAAGCTGAAATAAAAAAATTCCGTGAGATGGCCCAGATTTAGAGAATTTACCGTATGCATGTATTTTAAATACAGTGCTAGCACATCAACTCACGTTTTATTGCACTTCTGGAATAAAAGCAAATTGGGGGTTTATTCTAGTTGACAGGATGAACACTAATGTGGGTTACTTATTAGAGTTAGCAAAATCTGACTTGGCTTTAGAGTATTACTCCACCAGAAATCATGAAAATGTGTTCATTGGTTTTCTGCTGTTTACAATTTCCCAAAGCAAATATGCCATAACAATGAAAGTAGTTTTACTGACACCAGACTCGTGTCCATGTGTTTCTTCTGGCTTAAGTTTCACTCCTTGTGTGTTTGCTGATCCATCTGTGCAAACTCTACAGTAAATTTTACTAGTGAGCAGCCTATATGAAAATGTTAATAATCTTGCTCATGAAAAGCTGTCTGCACTTGTATTTACTGGTATAGTTGTGGCAGAGAGGGGCAGACCATAATTGGCAGCAGTCATGTTGGAAAACCCTCTGGTTTGTAAGTGTAGTTGTACCAAAAAAAATATTTTCTTTTGTGTTTTAATTAGTGTATGGTAAAGCTGTATGACAATATTACTTGAGTGTACAAATTGGTTTTTGGTTGTATTTTTTTTTCAGTTTTTGTGCTCTCTTTTTAAAATCATTGATTCTTCTGATCCAGCATGAATTTTAGCATGCTACTCAAAGCAAAATGCAAGCTGCTCTAAGTTATTGAAGATCAGGAATTCTAGTGACTACTGCTGATGGAAAGTTTTGTTGCAAATTTCTGTCACTGTTTTCCTGCCAGACCATTTGTCAGAGTTAAATTATTATGCATTTTTTAAAAAATTGGAATGTCTTTATTCTCGTTTTCATTAGTCACTCCCTGCAAAAAGAATATACTGATTTTTCTGGGTCATTGAACCCTACACAAATTTATTTCCATCTCTCAGTATTTCCGTGGAACGGAAGTAAGCCAAGAGTGAAAATATAAGCCTGTACAGCTTGCAGAAGGATCAAACCAAGCCAATTTTAATTTTTCCCTGCATGCAACCCTTTCTAAACTTAACCATGTAGTACTCTAACTGATGAAATATTGAAAAAAATTACTATTTTTCAGATAAATTCTGAAAGTTAGCTGAAACATGGGAAAAGGAATAATAGGGGAGAAATAGTAATAATAATAAGAGTAACAATAGGGAAGAACTGTTTGGCTTTAGCAGACTAAAAATAATTTCAGAAGTGCTTCAGAACAGGTAGGCCTGTTCCTTCATGAACAGGAACATATTCATAAATGGAGTGTTTCCTCAGTGTGTTCATAAGTAAGCAGAACTGTATTGTCTGAGAAAAAAATGAGATCAATTTGGTACAGAAGTGAAAAAGCAGAAACATTGTTCAAGTTGTATTTTACTACTACTTAGCAAAATGATGCTCTGATGAGAATTTTTCCTATACATGGTAACAAGCCATATGGAATTTCTTCCCTTAAAACTTGATATTTCCCTTTTTGCTAGTTATTTTAATTTCTAAAGGAGCATTTACAAGTACTGGAAGATCAGAGAGAATCCCTTCATGTTTCTAAAGGGATTAAAATATCTTTCATACTCTCCAGTTTATAAAACCTCTTCCTAGTTAAAATCTGAAGACTTCCATAGATTCTCATTTTTAAAAAATTGAAATTTTGGGATTCTCGATTTAGTTCTCATTTTAAAAGAATTCTGTGTGAGGTCAGGGTTACCTAAGCTAGCCAGAAAGTTCATTTGGGATTTTGCTTTTTAACAAGGCTACTGTGTGCATTTCACCAAAACAGTTGTTTGCCTGTGACATTCCATGAGAGGCATTGTCCTGATTTGCAGATGGGTAAAGGAAGGAGCCTTGCAGGAACACAGTGTCCTCTCAAGGCTGTACAAAGACAAGTGCAAAGCCCTGCACCTTTAAAAAAAAAGAGCAAAAAAAATCTCAGTACAGGCCAAGCAGCAGCTCTGCAGAGAGACCTGGAAGTTTCTAGTGGAGTGCCTGTTGGATGGGAATCATCAGTGTGGCTTTGTGGAAACAAAAGCCAATGCAGGCTGTGATGTGTTTCAGAGGATTGACTCAAGAAGCAGAGGGAAGGGAGTTCTTTTCCCTTTTATGCTGGCATTTGTGGAACCCCATCTCTAACCTTGTGCCCAGCACTGACCCCCAAAAGTCAAGACAGGTGTCAAGAAACTCAAGAAAGTCCAACTCCTAAAGTGGTTAGGCGAAGAATCAGACTTTTCCAAGAGAAGCACCAGCAAGAGCAAGAGGCTGTGCTCACAGGTGTCAAGGGAAACTGATTGCATATATGGAACTTTTCCCATGAGAATGGATAAATATTGAGACATGTGGCTCAAAAAATGTTGTGTTCTTTTGCTCCTTCCTATCAGCTCTCCTGCTTGAAGCTTGTGCTCTTCATGTTCTTTTCCTTTTGTAAACAAAATTTTACTTTGCTACATCTGGATGCCCTCTGGTGTCTGAATTAAGACTTGTGTCATAAACCAGTGTTTGTGGACAGCCCTTGTGGTCCAGCAGTGACACTGGTCTGTCACTTGTCACCACTTGGCTGCTGAGAATGGAGGTACTGAGGAGTCTGTACAGCCCCAAAATGACTGGGGGAAAGGAGGAAGTATTTTAAGGTCTGTTACAGGATAAGGGATAAGGGTACCATTCTTTAGTCTGTGCTCGCAGTGTTAAAAATTGATTTTCTTAGTGATGTCTTTAAGCTGACTTAGTCCCCTTCCAAAGGGAAGAAGGAGGTGGAATAGAGTAGCTTCTAAGCATGAAAGGAGCTTTTCCAGCTTCTGGCTTCACCACTGTGATGCAAGAGTGGTAGAAGAAGGTCCAAAGAAGTTTCAAAAATATCCAAAAGATACATGCTGTTTCTAAATAGGAGGAGTATGTGTGTAACCTCAGACCATTCTGTATTGTTTTGTTTCCTTTTAGCATTTTTTGATGGCCACAATAACTTAAATTACAAAGTGTACATAATTCTGTTTTGAGGCAAGATTTCCCTTTTCACTGGGAAGAATTTTGGTATAATTATTTGCTGTGCTTTTGATGAGTACTGAATCGTTCTAAATGTGTATCCAAATCTAGGATGTGCTGATGGAATTGTTGGAGCAGTGTGCTGATGGACTCTGGAAGGCAGAACGCTATGAACTCATTGCTGATATATATAAGCTTATAATTCCCATTTATGAAAAACGGAGAGATTTTGAGGTACTTAATTCATCAAATGTAAATTTGAGCAAGAAAAAAATCCTGAATTTTCAAGTCTAACTGCATGGCACATTGTACATCACATAATAAGAGTATTGAAATTGTAACTGAAGTTTGAATGTGTTGGAATGTTTGTTTTCATTTTAAATAATTATTTTTCTTTAAATATAAATAATTAAAAACTAGTCTTACATATTGTCATCCTGATACAAATGCTAAACCTAATACAACCATTCAATAAAAGAATGTTTTCAGTTGTTACTGGCTACAAGGACATAATTTATTATTTTAAGATAGGAAAGTTGTGCTTTGTTCTTCTCCCTCATTATTGTTTTCTTTTACTTTTAGAGGCTTGCTCACTTATATGACACCCTTCATCGAGCATACAGCAAAGTTACTGAAGTTATGCATACAGGCAAGAGGCTGCTGGGAACTTATTTCAGGGTAGCATTCTTTGGACAAGTGAGTGTTCCTTTCACTGGCCTGCTCTATGCAGTGAAAAAAGCCTGAATTTATTTTGCAAGGTTTACTCTTTCATCATCTGTATTGATACAGTGATATAAAACGCACAAGGAATGTGTTCTATATGAAATAAAGAAACACCATCAGTAACTTATTTTTAAAACATCTATCAATTCCAGTAAAAGTCTTATAATTTTCCTCAGTAAATTTTTTTGCCTTTTTTCCTTTTTTCTTCTTTTGTTTACTACCTTAAGGCAGCGGTAAGTTTTCTGTAATGTCAGTTTTTAGCAATGCATTGACTTAATGTCTGTAGTGCTACGGTGTGGTTTGCAAGGCTGCTTCTTAGATTGGTATGCATTAATAGCCATTGCAAGTCCAAAAGTAACATCAAGCTCCATTTAGAGAACAGATCACTCTTTTCTATGCATCAGTATTGCATGCTTCAAACCAAACTTCTGGCTGTGTATTGGGCAGCTTCACATCCTCTGGTCCGTGTCTAGAATGCCTCTGTATCCCTATGGTATCACGCAGTATCCAGTAAAACACTCTCTACATGCATAGCCCAGTTGCTTAATTGTCCAGCTGAGCATGGAGAATTGTAAAATACTCTGAGCAGTATAATTTTACATGTATTCTGTTGTCTTTTATGACTTTATAGCAATACCAGTTTACAGACAGTGAGACAGATGTTGAGGTAATTACAGTAACTGCTTACAAAGCAAGCAATGCAGTACCAACTACTGCATTTCACCTTAGTTTGGTGTGGGTATTTTTGTCAATCTAGCCTGTGTTTATACATGATATGTTGTGCTTTTCTATTTTGTCTGTTTCATTTATGACAAAAATATTTATTTTCTGGTTTCAAACATGAACTCAACATGGCTTGTTGTTTTAAACCAATGAACTGTTTCACTTTCCATGTATTGTGCATTTAGGTGAGGTTTTAAAAACAGTACTGTGTGTAATAAAATAAAGAAGTATATACCAATAGTACATCATAAAATTAAGATCTTTGCATAATTATATTTCATCTTGTGGAATTTTTTATAACTACCTAAGGAAAATTTTCAGATTATTTTAATGTAAACTTCTGCCAAAATAGTCACTTGTGAAACAGATAGTCCTGTTGGGCAAGACTACCAATTTTGGCAAGTGAAACAGTGCTGCAAGTTCACTTTTAAGTAAAAGTGAAAGAAACTTATCTCAAAGGCTTGTCACACCATAGAATTGCTACAAACTTTTAAAATTTAAACTCTGTGTTTCCATTATCTTTCGCTCATGTTGTAGTAGAGAATTACATTTTTCTGTTGTTTTTTTTATTCTCTTAGAAAATCTTTTTACTTAGATTTTAATTTCTGTCTATTTATGTTTGCTTGAATACTAATGTTAAATGTTTATATTTCCTTTGAACCACACACATTATATCCATCTTAGTCATTTCCCTTATGTTTTATTCCCCAAGATTTTTATTACTTTATTTTTTACAGGGTTTCTTTGAGGATGAAGATGGAAAGGAATATATCTATAAAGAGCCTAAACTCACACCTCTCTCAGAAATTTCCCAAAGACTCCAGAAACTCTACTCTGACAAATTTGGAGCTGAAAATGTCAAAATGATTCAGGATTCTGGCAAAGTATGATCTTTATTCTCTCTAAAAAATTATAATATACTGCTTTCACTAGTTTACTTGAAATACTGTGGACTCACTGGCTGTTTCTCATTTGGCACACAAACACCTGCATCTAAAAGCTCTGCTGTTGGAAAGGCACAAGAGGAATGTTATCTCCTACTAAGTATGCCTTTTAGAGCAACCAAAAAGCTTAATTTCTGTAGTGTTACCTCTCAAAACAGTAATTGTATCTTAGAACAAATTTGGATTATGATCTTATTCTGGGTTAACTTTAGCTATATTTCTTGCCCATTCATGCACAGTCATTGTTTGGAAGTTCTTCCCTTTTCCACACCTCACCCTTAGACTTTATGGTGACTTCCTCTTAGTATAATTTCATGGCTCTTTTTGTTCCTTGATAAGGATCCTTTTGAATCCTTGATTCAAAAATTTCTGTGCATTTTGACCTTTAAATGCAGAAATGGTGGGCATTTCAATATTGGAACTTTAAAAAGAGAAGAGGACTTGATGAAAGGACTGGGTTTCATAATTATGAGCGGTTAAAAACCTCCAAAAACCAAACAAACCAAAAAATCCACAGTGCACTGTAATGCATCTGGCTGTCTTTCTTCCTAATAGTTAAAAACTGAATACAGAAAACTCCTGTGAAAGCATGAACATTTCCCATGTTTTCAATAATTTAGAGGTTAAGAGACCGAATTTAATTTCTGGAAGTTGTGTGACTACTATTAGATCCACTTTATTCACAATGTAGCTATTTGATTTTTTTTGTCCTGTTTTTAAGGTAAATCCTAAGGATTTAGATTCAAAATATGCATATATTCAAGTTACGCATGTAGTTCCATACTTTGAAGAAAAGGAGCTGCAGGAGAGAAAAACAGACTTTGAAAGGACTCATAACATTCGTCGCTTCATGTTTGAGATGCCTTTTACTCAAGGTGGTAAAAGACAAGGAGGGGTAGAGGAGCAGTGTAAGCGAAGGACTATTTTGACAGGTACTGATGGAATGGAATGCTTTCACTGGAAGCATTAGTTCAAATGGTCTTATTTTGTTCTGTATGGGTTTTTTCATTTCACTTAACTAACTCCTTTATAGCTATCAGCTAAAATCCTTGTCATATTTTTGGCCACAACTAGGTTTTCCAGGTTGATTTCTTCAGTGAGGAATCCTCAAAATAATTATCTCCTTTTCCTTAAGCTTTCAGAATTCTGAATCTGGACTCTGGCTTTCCTTTTTCTTAGAAAAAGACTATCTTGTGTTTTGTCTCTGTTAAGTATGAGTTTCTGTATTAATATAGTTGTAAAAACAAATAAGTTACTTTATAATAATAAAGTGACTTTATAATAAAAAGTGACTTTATAGCTGTCCATAGCCAGTACTTGTGAGGAAATAGAAAATAAAGCTTCGCTATTTTTGATTCTTCTCTTCTTTGAGATTTGTGAATGTTAAGCAATTCTTTTCAGAGTTCTCCATTAAATTAAATTCCAGTGGTTTTTTCTGGTGGTTATTAGTAGCAGTAATGACAGTGATCTTTCTTTGCTGTAATCCATGTAACACTGTGCATATTTGCATTTCAGTGTCTTGCCTCCCGGTCCATTTGGCAATATTTATAATTATATAAGTTATTAAATTGGGCAGCTGATTACATCAAAATGAGATTTAGCGTAAGATTCTCTCAAAGCACACCTTATTAAAAAATCTTTTCCTGACTGTGTTAAACTTGTTTCTGTCCACAGCCATACATTGCTTCCCATATGTGAAAAAGCGCATTCCAGTGATGTACCAGCACCACACTGATTTAAACCCCATTGAAGTAGCCATTGATGAAATGAGTAAAAAAGTTGCAGAGCTTAGGCAGCTTTGCTCTTCAGCTGAAGTTGATATGATCAAATTGCAGCTGAAGCTACAGGGAAGTGTCAGTGTTCAGGTAAGAGCTTTGCCATAAAGTTTCATTTGCTTCTGTCCTTTAAAAATTATATTAGTAGCATTTTATAGTTTGTTTCTATTCTGCGCATTCAACAGTGTCCTAAATTAGAAAAATGCTCACTGTCTGCAGTTATTCCATGAATAGGAAAAGAAATAAAAGTATTTAATATAAACAACTGATCAGAGACAGTTGCACAAAAGAATTAAGATTCATCTCTGGAATATGTTGCATTCCAAGCCCCACCAGATTTTGGTGAAAAGCTGAAACTGCTAGAAGATAATAGATGAACCTGAAGATAAATTAGCATATTTTGTCTAGCTGTAGGTCTGCCCACAGTAGGTCTAGGACATTTTTGTAAGAGCCCTATGGAGATAAAGAATGAGTGATAACATATAGGAAAAAAATAACCATAGAAAATCTCATTGTGTGTGCCTTTTTGCCTGAGGCAAGCAGGAAGTGGAATGTATAAAGAAGCCATCAGATTCACCAGAATGGGTACCTGAAGCAGGTGTAGCATGTACAAGTCAGTATGGAAAGGATCTTCAAAAAAATGCAGTGACAAATGTGCTGCTCTATTATTTTAAATTGATTGGAAACAAAAAAACTGTTCAGTCATCTGATATGACCAGCTGTCTCATTCAGCAGAAAAGGGAAAAAAACCAAACCAAGGTTCCAGAATCAGTAAGTGGTAAGCTGGTGTTATGGAATGAGAAGGGAGAGGCTCTTGTTGATAATATGAAGGAATAATAAGGATGAGTCATAAGTCACTGAAACCACTTCTCCTGTAGCTGCCCTAAGAGCACAATTAAACTTCTGCGGGTTTTTGCAGAATTCTCAGCTTGCAAATCTGTTTTCAATAGATACACAGACCAAACAGTAGTAGGTTATCTCATTCTCCCACTCTCATTTCATAGCAGAGATGACAGATTGGCAATATCTGCAGTTACTTTGCCACATCATTGAAGTGGTTTCTTTGTGCCAGGACAGGTTTATAGCACTGGAGAGACCTTTCCTGCTTTAATGCTCCATCTTGAGTAGTTTTCTTGTTTTCTAAGTCCAGCTTTTTTGAAATCAATGTATTCTCATAGGAAAATCAAATGCAATAAATGCCTGTAGGGCCTGTCATTGCTAAGACAGTACGTCTGATATCTGACTGTTTTTAAATTCTTGTTCTTTTTAGGTTAATGCTGGTCCATTAGCATATGCAAGAGCTTTCTTAGATGACACTAACACCAAAAGATATCCAGACAATAAAGTAAAGCTCCTAAAAGAAGTTTTTAGGTATGGCATGGAAGGTTTGGGAATTCTTGGGGAGGGGAGAGAGGGAAAAAATGGACCTTTTTCCCCAAGACTCATAAAAATTCCTTTTGAAACTTGCAACTTTTAAAGTGTTCTGATTCATTAATAACGTACTTTAAGCTGACATTTTAAATCAATCATTTGGATTTCTATTTGAGAACTTTCTTATTTTCTCCAAATCAGGCAATTTGTTGAAGCCTGTGGGCATGCTCTGGGTGTAAATGAACGACTGATAAAGGAAGATCAGTTGGAATATCAAGAAGAAATGAAGGCAAACTACAGAGAAATGGCAAAAGAGCTTTCTGAAATAATGCATGAACAAGTATGTGCTGAAATGAAATTATGCATGCTATCATTCAGAATGTAACTATAATGTGGAAAGAGTAGGGGAAATGTATGGGATGCTTTACACAAAAGGATTGTTTCTTTTTTTTTCTTTCTGTGGGAGTATAAGCCTGTCATGAGATGGTGGACCTTCACTTCTCTGGCTTGTGTATTTCCCAGTCTGGTTTTATTTATATTTGCTTGTGTATTCCCAGCCTAGTTTTTTGTAGGCAAGGAAGACTGCAGTAAAGATAAAACAAATGTAATTAAGTTAATATATACCATCCGCAAGTTTAGCCTTTTCTTCTTCGATTTTGGAGGTGTAAATAATTGCTTTTGCAACAAAGAGTTAAATGTCTTTCAAGAGATATTCCAATACATTTTCTTGAGGGAAGTCCAATACTGACAAGCTAGAAATATGTGGGGATGGAAACCCAGAACTTTTGTGGAATGAGATGAACCTTTGCATCTGGGTTCCATGGTAGAAATGTCTCATGAGTTCAAAGGAAAAGATATTATTTCCAGGAGGACAGGAAGAGCTGAAGTTCAGTGCTTGATCCCTGCATGCTTGACATTTTTATTCATCATATTCATCACTTCAGCCCTGTTTTCTTTCATGCACTGTTACTTTTAAAACCTTTTTCCAGAAACATAGAATGGTTTATAATTCTTAAGAGAGGTTTGCCTTTATTCGACCTTTGCTTAGATGGTACCCAAAACTTTTATGGGGAACTTTTTTCTGTTCAAAAATGTGCCACTTGTCTAAAGCTCACTTCACATGCTTTCTTGCTTTCCATTATTTCCCAATGTGGTTTCTCAGGTACTGTGTTCTGAGTAGCTCTGTGATATTATATAACTATGATGTGTGATATTATATAATTATGATGAAGCACATTGGCTTTATTTTCCTTCACCTATTTTGATATCCTGTCACAGAGAAGAGCTTATGACATAACTCTTTAGCTACCATCAATAAAAGACATTGTGAAACAAAATTTATAGGAAGTGATAGTGATACCATTCCAGAATTATGTGGTTGGGTTTGTTTTTTTAATAAAAAACAGTAGTAGAGGAAAACAGTTTTGAAAGATTTGTGGAACAGAAAAAGAATTTGCTTAGCTAGCAGAAGTTGGACTATATTTCAATGTGATTTATTGATAAGCAGAGGAGGATTTGGAATGGAGGATAACTGATTGGAAAGCTGATTGAGATGAACAAGGTACATGAGAGAATTAGACAGCAATACATAATACCCCTTTGGAAAGGACAGGCAAGTGTTTTGGTCAAAGAATTTAATGATAAATGCAAGATTAGCATTTCCCTGGCACAGGAAAAGAATATAATGAAAATTTGTACAGAAGAAAAAGTACATTGAACTCAGTGGAAGATGTAGACGTTTAAAAAATGCTAACATGTGTGAGTTTCCAAAGATTGGTGATAAGAAAAAGCATGTCCTGGAACTTCAGGTGTAAATCACATTGCCCCTACTTCTCTTGGTTTACATTTAGACAAACAACTGATATTCTTAAGATACTGTGAACAGAATATGAAAGAACAGCACTGACTGCACTAATATGTACTATAAGCCTACTACTGTGTTCTTATGCAAATGTAATTAGTTGTGCATAATTAAAACATGCTATGTTGTTGGTGGTTTTGCTTTAGGGTTTTGGCTTTTTGTCAGTTAGACTGATAATTCCCCTGAAGGCTTAGAAACATGAAGGTCTTCACTTAAATCTTTTAAAATGTCTCCTTTATGTATCTGCCTATTGCTGTTTTGGGAAAAAGAGCTTTGCATCACTGAATAAACTATTAGCTGTAATGTAACCATACAAGGTCTTAAGAACTGCAAAAAATTTGTTATAAAAATGCATAAAAGAATCTTAACAGATTTTTTTTTTCTCCTCTGCTGCTTGCCAATATGATCAGATGGGATGGTAATTAGTTTTCTCTACTTCTGTTCTATTAGTTTGTCTAATCTGTATATAATTCCTTTTTTTGTGGTATTTCTAATTTTAGCATCAATTTGTTTATAGCTGTTAAGAATGAAATCTTTGCAATGTTTTGATAGTTTTTGTGAGAAATGCTCAAATCATACCTCTAAGTCAAAAAAAGGAAAACCAAAAAAGGGCAAAAAGTTAGCTTGTTGTCACTATGAAACTCATTTTGAAAGTTAACAGGAGGAATGATAGAAACTGTCCAAGCATCCTCTGCAGAGGACAGTGAGTTAGGAGAACTGATATTGGAGAAGTAACTTCTCCTAAATCTAGGAGATGGCCGAAAAGAGTAACCATTTCCAAAAAGTTTTGTGCAGTTGAAAAAGTACTAGTAGGCTGAGTCAATGAGCAGCACATCAAGAAATTGGTTAGCTGTTTTAGACATGCCTGTGCCATTTTGAAACATAAAAATAAATACATAAGTAACACATTTTGAAACATTTTGGTAAATACCTGTCTTTCATTTTAAGATTACTCCAGTGGAAGAAAAGGCCAGTGTCATGCCCAACTCACTGCACATTTTCAACGCCATAAGTGGGACTCCGACAAGCACAACAGTTCACGGGATGCCCAGTTCTTCTTCAGTTGCATGATTGTTTTGTAAAGGAAAGTATGTTTGTTTCTTTTGAAGTTTGTGGATTTACTTCATTGTGTGCAAACTCAGGATGACCTCGAAGCTAAATGTTGGGCACATGCAAAATGCGTAGTTCATACAAATGTCTGAGCACACTTAGCAAATAGCAGTTACTGGTAATAGTCTTTTAGAGTAAGGGAGGCACACATATATATTTTTTAATCTTGCTGGTAAAATTTAAAAGTGTTCACAATGTCATTGCAGAAGTGCGTGTTGGAAAATTATGAAGTTAGCTTCTGTTTTTCGTTAGAAAGTATTATTAAGATGAATTGCACATTACAAAAAAGGTGTTGTGGGATGTAATTTTGCAGATATGTAACATTCAGGTGTTCTTTTTGTGTATGGCACATAGAGATTCCAAGTACAAGAACTATTTTGGGGCTAGACAGAGACACTAGTTTTTGGGGTTTAATGGAACTGACAATAGTAGTTTTTGTACCATTTGGCAAATTGTTGTTCTTTATTTTATACCTTGTTGCATTTTGGAGGTATGCGAGCTTAGGTCTTACTGAACAACTAAATACAACCAAAGGTCTGTATTAATGAACATTGAGTTATACTAAAATATCAATAGTAGTAAATTGTTATGTACATATGGTTTGTTAATACAGTCCGTACAGTCTGTACATAAATGTATTACATTTCTAAGCATTTTTTTAATATTCATACCTGCTGTTACCATTCTGCTTTCAGTTTCTTTTGAAAATTTGCTCATTCCAAGTATATGCAGACTACAGTTCATTTATCCCTGTATATAAATAAGTGCAATATAAAGATGTATACAGTCTTTGCTATGTTAGGTTTATATGCAGTTATTAAAAAAAACCTTTTTTGCCAAAGCAATGGAGTATGTAATTGGTAATCATGGTTACTGTGGTAAATGGTGGTATAATTTAAAGCTTTTTCCATATTCTTATTCTTTTAAGACATTAATTTAGTAATTTTATATTTGGGGAAAATAAAGGTTTTTAATTTTATTTAACTGGAAGCACTGTCCTGCTGTAATTAAACATTCTGTACTACATCTATATTAAAAGAAAAAAAGTAGTTACTTTTCTCACTGTGTGCTGCGTTTTTTTGTTTTAGATTCACTCCTGACATTTGGGGAAAATGAAAGCTTGAATTTAAAAAATGTCTTTTTGCATCCTGCGTATGAGATGCAGACACTTGTCGGTCTTATTTCATATTCCTTGTCAGTAAAGGCAACTAAATTATTAGTTGAGACATCAGTTTTGAGTCCCTTGCATTTGACTCTAGTACCATGTTACTGTAATTACAGGTTGTTATTCACCAGAACAGTTAATATTAGGAAGTCTTCAAAACTTTTCATCACATGACAGTAGAAATCATCTTTTATTTATGACATAAGGTTTGCTGTCATTTTTCTGTAGCACAGTGTGAAACACATATGTTGCCATTACTCATCAAAGGTTTTTTCTAAAGCAGCTCATCTTGGCAGTGAAATGCTGCATATACTCTGCTTTCTCTATGTTTCTGAAGCAAAATTTCTCATTGTTTAAAATTCTTTCCCTCAAGAGGAAAAAAAATCATACACTTCTAGACAGTGAACTCAACAATGCTGTAAGAGGCATTTTCTTCTCCTCTGCCCTAAATGCTTCACACTTCTGTTCATCTGTGGAAATAGGTGTAGGAACACCTACCTCAAAAGGTGTTTCATTATTGGGAGAATATAGAATACATCCTGTAAAGCTGTTTTGCCACTCAGGAAGATTTCTGTATCCATGTATTAAGAGCTATTGTGTGTATCACGATGGCTTCTTTTAATTGCCTCATTTTTTGTGACTTTTTCTGCTTTGCCTTGGGAGCAGAACTGACAGTTTCCCTTTTGCACTGAGACCTCACTTGGGTTAAGATGCATCTGACAACTAACCTGTAAATGTAGTATGTATTCAGAAGTGAATATGTTTCTGTGTATGTGTATATATGTGTATATATATATATATATATATATATATATATATATGCATATATATGCACACACAGAGGCACATATACATCTAAATATATGTGTAACTGCTTTGCTGAACCTTGGCCTATGGAAATCAGCAAACTGTAGTTGACATTGCTGTAGGTTTACACAGGCTTAAATCATTTAAATCATTAATGATTAACACATAAATGACATGTCTATAGACTTAATCTCTTGTGATGTGTTTCTATGAGGGAACACACCCTCTACTGTTTAAGCTTTATACATAGTAATAAATGGGGGCATTTCCCTCCTGAATAATTCCTTCTGTACAACCTGTACCCTTCTCTGTTGTTACTTCTGTAGCATGTAAATTAATTATCCAGTGTGGGTTAATTTATTTATAAAGACTTGGGCTCTGTGCAGGTTTTTGATTAATTTTCTTCACAGTAGCTGGTATGGGGCTGTGTTTTGGATTTGTGATGCAAACAGCATTGATAACTCAGGGATGTTTCAGCTGTTGCTGAGCAGCCCTTGCACAGAGTCAAGGCTTTTTCTGCCTCTCACCCCACCAATGATCACACTGCGGGTGCACAAGGAGGGAGGAGGGGACACAGCCAGGACAGCTGACCCCAGCTGAGCACAGGATTGTCCTGTACCATATAGGTGTCATGTGCAGCAATAAAAACTGCAGAAAAAGTTTGCCAGAACAGCACTTGCTCAGGGAGTGGCTGGGCATTGGTCAGCTGCTGGCAAGCAATTGAGGGTTTTTTGCATAATTTTTTCATCTTGGTTTTGTTTTGTTTTTTTATGTATTAAACTGTCTTTATCTGGACCCACAAATGTTCTCACTTTTATCCTTCTGATTGTGTCTCCTATCCTGCTGCAGAGGATCGAGGGAGCAGCTGGATGAAGTTGAGCACTGATGGTAACTTTTGGACATGGGTGGTGGAAGAGTCATTAAGGACCTGTGCTGTGGACCTTGAACTAAGAAAGAAGGATAAGTTTGGGATATGAGAGCTGGGAGTAGTCTTGGTTGTGGTGACCATGAGATGGTGGAGTGTAGGGTCTTGTGTAGAAGAAGCAGGACAGTAAGTAGGATTACAGCCATGGACTTCAGGAGAGCTAATTTTGACTACCTGGAGGAATCCCATGGGCAAGGTAGGAGGGTCCAAGGGTTTATATTCGAGCATTGTAGCAGCCACAGGGCCTGCAAGGCCTCCCTGGGGGTCAGTTGCCTAAGATAAGAAATGCCTAGTCGTGATGGCTGGACCAAGAAACCCCTCTTCCACCTCACACCCTTGTTATGTCTCTGTAAGACCACAGATCATATCCACCTAGACCCTTACTATTGGACTGTTTCCCAAAAGCCCTACACTCTATATGAACCCCTGCCTCTGCCCAGTTCGGCAGAAGAGCTGTCACTGCCGCCCTTCGCAGAGGCTGCCAATAAAGACACATCTGTGGAACCTCGTACAGCTCTTCTCCTCTGTCATCCCTGCGTCTGCCACAGCACTTAGCAAGCAAAGAGCTGAATTCACCAAAGAGCTGATCTCACTTCAAGAGCTGAGCTGCTTGCTAAGATTGCCTGTGGCTGGCAGCCTGCCTGAGGCACCTGGACAGGCAGTACTCAGCAGGGCTCCTCTATCCGTGACACCAACGCTTGCCAGGGACAGACAGACCCCGATAACCCTGCCCTTATAAAGCATCGCATCCTCCAAGCTCAAGACTGGTGCATCCCTTTGAGTAAGAAATCAAGGAAAGGAGGGAGGAAAAATGCATGGATAAGCGAGGAGCTTCTGGCAAAATTCAAACCAATAAAGAAGTTTATGGAATGTGGAAAAAGGCACAGGCCTCTTGGGAGGAATGTAGGAATGTCAGAGTATGAAGGGATGAGATAAGAAGGACTATGACCCTAATATAATCAAGGACAAGAAAGGCTTCTTCAAGAACATCAGTAGGAAAAGGAATGCTAGGGAAAACATGTGCCCAGCTGCTGGGTTAGGTGGGCGCCCTAGTGACAAAAGACAAGGAGCAGTTACTGAATGCCTTCTTTCAGTTCCTACTGCTAAAGCCTGCCCTCAGGAATCCCAGACTGTGAAGCCAAGAAAGTCCTCCTGTCTCCAGATTTTCTTTCTCTTGGTACTGAGAGAGCTGAGTTAGAGATCAAGTAGGCAAACTTGACGCCCACAAATCCATGAGCCCCAATGGGATGCACCCATGAGTGCTGTGGGAGCTGGCAGATGTTACTGCTAAGCTACTCCTTCACTGAAACACCTTGGAGAACAGGAGAGGTGCCTGAGGACTGGAGGAAGGTCAATGTCAATTCAGTCTTGGAAATTGGAAAGAAGGAAGGCCCAGAAAACTACCAGGCAGTCACAACTTCACCTGAGTCACCAAAAAGGTGATGAAATGGCTCATCCTGGTTGTCATCTCTGAGCATATGGTGGAAAAGAAGCTTATCTGGAATAGTGACTGTGGATTCAACGAGGCGAAATTTTGCTTGATCAACCTGATTGCCTTTGATAGCATGACTGCCTGGGGGTTTGAGGGGACAGCAGCGGATGTTGTCTACCTTGAAACCAGCAAGGCTTCTGAGAGCATCCCTCATAGATAAACATGCTTAATTATTCAAAGTTCTGTTGCCTGAGTTTTCTATTACACCTTGAAAATGTGCTTCTTTGAGTTCAGAGTTTCGTAGAAAAAAAGCAGAAATGCAGATATGCATTTTTGTTTGCTGAGTATTGCAGCGGCGTGTATCTAGCCTTCTAGAGCAGAGAAGGTCAGAGTCCGGCTAGCTGAGGTTAAGGCTGACACCCAGCTGCATAACCTGCCAGCGCCCCTCGGCGTCGTAAGGCCTCGGGCTGTGCTGGTTGCAGACTGGATCGCTGCTAAACGACGAGAAGGAAGGAGCTGGACACTTGCCAAGGGGGGCTAAACTTGGTTTATTGGAAAGCCCACGATGTCCCAGCGAATGACCAAGAACAAAGGGTGCTTAGGGGTTATAAAGGGAAGGAGTGGGCCCGGGAGGGGTTTACAGAAGACCAGTAGGGGGAGAAGAGGGGATGAACTTAATACAAATGACATAGTGGAGAGCCCAATAGGTACCAGGTATGGGAGGGGCCCTGGGACCACAGCCAACCACAACTCCCAAAGAGGAGAAGCTTCTGGAATACTAGGTGGAGTGGGGGGTGATTGACTGGCCCAGGGAGGAGAAAAAGCATACATATAAGGGAAAAAGGGGAGGAGGAATTATATAACCTAACAGATTGACAATAGAACTGGCAGGGCTGTGGCGGGAAAACTGAGGACGGCAGAACCATTTTACACAAAATGGGGGGGAGCAGATACATAAAATGGGGGAGGAATTAAATAAACTTAATGAACACACTACAACAGAGTATTTAACAGCCCTGCTGTACTCTGAGTTCTCTTAGAAAGGGAGCCTTACTGGGAAACTTTAATCCTCAGAGAACAAGTTCTGTCCCTACCACAAGTACAACCATAAAATAGCTCCAGAGTGATCAGCCTTCTGGCCCCCACTTACCAAAGGACAACAGAAGCCAATCCACCTCAGAAACAGCTGTGGAACCACTGTGTGTCCTTTTATTTCTCTGTGGGACAAATTAAAGTGTGTACTCAGCAGGGTGAATACTTTAACAGAGACCTTAAACGTTGAAAGATAACCTGAGTGAAAGCCAGGGTGATCAAACTAGCTAATTTATCCCAAATTTTTGAGAGAACAGCTGTTTTCCTCAATATCTGAATTCCAGTTGTATGTTGATTTCTAGGAAGAAACATCAAAGGCCTACTCTTTGTTTTCACAAAATGCATGGGTCTATATAAGATGTGCCTGGGAACGAACCTTTTACCACCACTGGTCATGGAATGGGAAGTTTCCCATTGTTCAGGAAAGAAATGGCATCTTTAATTCCATACTTTAACAGAAAATGGTGTTCATATCTCAATTATTTCTGTAGATGAATGAGCCATTGGAGGTTTCAGCATTCTTTGCTGCATTACAGATTGCTTGTTTTGCTGGAGTAACCATAATAGAGAAACACAACACTGCCTGTGCTGTGTGGCCATATATGTATATCCCACTGAGAAGTGATACATGACTAGCATCAGCTGTGTCAGTGGAGCTTATACAGCAAGATTTATGTTTCTTACTGGAGAACTTGCTATAAATATAGCTATAACCACCTACTCATGTTTTATCTGAAGAATTTATTCACTAATTTTCACATTCAAGGGTACAGGTAACAGCTAAGGGGTTAGAGCTCCTTTGAGTAGATTACCCCCATACAGATACAATTGAAGAAATCCAGGATCAGCTGTAGCTCTGGACCACAAATCAGAGCAGCCTTTAGCAGCTGAAGTGCTGACTGTAGGTATTCCAAATTGCAATGCATTGCAATGCTTGTTTGATTTGTACCCGAGACAAAATGAACCTGTTCAGCAGCCAGGTAATTATTAAGTGCATGCCATAGAGAATGCTAGTGGATTGCTTGCATAAACTAGAGTGTACCACTGTATCTTCAAGCCTCAAAGAAGGAGCTCATTCTTCTTTCAGAAAATTCTGTTTTGATAATGTCAGTTAATGTTTTACTGTTTCTGCATGCTGAGGTCATTCAAGCCTTGGTAACATGTAGCTTCCCCTAGTTGTTCTTCTGCTCAGCCTTGCACTCTGGCTCTCCTGCTCCTGCTAAACTTCTCATCCATTTATTCCATGTACATGGCTCAGTAAGGTGTGTGCATGAAATGTACATCATGGTGTACTGATGTGCATTCTCCCAGCTTTCCCTATGGCTTGTGGCACAAATGGCACATGGGACAGATGTCTGCTGTGGACTGACCAAGAGATGAGCAAAGTGGTCATAGAAACACAGACTCACAGGATGGTTTGGATTAGAAGAACTTAAAGTTCTTCTAGTTCCCATGCTGTGCTTTGGGCTGGGACACTTTCCACTAGACCAGGTTGCTCAAAGCCCCGTTGAGCCTGGCCTTGAACACTTCCAGGGACGCATCCACATCTTCTCCAGGCAGCTTCTCAGAAGCATCTGTCCACTGGAGCCACAGGTCAGAGAACATTAGAAACTGGTGGCAGCTGCAGCAGTCTAGGAGATCTGTTTCCTTGGCTCGAGAGGAGGGAACGAGGCAGAAAGCTGCTCTCCACACAGCGTATAATTTCCCTTACTTGCTTGCTAAGTTTTCCCTCACGCCGTTGACAGCAGAGGGACAAGGTGGAGCGGGCAGCAGTGCAGGGCGCTCGGTTCAGCTGGTGGCCCTGTCTCGGTGCTTGCTGGCGGCCGGAGGCGAAGCGAGCCGCGGGCACAGGTGAGAGCCCTGGTTTGGCAGCCGTGAGGGGAGCGGCGGCGGGAGGAGCGCCGGGGCTCCCGGAGCGCTCCCGGGGCAGGCGGGGCCGCTGGCGGCGGCTCAGGGCCGGGTGAGCCCCGGGCCGGCTCCCGGGCAGCGCGACCCGCTCCGCTCCCGCCCCGACACCTGCGCGGCGCCGCCCCGCAGCACCCGGGGCCAGGCGGGGCCGCCCCGCCGCCCTTAAAGCCCGGCCGCCCCCGGCAGCTTCCTTCCCTCTTTCCCTGCCTTCCTGCCGCCTTTCAGCCCCGAGCGCTGCGGCGGGACCGCGCCGGCGACATGGGTAGGTGTGGCGGGCGGGGCGGGATGGGGCAGCCCGGAGCGGGTGGCGGTGCCCGGCCCGCGGGAGGGATGCCGGCCCGGGATGAGCATCCCTCCCGCCGCTTCCCTCCGAGCCGGCTCATGGTGCCGTGACCAAGCTGACAGCGTGGCCAAGGGTCTCGCCCGCCCAGGGCTGCCTCTGCTGCTCGGTGTCGGTCTGAGGAAGTCCCCAGCTACTCCTGGCTCTCTACTCTCCCTGCGGGGCAGCTCTCCCTCAGCAAACGCTGTATCCTGGTTTATACGAGCGTGCCTTGAAACCCGAGTGAGAGGCGAGAGCTGGTGCCTCGGTCTCTGTAAGCTCTGAGAGCTGAGCCGGTAAGGTTTATCCTACACTACACTTGTAAGGCATGTGGAGCTTGAGATTTGAGCACAAGTTAAAGGTGTTGTTCCTTGCAGATGTTATAGAATGCTTTTTCATTGAGAGTGTTTGCCTAGGGTTGACTTAGTGGTTCTTAAATACATAGATAAATAGCTGGAAGATTCAGATAAGGGCAGAACCCATCTATCTAATTAATCCTGAAGATTTTTTCCTGTCTAAACTGGAACACTGAGTAATAGAGGTGCAAACCCAACTTTTTTGTGATGTATGTCTCCATTGCCTTTTGTTGGTCTTTTGGTCCCGCAGTGCCTGAGTCCATGGGTGTCTCTCACAGCAAGCAGCTGCTGGGCTGGAGAAACCTTGTCTCACACAGGGAAGGAACCTGAAATGCCCACTCTGCACCCCACAAGAAAATGAACCCAAGAAAGTGCCATTGCATCTTCAGCAAGCAAATCTTGGGGGACAAGCAGCCGTAGTAATGGGCAGGCAGGACATGTCCATGGTGCTGCCAGGGGTCTTGCTGGCTTGGGCAGACAACCAGAATAAATGGAAAGAGTTCTCTGAAGAGAAAGAAATGGGATGCAGCTGTGTCTGCCCATTTAATATCCGGCTTGTTGCTTTATAGATTTGCTTGGATAGTTTCTGTGTGAGTGTTTTTCTGGAGTAGCAAGGAGTGAAGCAGGGACTCCTGGAGGGGGATGTCCTGTTGGGAGCAGCATCCTTGTGCAGGTGCAGTAGGGCTGCTCCAGGGAGCAGAGGCACTAGGCTTGTCTGTGCCCCAGGTCAGGTGTCGGACTGTGGGCTTGCTCTGGAGGCAGGAACATCCTAGGTGACAGTGTGGGTGTGTACAGATTTATTGTGGCCATGGACAGGAAGCATTTCATCCAGGCAGAGTTGCTGTGATGGCTGCATGGAGCAAGGCAGTGTGCTCCCATCTCGTGCCACACACTGTGAGCTGCAAGGGCTGCAGCATCCACTGCATCTCTGTGGCTGCAGGGAAGGAACCACCCTGGTGGGAGGGGGCTGGAGCTGTTAGGCTGCCCCACCTGACCTGCAAGGTTGGGATGCAGAGAATGGCACACTGATAATCGTTTAGATGTGGTGCTGAAGCCAAGAACTGAGTGGTTGTTGACTTTACATGTCTTAAAAAAAACTTAAATGTCTTAAGGGAATACAAATTGAACAATTGATTCAAGCTTTGTCATGAAAAATGTGGAGCTCTTTGGTATTTTGGTATCCTGAAAATGAGCAGTTCTGTGGGTCGTTCTTTGTGGGGAAAAAATAAGAGGGGCTGAAGGTTGCCCCAAAGAGGGACTGCTCCAACATGCCACTAGCAAGCTTCAGATTTATCATGCAAGATGGTGGGTGCTCTGTGCTTTGTAGGTCAGACCCTGACGCTGCCTGACAGTGGAGTCCTCAGTTTAGGTGCCTGTGTTGAAAAGTTGGCTATAATGGTGTCTGGAGTATCCCCAACCCTCTCTGCAAAACAAGAATAGAGAATAGAGGGGTGAAGTCAAAATGTTTAGAAATAGTTGTGTCTCTTAAACATTGAAGTCAGATGATGTTGTCTGAAAAATTTGCCTCTGTGATTTCCTCTGGGTAAGGTTTCTTGCAGAGGTGATACTTTTGCTATTAGGAACCAGATCCTAAATATTTTTTTCCAAGGCTTAGCTAAGAGACAGAAGGGAGCTGCCCAAACTGTTTTTCTCTGTGCATGTTATTAAAAACTGACAGTGGGATGCACATTGTGTTGGAAAGGCCAACAAGTGGAAATAACCAAGGAGCTGCTATGAAGATGGGCTATTGCTGACACCTTGGTATCTTCAGTGTATCTTCTCTGTTGGCTTGTGGAAGGGACATTGCCAATAACTTCAATAACTCATGTATCCGTTTCTCTGGGTCTGGATTGAAGGCACTGGAGACAGTTGTTCATGTTCAGACTCAGGTGTTTATTATTTCTTATCAGTAAAACAGTCTCACAACCATGAGTTCAGCAACCTGTCGTTAGCAAGGCACAAATGGCTAACAGTCTCTTGTTACAAGGCCTTTTAAGCCTGAAGTATCAAGTTAAGAAAGGACACCTAGATTATTTTCCCTTTTAACCGAATAACTGATCTCTTGAAGCCCACTATGCGGACTTTTCTGCCCAATTAAAAAACAGCAGACAAACCCATAAAGAAGAAGGAAGACGAAGGTAAAGACGAACAACCTGCCTCCATCCTAAAACCTCCATCTTGCTTCATATTTATTTCTGTATTCTAAAACCCCAAACTCTAAGTTTTCCACCCTGTGAAATTGCACACTTCTAAACAACTACACACCTGTAATCCCAGTGTTATCAATCAATTTCGGAATCCTTCTCCACAACCTCAGGTCAAATGCAGCGTTCTCTTGTGGGTCTGTGCCTTTAAGCACAGAAAATTTAATATTATCAGCATCCAGGATTGCAACACTCATGTACCTACATGTGCCCTGAACTGGGTGTGTTAGTACTTTCAGAATGTTGCTTGCTCCCTAAGAAAATATATTCTTGAATCACCTGCATAGCTGAATCACTTGCAACCATCTCTGTTGTGAAGGTACTTGTCCACAGCAGTGTAGGAAAGAATTGGAATAATAACTTTCAGTGATTTCTGAAGATTTACTTGATTTAATATTGTGTCAAAACCAATAGTATTTTCCTGTTTTCATCTGTTGTGGATTGTGGACTAAATAATGATTTTCACAAATATATCTTTCTTATAGAGATGTATTACAGCCAGGCTTGATTAACAAGCAAGGATTTCAAAGTTCATATCTTGTACTTGGTCTTATCTTAACGAGCTTGCTCATGTGTTTTATGTAAAATGTTTATGGAACTCCTATGTGGGCACAGAGCCTTTATCTGACACAGTGAAAACTCAGCCTTTAAGCCTGTCTCCTGAGCTGGGGAAGCCCTGCAGGGCTCTGCTTGGAGTGCTGCCAGGGGTAGGATGTCGCAGACATTTTTTCACAGAAATACTTTCTTTCAGATTTCTGCATTTTCTGGGAAGCAGAAGCCTCAGAGGAGAATGTAAACAATTGTTATCAGCTGCTGTGAAATGCAATAGGATGCACCGGTTATTGGTTCATGTTCCCATGTTTATGATTAAAGGCCAATCACAGGAGCAAGCTGGGGACAGAGTCCCTGGACACAACTTTGTTAGAGATTCTTTCTTTCTATTCTTAGCCTAGCTAGCAGCTCTGCAACTTCTCTCTTTATTTCTATTTAGTATAGTTATAATGTATTATATATCATATATCAATAAATGTATTATATATCATATATCAATAAATCCAGCCTTCTGATCAAGAAACAAGATTCTCGTCTCTCGCTCACCTCCAGTGACCCCATGCAGGGCGCTGTAATATTTGGTAACCCCTCGTGTCAGAGCAGAAATTAATTTGATAAGACCAGAGGAGCAAAATTGCTGCACTGGGTAAAAATCCTGTATGTGTAGCATTTGATGGTTGCTTTGAAGCGACCACAGAAGTGGATTCAAGCCAGGAGCTGAAGAACTGAAGATCCTGATTTGGACAGTTCACAGCCAAGGCTGACCACAAAGAGAACCTTCTTCGGGAAAACCTTCAGGAAACATGGTAGACAAGAGCAGCATACCTGCAGAGCTGGCCAGAGCAAGCTGGACTTTTTCAAATGGTACTGTTCACTTTTCTATCCCTGAGGGTTCAGCCGCGAGAAAATTATGGCTCTTTATATGGGGGACACACCCCTCGGAGAACGTGGTTCGTTTTACTCCTTCAGAGGAGAACCTTATTGCCCTCTGGCAACACTGGTGTAGAGAAGATGGTTTTTTTCTGTCAGGAACAGATCTCTATGAGTTCTTTTGATGGGCAAAGCTTTTTGGGTTCTTTACTGATATCCTGTATGCTTTGGATGTTTTCGTCTGGGAATGCCTGAATTCCATTATCCAGTTCGTCTGGAGGGAGGGGCGTCTTTTGCCTCCTATCTACCCAGCATTTATAAAGCTCTTCCCAGTTCTTAAACGCAGAGCAGCTGTTTTTCAATGGATTTCTAACTGCTATGGGCAGACTCCGTTTCCACCGTCCCCGGGAAAAGACCCGGTGGGGGATGAGTTTGGGCTTCCCACCCCCCCTGCTTCGTCACGGGGGGGGCTGAAACTTCACCGCGCGAAGATGATTTTTTTACTCTCTCTCCGGAGCCTGCGCAGATGGAGCTTTTTCTTCCCCCACCTTCTCCCCCGCAGGGGGGATGGGAGTGGACGGTGCTGCCACGGCTGGCCTCTCAGACTCCGCCTCGTTCAGAGATAGGGGCGGTACCGGTCTCTGAGGCTTCCCCGCCTCTGCCAGCTCCGTCTCTCCGAGCGATCCCGTCTCCGCCTCTCCAGGCGGTCCCGCCCACGGCTTCACAGGCCTCCCTGCCCCTGCCAGCGCCTGCGTCTGAGAAGGCAGAAGAGGCACTTCCTGTGGTTGCTCTGTTGCTAAGCGACAACGATATGTCTCCAGCTTCCGGCTCAGCGGAGGAGTTGTCCCCTCTGCTGCTTCCTTCGGCCCCTCCGCCGTTTCCACCGGCCCTCCCACCGCCTCAAGCCGAGACGGTCCCTGTTCAGGACGGTGTTGGAGACGGTCCCGAACCCGCGGAAACCTCGGGGCAGCCCGTGGCTGTTCCTACACTCAGCGTGATTCCCTCCCCGGTTCCGGCTTCCCCCCCGCTGCTTCCACTGGCCGCCCCAGCGGCTCTGCCGTTGTCGGAGGCTCTGTCCTCTGTGTCAGCGTCAGAGACTGCCCTGGAACCGGTGGCTTGTTCGAACTTGGACCATCCTGGACTGGCTGCTGTAGCAGCCGCCCCGGTGGGGGGTCTCTCCTTCCGTGGAGCGGGGGCTGCCCGCCAGCTGACTCTGGGGGCAGCCCGTCTCCCTGTTTTTAAGATCAGCATTCTTGGCAGTTTGGAGGGTGGTTTTTTGGGGATTGTCCCATGGAGGTTTTCATCTCTGCCGCCTCTTTTGTGCCCTAGTGGCATGGGGGGGCAGGTGCATCCAGAGAGTTCTGCCTCTGATCCCCAGCCTGGAGGGGGTGGGGATGATGCCACGGGGCGGATGAGAGACAAACCTGATGCATTGCAGAGGGAGAGGGCACAGTTGGAGGAGACCATAGCTGGTTTGCTGTGGGGAACAAACATCTCCAGACCCCAGATGGGATTTCTGGGGAAGGCTTCTATTTCCCTGCTGCTGGCATGCCTCAGTGGTTTTGGGGAAAGGAAGCATCTCACTACCCGTGCTGCCATTGTGCTGGCAGCAGGGTGCAGGCCTGTGGGAATGCAGAGCCTGCTTTATGGGTTTGGCCTGGGCCATTGGGCTCAGGAAGTTCCTGGACTGGGCCCACTGCGTGGCCTCCTGATGTTTCTGGGAATTCTAGTTTCTCCTACCGGTCCTGGTCCCCCTTTGTGGGCCAGTTTTGGGGTTCCTGGTCCATCATGGACCAGGCCCCCAGGGCTTTTCCTTCTCTGGCACTGCTCTGCTGCTGCTCTTTTGCTTTTCGATCAAAAAAAAAAAAAAAATTAAAAAAAAAATAAAAAAGATTGAAAATAGCGGGCAGCAGTTCTGAAGTACTGAAGCACTGAAGGGCCAGAAAAAGACATTCCAAAATTGTTTGAAATTGTTTGAAATTGTTGTAAGACTGTCAATGGGTTTTGATAACTATTGATGGGATTCTTTTGCAGCAAGTCTGTTTCAGACCAAAAAGGACTCTCAGATGTCCAAAAGAAACAACTTCAGCTCATGGACTGTTTCTGAAACTCAGCTGCTTGGACTTGAATTCTCTTTGCATTGTTTTTGCATTTTCTTAGATTGTAGGATTGTTTTAGTGATTTGTTAGTATTGTATATTTTACAGGTGAAGAAATTTCCTGTTCATTTCACATCATCATTTTTCTTTTAATTTATACAATTTAGAAAGGTGAGATATCGCAGACATTTTTTCACAGAAATACTTTCTTTCAGATTTCTGCATTTTCTGGGAAGCAGAAGCCTCAGAGGAGAATGTAAACAATTGTTATCAGCTGCTGTGAAATGCAATAGGATGCACCGGTTATTGGTTCATGTTCCCATGTTTATGATTAAAGGCCAATCACAGGAGCAAGCTGGGAACAGAGTCCCTGGACGCAACTTTGTTAGAGATTCTTTCTTTCTATTCTTAGCTTAGCTAGCAGCTCTGCAACTTCTCTCTTTATTTCTATTTAGTATAGTTATAATGTATTATATATCATATATCAATAAATCCAGCCTTCTGATAAAGAAACAAGATTCTTGTCTCTCTCTCACCTCCAGCGACCCCATGCAGGGTGCTGTAATAGTAGGAGGCCTGCCAAGAGCAGCTGGAAGTGACTTCAGGGCTGCAAGCAGCTGTCTGCTCTTGCTGCCCTCAGTGGGACGCCTCTGCTCTTTCCGGTCTTCCCAGGTTAAGGGTTCAGGTTATGGGAGTGCTTGCTAAAGTGGATCACTCACTTGGGGCTTTATATTCAGTTCTCTGTAAGTCCCTTTTCAGGTCTTGACCTCCATCCCTGGCAGGGCATCTTGAACCTATTCTTTAATCTTGACTTGTCTTGAAGGTAACATCCCCAAGTGTGAGTTGTTACAGCACTCATCATCTGTGGGTGGCTGGTTTACCACCCCCTTGAATGATGTGTAGTGAGCAGCCATGGGATGCTTTGCCTCCTCAGTCCTTTCGAGGCTCTCCTGGCAGTGTGGGAGTTTATGCACACTCTGAAGAACCAAAGGCTGTCGAGTGAAGTTTTGCCTAATAACTGAGAAAAGTCTCCCTTTAATAAACTGAAAATTTACTCACCCTGACCTGTACTGTGTTTACATTTCATTCGTTATTTAGAGTTGAACCTTTTTTGAATCTTCCATTGGTTTCAAGGCAGTATTATTAGTTGCAATTGACTTGTATTTTGGTTTTTTCCCTCCACAGGAGGAAGAATTTCCTGCCAGTCGGTAAGTATTATTTTCCCTCATAAAAAGTTGCCCTTCTGATTCTCTTTGGGTTACATGGTTTTGGTAATGTTAGCAGTGCCCAAAATAAAAATAAGCCTATAAACATATATTAAATGTATGCAATAAAGACTTACTGGCAAATGTGCAAAAGCAGCCTAGTAACTTATTAAATTCTAGCTAAGCATTAATTTGCTCACCACCCTGATAAAATGTTTGTAGAGCCATTGCTGACTGAGCGGATGTTGGTAAGGTGGAGATCGGTCCCTGGAGCCCATCCTTCTTGCAGCTGAGTTGAATCTTTGAACTGCAGCTGCTCTTGAATCTTTGAACTGTTAAGCACATGTGTCTCAGCAGCCCTAGCTCTGCCTTTGTATTTCTTATCTTGCAAGGTTTTACTCCCCAGACTTTCCCTCAGCAGACAAAGTCAGAGCTCTGCAGCAGGGCGGTGGCATCCCCAGGGCAGGGTGAGGTTACAGAGGGCATTATAAAACATATAAAACCTTCAGGTTACCTTTTGGTGGTGGATCTGGTGCTTCCTGACCAATGAGGGTAACAACAGAAAAGGTTTTGGTAGATGTGTGTATGGGCACATGAATACTGTAACAGAGGACAGTATAGTGCAAAACAAGGACAAGCACGCATTATATATTAGCAAGGATTAATTGTATAGTCTCTTGTCTGTAGCAACTTGGAAAAACAGAAGGCCTATCACCTGGGAACGACCCAGTAGTTTTCTCTTGCATGGCCCTGTCCATGCTCAGCTCCAGCTGTTACATGCAGACCCCCTCCAGTTTGGGGGCAGCCACTAAAACCAACCGCTGGCTTCTGTGCCAGCATGGGAGTGCAGCACAGCTCCACCAGGCACAGAAGCAGTGGTGGCTTGAAACAAAAATCTAGCCTTGCTGCATTGTGACCTCCCCAGACCAGCATGTAACACAGTCCTAAAGAATAAGGTCGTGTGTAGGGTGATGGCAAAACACTGTGTAGGGTGATGGCAAAACACTGGAGAGGTTTGTGAGAACCCCAAGTGGTCAAAAGATTTTAGTGAGGTTTTGTGAAATTCAGGTGGAGATGGGTCCCACCAGTTCCTGGGCCAGGACTGCTTTGTCTTTCCCTCTGTAGGCAAGAAAAGACATGGGGAGGTCTTTGTTCTGCTTCAGGAACAGACATTGCCTCCTCTCCACCTGGGCTATTCCCAGTTACAAGTCACACAGCCTGGGTTTCAGTAACCAACTTAACATGTGCTGAACCAAAAGTTCAGTGTGTGACTCTCCATCCCGTGGCCATTTGCATGGCTTAGGGGAATGCTGTGTGGATGGGGCACAAGGCATTCTTCTGGGTGAGCTCCAGCCCTCCAGCACTTGTATCCAAGCTGGGAGTAGTTGTCCAAACCTCCTGCTGCCTTCAGCTGAAGGAAATGTGCAAGCTCAAATGAATTTTACCTAATTTTGGGATACGTGTGAATAGTCTTCTTTTGGAGACACCTCTTTCAGCCCATGGAGGATGTGATAAATCAAGAGTCACAAGTTTCTATTTAGGGCTCAAAATTTTTGTTCTCTGAAGCTAGAGGAGTCCCACCTGGCACTGGCTTCAGCTGAGATGGGGTTCTTGCTGTGAAGCCTGCTTATCAAACCATGGGTAGGATATGCAGTATGTACTTGGTTCTGCAAACAGCCAAGGTCAGTGCTGCTCAGGCTGCTCAGGCATCCTCACGACTGAGTTTAGTCAACAGTGCTCCTGCCACTCTCTTATTTCTTTTGTAGGATTCCCAAAAAAAGCCTGTTGTAGCACCCAGGTCTCCAAGTGTTGCGTTGTTTGTTGAGACTTTGCTGGAGACAGTGGCTTGCAATTTACTTGTGTCAGGCATGATTTCCGTCTCAGGTTTTTTTCCTTTCGATCCGCAAAGATAACTTCTTCCTGTTTCACACAAAATGAAGATTAATTGAATTCCTAAGCTTTTGCAATCCAAACAATGCCATTTTTAATTAAACTTGAGCACTAAGAACTGTTTTGCCTCTGGAAATGTCTTTAAAATTTGATTCTTTGCTGCTTGCAGAGTTAAACCCATAAAAAAGGTTAAAAGGTCAAATTATGTTTAAATTACATCCCCACTAATTTTTTTAGAAATTATATATTCATCCACTCCATGAAGCCAAGTAGGTGATCAGAAATTAAAGCTACAGTTCTAGTGACCATGTCAGATTTGTACCTGATGGCTCTTAAACCATTGTCTCAATGGCAAGAACTGCATGATGATGACCATGGACATGCCTGTTGCAGTAGGTGAAGGCTCATTGAACCTGGCAGCCAAATCCATGTCAGCACAGGTTAGGAATAAAGTCTGTTTTGTTATCAGGTCTGAAGAAATGAAGGATTCTTCATCAGGCAGAATATTTTTAAGGATAAGTAGTTTTCCTCAGGGATTTGCCTGAATGAAAAGTTTAAATGTGTATTTGTTTTAATTACAGGTGCTTAAAAATAGCCCTGAGCTTCTAACTGGTGTACTGCAGGGGCTTGGTGCATTTTTGATTGGTCTTGGATTTTGATTTTTGTTTTTCTAAAACATTGGGTTTTGCATATTTTGAGATATCAGTCAAGATTGCTGTAAGGGTTAGGTGCTGGAGACCTCAAATGTGCATAGTGCAACACTTGTAGGTAATTTCTAGCATTGCTGAAGGTCTCTTGCAAAATGAGAGGTGTGCAGACCTCTGGGGACCAAGAGAGGAAAGTGACAACTGACTCTTGGTTCAGGTAAAATTCTGTCATCCCTCAGAAGCCTTTGCAGCCTCCAGACCCTGAGTACCTACCCACTCCCACTGAGTCCATGTTGAGCTTGCTTGAGCTGTGGGTTGCAGTGAAGAGTGTTAGTCTGGGTTGCACAGCTCTGAGCTCACATTCTCTCTTGCCTCCAGAGGCCCCGCTCTCGCTTCCCCTTGGGAGCCACCTTCATCATCAACAGTGACTTCTTCGAACGGTTCTCCTTCTTTGTTACAGCAGGTATGTCCCTTGTCTCCTTGTGCTGAGCATTACCCAGGCCTGACTTGGGTTTGTAACCTGTTATTTTGATGTTTTTCCTGCAGGTGTGCTCATTATATATTGCATAAATTTCCTGCGCTGGGACGTCAGGGTCACTGCTGCCATCTACCACACATTTGTTGCTCTGTGTTATTTGACGCCGATCCTTGGGGCCATCATTGCAGACTCTTGGCTGGGAAAGTTTAAGTGAGTGCTTCCTCAGAAAGCAGCCAAAGATCTTGAAAGCTCACCTGAGACTGGTATTACTTAAATTATCACCTAAAACTGCAGCTGTGAACATCAGCTTCAGAGCTGGTGTTGCCTGCTCCAGGATAGTTTGTTTTATTTCACCAGAGAATGAGGTTTTCACTGATTCAGCTCAGACTTGAAACTGCACTGTGAGTTAACTAATGTTCCAGATCTGCTAGTTGGTCAAGGGTAATAACATGCTTTCCCAGCATGCTGCATGTTTTTTCTCTCACCTGGGCAAAAAGTAATCAAAACTAAGGAGAGTATTCACCAAACTGTGAAAATAGATACTGGGATTTATAATTACATAGGGCAGTCTATCTACCTGTTGCAAGTGGCCAATGAAATAGTGAATTACTGTGTTGTCTGGTGTTAACTGGGCCTTAGAATAAGTTTTAAAACACTATGTGATTTCAGAATTGACAGATCAGTGAGGGGGTCTTGCTGAGTAGGAATTCTTTCTCCAAATGATGTCTTTAGTGACTTTAGCTGCAGGCTAGTTGGTCAGGATAGTACCACTGCAGTGCTTTGAAATGTAACCAGGTTATTTCCAACAGTTTTATCTCCCTCTCCTTTCCTGATGTTTTGATTCTAAAAGTGTTTACTTTGCCTGAGAAAAAGCACAGTAAAGATTTTATGGAGGGTTATGAGCCATGAGTGTAAGACCTTGCCAAAGGTCTCCCAGAGATTAGAGGCGTGCTGTGCAGTCAGCTGCACTGTCTTCTTCCGCTGTAGGGACAGCCCCTGGGAGCCCAGGGCTGCAACCACAGCCCTGTGAGCTCTGTGCAGCTGCTCTGAGCAGTGCAAACTTACTGCAACTAGCTGGATGTCTTACAGATTGCAGCCTAAACATATTGTGCACTTGCTTGTCTACATGCTATGGTTTATTTTTTAAATTTATTCTGGCTTTTTCATGTTTTATCAAGATGAAACTTTCCAGACCTTGCATCTCCTCCTTTGGTACTTGGATATGCCCGTGCTGCAACTGAAAGGCCCAGACCTTTAACAGGAGCTTGCTAGGATGGCTTAAACAAGAGAAAACATGCTTTAGGATATGCCATTAGGTATTAACACCCAAAAATGCAGCAAGGTGTCCTGAGGAAAGTTTAAACAATAATTTTTTAAAAAATATCTATGTCAAGTGGAAGAGGAGATAACCTAGGCACTGTTAAGGACCCTTAAAGGAGAGGCTCCAATCTTCCACAGTCCATGTACTTGGTGCAATGCCTGTCAAGAAATGTGATGGGACCTGCTCACAGATCATTGGATTGAATTTCTTGGGGAAAATAGTACAGAAACCACAGTTATTGTTTAATTGTGTGCTGTTGAGATGAAGGGAGAACGACCATCCTTTAATGCATCGAACTCAACTTTATTGATCGATCAGCCACTTTAAATAACAGTGTTAACGAAATTCATGCATATTCCAAAATCCAAGTTTATAATAGGCTAACAGAGAAAACTCTAACCACTCCTTTTGTTTTACAATACCGATAATTGTTTACACAAAACAAAACCAGTGTTCCCACTGTGATATGAAAGGTTCCCAAAACTTCCACATCTGTTCTCAGGGTGCCATCTTTTCCCAGAGACGATGTTTTGCTTGTTATGGGAAGACTGTCTGAGAACCTTATTGTTTATAAAGTGATGCCTGAGAAAGTCTAATTGTTTATAGAAATCAGGCTGGGAACTGCTTTTGGAACTGCTTTGCAACTACCTTTTACTTTTCTCTCACTGTATGCCTTCATGGCCTTTTTCTTTAAGCCATGCTTGAACTAAACTCCCGACAGTGTGCCATCAATGCAGTGCCAATTATGAATGTCTTTGTAGTGTAAGGTTTGTAAGCCTCACAAATAAAACTCTGAAGTTTCACTCCTGATCAGATCAGTTTCAACTTTAATTGGAGACTTTTCCCCAGGTTGCTAGGTAAATAAAGCAACTCTCTTGAAGCGCAATTAAAAACCCACCCCATTAAACTCCATCTTTTAAATACCACTAAACAGCCAACTCCACGTTGCCCCACTTTATGTAATTTTTTACTCTGCTGCAGGCAAGGTCAATTTTAGGTCAGCAAAACCTTGTTTTAAAGTGAGGAGAACTTGCTCAATTTCCCTCTTGTGTCAGGGCGCTGCTCCAAGCTTGCTGTGAGGATCTCTTGCCTATGTCAAATAGCTGTTCTAGGTCTTCGAGCATTGTCCTTCATTCTCCTACCTTGCACCAGGTTTGGGACCACTCCTGAAAGCTGGGGTTTCAATAATTTCACATCATTGCATTGTGTTTCTCCTGCTTTTCCTCCAACCTGGAGACCTGTGTCTGTGCCTATTGAATGGAGGCCCACCCAAGGACACAAGCGAACATGGATTAAACTTCAGCTGTGTACTTAAAATGGAACACTCCTTTACTAACAGAAATGAGGATTGGACCATAAAAAGGGGAGGCCAGGTGATTATGTAGTACTATTGCCCTAGGCTCCTCCTGGCCAAGGTAGTCAGGCTGAAAGCCTGCAGCCTGCACTCTTCAGTGCAGCTCTTACTCAGATCTGAGTGTAAAAATGTTGGTACACTTACAGTGAAGAAGGTGGTATTATAGAGTTGTTGTTCACAACAGTATTTCAGGGGTATTGCCATGTTTGAAGCAGATTTTTGATTTTTCTCTTTACTCCTGCAACTGAAATATAACACAGAAAAATAAATCAGTGTAAATTGCAGATTTTAGTTTTGCAGAGTAGTCCATTTGATCTTCAGCTTATAAAAAAGATGAAAAGGGAATTCTTGAGTTGATCAGTAAAAAGGCAACCATTGAGGATATATAAGTATTTTCCTCTGACCTAGTGATGCCCATAGAATCCATTTGTTATTATGCCTTGCTTAATTAAATAAAGGCTACCTAGAATAATAATAATAAAAAGAATAGAAATACCGTGGCTGTGGCATGTGACCTGATTTTTATAGTAGCTTCTGACAAGTTCAGTCCATAACTCATTGTATCTGTTAGTTTTTTTCATTACCAGGAATCTTTAAGGTAAGCAGAAGTCTGCATTAGCTGTGGAATTATCTTTGTGTTAGTGTGTTAACATATCTAAGAAACTCTATCTCCTGTCTTGATAACAGGACCATTCTCTACCTGTCCATTGTCTATATAATTGGGCAGGCAGTCTTGACTGTGAGCTCCATAAATGACCTGACGGATCACAACCAGGATGGCTCTCCTGATAATGTAGCAGTGCACACGTGAGTTGCCTTGTACATGTTTTTCTCCCAGGCTGGTCAAGGACAGGAAAACTTAAGTTTATGTTACTTGAATTTCAACTGTCTTTCAACCAGTCTATTATGTATGCTGTGAGAACTAACCCAAAATTATATTATTTTTTTTTCGCCTTTGTTCCAGTTCTCTGTCCATGGTTGGCTTGATCCTTATTGCCTTAGGTACTGGTGGGATCAAACCATGTGTGTCAGCATTTGGTGCAGATCAGTTTGAAGATGATCAGGTAACAATGTCTTGCAGATTTTCAGTTATACAGATTCTCTAACTAATGTTTTATTATAGTACTCTAATATTATACATGTTTAGACAGGTGCATTACTGCAGGGTTTTCCTGAGGAGCTGAAAAAGGAGCTTGTTAATTATTTATGTTGAACTTTGAAAACAGAGGCGCTGATTTTTTGATCTAGGCACATCAATGGGGTTGTGGCTAAGCCTGCAGTAATCCCTGGGGCTCTGGGCTTTGTGTGGGTCCAATCCGGCTAGCTCGAACCCAAGCCCACACGGACTTGCATGGACAGAAAGTAAGAGATGAGAAGCGCTCTTCTCCACGTGGGTACAAGTATCCTGTTTATTGGCTTGGGACACCACACTCTGGGCAGCAGCAACCACCCAGGTAGAAAGGAGGGTGTGGTACCCTTGCAGTGGAGTTTTATACCCAAGGGGATGGGGGCGGGAAAGAGGACTGCGGCCATTGGGATGCCACTGGGGAGGGGCGAGGGGAGGGGTACCCATGGGACAGACCACCAGGTGTGTAGAAAGGAGGGCATGGCGAGAAACCATGTGATGAGGAAGGGGGAATAACAATCTCCGTGACATAGCAAACCCAGTACAAACTTCCCATCACCCAGTGCAAAACAACTACTAAATAAACTATTTTGTGCAATACAACATAAGCCTTTCTAAGCATCTTCCTGTTTTTACTGTAGGAAAACCAAAGAAGTAAGTTCTTTTCTTACTTTTATGAGAACACTGCTGTTGCAAGTTTCATATCTGCTATAGTCATCCCACGGCTCATAGGTAAGGTCACATGTTTGTTGACAATTGTTAAGGACCAGAAAAGGTGTGTTGGATTGCAGTCCAGTCCAGTTAAAGTTCGGGTGCTGTTCTCTGACACACTGGACTTATCTAGCTTAATAGTCTTAATAGAAGACTTAATAGTCTTCTATTAAGAACTTAAATAGTCTTCAGAGTGTCATCCAGCTTCTCAGAGATGAGGTACTCTCAAAAACAAGCCAGTTGAAAACCTTCATTGCCTTTAGGGCCAGAAGTGCTAGATCTGAAAAGACATGCTGGAGCTAGCAGCTTGTATGCCTACTGCACGTTGTAATTCCACTAAGGTACAAATGTGTCACATCTTCCAATACCTGTGGAGTATCACACTTGATAGAATTGTATTGCTTCCTGGGAAAGGAAGGGGGGAGAGAGCCTTCTCCTCTGGAAACGTGCCCATGCTAAGTACAGAAGCATCTCTGCATGTGGGAATATATTAATCCATGTGACAAGTAAATAATTTTTCATCTTGTTAAATAAGAAAGTTATGTTCTCTTTTGCTTGTGAAGAATAGCATGATCCTAAACAAACCCCAGCAATTTGCTAACCCATGTGCATATGGATTTCTGTGGCAAGCTTGCACAGATGGTGCTGTATGGATGCACTTACCAGCAGTTTCACAAGGCTGCTTTTCCCAAAAGCAAGGAAACAGCATGTGAATTCTGGAATAACCCAAAAGCACCGGGCTGAACTTCTGGCCTTTGGATTTCTTGACTGGAAAAGACTCTGTAGAAGAGTTTTAGATGTTTGCTTAATGCAAATTCTATCCTTTCCCAAATAAAAAAAGGAGAGATGCATGAGGCACAGCATGTAGTTTACTTCCTTGCGGATACAGGGTGAAAAATTCCTTGGAAAAAAAATGACAAATTGAGCTGAGGGAAGTGATAACCTGTTTCAGCCCGGAAAGGTTTGACCAGAAGACTTATACAACTAAATCAAGACATGAATTATCTGCAAGCTACCATTTTCCCCCCAACCATATTATCTAATTTTCCTTTTAGAAGAAGTATGGTGATGGATGTAATGATTTTTCTTTTATTTTATACTGCTGAAGTCAGTGGGAGTCAAATCTGTGACTAATGCCAAGGAGGGGAGGGGGCTGGTGATTGTGATTTTGTTTCAACAAGCTACACTTACGTCACTAAAATCTTTGCTTATGAACTTGGCCCAAAACTTTTGTAATCTAGTTCCTTTCTCACTAAGGACACGCTTTTGACCCTTCTAGTGTAATTCTTCATGTCTCAGTGTAAAACTAGATGCAAATTTCCTGTGAGGAGGTCCTGAGAGGCATTAGGTTGTTTGGCCTGGAGAAGAGAAGGCAAAGGGGGCATTTTAACCAAGTAGAAATATCCCTGATGGGGAATGAAGAGGACAGAGCCAGGCTTTCCTCAGTGGTACCCACTGTCAGATCAAGAGGCAATGGGCACAAGCTGAAATAGAAGAGGTTCCCTCTGAACATCAGGAAATGCTTTTTCACTCTCAGGGTGATCAGCAGTTGGCACAAGCTGCCCAGAGAGATTGTGGAGTCTCCATCTGTGGAAATGCTCAAAAGCCATCTGGACGCATTCCTAGACAATTGCTTCCAGGTAGCCCTAGCTGAGCAGGGCACTTGGCCTGGATGATGCCCTGAGGTCCCTTGCCACTTGAACTGTTCTGTGATACATAAATCCCCTTTCCAATATTGAGAGATAAGTTGGATACTGATCCTTCACTCTGAGGTCGTTGGTAGACTGATTTGTTGTTCCCCCAAGAGTTTTCAGTGAATGCAAAGACCAGAAACCATTTGGAAAACATCAGCAGTGCTGACTGGGACTTTTATTTGATGTTATTTTTACTTCAGCTTCAGAGTGTGGCATTCATAGCAAACAGGAATGTTACCCCCTCGCTTTTGGAGTTCCTGCTGCCCTCATGGCTGTTTTCTTGGGTAGGTGAATCTCTTGCTATCCTGTTGCCTTGGTAATTAAATGATAATCTCAGAATAATGAAAGTGTGATAGAAATTCCCAGGTATTGACCTCTCCCAGTACCTGAGAATTTCTGTGATTTTTGACTTAATTTTTTTCCTGGGTGGGATTAATCTGATGTACTCACTTTTACTGAAGAGTCTGATTTACCAGGAGAGTTGGATGGGGCTGGGCTGAGGCATGAATATATGCTTGAATTCTGTACATCATGTAAACTACTGGCTATGTTTCTTGGATTACTGGTCTGTACAAATGGATCTTTTGAATGCAGGGTGAGAACTCTCAGAAAATGTGTGTTTTGGATATTGTCTCTAGTCCAGGATTATAAACTGTGTGACTAATTGTCCCTGAGCTGGAGAAATCCCATATTTGATATGTCAGTACTTCTCAAACACCTGCATTTTTACCAGCTGTGCTACAGGTCACTCCCCAAGCCTTACTGCTGCCCAAGAAACTGGGGGTGCCATGAGGTGCTTCAGTATCCCTGATGGTCCTTGTCCTTCAGGGTCCTGACGGGGAGCCCACCTGGCTGCCAGTGCCCTCACCCTGCCCGTGAGCCCGGCCCAGGCTGGATGGTGGCTGTGGGGCTCTGCCTGTGCCTGCCCTGTGTGTGGGATGGTGAGGCTGAGCAACGTGCCTGGGAGCAGAGGACACCTTGGCCAGTCCTGCATTCAGGCAGAGCCTTGTGTGTCCCTGCATGATGTGAGCTCCTGAAAAGGAGCCCCTACAGCAAGGCCAGAGTCAAGGTCCTAAATGCCCTCGTTTTGACCATCCCTCAGTTGAGCAAACCTCCCACTGCGGGAGTTTCCAGATTTGGGTTTTTGTCCTGAATAGAAGCAATCTGCTGGTATTAATTTGATTGGTCTTACTGTATGATAGCATGTGAGTAGGCAATTGCATTGCTTCTTGGGAGGCTTATTCCCGCCCTGATTACCTCCTTGGCTTGCAGTTTCCATACCTAATTACTTGCCACTATTTGAATTTAATCCTGAATTGCTTTTCTGTTTGCATATTGTAGTTGTGTTTGTAATTGGAAGCAGAATGTACAAGAAAGTTAAACCACAAGGAAATGTAATGCTTGAAGTTTCCAAATGTGTTGGAGTAAGTACTGCTTACATTCCCCAAACCCCTGGCAGCCATTCCTAAAGCTGTTCTGTAAATGTGCCTAAATGAGAAGTCTGTCTTAATATGAAGAAAGTTTCTGGAGGTTTTTGCTTTATTACAGAAGGCTTCATACTGATACATCCACATTTAGGGTGTCTTTTTATGCATATCTTGATTTATATGTGGATTTTAACACATAGGAAACAAAATCAGGTGTCACTGTTATGTAAAACCTTGTCCCAACTTGTGGGAATCATTCCTTCCACATTTGTGCCCCTTTATGTAGAAAGAGACAAACATGCCTTGAGCTGAGTCAATAGCAGAGCTACTAGTGCATCTTATCAGCAAAAACTTATTACTTATTAAAAGAGTATTATTTACAATGCTTTTATTGATCCCCACTGCATTAAGGAAATTCTGAGGGTTGCACATCATTGTGATTTTGCAAGGAAAGGAGTGGAATCTACATGAATAGCACCTCGTGTCCCAACTTTGCAGAGCCTCAACCTTGAGATCAAATTTATTCATGCATGAGATACTTCATTCTCCATACAGATCTGCCATCTTTATCTAGCTCAGCCTATTGCCTATCTTGTAAGCACTGTCAAAACCAAATCTCTGTAGGTGACTTTGGCCATTACTTAAGAGTGCTGCTCCTAAGGCCCAGCTTTGCTGTAAATGTTATTCCATGCAGAAAATCTTAGGAGTTCCTTGGGACCGTATTTATGTATATTCCATGTCAAGATGTGAGACATACCTACAAGATGGAGCTTCTCTCCTACAGCCATTCAGCCTTGAAAACCTGTGCATATGACACTACTCTATTTACTGCTGTACATAAGTAAGTCTGAGGAAGGCACATCTTCCAGCTCCTCACAGCAACCCACATGGAGAGGGACTGCTCTGAGCTTTTTGGTCCACCTGACCCCAAGTGCACACTCTGCTGGTTATGCAGTGTGAGGCCTTAAAACAACGTTCCCCTAGATGACTGGAGTGGGTAACAAAAGTTGAGTCACCTTTAGCACCCTCTAAACACAAGAAGCCAGGAGCATCATCTCTAATGACAAACCAGTTTGTAGTTTTAAGTATTTGTAGTGCCACTAAACATAATTCTGTTTCTCCTCAGTTTGCCATCAAAAACAGGTTTCGTCATCGCAGCAAGGAGTTCCCCAAGAGAGAGCACTGGCTGGACTGGGCAAGTGACAAGTATGATGTAAGTACTGGGGGAGCCTCCTGTGCTGTGACATCTGCTGACCCTCAGCTTCTCTCTGCTCTGATCCATTGCCTCATGCACTGGGCAAATAGTTTTGTGCCTCTCCATCATTCAGTAGCTGACCTGGCCAAACCTCAGTGCTCTCCTGGCACTGCAGGTTATCTCCTCAGCTCCTGTGGGAGAAAGTAGAGCTTTCCCTTGCCAAACAAATACAAACATTTAAGTTTTTTTGTTAGGGAAAGAGCAAGCATTATCTTTCCTTCTCTATTTCCCATATCTCATGGCTGCAGATGGGAAAAGGGAAGTGATGCTGCCTGTCATTGTTCATGCACAGGGCCAAAATACTTTTCCTGGCAGCCACAGGACCCCAGCTTGGTAATAATTAGCATTGACTCCATGATTGTAGAAGCCTGATCAATCACTTTATTATCCTATCCTATTCCTATCCTATCCACATCCCCTTACAGACAGTCCAATACAGCTTTGACATAATTAGTCAATCAATCCAAACATCATCCACTGTCCAATTAAGAAATCACCCTTGGGTAAACAAATCTCTGTAACACACTCCACACGTGCACAACAACAGGTGCAGCAAGTGGAGATAAGAATTGTTTCTCATTCTTTCTCTGATCTTCTCACAGCCTTCCTCAGGAAAATGCCTGGGAAAGTCGTCTGTTGCTCTCTGTGGCCAGAAAGCTGCTGCCACCAAACATGAGAATTATGCTTTGGAATATTTGTTTAAGTGGGTAAACACTGCATTCCCTCCGTGCTCATTACAATTTCTTATCATGACTCTCAAAGCCTTGTATGCCATAGTTCCCAACTTGTCCCTTACTTACTATCCTCTCTGCCCTGTTGCCAATGGCAGCACAAACCTTAACCTGTCACCTTTATTTTCCTTTTGCCTGTATGCTTTGTTCTTATGTGAAATTCCTCAGTTGCCTATTGCTCAAATGCCCACTTCACTAAGTGCTGAATCTCATGCTGCCATCAGTGCACATGCAAAGAGGCCCAAGTCTTTCTGATATCAGTCACCTTTAACCAGCAGCCCTTCCCACACACACAAGCAGACTTTGTACTGTTTTAACAGAAATCTTCAGATGTAGCTACAACATGCAAAGTTGAATGTGTGGGTAAACATTACATGATGGGACTTTACCTGTTGCTGTCATGTCAGTAGCAGTCTGAAACTGTCTCTTTTTTATCCCCTTTCTTTTTGAACCAATTCCTCTTGTGTGATTTTTATTTTCTGCAGAAACGACTGATTGCTCAGATAAAGATGGTGTTGAGGGTGCTTTTCCTTTACATCCCTCTCCCCATGTTCTGGGCACTTTTTTACCAACAGGTAAGTAGAAATGCTTTGGCTTGGTAACTAGAGCTGTACTGTGTCAATCTACATACTCTGAGGTCTCCAGAGAGAAAAGGTGCCCATGGGAGTATGGGAAAACAAATTCTTTATCCTTGTTTCATTGCAAAGAGTAGTCACTGAGTCATGTCAGTACAGGATGATCTGCAGCCAGGGGCAATCTTGGTTTATCTGAGTACACCCAGGACAGATTCAGTGACTGAGGCCTCTCCAAATTTTGTATCAGCCTGGGACTCAGGGGATGGAACAGTAATTTAAAGCTCTCTTAGCACTAATGTTTCTTCAATTGTCAGTTGTCAGATGAAATTTAGGGTGCTTGTGTTAATGTGCTGGAGAACCAGGCTTAATCACTCACATTGTTATAAATACCTTACACCTTCAAGCAGAAGTGTGATCCTGTAAGTCCCATTCACTTGGTGAACTGGGTGCTCAAGACCCACAAAAGCATCAGTTAGAGTGAAGCACTGAAGTAGGAATTTAGGAAGATGCTTGAGAGAGAACCAGGGCTTAAAAGCCTTATCCAAGTCAGACAGGAGGGAGCTTGCTGCAGAGTCCCCATGTCCTACTGCTCCAGTGCAGTGCCTGTGAGCTGTAGCTGCCAGTGTGACCTGTTGCAATTGGAGCTCTGAATTCCTGCTATGAAACTCAGAGCTCAGTCCTCATTCCCAGGGTAATATCTGGGGCAGTGCTGTGTTGTGGCTGGCTGAAGGATCTCGTCACAGACGCAGCAGTAGCGTTCTTGTCCCATCCTGGGCTCAGGCCTGAAGTCTGCCCCGCCTGTGCCAGCCACAGGCAGTTTCTGGGGCAGGGGGCTCCAGGCAGGTCAGGCCCTGGCTGGTCCTCTGCCTCAGGGAAGGAAGGAAGGAAGGATGGGTGAGTGGGATATGGGGGCTGCTGGGGCTCAGGCCAGTGGCACACGGGCCCTGGGCTGGCTCCTGTGCCCAGCACCCAGCAGTGCCCTGCACAGGATGGCCCTGCCCTCTCTCCAGCTGATTTCTGCATCTCAGTTCTTTTCTGCTGTATTTCACTGAACAAGTAAAGGAAGTGGAATGGGCCACCTTGTTCCAAGGTTTGCTTTGCAGACTAAGAATACTCCCATAGCAAGCTAGCTTTACTTTTTCTTGTATTGCATGTCTTTTCCAACACTTCACTTATGAAAACAATTCAAAAAGAACTTGAGAACATTGATTTACTGTGACATCTAATTTTTTCTTCTCTTATTAAGGGGTCAAGATGGACACTGCAAGCCACAGCAATGAATGGGGATTTTGTAGGTTACTTTTTATTCATTTTTTCTTTAATTACCACTTTTCAGACCCGTTTTATTTGTTGTCACAATATTAAAAATTATTTCTTTTTTTCTTCACCAGGGTTTTCAAATTCAACCAGAACAAATGCAGGTATGCTAATTTTCTATCTACAAATTTCAAGTACTTCTTAAAGATTGTATACATATTGCCCTTACTTAAAAAAAGCACTTTGAAAAATATTTAATTTTTCTCTCATGTTCATCTTCCCCAGATTGTGAAGCCAATCCTGATTGTTATAATGGTCCCAGTTGCAGATTATTTGGTTTATCCTTTAATCAAGAAATGCAAGCTGAATTTTACGTAAGTTGATATTATTACCTGATTTCAACAGAGGCTCATTTTATTGGTTTCTGTAACTGGCTCTTCCAGCCTTAATGTAAGAAAAGAGCAAGCATTCAGCTAAGGATGAAAGAGAAGTGTATTTAAAATGGTTTAATATTTCAACAAAACGTTTAAAAAAACAGAATACTGCAAGTGGTATGTAGAGGCATCACAGATTATAAGAGGAGAATCTAAGAGAAGAGTGACAATGTTTTTCAGTTGAGGACAAAAATCTTTGGATTGCAGGAGAGATGGTCTTGATTGCTTTCCATATCCCTTATATCTACCCCTTCTCCCTCCTGAAGAACAGAGGAGGTAGAAAGACAACATACATCCTTGGCATTTGTCATGCTTTGGGCTAAAAAGCAACTGAGACACAAAACATTTCCTCTTCAGTCTCAGCTGGGAGTCTGACTTACTGAATCCTTCTAGGTGAAGCTTTGGGGGTATTCCACTTTATTTTTCAATGTTGTTAAAGAAGTGTCTGGCAGTTGCAAGAATGCTTGGAGAGGCAGAAGAGAATACAGTTCTTCAGATAATTTTCAAACAGCCAAAGTGCATTGCTGTTTTTCCATATAGCTGTTAAAAATCTAGGGTGTGTGCTATGCTGGGAACACTGTCATTCATTTGTGCAGATTCTGAACTGGATAAATGATGCCACAAATGACACATACACTCTAAATCTATCCTTACAGCTTAACTGCATGCCAGTAGAGGTCTCCTAATTTGACAAATTTCCCTGACCATTTTTGTTCAATGTTATTTAAGCATAGCAATATGGAGATAAGCTGTTACTCTGTTTTAAAAGGCATATCTTCTTGCCTCTTTCTTGTTTTACAGCTAACAACTGTATTGGATTGGGGTTTTTCTTCCTGCAAAACCAGATTTTTTCAGGAACCTAATAATCATGGTCAGTCAATGTTTGAGCCCAGCAGATGCAGAGTAACAGGTTGTTAGGATGCTGCAGGAAAGATGTATTTCCTGATAGTGTGACTATGAATTGAGAGGTTCCCAGCTTAGCAGAACACTTTCTGTAATAACATCAGCCCTCCAAAATGTGATAATGTGCTAGTTGTGGCCATTTGAGTTTCCCAGAGTGGAAAGAAAAAACCAAGTAGCTGAAGCTTTGAATTGTCACTTGTCTTGAATCTCTTGTGTCTTTTGTTGTGCCAGGCCCCTGAAGAAGATGACTGTGGGGATGTTCCTCGGCTCCATGGCTTTTGTTGCTGCTGCCCTCGTGCAAGTGCAAATAGATGTAAGTTCAGCCACATGCAAGTATTTACTATTAATATTTAGCTGTTAATTCAGGGGAAACAAAGGTGTGTTTAAGGGGGAAATGTACCAAGGCTAAATTTGGAGCCAATCATATAACCATAGAAGTAGAGGGAGAGGAAATAGATTGCAATACTGTTGTTAGCATAGTAAAATTAACAAGCAACAAACACCATTCTACAAAACACCACATTGCAGTTAATACAGATCATGCATTAAAGGCAACCTCAATCTCTAAACTGAGACTAAAAGCTGGAAACCAGACACTTGGTTGGCCCACCAGAGGGCAGCTTTTTATGTTTGACCTCTTCTGAGATTTAGACTGGAGGTGAAGTGTGACAGTCTGGGAAGCATCATCTCAGCAGGTGCAAAGATGACACTTGTGGAAGGAAGGATTTGTCTCCCCTAAGCTTCCTTGCCCCAAAGGGAGCTGCCATGCCTGAGCCCAATGAATTTTCCCCTGTAGCTGGGATGTTGGCAACACCTCTGGGTGGTGATCCATTGCATCCCAAGATCTGAGCAGCTGTCTAGAGGTGTCTGTTGAGGATGAGAGACATCTTTCCTTAGGCAACTTATGAGACTAGTAACAAAACCTGATTCCAGTCTCCTCTGTCAGACAGTCACAGAGCAGCTGGCAAATGCTCATCTTCAACATGAAATATTAAAGATTACAGTAATTATAGTAATTTTTCCAAGTGACCTTGAGCACTGATTTTACCTTTTTCCTGTCCTATAGAAAACCTATCAAGTTTCCCCTGCAGCTGGGCAAACCCAAATTAAATTAATAAATCTGGGTGCTGTTCCTGCAACAGTTCAGTTCCAGCCTCAACTTCAGAGTGTGGAGGTAGCACCTAATGAGGCGGTAAGTAAGGGCAGATGAGAAACATTCTAATAAATAAGAAAAATTAATTAAAACTTTAAAAATCTAAGGGAGTTTTTTAGGTTACGATGTAAGATGTAACTGAAAGTCTGTATTCTATTACCATCTTCATAATCTGTCAAAACATGTGGGGAGGTGTTCTTTATCTTCTCCTCAAGTGAGACCTGATAGCTCCCTCCAGAGGCTATCTGTGCTAATGGGCCATCGAATCTCACTGCATGACTCATAAAATTACATCACACCATTGTGAAGTGCAAGCATCGTGAACCAAGCATTCCCACCAGGTTGTAATCAGAGGCTCAGAACACCACAAGAATCACTGGATTCCCTGAGGACAAGAGCTTGATAACTATAACAGGACCTCTAGAAAGATCAGACCTTCTACAGGATCACTGCTTAGATAGAATTCCACCCATCACTCCAACAATGACTGTAGCTACCATTTCATCAGACTGCTACCACCAACCTGGCTGACAAGGTGTCAGATCCAATTCTGGTTCTGTCAGTTTTAGCCAATGCTTTTGTAGTATTACCTTTATTTTATTCTATTATTTATTCTACGACATTTTTACTCCAATAATTTTAATGAGTTCCCTTTTTTTTTCGTACTGTGGAATGAGTTGTTACTGAAAACACAGTGAATGAAGAAATGGTAACTATGTCAATGTTTGAAGTATTACCAGTTTTTTTTTTACATGTCTTCCCAAGAAACTTCCATAAACTTAAGAAACTTGGAACTAGATGAAAATTTCACTCTTGTTAAAAAGGTTCCATTTCCTAAAAGTAGCCCCTTCCTGCAGTTAATGTCCATTCAGCTCTAGTGAGTTGCTGCTATTACTGTGAGGACTGACACTGTGATGACTTACCTGAACAGGGAACTTCTGTGGCTTCATGTTTTGCTGCCAAAGAACTATTCAGGTTCTAATACAGCACAGCATTGGTAGTTCTATTGACAGCAAAATGTGGTGGCTCTGATGGATGTTTTGGATAACGAAACTTAGAATGTGTGTTCTCTGATAGCCTGCAGCTCTGTTTCCCTTGAAGAGGAGAGCTCTTATTCCAACCTCCTCCAAATTTGCCTCACACAGGAACAGAGTTGTGAGGAGAAGATAAGGGCATCCAAACTGTATACAGACAGGGAATTGATGTACCATGGTACACACATGAAAACTAAAGGTATAGAATGCTCTATTCCCTATTACGGACACTTTATCATCCAGATGTGGATTATAAAGTGCTTTTGATAATCCCATAAAACAAAGAGCCTATTTTAGTGTAGCACTAACATGTTTATTAATGGTTTAAGTATTTTATGTTGAATAAATGGGTTTTGAATATTTAAAACATGGCATTACTGCTTTTTTGGAAAATACAGCATCACATCTTATGCTAGTGCTTCTGCGGCTGAACAGAATTTTACTCAGTGGTTATGGTAAGCCTGATTTATCTGGAGCAAGAAATAGGACAATAGAGCAGCTATTCCATAATGCTTGTGGGAAGCTCATGTAATTGTGAAGCTTGTATAACAAATTAAACTAATAAAAAATCATGATCAAATGGAATTAATGCTTGATGTAGAAAACAAATCAAAAATGAAAATGAGGGGATGTTCATGATCTCTGGCACTTCAGAAGTAACATGTGTAAATTTCTGACCCTCCCAGAGCCCGTAACATTCACTCAATAGACAAATACGCAGTTGCACAGAAATCCATTGCAATTTGTCTTTGTAGACTGGCTACATGACATTTGAGACTTCTAAACTGCAATCATTAGACATAATTTCTGCAACTCTAAATAAAACTGAGCATTTGGAGCTGCTAGAGAGACAGCGCTACACTTTGGCATTTAAAGAGCGTCCAACAGACATCAGTTCTACTTGGGTAAGTCTGCTTATTTCTTAAGATATGAATCAATGTTCTGACAACGATCTGTGTGGAGTGTGTGAGGCTCAGAGGACAAGCTCTGGATCAATTTTTTCCACTGTCTTGTTTTCTGTCTCTCCTTGTCTCTGCTGGACCAGTAAGACTGGCAAGCTGCAGAGAGTACACCAGGATGTCCTTCAGAAAAAAAATTACCAATTTCTTATGTACCTTGACAACTACACTTTCACCAAGACTTAGGTGTGTGGTCATACAGTGTTTGCTAGTAGATGTGTGTTCTAGTAGGGACCTAAAGAGGAAGGTCTGGAGTCTTGCTCTGAAGCCTCTGTTAAGTCCCACTGCTGTGTAATAGTGCATGTTTAAGCTGTTCTCTGATGCCAAGAACATATTTTGATAATGGTCTCTTCCACTAGGTAGAGGACAATGTCACATCAAAACCAGGAAACAGAGAAAGTCTCGTGAGGTAGAGTTTTTTATGTTACCTAAATTTTGACAGTAGTGTGACTCTCTCTTCAATCTGTCTTTGGGTAGCCTCTTCTTGTTGAAATAAAGTTTTCTATACTTTAGGAACTCACATCTTGCTGGACACTTCCCTTGACATTTTAGGGGATGGGACAATGTCTGAGTCATCATTCACTTAAGTTATTTTGCACACCTGCTTGGGTGTAATTTAGCTAAAATTGGAAGTGTATGCTTCATTCCATTGCCTAGATTTTTTTTATTGAACAAATGGCATGGATTACATATCTATACCTCATTTATAATCCTGCATAAGAGGTATCCAAGATTACCTTTCCCCTCTCTGCTTTTCTTCTGCATCTCCCACTTGCAGATGCATTTCCTAGTGGTTGTAGTAGTGACTCACTTTTGATGTTCTCCTGAGGCAGTGGGCTGATGGGGATCTAACTGGCTTTTTGTATTAGCTACATTTCTAGGAGATTTAGAGTTTATTCCAAAATGTTAATTGATTAAAAAAAAGGTTTTCAATGGGAAGACTCGATACTTGTTGTGCTGCCAATATATAATTGAAAGTAAAACTTGTATTCTTTGACTTCTGTAGGTTTTTTGTTGTATTTAATCACTCCTTCATTTTAAAGGTTCATAAACAATTTGCCTTTAACTGCCAATGTTGTAATGGACAACATCAGATTTGGAAAACTGTATCCTCTTTCTGTCAGTAATTACAGCATTCTTCCAAATCCAAGCTGGTAAGCATTTCCTTTATCCTAATCTAATCTCCTACACATACTTGTCCTTGGGAAAAGGGCACAGAGCTTTTTTTAAATATATAATGCACACAATTGACAGCACCTATGGTCTGAACTGTGGGGTTTGGGTTTTTCTTTTTCAGGCCATATATCATTAGCGCTTCAACGGCTCTGACCTATTGTGTAGTTTCTTCCAAGATACTTGAATATGGAGTTGCCTATACCATTTCACTTGATGATGTGAGTTGACACTGTTATTGGATGGACAATATAGATAGAATTCCTTTCCATGTTGATACTTTCCTTTAATTAAAAAAACACTTGTAGAATTATTACTCTTGTCTTTAATCCTTTAATTTCCTCTTGTCTTTAAGTATAGATGATAGAATTCTGGTATCCTAAACAGGACACAAAGCCATTGTTAACTATAAAAATAAGGATGGTTACAGTAATAACAGAATGCAAGAATTCATGATCACCACTAATGGCCTTAATGGCCTGTTAGACACTACAAATTTGCATGAAGTCTGCTGTAAAAAAGCTATTTTTTATAACTAAGTATGCAGTGCTTCATGTGCAATATTTGTTATTTACTCTGAACTCTCTATATGATTATAGAATGGCTTAGAATGCCTTAACTGTGCACACTCATTATTACTGTTCCTAACATGCTTTTTGCAACTTCTAGTGTTTTGCTAGCATACTTAAAGTTACGTACTTTGAAGATATTTTACCAAGTAAAGTCCATATGGCTTGGCAGATCCCTCAGTATTTTCTTCTTGCATGCGCAGAAGTACTGTTCTCTGTCACTGGGCTGGAGTTTTCATACTCACAGGTAGGTATTCCTCTTCCTGAGTTAAGAATCTTGGTGCAAGTTAAGATCTTCCACGTTGTATTGTTTTTAAGTGGTGGCTCTGTGCTGCTGCTTTGACCCCTATGTCCCTCACAGCTCCTAGAAGGACTGTATAGACTGATGCAAGTTGGCCCTGTTTAGCCAAGGATTTGGTGTTTTCCATGAACCTATGCTGAGTTATATCATTTGAAGACTTGACAGTACTCAAATTTCCTCCTCCCATGTAAATTTCTACTGAAACTAAGTGCAACTGTACTGCTGCAATAAAACCAAACTGGAGAGCTCTCAAATATAAAATGAGGAAGTAGTGACACTTCATCTCCCCACCAGTTTACTCCATAAAGCCTTTCTGTTAGCTTTTATTAGTGTTTAGTTATACACTTCTAATTCCTTTGTCTCTTGAGTCCACTTTAGTAGCTGTGTGTATTTCTTCTCTTCATTCTGAATCTAGAAACTGCAGTGATGGACATGTTGTAAGGTGTGATTTGCTAGGTGATGCACTCAATTTCTTCATGTCATGTGTGCCACATGTTCCTGAGATGTAAAATTACACCTGTGCACCTGTTACTTACTTGGTGTGTGTAAGTAAAAGGTGTTACAGTTAGTGTGCTAGTGGTCTCTTGCTCCTCAAAGCCTTTTCCAGGCCTGTTTAGCTCTCTAGCAATGTTTAATGTCAAAAAATAAATTTTAAAAAAGCCCCAACCACCACCAAAACCTAGCAAACCATGAAATCCTGTTTTCCCACAGAGAAACAGTGTTTATTGTAAGGTAAAGACTACAGTAAATGCATCAGAAAATAAATGATACCACCAAAACTTAAATGTCTGTCCCTACAGGCCCCATCTAACATGAAGTCAGTGCTGCAGGCTGGATGGCTGCTGACTGTGACTGTTGGTAACATAATTGTCCTTATCGTGGCTGGGGTATCTGCAATCCAACAGCAGGTAAGCGTGCAAGCAGTAGGTGTGCTGTTAGATTGCACTGGGTAAAAGCAGCTATTAGTGGTGCTCTGTAATGAATTAAAATGGCTTTCTGAGTGCCATTCTGTGTCACTCAATGTCTCTGAAACAGCTCTGGCAGTCCCCAGTTTTAGCTAAATTAAATCAGAAAGAGCATGAAACAGAGACATTGAGGCTTTTCAGATAGAGGCTTTTCTGATTTCTGCCCACATTTGTGGTTACTAGATCAGCTGTAAGCAGAAGCATTGCCAGCCTGGTTTTAGAGATCTGACCAAAAGGAAGGAGCTGAGTTTCCTTCCCAGTCTTTCACTCAATTCCCATTTCCTCCAGGAAAAGGTGTTGCACAGTTTTTCAGCATTTACAGAATTTTTGTTTTTTTCAGTAAAGATAGAAATGCTGAAAGAGCCTCAATTCTGAGTTGCTTTAATATGCATTATATAGTTAATTCATACTGTAAGCCATATGATACTTGTTATGTGTGCTCAGTTTCACATTCTGAGTTTCCTTCCTGAAAATACTAAGAGGGTGTAATACTCTTGACAAATGAATATTGGTGGATAAATTCTGGATTGTTTTACTGTTTGTTTTTTTTTTCTTTGCAGTGGGCAGAGTATGTGCTGTTTGCTGCCCTGCTGTTGGTAGTTTGCATCATTTTTGCTATCATGGCTTCTTTTTATACCTATATTGATCCAAATGAGATTGAAGCCCAGTTCAGCAAGGAAGAAAAGGAAGAAGACAAGAAGGATCAAGACACCAATGAAAAGGAAGCTGAAGCTCATTCTCAACTGTAAAAGCTGTATTCAAGGAGTGTCTGTAAATCATGGAATCATGGAAATCTCACTCGCTCTCCTGCAGTCAGAGGAACCCAGGGTATCAGTAATAACACTCTGGATTACATGTACAATGGGAGACATTAAGCAAAACGGTTCTAACCTAAAGTGCAGCCTCTCTAGGGAAGCAACAGGAAAATATTAGTCTCTCTCTTGTACTGAATGTGGTATCCTGAAGAAACTCCAGCAGAAGTTGCACTCTTAATGTACCTCAATCTTAAATATTATAGCATTATAATATTGAAATTTGACTTGGAACTATTGGACCCTTTGAAAAGATGTATTTTTATACTGTATTTCAATTTTGTATTGTGAAGGAAACAAGACTTGTCAAGGAACAGCAATTGAAGCCAAGCTCTCTGCATGATCTCTCCAGCATCACTGTTACTTGAAGACAGCAGGTCACACGTGCCTTAAATTCTTTTGTACTTCCTTGTAGATAATGGGAGCAAAGCTCTGGCAGTGATCAGATTTAAAATGTTGTCTGTGTTCCAAGTGGCAGGAACTGGGATATGCACTGTAACATAATGCTTTATCTGCCTGTTAACTACCCATTTAACTCCTGTTATGTCTTTAGTTAATATTAGAAGTGCCCACTCAGGTGAAATGATAACAGCAAATGACCTTTGGAACAAGCAAGAGCAGAGCAATAAAACTTACATAATAACAAAATAAGAAAGTGTTTTAAGAACATGGCTTACAGTTGCATGGTAACAAAACTCTATACCACCTCTGTGGTGCCTTTATCTACACACTCCATCACTTAAAGCTAACGGCTCAGGGCTGGTCTATATATCACAACACCAAATTTATGCTAGGGGAGATGAAATTTTGCTGCTTAACAGGACCTGCTCCTGTAGTCCTGAGCTCCATGTTATGGAGTGCCAGGGGTCTGTGTGTTGTTTTGGTAATTCCTGTTCTTTAGGGTCTACATCTTACACTTTTCCAGCAGCTGGGACTCACTGGCCCCTCCAGTAGCCTGGCCAGACTGTCAGCTGCTTTCACACCTGTCTTCCAATACTCTCATCCTATTTTACAGCAATTCCAGTTTGGTATTTGCAAGTGATGACACAGACATCTGTATTCAAGCCATGAGTGTTCTGCTCACACTGCTGCTCCATGGGCCACTGCAGCTGCTGGCACCTGGGCCTCCATGTGCCCTGGGAATAGAGTCCCTCACCCATGAAGACAGTTTCAAATGGAGTTGGAAAAGGCAGGTCCAAGGCCCTCTTTGCTTGTGTTAGAGATAGTCCTGTTACTCCAAAGGCAGTAATCCCCTCTTGGTCTCTCAGGTCATCTGGGGAGAGCCTTCCCCATGGATTTGTGATACTGCATGTCCCCCAGCCAATGGAACTGAGGGTCTCCTGTAACAGCCACAGGAGCTGTTGGCTCCCTGCCATCCTCTGAGGACTTAAGGGAATTTTATACCAGCTTTATTTTTGGCAGACTAACACGAGGCAGCTTTTCCTAGTCCTGAGTCAAAGCTCTGCATAAACCACATTAACCCCAGAGGTGGGCTTTAGTCCACAGCCCAGGGAGTGTAACAGCTGCTCTGACTGTATAGGAGGGAGAGGACTGGAAGATGAGCAAAACAGGACTTGTGCTTTTCAGAGAGTAGCTGTGTATTTACATAAATGACAGAATCATTAAGGTCGGAAAAAACCTGCAAGATCATCAAGTCCAACCTTAGATCTAACACCACCCTGCCCACTGAACCATACTGTGAAGTGTCACATTCAACCATTTTTGAATGCTTCCAGGGATGGTGACTCCACCACCTCCCTGGTGGCAGGGCACCCGTTCTAATGCTTAACCACTCTTTCAGTGAGGGAATTTCTCCTCACATCCAATCTCAACCTCCCCTGGCCCAACCTGAGGTTGTTTCCTCTCATCCTTTGCCTGGGAGAACAGACTGATGCCCACCTGTTACACACTCTCCTTTCAGGCAGTTGTAGAGAGGGACCAGGTCTCCCCTGAGCCTCCTTTTCTCCAGGCTAAAACACCCCAGGCCCTTCAGCTGTTCCTCACAGGATTTGTGCTCCAGACCCTTCCCCAGTTCCACTGCCCTTCTCTGGACTTGCTCCATCACTTCAATGTCCTTCTTGTAATGTGGGACCCAGAACTGAGCACACTTGGGCTGTGGCCTCCCCAGTGCTGATGCAGGAGGGCAATCACTGCTTTGGTCCTGCTGGCCACACTACTGCTGAATCAATAAGCAACCAGCCAGGATGCCACTGGTCCTCTTGGCCACCTGGGCTCACTGCTGGCTCATGTTCAGCTGGCTGTTGACCAGCACCCCGAGGTCCTTTTGTGCTGGCAAGTTTTCCAGCTACTTGTCCCCAGCCTGTAGCACTACAGGTGCTTGTGACCCAAGGGCAGGACCTGGTACTTGGTCTTTTTGAACCTCATACCACTGGCCACTGCCCATGGATCCCTGCTATCCAGACCCCTCTGCAGAGCCTTCCTACCCTACAGCAGATCAAGACTCCCATCCGGCTTGGTGTTCTGATGCCTTTTTCAACCTAGAAATGAATCAACACGCTTTCAAGATAAAATGAGCAGAGGAAGTAATGTAAAAGTGGATCCTTATTTGAAGCCCTCCAGAAGCAGTTGGAAAAATGGAAAAATGTCCACAAAATCCCACTCCCACAGGGATGAATACAGTTTTATAGGTTTTAGGAAATTAGCATAATTGACAAAAATCAGGATGAAAATTAGGAGGACAAGTGGTGATGCAATTCCCCCTCCGGTAAAGCCCCTTTTCTGGAGACCTCCCTTGGTACTTGCTGTACTTTGTTTATGAAAATGTGTCTCAAAGAGCTGTTTTCAACTTTAGTAGTCAGGGAGACCTAAGGTAGCATAGGGATCCTGAATTTTGCTTTTTCTTCCTGCCTAGAAAAATGCTGGAACTAAGTTACAATAAGAAGTTATACTGTACACCTTCCATGCATAAGGAATACAGTGAATATAGAGGAGGTATTAAAGGTAAAAAAACCCCAGCATATTTTCTCCCTTTCTTGGACAGTAACAAGACTCTCCTTTGTCTAGTCTCTACTCCATATTTAATCACACCATTGTTATCATACAGATGCAAACTATAACTACAGCTACTATCAATACTTCTTTTATCCAGTTTGGTAACGATGAAGTGACTGTACTAAAGACATATTCAAGATTTAGTGAGCTCCTTTGAGGTTCACCTGGTGTAGAATTTGAGTTGCTTTCAAATTTCAACCAAATCCTTATTAATTTTGTCACTCTGATTTACATAAGGTCAATAATAGTGTTAACAATTTTGCAGCTAGTAGGAAATTAACACTCATTAATAGTTTCACAGAATAAACTTACAGTGAGTTGGATACAACTGTTGGATGCAGTAATTCTTGGCTTCTAGCTGGATGCTGCAATTCTTAACTGCTGCCTTCTCCAGCTTGTGCCAGCTGATTTCTGAATAGAACTGGGCTGTTATTTAAACCTCAGGTGTTATAAATAAAAAATCTGCCAATTTTTTTTGGAAAAAAAAAGGGTTGCAGAACCAGTTAAACCAGATGCTGCCAAGGTGAAGTTCTACCTGTCTGTTATTGTAATCACCGGTAGTTCTCGTTAATTGCTCCTTTTGTATCGCTATGGCCCTGCCTGGGGCTAAGTTGTCCTTCTCCCCGGAAGGTGAGAGGAGATATAGGGGGGGGGTGCATCAGAGAGAATGCCGAATAGCCTCGAGACCAGCATGCCCTGGGAAGCAACCCCACTAAACTTACGGAAAAGACCCCAAAAACAACGAGCACGAGCCAATACAGAATTAAGAGATTAGAGTGATGTCTGGACGTGAGGAACAAAGTACTGAATCTGCAGAGATGCTGAAAACCTTTGTTACCTCTTGCCCTGAGCATAGACCTCAGCTGGAACCAAGACTCGAGCCTGGAAAACTACAAAGTTGGGAAACGCAGGGCTACACGCACTGTTCTCTGGGGCACGGACCCCCGGCTCTGCCCCTAGTGGACAAAGCTGCTCTATTCCTCCTCCGAGTCACCCTGGGAGTGTTGACAGAGAAGCTGCGGACCCGTCGAGCTTCTCAGCCTTGAGCTGATCACTTTTAATAAAGGCATTAAAAGGAGAAAAAGTCTCCTGCCCTGTTTATTTCATCAGGCAGGATGGTCTTGGTGAGCTGGCTCTTTTCCCCTGTTTTAGAATTCTTCCACTTCATACCAGAGAGTCCTTGGCTTTTCCTTATTTGCAGGAGTGCAGGAGAAGGTGTTTTAGAATTTAATACAGTAAACCACCTTAAACTATCTGCTATTCTTCTCTTTTTGCAAAATTCCAATAGACCCTTCTTGGAAGAACAGAGAAACTGATAAATCACGCGGCGTTGTCCTAATTCATATTTTAAAGTTTGGAAGAAAGGTCTCATTTCTCTTACTCCTGTGGCACTAACAATACTTACAGTACCTTGACTTAGTTTCCCTTCTGAGGGGGTTTATAAAAACAGGACTCTGTTTACTGACCTGAGCGGTGTGTCGGCAGCGGCTGCTCCGAGCAGCGCCTCGCAGCGCAGATGAGACCGGCCCGCTGCCCGTGGCTCCCTGCGGCCACAGCGCCTCCTAGCGCAGGCGCGGGGACACGGCGCGGGGACGGTCCCGCGGCGGGGACACACCCGGCACGAGGGGCGCCGGGCTCCCTCCCGCCGCCGCGTTCGGTTTCCGTCTGAAACCGTCCTAGGGTGACGTTTTGATGCTTGTATCCCCATTCGTGTGTTCTGCTTATGCTGGGTATTATGTTCTGTGCCTTCAAGACTGGCCCTGATCCGAATTTTCCCCTAGACTCTTTTTTTCCTTACCCTTTTTGGAACCACTCGAACCTGCTCGGGACTGGGACCTGGGAAACACCGAGAGTTTGCCCCTTGTGGCTGCAGCAGCTGCCCCAGGACCGGAGGGATTGATAAGAGAGCGACCACCCCCAAGAGAGACTTTCTGAATCTGTCATCTCCTCCAGAGCGGTGAAAGAGTGGTGTCATCCGGTGTTGTTCATTTTGTGTGCTGGGGGTGCTGTGCCTGTTAAATAGACGGGTTCTTTCCACTTCTCTCCGAGGAATCTTTCCCGAACCGGTTGCGGGGAGGGGCCGTGTAGGTTTGCTTCCTGGAAGGGCCCCCTTTGGAGGCTTTCTCCCAAATTTGCCTTAAACCAGGACAGAAACAAAGCTCGTTACTCCGGAAGCCGCCATGGAGCCGTTCTCGCGTTCAAACAAGACTTCAGCTCCCCCGAGCGGCTCGGCTCAACTCTGCCCCTGCCCCGCCGCAGCAGAAGCGGCGCCACCCCCGGGGAGCGCGTCCCCGCCCACAGCTCTCACATTCCTGGCCCCTGTGGGCGGCATGGGCGGGCCCAGGGGCGGCGGGCAGGCCGGGTCGCGGTCCCGAGCTCCACCCTCGCCAGACCAGGAGAAAAGCGGCGGCACAGCGGCGGCTCTGGGTTGGGCTCGCTACCTGGCTCATCTGCCGGCTGTTACCGGGCTAACAGCCGGGGCTCCTCGGCCCCTCTCAGAGCGGCTGCTCCCCCTTCCCTCACGGGCGATGCGGTCTCCCCGCTCGCGGTACTGCCGCGTGACTTTGGGCCGTTCTTTCGCCCCTGCCTCAGAACCCAGGGAAAAAACTCCGCAAAATTTCTGCCTTTCTCACAGCAGAAGCTGAGCCCCTCTTCGGACTGGCCCGCTTCAGCCTGCCAAGGTGTAGGACCTCCCTTTCCACAGACGGAGCAGAGGCGGTGGAGCCGCTCCCCGCCTTCCGCCATGGCGTTGGCCGAGCACCCCGGCCGCTCCGAGGAACCTGTCCCGTTTGTGCCCCGGCGAGCCCCGCATTCAAAACCCGCGCATGTTAAACACGAAATAAACTAGCACAGTCATCTTTCTCTTCACCAATAAACAATCTCAGCCTGCGGCACATTCACGCACTCACGCCCCGCTTTCCCCCCAGTTGAGCTAGGGCGGGTTGGAAAATCGGCGAAGAAACAGCTTTGAGAAAGCACTCCAGAAGCAGGTGTCCTCCACACCTGGATTTTCCTGATATGCTGGCAATTACTGATCTTACACAGGTACACAGTAAACGCACAGATTTACAATACACACATCAGCTTTTGAGTTAGCATTTAATGTTTGGGGAAAAAAAAAAAGGATTCTGAAGCCTGGAAGAAGTCTGAAAAGAAAGTGACTCTACCATTTTGCTCCAGTCAACATTATTAGTACCAAGATAGAAGTGAAACTTCTGACAGAGCTGGTAAGTACCCTGGATTTTTATCACTGGTGTGGACTGTAAAAGGAAGAGATAAGAAGTTCCCAAGGATGCACAGATAACTGCAAGGAAAGGACCTTAGTTCAGCAAAACTGTTGAATTCATTGGTCATTTCATAGCTCTCAGAACTCCATGAACGTTGCCTGGGGAGGGTCAAGGCCAGAGCTGTGTTCCATTTAGTGAAGCTTTAGTAGCCATGTTACCCATAGTAATCAATCACAAGGCACTAGGGGAACCAACCCTTTTTATAACTGGTGTAATGAGATGGAAAAATTGTCAACATCACTACTTAGACTTTTTAAAGGCCTGTGACAGAAAAGAAAAAAATCTCTTTATCAACAAGAGCCTGTTGAAGGGTTTTTTTTAGATTGCTTAAAGCTTTTTTCTTTCATTGTCAGCAGTGTTGGATCCTTATTCTGCATCCATAATTTGAAACAGCTGAATATTTTCTCATCACAGTGTGCTAGGAGACTTAAGAAACACATACACAATAGACAATAGAGCCTTGAAAAAAATTATTTGAATGTACCTAGACAAATTCTGGGTTTTTTTCTTCTTCTTTCGTAGCTGAGAAAGATAAAATAGGGGAGGTGACACACTACACTAAAATTGCTTGTTATCTGTTTTGGAGATCCTGATAATTCCAAAACGCAGGAACTGAAGCAGAACTGAAGGAATGCACCAGGTGGTAAAGCACAAGGCAGCGATGTGTTGGTGAAGAGCTGTGTTGTTAAAATGTGGGCTCAGAACTGGAGGATTAGCTTGCCTGGCACATCTGCAGGGGAAAATGGCTCACAGCCAATAGTAAAATATGCTTATAGAAAAAGATGCAGGATGAAATTAATGGGGCAAAATTCAACTCAAGGCCAGAAGGAAAGGGAACTTGGTATTTATTTTAAACACAATTTCAGTCCCTCATGTTGAATCTGATAGATTTCACCCAGCTGTGTTTTCACACCCATGTGCTCACAAGCACCAAGGAGCCCATGCCAAAGCAGCTACTCCAGGCAGGCTGGGGGTCCCCATGGGAGAAAAGGAGTGGTGACCCTTGAGTAAGTGCCATGTGTCTGGGGTTCTTCCTTGGCAGTGGAGAACTTGTTCATTGTGCTGGTTTGGGCAGGCATGGAGTTAATTTTCTTCACAGTGTCTGATATGGGGCTTTGTTTTTGATTTGTGCCTGGCACGGTGTTGATAACTCAGGGATACTTCAGCTGTTGCTGAGCAGCCCTTGCACAGAGTCAAGGCTTTTTCTGCTCTCAGCCCACCAGGGAGCAGGCTGGGGGTGCACAAGGAGTTGGGAGGAGGGGACACAGGCAGGACAGCTGATCCCAGATGGCCATAGGGACATCCCACACCATATGACATTGAGCTCAGGAATTAATCTGTAGGGGAGGGAGGTCAGCCAGAGCAGCATTTGCTTGGGGACTGCCTGGGCATCTGTCACTGATGAGCAATTAGGCTTTTGGCAACACTTTTCTTGATTTAGGGCTTTTTTATCTTTGCTTGCCCTTTTTTAGCTTTTTACTTTTTTGTTTGTTTGTTTGAAGGTGGGCATGGTGGTGATTTGGGTTTGTTTTTCTTTGTTGTTGTTGTTGTTGTTTTATTTGGCAAATTATGTTTATCTCAACCCCACAAGTTATTGCATTTTTACCCTTCCAGTTCTCTCCCCTATCCCATTAGGAGGGGGATGAACAGGTGCCTGCGTGGGGCTGAGCTGCCTGCCAGGGTTAAATAGCAGATAAAAATACCAGAGCCACCCAGATATTTGTATCCATCAGCCTGTAGAAGGTGATGTTCCAACATAATCTTGCTTACCTCATCACCCATAAATCATAGGGAGGGTTGTTACCTGTATGTGTTTCCTCATTTCGGTAACTTTTTGGCCTTTTTCCATGCTGGGGTAAGAAGCAGTAGGCACGCACTATGCTGGAACCCTGCTGCCATCCTCCTGCTATTAGAGCTTGGGTCCTCTGCTGACAAATCATCCTACCATGGCCTTATCAGAGGTCAGTCCTCCTGGTCTTGATGTAAACAGCACATTTCTCAGCATTGACTACTTGAATTGCTCTTAGTCATGTCCTCAGTTATCAATTCATGCTGTTCCTTAAAACTGTGCTGCTGCTTGTGCTTTCACATAAATAATTCTCACTCATACTTCATTGAAACCATTCTTAATGTCTTTGTTTCAGCTCCCCGGAGCAGTGTGGCATGGACAGGTCTTTATAACACACCTATGTCCAAACGTTGAAGTGCAGCCTGGCAATTAGTTTTAGAGACCATTGACAATCTTTCTACAAGATTTCCCAAACCTATTGGTGTCATAGTGGTATTATTCAACATTTTCACTGGCATTCCAGAAACAAATGTGACAAAATCCTGCCTATTTAAATTGCATGTAAACAAAAGTCAGTCTCTTCTGTTTTAATTGCACCATACCTCTAAACATAGTATGCTATTGTCTATTGCTAGTGTAATCACCTACAAAGTCATGCTTCTAGGAACAGGAAAAGAACTTAAATATACATGTTATGTCCTGGTAAACAGCACCAATGAAATGGATTTAAGGAATCTTCTGAACATGGAGCTTCCCATAAACAAACATCTAATGTAATTCTGTGGCAAAGAGAACTACTGCAGGAAGTGGATGTAAACAGAATGTGTTGTGGTGGTTTTATCCCTTGACCTCTGAAACCACTGTTAAACCACTCTTACTGGGTCAACACCGGGGCTGAGGTTTTGGAATGTTGTACTGAAGAATTGATACAAGGGCCTCAAAAATCCATACTCAAGGAATATGTGGTAGGAGATCTGAGGAACAGCACTTCAACTTACCAAGTAAAAATTTGAGGGGTGAACAACCCAAAATCAGTTTTTTCTAAGTGAATAGAGAATGCTGGAAAGCTTTTATAGTTTGGTTAAGGAAGACATAATAGAGATTGGATACTGAAGCAAGGCAAATTCAGACTAGAAATTCAAATTGGATTCTTAATCCTTGTCAACAACTACATGAAGCACTATCAACTGTGCTGAATACCAAAGGTATTGATGCAGTGTTGTTTAATTACAATTTTATTTCAGTTATGGTTAACCTGGTTCAGAGCTAGTGGTCTCTCTTATGTCGAAGTGCTAAAACCAAAACTTGAAATCCTGAAATTATTAGCTGTCTTAAGCTAATGTTAGTTACTGTTAACCTATTCTGTTTCATGGCTATTTTATAATAATGTTTTGGAAAAACAGAGGAATGCAATCTGTAACATGATAATTTTAGAAAGTGGTCTTGTTGACTGGGTTTTAACTCAGGACAGCACATTGATACTTACCACAAGACTTGTGTTCAACAGCCAGATTTCAGCCTGGCATTTATCACAGCAGAAACTTGTATCACAAGTACTGGGGAAGCAGTTTCCAGGCAACTACATCCTAATACTTCTAGTGTTTGAAGTGGTTTAAAATTTATAAATGAAGAAATTCCTAGGATGCTTTTTTGAGAGAACACTGTCTTGCATGAATACTCTAGAACTACAATCTTGTTCCTTTTTGCTGCCTCCGCTTTTCAGGTAGCAACGAGAACTCAGTTTTGGGTGGTACTTATCAGCTTCTGCAACACAGTTGTGTCATTTGGTCTGTGCAGCATCAAAGTTGTATTTTGTCTCATCCTGTCAAAAGCAACAAAGTCCTGGGCTGAAGTTCTTAGAAGCTGGAACTCCTTAACAGAATTTCACCCATGATGTGTCTTGTGTCCTGATTTGTCATTTTTAAACTGTTCAGACTTCATATAGCATGTCCTAGGAATGGCTGCAAGTTCTTGTAGCCATTCTTGTTCTGGCTCAAGTACCAGATATCTGAGTGGGGCTGTACTGCAAACTGAGTTCATTTAAATAATAAGTATGTGACAAAATTTGCAGTATACTTTGTTGTCTTCTTTAATTGTAAAAGCTGTTTATTGAGGTGTGGTCCTCCTAAAGCTTGTAAGTCTTTAATTCTGGCTTTTTTTTTGCCTTCTACCAAATTGCAAGTCAAGTACACAGGACATTACATCAGAGTTATTTGTCAAACAGTTACATATTTGATAGAAAACATTTCAACCTATTTCAACACCATTTTCTTAATCCATTTATTTTGTATATTTTAATTAATTTTTATTCATTTCATTTAAGACTAATATATATGAGGTTGACTCTATCCTAAGCTCGTTATATCACTATATGTAAATTAAGATGTGAACAGATCTCCCTTATTTCCTAGCAGGATATGTTATATTGCCATTGAAGTTTACAAATTCCTGCCCAAAACCTGCACTAAATTGTTGTTTCCCTTTTTTATGTATTGCATGCAATTAATATATACAGTTGTCATTAGAACCATTTTTCAGGTCCTATATTTAAGAATAATTGATAAATTTTTAATTTCTCTGTTGGCAGTATTAGCATCTTACTATCATGGAATATTCTGAGTTGGAAGAGACCCACAAGGATCATAAGAGGGATCATCCTGCTTCCTGACCTGCCTCAGGCCTGTCTTCTTCCTTACTGAAACCTTAAGTCTTTAAAAACTCCTTGCTAGGAGAACTGAATCACTACATGAAAGACTGGCTGTGTTTCATCATCTCTGTTCCATCTGTTTGTTCTGGTTACCAGATATGTCAAACTGCTGTTAAAAAAACCCCAAAATAGTGAGGCACTACAGTGAAAGTTAAATGACACCTCTGTATCCCAAGTAATTTCAAACACAATTAATATGACTCCAGCTTCACCCCGATACAAAATGTGGCAGCACCTGTTAGGAGGATGTGGCAATGGTTTCATACTGTAAAACTGCATTGCATAACACCAGGAGTGAAAAATACATATTTAATAATGAGAAGGGAAAAGATAAGTCAGGTGCAGCGCGTCCCTTCTGCCTGGACTGACCTTTCCACTTTTGAGTCAGCTCATTTTCGGCAGCCTGGCTGCTGAAATGTTTTTCATTCTGTCTGTATCATTACTTCCTTTAGATAAAGTCCACTGGTCTTTCTCCTCACCAGTCCCTCTGCAAGGGAACTGAACACTCCTGAACACTCTTTTTTGGTCATCTGCATTCTTTTCAGATCTGGGGGCATTCCAGGGGTAAACAAAAGGTAGTTTTCTTCCCTGTGGATAAGCCATTTAGCCAAAGTTCCTCTCTGTGTTCAGCTGCTCTTTCAAAGCACATGTCAGCAGCATTGATGTTCAAAAAATAGCCATGGTCAGCACCAGACAGAACATCTTGTTGATATGGCATGGTTCAGCTCATCGTGTTAAAGGTGAGCTAGACACAAATATGTTGAACTTGTACTAGAATGGTGTCCTAAATCTCACCTCAGTCCATTCTGACCATGGGCATCTTGCACCAGAGATGTGCCTTCCTTCTTGTTAATAACCCCATGCAGCAAATGGGGGTGTTAGTGAGGATCCTTGGTGGGACAGTATCCATCTCTGCACAAGATTTCTGAACATACTGGGATTTTTTTCTGTAGTAGGCAATATTTGCCCTATGAAAAAACCTCTGGGGTCTCAGCTGAGTTCAGTTGAACACTAACATTTTTTTTCTGGAAAGGTTTGTTGGCCTTCAGAGGAACTCCTCAAGGGTTATTGGATGGAGTATTTCAAGCCCCAGGCAGATACCCAGCATCAGCTGTTACCAAGTGAACCATAAAGGAAAAGGTCAGTGTGAATATTAACAAAACCACCTATGGCTGAGAGACAGTGTTAGAAGTTCGGGTTATCTGATAACAGAAAGAATAGGAAGTCATTTTAGTAGAATGCAGGAACTGCTCCTTGTCTCCAGGAACTGTAAATGAATGGATATGGGAGCAAGAGGATGATACTTTGTTCTTTAACCATATTTTCTCATCCCCTTTTAAGAATGTTCTCAAAACCCAAATAAAATCTATCTGTTTCAATATGAGGCTTAATGTATGTGGGGGTGCTTCTTTTTGGCACCCACCAATAAGTATACAGAGGTGGTAACAGACAAGCAGCGTGATTTTATCAGAAAGGAAATTTCAAAGTACAAAACAATTCAGGATGTACGCTGTAATGAAAAAGGCATTTCTGTTTCTTATGGAGAGAATGCAGATAAACCACTTCTGCTTGGATATACTTGATTTTTTACCATAAGCAAAAGAAAGGTTTTGCTGCAGCAGTAGCAGGACTTGGTTAAGAAAGCACTTCTGACCAATACTATGTTAGTTAAAAAGAATTTTTAAATATCCTAGAGACTGCTATTAATAAAGCACTGGTTTCTTGTAACAATATACAAGGTTAAATATGGAACTTAAGAGTTTTTAACTCCAGTATTGAAACAGATACATGTGGGCCCTATTCTAGTACTTGCTTCGTCTGAAGCTTCAACAGTTTTGGATGGATAAGCCTGGATTAACTTCTGATACACAAAGCATCAGTTCTCAGCCACTCCAGTTCAAGCAGTTTCAGAAGCTGATGCTACATTTGTTCTCTGGAAGATGATTTTTCAGCCTGTTATTAAAATGTTCAAGGGTCTTAAGGGCTTTCCACAATAACAAACATTTATTATAATTTTCCATAATAACATCCATTTTAGGCTACTTTTTTTCTGAGCTTTTACCCATAGCTAGCTAGGAGTGTTTTAAACAGCTTTGCTTTTGACCAAATGGAATTGCTTGTTTATGGAAGAAAGCACTACATGCAAGCTAATCTGTTCTGCATCAGTTTCCAAACAAACAAAAAATAGAGCAATTAATTCTGCTTGCATGCCCTTTCCTTTTTTTTTTTTGCTCTTTATTATAGATTATAGGGAAATCTTGCTCTGCTTTTGCACTGTGAAGGAACTGCTTCTGTTATAGAAAATATTTCCTGCATGTGTAGTGTATCTGTTGGCTAGGTTGAGCAATTTGAAATCTTTCTTTTTCAAGGTTTTCATGTAGCATGTGTGTGGGATCACTGGATTTACAATGTGCTAACTGATGATCTCCTTATAAGCAGACTTGATGTTTTAGAATGATATTGTAAAGAATTTTAGAATGATACATGTTTTGACTTGATATTTTATCATCATGTTATATAGCTTTTTTGGGGTAAAGGAGTACAAATTTTAAGTGTGAAAATCTGATTGATATCTGCAAAGATTCATAGCTGTTCTGTTTTTAGAGATGGAAAAGTTTAGATGATTCACTGAAGTGTCAGTGTGTCAATAGCAAAGAAAGAAATAGCAAAGCTGTGAGTTTTGGACCCTGTTTTCAACCCATTAGGCCTGTTACTGACTGAGTAATAACAGCTTTTTCTGTAAAACTTGTTCATTTATAAAACTGCACAGTCAAAAAATAACTACACACTCTGCAAACTTTGACAGCTCAGAAAGCAGTGAGAATTAAGTCTTGCTTAATATACAAAATATAACCTTTGATTAGGCAGCATATTGTCTTTAAACATTTAAACTACTATAAAAATAGTGGTGGGTTTTGTGATCATTACCATCTTCATACCTAGCAGTCATGCTTACCAGAAGAACCTTGAGCTTTTGTGTCCTTTGCTACAGTAAAGATATTGAGGTGCTGGAGTGCCTCCAGAGAAGGGCAACAGAGCTGCTCAAAGGTCTGAAAGCTACATCCCATGAGGACTGGAGGAGGGTTGTGGGATTATTTATCCTGGAGAAAAGGGGGCTCTGGGGAAACCTTCTCACTTCCTACAACTGCCTGAGAAGAGGTTACAGCAAGGTGGGGGAGGTCTCTTTTCCAAGGTAACAGGTGACAGGAGGAAATAGTTTCAAGTTGTGACAAGGAAGATTTAGACTGGATATTAGGAAAAATTTCTTCACTGAAAGGACTGTAACATGTTGGAACAGGCTCCCCAGGGAAGTGGTTGAGTCATCATCCCTGGAGGTATTTAAAAGATGGGTAGATTCCGTGATTCTAAGAAGCAGAGACTGCAAGACCTCAATCATGTAACATGTTTTATTCTCCTTCCCATTACAACCTTCCCTCAGCAAAGAGATTTTAGGCAAAAAGTGAGAGATGGCAATTTGGTTTCCAGTCTTATGAGAGGAAGATAAAAAGACACACTGATGGAAAGGAACCCATCTGCCAGGATTATGGTTCTTTAAAACATCTGAAAATAGATGTTTCCAGCCTCAGCTGCCAGAAAGGGAGTCTCTGTTCACTCTTTTCAGGATAGCTTTCAGCACCAGAACTGCAGTCATTTTCATTACAGAACTAAAATTTCTGTGTTGCTGATGCTACTTATTGATGAGGAATGTGCTACAAGGCCACAGACAAACATTTGTTTGTTGGTATCTCCAGGAGACGTTTCTGACAAAGGGAATATGTTTCAACACATATGAATAAACACGTGCTTAAAAGAAAGAAATGGCTGGGTGTATTCCAACAACGAGTCTAGCCTGAGCAGGAACATGGCCAGCCATTCTGAGGAATCAGTAAGCTCTCAGGCTTTGCTTTTGTCCTGACGTGAAAATATTCTTGCTGGATATGTTCAAGTATCTGTGGGATTTCCTCTGAAATTCACACTCCAAAGTTTTCATCCTAAGAAGTGGATTAATCTGACTGTATTTACAAAGTTTTTTGTAGGTAGAGGCTGAAAAACCTGTTGGTACTCTTTGCCCCTTACAACTGATTTCCCAAAGAAAAAATGCAATTGCTGAAATACCTAAAATGAACACAATTCACTTCATCTTTAGAAAAAGTATTAACTTTCATGGTAAAATTCTTGATGATTTCCTAAAAAATGTTTTCTGTGTCATTAGGTATGCTCCTCATTAGGTAATTCTGTGTAACAGCATTGCTCAATGTAAACATGCTGCTTCTCTTCTCTCTCTGACTCCTCTTGGAAGACAGTTTCCTGTTCCTTGGAAAAGTTTTTTATAGTGAGGGAAGCAGCAAGTGACCCAGCAACATATTATGCTGACAAGTAGATTATTTATGTGCTGCAGTTTCAGTTTATGAAATATATTATGTAATTTCAGGTGGTTTATATGCTGCCATATTGTAACCTTTGTATTGAATGCATTTTACCCAGCTGCCTTTGCAAGAAGGAAAAAGCTGTCATTGGTTGGATTTCTGTTGTTGTGGTTTGGGGTTCCTTTTTTTTTCTTTCTTTCTTTTCAAAATCTCCCACTCTCGGAAGAGGAAAATGGGTTGACCTATTGGATTTGTTTACACTTCCTGCAAAGTAACAGCAGATCCTGGGCTTTTTAAGCATGAGAAAGTAAGAGGACTTTCCTTTTCTAGAAGCTGACAGAACAAAATAATTGGATTGTGTTGTGGTGCTTATTGGGAATCAGTTGCTCCGGAGTGTCAAGAACAAAGAAAGTGAGAATGCAAGTACGTAGATCAATAACATCCTAACACATCTTTTTGCTAATTTGGACAAATATCACAACAATAATAAGGAGACTACTTAGAGAATGTTAGAGGTGCTACTGGAAAAGGCCAAAGAGAGGTAAAGAGTCAGGGAAGCACTCAAGGCACTGCAGTGCACAGGTGAATGATTCCATTTGAGTCCTGGATGCTGTGATCTTTCAATAGCAACAGAACTGACCAAGACTTCTAAGATGAAATACAAAAATTGGCTTTATAGAGAATTCATGAGAGAGCAGCAAGATAAGTGAATCTGTTAAAATCCAATTGCACGTTAAATTCTGTCAGGTACTGCAGTGGAAGTTTTCATTTAAATCTGAACAATACACAGGACAGCTCTGGGTACTGAAAAAAAGGAAGCTTTGTAACCTGTGGTGAAATATGAATGTGGAAATAACATGAAAATCCACTTCAGGAGGAATGAATCCATCTGCAAACTTCTAACAGGGCTTTAATAGGTAGACAGTGTCACTCTTGGTCTCCAGCTGCAGAATTTCCACACTGGAAAATTTGTCTTTAGAAAATTAAATTATGTTGTCCAGTTATCTGAACTCAGATAAAAATGTGTTATTTTCACTGTGGACATTGATGTCATCTGTAGTCAGGTATGCTTTGTACATCAGTGCTGCCTCACCCACTTCAAAAATTACGTATAATGTCAAAGGATGTTAAGATGCTTTCCCTTGAAAATGTGAGTATCCAATCTTGTACGATAATTTATCTGAGGGTGGTGTGCAGATGTGGGGGGGGAGGGGGGGGTGGGTGGGTGGTGTGTGTTGGGTGCATCCCTTAAAAATAATCCCTTAAGTATCTTCACAAGTTTAAAATCTCACATCAGTTCCTAAATATTGTGTCAGTTTAACTCCAGTCTTTTAACATCTGCTTGGGTCAAAACACAGATTGGTCAAGAGATGACACTTGTACTTGCATGGTCCAGTCAACAACATGAATCATGTTGTAGGGCTGGTTGCATAAATTGACAAGATAATCCAGCCAGCTCTACCTAGCAGCTGCTGTGTTGCTGACACTCTCATGTGCTTTCCTTATTAAAAAAAAGCTGAACACAACTTGGCTAAAAATATGCTAGAACTGAAACTTCAGCAGACACAATGCAATGAGAAGATAAAAAGTTCACTCAAAAATGTCAGGTCTCATCCCACAGATCTAAAGTTTCAGAAGAATAGCAATGCAGCTTTACAAATTAAAAAGACTATTGAAGAGATGTTTGGATGGTTTCAAGGTGCTTTGAACAACATTCAGCATCCTTGCACTGCCTTACGTGAGAGAGGGTGATGCTATGTGTCAGGAAATTCAAATTTAATATGAAGAAAAGCAGAGGTACATAATTAAAAAAAAAAAATTTCAGCGCCCATTGAAAGGCTTGAATCCTAGCTTGGGTGAAGGATACTCATACACTTGTTTTGTTTGTTTTTTTTCTTGAATACAGTCACATACTTCAAGGGTAGAAATAGGTGTTTATCTGCAGTAGAAAGGAGTATGTAAATCAGGAGCTCTTTTGTTCTGCCCTACTTCCCTTGCCAGCTGCCCTTAATACTTATGCTAACACTCCTATTTGTCTACCCCACATACCTGCTGGGAGTGCCCTCCCTTGGCAGGGAGAATCTCCCGGCCTCAGAGATGGGTTGCCCAACACCTGACCATAAATCAGCATCAATCTGGGATTACTGTGTGTGTTTCTGTTCTCCTTGTCTCATGCCTCATGCATTGCAAAGGTACAAGGCAATGACTGCTCACATTTGGCTGTGGCTGTGTGCAAAGGCCCAGGCTGAAGGCTGGATCCACAAAGGCCTTTCAGGGCTGGAAGGAATGTCACATCTCTAAGTCCAAAGTGAAGATTTTGAATGCCTCCTTGCAACTGCTACCTAAAGCTGGTTTCCGTGCAGACCTACATTTCCAGAACTAAGGTTCCCTATTAAATCCAGGCTTTGCACAAAAGTTCCCCTTCAGATTCCCCAAGGGAAAAACCCATGGAAGGAAACGGCAGCAAAGGTGTTGGCAGGATGCAGATAGATATAAAAAGAAGTGGACACAGGGTAAATCTGGCACTACCAAGGAAACAATGTTATCAGTGTAAATGAAAGCGAAACAATCAGAGTTATCAACCTCAAGTTATGTTTCGGCAAAAACAAAAGGAACAAACTCACATCTTGGCAGGAGTGACTTCACAATGTATTGTTTACCATGAACTCATTAGGTCTGCATCTGCCATATTAGTTAACTCTGCATGTTGTCACAGGCACTGGTAATGAGCCAAAGACTATTGCCATTGCTTTTGCCTGGCAGCTCCAGATAAGTAGAATTCACTCATTTACTTTATTTAGATACAAGTCTGGGCTCTAGTTCCCGCTCCCCTGCTTTACTCTCCACCCACATCCAGCGTGTGTACATAAAGACATGCCAGAAAAGCCAAGTTCCTTGTGGGCCACAGCACATGAACTCTTTTCCTTTTTGTGGAGATGATTACTTTGAATGCTGCTGAGCTGGGTTGGCAGGCTGGGCTGGTAGAAACCTCTTTCTCTGCATGTCCCTGCTCTGGTTTAGAAAACTCCTGAAGAAGCAAGTGCATATGTTTTAGGGCCAGAGTTGCTCCTTGCACAAAAGTTGAGTGAGCATCTCAAATACCAACCCATGTCACTGTGCCTGCACGGTGCCCAGTAGCTGGACTGCTGCTGCTTGCAAGCACCTGAGCTGCTGCAGAGACCCCAGGTGCCCTCCTTCCAAGCAGTCCACTTTTCCTCCAGACCGTCCCACCTATTATTTGCTCTGCTTGCAAAACAGGACACAGTGCATGAGAAAAGTCAGAGCAAAAAAATCACTTTTCCCCCTGACATTCCCTATCTGGAAAGCTTGAATAAACTTTTCTTGGAAGGATGTATTATCTTGGGAGGAGTAGTTACTGGGAAGTGACAAGTGCTAGTGTTTGCATACTACCATCATGAAAGCCCAGTGGATTGTGGCTGTAGAACAAGATCCACTAGCCTTTGTTTAGAATGAATGAATGTAGAACCTCACTCGGTTTGCAGCATCCCATGCAATATTGACCATCCCATGATGAGCTGGACACCCCTGCAAATTCTTTATTACAATTCTTTCAATCTAAAAAAATGAATCAAAAACATCTATTAATATTTATAAATAACATGTAATCTGAACAGATATTAATATGCCCTCATTTTCTTTAAAATACTTCAGTCTCAAGTCAGGTTGTTCATCCTTAAATAATGAATAGTTGTTATAAATTATTCCATGTTATGGACTCACCTCACCAGCCCCTCTGAAATGATTGTATTCTTCCTTCCTAGGAGATGCAAGGAAACAATCTTACAGACCAAGGTACAACCTTTAACTGAGCAATATGTGGAATCATCCCTCCAGTGGAAGGATCATTACAGCAGGAACACACATAGCCTGGGAAGTTCCTGCAGAGCCCTGATGGTAACTTTTGAAAACAAGTGGTGGAAGAGTCATTAAGGACCTGTGCTGTGGACCTTGAACTAAGAAAGTAGGACAGGTTTGATATATGAGAGCTGGGAGTAGTCTTGGTTATGGTGACCACGAGATGGTGGAGTGTAGGGTCTTGTGTGGAAGAAGCAGGACAGTATTCTATTACACCTTGAAAATATGATTCTGTGACTTCAGGTTTTTGCAGAAAAAAAGCAGAAATGTGTTTCTGCATTTTTGTTTGCTATTTAACAGCCCTGCTGTGCACTGAGTACTCCTTAAAAGAGAGCCTGAGGGGGAAGCTAATCCTCTGAGAATAAATTCTGTCCCTACAACAAGTACAACCATAAAATAGCTCCACAGTGGTCAACCCTGTGGCATCTGCTTACCAAAGGACAACAGAAGCCAATCCACCTCAGAAACAGCTGTGAAACCACTGTGTGTCCTTTTATCTCTCGCTGTGGGACAAATTAAAGTGTGTACTCAGCCGGGTGAATACTTTAACAGAGACCTTAAATATAGAAAGATAACCTGAGTGAAAGCCAGGGTGATCAAACTAACTCATTTATCCCGAATTTTTGAGAAAACTGATGTTTTTCTTTAGCATCTGAATTCCTGTTGTATGTTGATTTCTAGGAAGAAACATCAAAGGCCTACTCTTTGTTTTCACAAAATGCATGGGTCTATATAAGATGTGCCTGGGAACGAACCTTTTACCACCACTGGTCATGGAATGGGAAGTTTCCCATTGTTCAGGAAAGAAATGGCATCTTTAATTCCATACTTTAACAGAAAATGGTGTTCATATCTCAATTATTTCTGTAGATGAATGAGCCATTGGAGGTTTCAGCATTCTTTGCTGCATTACAGATTGCTTGTTTTGCTGGAGTAACCATAATAGAGAAACACAACACTGCCTGTGCTGTGTGGCCATATATGTATATCCCACTGAGAAGTGATACATGACTAGCATCAGCTGTGTCAGTGGAGCTTATACAGCAAGATTTATGTTTCTTACTGGAGAACTTGCTATAAATATAGCTATAACCACCTACTCATGTTTTATCTGAAGAATTTATTCACTAATTTTTACATTCAAGGGTACAGGTAACAGCTAAGGGGTTAGAGCTCCTTTGAGTAGATTACCCCCATACAGATACAATTGAAGAAATCCAGAATCAGCTGTAGCTCTGGACCACAAATCAGAGCAGCCTTTAGCAGCTGAAGTGCTGACTGTAGATATTCCAAATTGCAATGCATTGCAATGCTTGTTTGATTTGTACCCAAGACAAAATGAACCTGTTCAGCAGCCAGGTAATTATTAAGTGCATGCCATAGAGAATGCTAGTGGATTGCTTGCATAAACTAGAGTGTATCACTGTATCTTCAAGCCTCAAAGAAGGAGCTCATTCTTCTTTCAGAAAATTCTGTTTTGATAATGTCAGTTAATGTTTTACTGTTTCTGCATGCTGAGGTCATTCAAGCCTTGGTAACATGTAGCTTCCCCTAGCTGTTCTTCTGCTCAGCCTTGCACTCTGGCTCTCCTGCTCCTGCTAAACTTCTCATCCATTTATTCCATGTACATGGCTCAGTAAGGTGTGTGCATGAAACGTACATCATGGTGTACTGATGTGCATTCTCCCAGCTTTCCCTATGGCTTGTGGCACAAATGGCACATGGGACAGATGTCTGCTGTGGACTGACCAAGAGATGAGCAAAGTGGTCATAGAAACACAGACTCACAGGATGGTTTGGATTAGAAGAACTTAAAGTTCTTCTAGTTCCCATGCCGTGCTTTGGGCTGGGACACTTTCCACTAGACCAGGTTGCTCAAAGCCCCATTGAGCCTGGCCTTGAACACTTCCAGGGACGCATCCACATCTTCTCCAGGCAGCTTCTCAGAAGCATCTGTCCACTGGAGCCACAGGTCAGAGAACATTAGAAACCGGTGGCAGCTGCAGCAGCCTAGGAGATCTGTTTCCTTGGCTCGAGAGGAGGGAACGAGGCAGAAAGCTGCTCTCCACACAGCGTATAATTTCCCTTACTTGCTTGCTAAGTTTTCCCTCACGCCGTTGACAGCAGAGGGACAAGGTGGAGCTGGCAGCAGTGCAGGGCGCTCGGTTCAGCTGGTGGCCCTGTCTCGGTGCTTGCTGGCGGCCGGAGGGCGAAGCGAGCCCCGGGCACAGGTGAGAGCCCTGGTTTGGCAGCCGTGAGGGGAGCGGCGGCGGGAGGAGCGCCGGGGCTCCCGGAGCGCTCCCGGGGCAGCCGGGGCCGCTGGCGGCGGCTCAGGGCCGGGTGAGCCCCGGGCCGGCTCCCGGGCAGCGCGACCCGCTCCGCTCCCGCCCCGACACCTGCGCGGCGCCGCCCCGCAGCACCCGGGGCCAGGCGGGGCCGCCCCGCCGCCCTTAAAGCCCGGCCGCCCCCGGCAGCTTCCTTCCCTCTTTCCCTGCCTTCCTGCCGCCTTTCAGCCCCGAGCGCTGCGGCGGGACCGCGCCGGCGACATGGGTAGGTGTGGCGGGCGGGGCGGGATGGGGCAGCCCGGAGCGGGTGGCGGTGCCCGGCCCGCGGGAGGGATGCCGGCCCGGGATGAGCATCCCTCCCGCCGCTTCCCTCCGAGCCGGCTCATGGTGCCGTGACCGAGCTGACAGCGTGGCCAAGGGTCTCGCCCGCCCAGGGCTGCCTCTGCTGCTCGGTGTCGGTCTGAGGAAGTCCCCGGCTACTCCTGGCTCTCTACTCTCCCTCCGGGGCAGCTCTCCCCCAGCAAACGCTGTATCCTGGTTTATACGAGCCTGCCTTGAAACCCGAGTGAGAGGCGAGAGCTGGTGCCTCGGTCTCTGCAAGCTCTGAGAGCTGAGCCGGTAAGGTTTATCCTACACTACACTTGTAAGGCATGTGGAGCTTGAGATTTGAGCACAAGTTAAAGGTGTTGTTCCTTGCAGATGTTATAGAATGCTTTTTCATTGAGAGTGTTTGCCTAGGGTTGACTTAGTGGTTCTTAAATACCTAGATAAATAGCTGGAAGATTCAGATAAGGGCAGAACCCATCTATCTAATTAATCCTGAAGATTTTTTCCTGTCTAAACTGGAACACTGAATAATAGAGGTGCAAACCCAACTTTTTTGTGATGTATGTCTCCATTGCCTTTTGTTGGTCTTTTGGTCCCGCAGTGCCTGAGTCCATTCCATGGGTGTCTCTCACAGCAAGCAGCTGCTGGGCTGGAGAAACCTTGTCTCACACAGGGAAGGAACCTGAAATGCCCACTCTGCACCCCACAAGAAAATGAACCCAAGAAAGTGCCATTGCATCTTCAGCAAACAAATCTTGGGGGACAAGCAGCCGTAGTAATGGGCAGGCAGGACATGTCCATGGTGCTGCCAGGGGTCTTGCTGGCTTGGGCAGACAACCAGAAAAATGGAAAGAGTTCTCTGAAGAGAAAGAAATGGGATGCAGCTGTGTCTGCCCATTTAATATCCAGCTTGTTGCTTTATAGATTTGCTTGGATAGTTTCTGTGTGAGTGTTTTTCTGGAGTAGCAAGGAGTGAAGCAGGGACTCCTGGAGGGGGATGTCCTGTTGGGAGCAGCATCCTTGTGCAGGTGCTGTAGGGCTGCTCCAGGGAGCAGAGGCACTAGGCTTGTCTGTGCCCCAGGTCAGGTGTAGGACTGTGGGCTTGCTCTGGAGGCAGGAACATCCTAGGTGACAGTGTGGGTGTGTACAGATTTATTGTGGCCACAGACAGGAAGCATTTCATCCAGGCAGAGTTGCTGTGATGGCTGCATGGAGCAAGGCAGTGTGCTCCCATCTCGTGCCACACACTGTGAGCTGCAAGGGCTGCAGCATCCACTGCATCTCTGTGGCTGCAGGGAAGGAACCACCCTGGTGGGAGGGGGCTGGAGCTGTAAGGCTGCCCCACCTGACCTGCAAGGTTGGGATGCAGAGAATGGCACACTGATAATCGTTTAGATGTGGTGCTGAAGCCAAGAACTGAGTGGTTGTTGACTTTACATGTCTTAAAAAAAACCCTAAATGTCTTAAAGGAATACAAATTGAACAACTGATTCAAGCTTTGTTGTGAGAAATGTGGAGCTCTTTGGTATTTTGGTATCATGAAAATGAGCAGTTCTGTGGGTCGTTCTTTGTGGGGAAAAAATAAGAGGGGCTGAAGGTTGCCCCAAAGAGGGACTGCTCCAACATGCCACTAGCAAGCTTCAGATTTGTCATGCAAGATTGTGGGTGCTCTGTGCTTTGTAGGTCAGACCCTGAAGCTGCGTGACAGTGGAGTCCTCAGTTTAGGTGCCTGTGCTGAAAGGTTTGCTTTAATGGTGTCTGGAGTATCCCCAACCCTCTCTGCAAAACAAGAATAGAGAATAGAGGGGTGAAGTCAAAATGTTTAGAAATAGTTGTGTCTCTTAAACATTGAAGTCAGATGATGTTGTCTGAAAAATTTGCCTCTGTGATTTTCTCTGGGTAAGGTTTCTTGCAGAGGTGATACTTTTGCTATTAGGAAAGCAGAAGAAACCCCAAACCAAAGCAACAACCAGATCCTAAATATTTTTTTCCAAGACTTAGCCAAGAGACAGAAGGGAGCTGCCCAAACTGTTTTTCTCTGTGCATGTTATTAAAAACTGGCAGTGGGATGCACATTGTGTTGGAAAGGCCAACAAGTGGAAATAACCAAGGAGCTGCTATGAAGATGGGCTATTGCTGACACCTTGGTATCTTCAGTGTATCTTCTCTGGTGGCTTGTGGAAGGGACATTGCCAATAACTTCAATAACTCGTGTAGCCACATGTGCCCTGAACTGGGTCTGTTAGCACTTTCAGAATGTTGCTTGCTCCCTAAGAAAATATATTCTTGAATCACCTGCATAGTACTACTGTCTCTGTTGTGAAGGTACTTGTCCACAGCAGTGAAGGAAAGAATTGGAATAATCTCTTTCAGTGATTTCTGAAGATTTACTTAATTTAATATTGTGTCAAAACCTACAGTGTTGCTGTCAGCTGTTTTCATCTGTTGTGGACTATGGACTAAATAATGATTTTCACAGACATACTTTTCTGAGGCATTATAAGATGTATTATGGCCTTATAGATATATTATGACCTGACTTGTTTAACAAGCAAGGATTTCAAAGTTCACATCTTGTACTTGGTCTTATCTTAACGATAATGAGCTTGCTCATGTGGTTTTGTATAAAATGTTGGCATCCACTATGTGGGCATGGGGCCTTTATCTGACACAGTGAAAGCTCAGCCTTCAAGCCTGTCTCCTGAGCTGGGGAAGCCCTGCAGGGCTCTGCTTGGAGTGCTGCCAGGGGTAGGAGGCCTGCCAAGAGCAGCTGGAAGTGACTTCTGGGCTGCAAGCAGCTGTCTGCTCTTGCTGCCCTCAGTGGGACCCCTCTGCTCTTTCTGGTCTTCCCAGGTTAAGGGTTCAGGTTATGGGAGTGCTTGCTAAAGTGGATCACTCACTTGGGGCTTTATATTCTGTTCTCTGTAAGTCCCTTTTCAGGTCTTGACCTCCATCCCTGGCAGGGCATCTTGAACCTATTCTTTAATCTTGACTTGCCTTGAAGGTAACATCCCCAAGTGTGAGTTGTTACTGCACTCATCATCTGTGGGTGGCTGGTTTACCACCCTCTTGAATGATGTGTGGTGAGCAGCCATGGGATGCTTTGCCTCCTCAGTCCTTTTGAGGCTCTCCTGGCAGTGTGGGAGTTTATGCACACTCTGAAGAACCAAAGGCTGTCGAGTGAAGTTTTGCCTAATAACTGAGAAAAGTCTCCCTTTAATAAACTGAAAATTTACTCACCCTGACCTGTACTGTGTTTACATTTCATTCGTTATTTAGAGTTGAACCTTTTTTGAATCTTCCATTGGTTTCAAGGCAGTATTATTAGTTGCAATTGACTTGTATTTTGGTTTTTTCCCTCCACAGGTGGAAAAACTACCGGCAAGTCGGTAAGTATTATTTTCCCACATAAAAAGTTGCTCTACTGATTCTCTTTGGGTTACATGGTTTTGGTAATGTTCGCAGTACCCAAAATAAAAATAAGCCTATAAACATACATTAAATGTATGCAATAAAGACTTACTGGCAAATGTGCAAAAGCAGCCTAGTAACTTATTAAATTCTAGCTAAGCATTAATTTGCTCACCACCCTGATAAAATGTTTGTAGAGCCATTGCTGACTGAGCGGATGTTGGTAAGGTGGAGATCGGTCCCTGGAGCCCATCCTTCTTGCAGCTGAGTTGAATCTTTGAACTGCAGCTGCTCTTGAATCTTTGAACTGTTAAGCACATGTGTCTCAGCAGCCCTAGCTCTGCCTTTGTATTTATTATGTTACAAGATTTTACTCCCCAGACTTTCCCTCAGCAGACAAAGTCAGAGCTCTGCAGCAGGGCGGTGGCATCCCCAGGGCAGGGTGAGGTTACAGAGGGCATTATAAAACATATAAAACCTTCAGGTTACCTTTTGGTGGTGGATCTGGTGCTTCCTGACCAATGAGGGTAACAACAGAAAAGGTTTTGGTAGATGTGTGTATGGGCACATGAATATTGTAACAGAGGACAGTACAGTGCAAAACAAGGACACGCACGCATTATATATTAGCAAGGATTAATTGTATAGTCTCTTGTCTGTAGCAACTTGGAAAAACAGAAGGCCTATCACCTGGGAACGACCCAGTAGTTTTCTCTTGCATGGCCCTGTCCATGCTCAGCTCCAGCTGTTACATGCAGACCCCCTCCAGTTTGGGGGCAGCCACTAAAACCAACCGCTGGCTGCTGTGCCAGCATGGGAGTGCAGCACAGCTCCACCAGGCACAGAAGCAGTGGTGGCTTGAAACAAAAATCTAGCCTTGCTGCATTGTGACCTCCCCAGACCAGCATGTAACAAGGTCCTAAAGAATAAGGTCATGTGTAGGGTGATGGCAAAACACTGGAGAGGTTTGTGAGAACCCCAAGTGGTCAAAAGATTTTAGTGAGGTTTTGTGAAATTCAGGTGGAGATGGGTCCCACCAGTTCCTGGGCCAGGACTGCTTTGTCTTTCCCTCTGTAGGCAAGAAAAGACATGGGGAGGTCTTTGTTCTGCTTCAGGAACAGACATTGCCTCCTCTCCACCTGGGCTATTCCCAATTACAAGTCACACAGCCTGGGTTTCAGTAACCAACTTAACATGTGCTGAACCAAAAGTTCAGTGTGTGACTCTCCATCCCGTGGCCATTTGCATGGCTTAGGGGAATGCTGTGTGGCTGGGGCACAAGGCATTCTTCTGGGTGAGCTCCAGCCCTCCAGCACTTGTATCCAAGCTGGGAGTAGTTGTCCAAACCTCCTGCTGCCTTCAGCTGAAGGAAATGTGCAAGCTCAAATGAATTTTACCTAATTTTGGGATACATGTGAATAGTCTTCTTTTGGAGACACCTCTTTCAGCCCATGGAGGATGTGATAAATCAAGAGTCACAAGTTTCTATTTAGGGCTCAAAATTTTTTGTTCTCTGAAGCTAGAGGAGTCCCACCTGGCACTGGCTTCAGCTGAGATGGGGTTCTTGCTGTGAAGCCTGCTTATCAAACCATGGGTAGGATATGCAGTATGTACTTGGTTCTGCAAACAGCGAAGGTCAGTGCTGCTCAGGCTGCTCAGGCATCCTCACGACTGAGTTTAGTCAACAGTGCTCCTGCCACTCTCTTATTTCTTTTGTAGGATTCCCAAAAAAAGCCTGTTGTAGCACCCAGGTCTCCAAGTGTTGCGTTGTTTGTTGAGACTTTGCTGGAGACAGTGGCTTGCAATTTACTTGTGTCAGGCATGATTTCCGTGTATGTTTTTTCCTTTTGATATGCAAAGTTAACTTCTTCCTGTTTCACACAAAATAAAGATTAATTGAATTCCTAAACTTTTGCAATTCAAACAATGCCATTTTTAATTAAACTTGAGCACTGAGAACTCTTTTGCCTCTGGAAACGTCTTTAAAATTTGATTCTTTGCTGCTTGCAGAGTTAAACCCATAAAAAACGTTAAAAGGTAGGATTATGTTTCAATTACATCCCCAGTAATATTTTTTAAAATTATATATTCATCCACTCCATGAAGCTAAATAGGTGATCAGAAATGAAGCTACAGTTCTAGTGACCATGTCAGATTTGTACCTGATGTATGCTCTTAAACCATTGTCTCAATGGCAAGAACTGCATGAGGATGATCATGGACATGCCTGTTGCAGCAGGTGAAGGCTCATTGATCCTGGCAGCCAAAGCCATGCCAATTCAGGTTAGGAATAAAGTCTGTTTTGTTATCAGGTCTGAAGAAATGAAGGATTCTTCATCAGGCAGAATATTTTTAAGGATAAGTAGTTTTCCTCAGGGATTTGCCTGAATGAAAAGTTTAAATGTGTATTTGTTTTAATTACAGGTGCTTAAAAATAGCCCTGAGCTTCTAACAGGTGTACTGCAGGGGTTTGGTGCATTTTTGTTTGGTCTTGGGTTTTAATTTTTTGTTTTTCTAGAAACATTTTGGCTTTTTGTATATTTTGAGATATCAGTCAAGATTGCTGTAAGGGTTAGGTGCTGGAGACCTCAAATATGCATAGTGCAACACTTGTAGGTAATTTCTAGCATTGCTGAAGGTCTCTTGCAAAATGAGAGGTGTGCAGACCTCTGGGGACCAAGAGAGGAAAGTGACAACTGACTCTTGGTTCAGGTAAAATCCTGTCATCCCTCAGAAGCCTTTGCAACCTCCAGACCCTGAGTACCTACCCACTCCCACTGAGTCCATGTTGAGCTTGCTTGAGCTGTGGGTTGCAGTGAAGAGCGTTAGTCTGGGTTGCACAGCTCTGAGCTCACATTCTCTCTTGCCTCCAGGTGCTCTGCTTTGGCTTCCCTTTGAGCATTTTCTTCATTGTCATCAATGAGTTCTGCGAACGGTTCTCCTACTATGGCATGAAAGGTATGTCCCTTGTCTCCTTTTGCTGAGTGTTGCCCAGGCCTGACTTGGCTTTTTAACCTGTTGTTTTGTTGTTCTTCCTACAGCTGTGCTCACTTTGTATTTCACACGTTTCCTACACTGGGATGACAACTTTGCCACGGCCATCTACCACACATTTGTTGCTCTGTGTTATTTGACGCCGATCCTTGGGGCCATCATTGCAGACTCTTGGCTGGGAAAGTTTAAGTGAGTGCTTCCTCAGAAAGCAGCCAAAGATCTTGAAAGCTCACCTGAGACTGGTATTACTTAAATCATCACCTAAAACTGCAGCTGTGAACATCAGCTTCAGAGCTGGTGTTGCCTGCTCCAGGATAGTTTGTTTTATTTCACCAGAGAATGAGGTTTTCACTGATTCAGCTCAGACTTGAAACTGCACTGTGAGTTAACTAATGTTCCAGATCTGCTAGTTGGTTAAGGGTGGTAACATTTTGCTTTCTGAGCATACTGCATGTTTTTTCTCTCACCTGGGCAAAACATAAGCAAAACTAAGGAGAGTATTCACCAAGCTGTGAAAATAGATACTGGTCAGGATAGTACCACTGCAGTGCTTTGAAATGTGACCAGTTTATTTCCAACACCTTTATCTCTCTCTCCTTTCCTGATGTTTTGATTCTACAAGTGTTTACTTTGCCTGAGAAAAAGCACAGTAAAGATTTTATGGAGGGTTATGAGCCATGAATGTAAGACCTTGCCAAAGGTCTCCCAGAGATTAGAGGTGTGCTGTGCAGTCAGCTGCACTGTCTTCTTCCGCTGTAGGGACAGCCCCTGGGAGCCCAGGGCTGCAACCACAGCCCTGTGAGCTCTGTGCAGCTGCTCTGAGCAGTGTAAACTTACTGCAACTAGCTGGATGTCTTACAGATTGCAGCCTAAACATATTATGCACTTGCTTGTCTACATGCTATGGTTTATTTTTTAAATTTATTTTGGCTTTTTCATGTTTTATCAAGATGAAACTTTCCAGAGCTCATTTCTCTTCTCCTTTAGTACTTGGATATGCCCGTGCTGCAACTGAAAGGCCCAGACCTTTAACAGGAGCTTGCTAGGATGGCTTAAACAAGAGAAAACATGCTTTAGGATATGCCATTAGGTATTAACACCCAAAAATGCAGCAAGGTGTCATGAGGAAAGCTTAAACGAGAATTATTAAAAAATCTATGATGTCAAGTGGAAGAGGAGTAACCTAGGCACTGTTAAGGACCCTTAAAGGAGAGGCTCCAATCTTCCATATTCCATGTACTTGGTGCAATGCCTGTCAAGAAGTGTCACGGGACCTGCTCACAGATCGTGGGGTGTGAATTTCTCAGGGAAATTAGTACAGAAACTGTCAATTATGTAAGTCTTTGCAATGGGTTTATAAGCCTCACAAATAAAACCCTGAAGCTTCACTCCTGATTAGCTCAGTTTCAACTTTAATTGGAGACTTTTCCCCAGGTTGCTAGGTAAATAAAGTAACTCTGTGGCAGTGCTATAAAAAAGCGCACCCCATTAAGCTGTGTCTATTAAATACCACTAAAGAGCAGACTCCATGTTGCCCCACTTTATAGATTTTGTTTTTACTACACTACAGATGAGGTTATTTTAAGTCAGAGAAACCTTGTTTAAAGTGAGAGGAACTTGCTCAATTTCCCTCTTGTGTCAGGGCGCTACTCCAAGCTTGCTGTGAGGATCTCTTGCCTATGTCAAATAGCTGTTCTAGGTCTTTGCGCGTTGTCCTTCATTCTCCTACCTTGCACTTGATTTGGGACCACTCCTGAAAGCTGGGGTTTTAATAATTTCACATCATTGCATTGTGTTTCTCCTGCTTTTCCTCCAACCTGGAGACCTGTGTCTGTGCCTATTGAATGGAGGCCCACCCAAGGACACAAGCGAACATGGATTAAACTTCAGCTGTGTCCAGCTTTAGGGTCCAACAAAGTGAAAATGGAACGTGCTTTTACTTACAGAAAAGAGGACTGGACCCTAAAGCCAGGGTGGGAGACTTGGTAATTATGCAGTACTATTGCCCTAGGCTCCTCCTGGCCAAAGTAGTCAGGCTGAAAGCCTGCAGCCTGCACTCTTCAATGCAGCTCTTACTCAGATCTGAGTGTAAAAATGTTGGTACACTTACAGTGAAGAAGGTGGTGTTATAGAGTTTTTGTTCACAACAGTATTTCAGGGGTATTGCCATGTTTGAAGCAGATTTTTGATTTTTCTTTTTTTTTTGTAGTCCTGCAACTAAAATCTAAAATAGCATAGGGAATGCTTAATGCTACTTAAATCAGTGTAAATTGCAGATTTTAGTTTTGCAGAGTAGTCTATTTGAACTTCAGCATATAAAAATATGAAAATAGCATTCTTGAGTTGGTCATTAAAAAGGCAACCACTTAAGATACTGTGACCTAATGATACCTATAGAATCCATTTTTTATCCTGCCTTTATTAATTAAAGGCTACCTTATTAAATAAAGGCTACATAGAATAATAATAATAAAAATAATATAAATACCATGGCTGTGGCATGTGACCTGATTTTTATAGTGGCTTCTGACAAGTTCAGTCCATAACTCATTGTATCTGTTAGTTTTTTTCATTACCAGGAATTTTTAAAGTAAGCAAAAAGTCTGCACTAGCTGTGGAATTATCTTTGTGTTAGTGTGTTAACATATCGAATAAAATGTATCTTCTGTCTTGACAACAGGACCATTCTCTACCTGTCCATTGTCTATGCCATTGGGCAGACAGTGCTGTCCGTAGGCTCCATAAATGACCTGACGGATCACAACCAAGATGGCACTCCCGATGCTATCGCAGTGAACATGTGAGTCACCTTGTACATAACTTTTGTCCCAGGCAAGATGGGACAACTTAAGTTTATGTTACTTGAATTTCAACTGTCGTTCAACCAGTCTATTATGTATGCTAAGAACTAACACAAAATGATGGGGTTGTTTTTCTTTTCTCCTTTGTTCCAGTGCTCTGTCCATGGTTGGCTTGATCCTTATTGCCTTCGGTACTGGTGGGATCAAACCGTGTGTGTCAGCATTTGGTGGAGATCAGTTTGAGGATGATCAGGTAACAATGTCTTACAGATTTTCAGTTATACAGATTCTCTAACTAATGTTTGACTATTATAGTACTCTTATATTATACATGTTTGAATAGATGAATGGTTTTTCCTGAGGAGCTGAAGAAGGAGCATGTAAATTATTTGTCTTGAATTGTCTGAATGGCACTGATTTTTTGATCTAGGCACATCAAGGTGGTTGTGGCTAAGCCTTTCTAAACATCTTCCTGTTTTTACTGTAGGAAAAGCAAAGAAGTACCTTCTTCTCTCTCTTTTATTTGTCCATTAATGCTGGAAGTCTTTTATCTACTTTAATCACTCCAACTATCAGAGGTAAGGTCACATGTTTGTTGACGATTGTTAAACACCAGAAAAGGTGTGTTGGATTGCAGTCCAGTCCAGTTAAAGTTCAGGTTCTGTTCTCTGACACACTGGACTTATCTAGCAAATAGTCTTCAGTGTGTCATCCAGCTTCTCAGAGATGAGGTACTCTCAAAAACAAGCCAGTTGAAAACCTTCATTGCCTTTAGGGCCAGAAGTGCTAGATCTGAAAAGACATGCTGGAGCTAGCAGCTTGTATGCCTACTGCACGTTGTAATTCCACTAAGGTACAAATGTGTCACATCTTCCAATACCTGTGGAGTATCACACTTGATAGAATTGTATTGCTTCCTGGGAAAGGAAGCGGGGAGAGAGCCTTCTTCTCTGGAAACGTGCCCATGCTAAGTACAGAAGCATCTCTGCATGTGGGAATATATTAATCCATGTGAGAAGTAAATAATTTTTCATCTTGTTAAATAAGAAAGTTATGTTCTCTTTTGCTTGTGAAGAATAGCATGATCCTAAGCAAACCCCAGCAATTTGCTAACCTATGTGCATATGGATTTCTGTGGCAAGCTTGTATGGTGCTGTATGGATGCACTTGCCAGCAGTTTCACAAGGCTGCTTTTCCCAAAAGCAAGGAAACAGCATGTGAATTCTGGAATAACCCAAAAAGCACCGGGCTGAACTTCTGGCCTTTGGATTTCTTGACTGGAAAAGACTCTGTAGAAGAGTTTTAGATGTTTGCTTAATGCAAATTCTATCCTTTCCCAAATAAAAAAAGGATAGATGCATGAGGCACAGCATGTAGTTTACTTCCTTGCGGATACAGGGTGAAAAACTCCTTGGAAAAAAAATGACAAATTGAGCTGAGGGAAGTGATAACCTGTTTCAGCCCGGAAAGGTTTGACCAGAAGACTTATACAACTAAATCAAGACATGAATTATCTGCAAGCTACCATTTTTTCCCCAACCATATTATCTAATTTTCCTTTTAGAAGAAGTATGGTAAAGAATGTAATGATTTTGTTTAGTCTTTTATTTTATACTGCTGAAGTCAGTGGGAGTCAAATCTGTGACTAATGCCAAGGAGGGGAGGGGGCTGGTGATTGTGATTTTGTTTCAACAAGCTACACTTACGTCACTAAAATCTTTGCTTATGAACTTGGCCCAAAACTTTTGTAATCTAGTTCCTTTCTCACTAAGGACACGCTTTTGACCCTTCTAGTGTAATTCTTCATGTCTCAGTGTAAAACTAGATGCAAATTTCCTGTGAGGAGGTCCTGAGAGGCATTAGGCTGTTTGGCCTGGAGAAGAGAAGGCAAAGGGGGCATTTTAACCAAGTAGATGGGGAATGAAGAGGACAGAGCCAGGCTTTCCTCAGTGGTACCCACTGTCAGATCAAGAGGCAATGAGCACAAGCTGAAATAGAAGAGGTTCCCTCTGAACATCAGGAAATGCTTTTTCACTCTCAGGGTGATCAGCAATTGGCACAAGCTGCCCAGAGAGGTTGTGGAGTCTCCATCTGTGGAAATGCTCAAAAGCCATCTGGATGCATTCCTAGACAATTGCTTCCAGGTAGCCCTAGCTGAGCAGGGCACTTGGCCTGGATGATGCCCTGAGGTCCCTTGCCACTTGAACTGTTCTGTGATGCATAAATCCCCTTTCCAATATTGAGAGATAAGTTGGATACTGATCCTTCACTCTGAGGTCGTTGGTAGACTGATTTGTTGTTCCCCCAAGAGTTTTCAGTGAATGCAAAGACCAGAAACCATTTGGAAAACATCAGCAGTGCTGACTGGGACTTTTATTTGATGTTATTTTTACTTCAGCTTCAGAGTGTGGCATTCATAGCAAACAGGAATGTTACCCCCTCGCTTTTGGAGTTCCTGCTATCCTCATGGCTGTTGCCTTGGGTAGGTGAATCTCTTGCTATCCTGTTGCCTTGGTAATTAGATGATAATCTCAGAATAATGACAGTGTGATAGAAATTCCCAGGTATTGACCTCTCCCAATACCTGATCATTTCTGTGATTTTTGACTTAATTTTTTTCCTAGTTGGGAAGGTGGGTGGGATTAATCTGATGTACTCACTTTTACTGAAGAGTCTGATTTACCAGGAGAGTTGGATGGGGCTGGGCTGAGGCATGAATATATGCTTGAATTCTGTACATCATGTAAACTACTGGCTATGTTTCTTGGATTACTGGTCTGTACAAATTGATCTTTTGAATGCAGGGTGAGAACTCTCAGAAAATGTGTGTTTTGGATATTGTCTCTAGTCCAGGATTATAAACTGTGTGACTAATTGTCCCTGAGCTGGAGAAATCCCGTATTTGATATGTCAGTACTTCTCAAACACCTGCATTTTTACCAGCTGTGCTACAGGTCACTCCCCAAGCCTTACTGCTGCCCAACAAACTGGGGGTGCCATGAGGTGCTTCAGTATCCCTGATGGTCCTTGTCCTTCATGGTCCTGACAGGGAGCCCACCTGGCTGCCAGTGCCCTCACCCTGCCCGTGAGCCCGGCCCAGGCTGGATGGTGGCTGTGGGGCTCTGCCTGTGCCTGCCCTGTGTGTGGGATGGTGAGGCTGAGCAACGTGCCTGGGAGCAGAGGACACCTTGGCCAGTCCTGCATTCAGGCAGAGCCTTGTGTGTCCCTGCATGATGTGAGCTCCTGAAAAGGAGCCCCTACAGCAAGGCCAGAGTCAAGGTCCTAGATGCCCTCGTTTTGACCATCCCTCAGTTGAGCAAACCTCCCACTGTGGGAGCACTTACTGTGGGAGTTTCCAGATTTAGGTTTTTGTCCGGAATAGAAGCAATCTGCTGGTATTAATTTGATTGGTCTTACTGTATGATAGCATGTGAGTAGGCAATTGCATTGCTTCTTGGGAGGCTTATTCCCACCCTGATTACTTCCTTGGCTTGCAGTTTCCATACCTAATTACTTGCCACTATTTGAATTTAATCCTGAGTTGCTTTTCTGTTTGCATATTGTAGTTGTGTTTGTAATTGGAAGCAGAATGTACAAGAAAGCTAAACCACAAGGAAATGTAATGCTTGAAGTTTCCAAATGTGTTGGAGTAAGTACTGCTTACATTCCCCAAACCCCTGGCAGCCATTCCTAAAGCTGTTCTGTAAATGTGCCTAATTGAGAAGTCTGTGTTAATATGAGGAAAGTTTCTGAAGGTTTTTGCTTTATTACAGAAGGCTTCATACTGATACATCCACATTTAGGGTGTCTTTTTATGCATATCTTGATTTATATGTGTATTTATGCACATAGGAAACAAAATCAGGTTTCATTGTTATGTAAAATCTTATCCCAAGTTGTGGGAATCATTCCTTCCACACTTGTGCCCCTTTATGCAGAAAGAGACAAACATGCCTTGAGCTGAGTCAAGAGCAGAGCTACTAGTGCATCTTATCAGCAAACACTTATTACTTATTAAAAGAGTATTATTTACAATGCTTTTATTGATCCCCACTGCATTAAGGAAATTCTGGGGGTTGCACATCATTGTGATCCTGCAAGGAAAGGAGTGGAATCTACATGAATAGCACCTCGTGTCCCAACTTTGCAGAGCCTCAACTTTGAGGTCAAATTTATTCATGTAAGAGTTTCTTCATTTTCCATTTTTGTGATTTGACATTGGCCAAATGCCAGGCACGCAGGGCAATAGTTTGCTTAGCTTTTTTGCTACAGCTGGGCAAAGGAGAGGGAAAAAGATCAAAGAAGGGCTCTTGAGTTGAGACAAGGGCTGGGGGGAAAAAAGCCACTCCAGGGGCAAAACAAGTTCAAATCTAAAGGTATAAAATATATTTACTATCAACAGAGTCAGAAGAGGACAATAAGAAGCAAAAATAAGCTTTTAAGACACCTCTTTGCCCCCCAGCCCCTCCCTCCTTCTCACTGACAGCACAGTTCGACAGAGCGTGGGAGTCTTGGTCACTTTATTATTTGAGATCTTTTTCTGTTTGCTCAGAGAGAGGAGTCTCTTTTCTGCTTTGTCATGGGGTCCCTCCCACAGGCAAACAGTCATCCCAAATTGGTTGTGGCATGGGTCACTCATCCACAGGGTGCAGTCTTTTAAGGATAGGCTGCTCTAGTTTGGAAGCAAGGACTCTTTTTATCTCTGGGAGCAGGGGCCCTCTCTCTCTTTTCAGATTTTCCACTAGACCACAGCTTTCTCTAACATTCACCTGCTCCCGTATAAGCAGGGCTTACTTTACTCATGGGCTGCAAGTGGATCTCTGCATCCATCGTGGACTTTATGTATTACAAGAGGACAGTTTGTTTTACCATAGTCCTCACCACAGCTTGCAGAGGAACCTCAGCTCTGATGCTTGAAGCACTTCCTCCCCATCTTTCTTCTCCACTGACCCTGGTGCTGCCATGTTGTTTTGCCTCATGTCCTCACTGCCTTCTCTTTTCTGACTAGAAGAAAAACTGTTGCTTGTAGGTACCATTGTCAACAAGTTGCAGTGATTCAAGGATTGTTGCAGGATCCTGAAGCACAGAGAAGTTGATCTTATCTAGGTTCCACTTCGGGGAATTGCTTGTGAGACCATCTGCCATATGGTCCCACTACTGTTGTATGTGTACTGGCAGCCATGGCAGCACTGGGGCAATTTAATGTCTCTCTTCATGTGGGGTGCTGGGAAGGTGAAGCTGCTTCACCACTCCTGCCTTTTCCGCTGGCAGTGCAGTTAGTTAGGAGTGGTTAGGCAGGGTCCACACCGAGCTGGTGTATTGCTGTGGGCAGTGCCAACATGGTGCTTCCCCACTTGTGGGGAAAAAACTGCATGTGACCTGTTCTTTCTTCTTAAATATGTCATCACAGAGGCATTACCAACCTCTCAAATTGGGCCAGCAGTGTGTCTATCTTCAGATCCATCACAGATTGGCTCTGTCAGGCATGGTGGAAGCTATGGCATACCCCCACTACTAAAAGTCAGGCTGTGCCAAATCAACACATGCCTACAGATCTGCTATCTTTATACAGCTCAGCCTATTGCCTATCTTGTAAGCACTGTCAAAACCAAATCTCTGTAGGTGACTTTGGCCATTACTTAGAGTGCTGCTCCTAAGGCCCAGCTTGGCTGTAAATGCTATTCCATGCAGAAAAATCTTAGGAGTTCCTTGGGACCGTATTTATGTATATTCCATGTCAAGATGTGAGACATACCTACAAGATGGAGCTTGTCATAGGAGCTTCTCTCCTACAGCCATTCAGCCTTGAAAACCTGTGCATATGACACTACTCTATTTACTGCTGTACATAAGTAAGTCTGAGGAAGGCACATCTTCCAGCTCCTCACAGCAACCCACATGGAGAGGGACTGCTCTGAGCTGTTTGGTTCACCTGACCCCAAGTGCACACTCTGCTGGTTATGCAGTGTGAGGCCTTAAAAACAACGTTCCCCTAGATGACTGGAGTGGGTAACAAAAGTTGAGTCACCTTTAGCACCCTCTAAACACAAGAAGCCAGGAGCATCATCTCTAATGACAAACCAGTTTGTAGTTTTAAGTATGTGTAGTGCCACTAAACATAATTCTGTCTCTCCTCAGTTTGCCATCAAAAACAGGTTTCGTCATCGCAGCAAGGAGTTCCCCAAGAGAGAGCACTGGCTGGACTGGGCAAGTGACAAGTATGATGTAAGTACTGGGGGAGCCTCCTGTGCTGTGACATCTGCTGACCCTCAGCTTCTCTCTGCTCTGATCCATTGCCTCATGCACTGGGCAAATAGTTTTGTGCCTCTCCATCATTCAGTAGCTGACCTGGCCAAACCTCAGTGCTCTCCTGGCACTGCAGGTTATCTCCTCAGCTCCTGTGGGAGAAAGCAGAGCTGTGTGACTCAATGCTCTGTGTAATCGTAGGCTGTCCAGGGAAATTCAAGGGAGACAAAAAAAGTTCTTTCCCTTGCCAAACAAATACAAACATTTAAGTTTTTTTGTTAGGGAAAGAGCAAGCATTATCTTTCCTTCTCTATTTCCCATATCTCATGGCTGCAGATGGGAAGAGGGAAGTGATGCTGCCTGTCATTGTTCATGCACAGGGCCATAATACTTTTCTTGGTATGAAATATTAGAGTTATGCTTTGGAATTTCAGTTTAAGTGAGTAAACACTTAGACTGCATCCCCTCCAAACTCAGTACAATTTCTTATCATGACTCTCAAAGCCTTGTATGCCATAGTTCCCAACTTGTCCCTTACTTACTATCCTCTCTGCCCTGTTGCCAATGGCGGCACAAACCTTAACCTGTCACCTTTATTTTCCTTTTGCCTGTATGCTTTGTTCTTACGTGAAATTCCTCAATTGCCTATTGCTCAAATGCCCACTTCACTAAGTGCTGAATCTCATGCTGCCATCAGTGCACGTGCAAAGAGGCCCAAGTCTTTCTGATATCAGTCACCTTTAACCAGCAGCCCTTCCCACACACACAAGCAGACTTTGTACTGTTTTAACAGAAGTCATCAGATATAGCCACAACATGCAAAGTTGAATGTGTGGGTAAACATTACATGATGGGTCTTTACCTGTTGCTGTCATGTCAGTAGCATTCTGAAACTGTCTCTTTTTTATCCCCTTTCTTTTTGAACCAATTCCTCTTGTGTGATTTTTATTTTCTGCAGAAACGACTGATTGCTCAGATAAAGATGGTGTTGAGGGTGCTTTTCCTTTACATCCCTCTCCCCATGTTCTGGGCAGTTTTTGACCAACAGGTAAGTAGAAATGGTTTGACTTGGTAACTAGAGCTGTGCCATGTCAGTCTCTATGGGAGTATGGAAAAACAAATTCTTTATCCTTGTTTCATTGCAATGAGTAGTCACTGAGTCATGTCAGTACAGGATGATCTGCAGCCAGGGGCAATCTTGGTTTATCTGAGTACACCCAGGACAGATTCAGTGACTGAAGCCTCTCCAAATTTTGTATCAGCCTGGGACTCAGGGGATGGAACAGTAATTTAAAGCTCTCTTAGCACTAATGTTTCTTCAATTGTCAGTTGTCAGATGAAATTTAGGGTGCTTGTGTTAATGTGCTGGAGAACCAGGGTTTAAATGATCGGGATGCTTAATCACTCACACATTGTTATAAATACCTTACACCTTCAAGCAGAAGTGTGATCCTGTAAGTCCCATTCACTTGGTGAACTGGGTGCTCAAGACCCACAAAAGCATCAGTTAGAGTGAAGCACTGAAGTAGGAATTTAGGAAGATGCTTGAGAGAGAACCAGGGCTTAAAAGCCTTATCCAAGTCAGACGGGAGGGAGCTTGCTGCAGAGTCCCCAGGTCCTACTGCTCCAGTGCAGTGCCTGTGAGCTGTAGCTGCCAGTGTGACCTGTTGCAATTGGAGCTCTGAATTCCTGCTATGAAACTCAGAGCTCAGTCCTCATTCCCAGGGTAATATCTGGGGCAGTGCTGTGTTGTGGCTGGCTGAAGGATCTCGTCACAGACGCAGCAGTAGCGTTCTTGTCCCGTCCTGGGCTCAGGCCTGAAGTCTGCCCCGCCTGTCCCAGCACAGGCAGTTTCTGGGGCAGGGGGCTCCAGGCAGGTCAGGCCCTGGCTTGTCCTCTGCCTCTGGGAAGGAAGGAAGGATGGGTGAGTGGGATGTGGGGGCTGCTGGGGCTCAGGCCAGTGGCACACGGGCCCTGGGCTGGCTCCTGTGCCCAGCACCCAGCAGTGCCCTGCACAGGATGGCCCTGCCCTCTCTCCAGCTGATTGCTGCATCTAAGTTCTTCTCTGCTGTATTTCACAAAACAAGTAAAGGAAGTGGAATGGGCCAACTTGTTCCAAGGTTTGCTTTGAAGACTAAGAATACTCCCATAGCAAGCTAGCTTTACTTTTTCTTGTATTGCATGTCTTTTCCAACACTTCACTTATGAAAACAATTCAAAAAGAACTTGAGAACATTGATTTACTGTGACATCTAATTTTTTCTTCTCTTATTAAGGGGTCAAGATGGACACTGCAAGCCACAGCAATGAATGGGGATTTTGTAGGTTACTTTTTATTCATTTTTTTCTTTAATTACCACTTTTCAGACCCGTTTTATTTGTTGTCACAATATTAAAAGTTATTTCTTTTTTCTTGACCAGGGTTTTAAAATTCAACCAGACCAAATGCAGGTATGCTAATTTTCTATCTACAAATTTCAAGTACTTCTTAAAGATTGTATACATATTGCCCTCACTTAAAAAAAGCACTTTGAAAAATACTTAATTTTTTTCTCATGTTCATCTTCCCCAGATTGTGAATCCAATCCTGATTGTTATAATGGTCCCAGTTGCAGATTCGTTGATTTATCCTTTAATCAAGAAATGCAAGCTGAATTTTACGTAAGTTGATGTTTTTAACTGATTTCAAGAGAGGCTCATTTTATTGGTTTCTGTAACTGGCTCTTCCAGCCTTAATGTAAGAAAAGAGCAAGGATGAAAGAGAAGTGAATTTAAAATGGTTTAATATTTCAACAAAATATAAAAAAAACCCAGAATACTGCAAGTGGTATGTAGAGGCATCACAGATTATAAGAGGAGAATCTAAGAGAAGAGTGACAATGTTTTTCAGTTAAGGACAAAATCTTTTGATTGCAGGAGAGATGGTCTTGATTGCTTTCCATATCCCTTATATCTACCCCTTCTCCCTCCTGAAGAACAGAGGAGGTAGAAAGACAACATACATCCTTGGCATTTGTCATGCTTTGGGCTAAAAAGCAACTGAGACACAAAACATTTCCTCTTCAGTCTCAGCTGGGAGACTGACTTACTGAATCCTTCTAGGTGAAGCTTTGGGGGTATTCCACTTTATTTTTCAATGTTGTTAATGAAGTGTCTGGCAGTTGCAAGAATGCTTGGAGAGGCAGAAGAGAATACAGTTCTTCAGATAATTTTCAAACAGCTAAAGTGCACTGCTGTTTTTCCATATAGTTGTTAAAAATCTTGGGTGTGTGCTATGCTGGGAACACTGTCATTCATTTGTGCAGATTCTGAACTGGATAAATGATGCCACAAATGACACATACACTCTAAATCTATCCTTACAGCTTAAATGCATGCCAGTAGAGGTTTCCTAATTTGACAAATTTCCCTGACCATTTTTGTTCAATGTTATTTAAGCATAGCAATATGGAGATAAGCTGTTACTCTGTTTTTAAAGGTATATCTTCTTGCCTCTTTCTTGTTTTACAGCTAACAACTGTATTGGATTGGGGTTTTTCTTCCTGCAAAACCAGATTTTTTCAGGAACCTAATAATCATGGTCAGTCAATGTTTGAGCCCAGCAGATGCAGAGTAACAGGTTGTTAGGATGCTGCAGGAAAGATGTATTTCCTGATAGTTTGACTATGAATTGAGAGGTTCCCAGCTTAGCAGAACACTTTCTGTAATAACATCAGCCCTCCAAAATGTGATAATGTGCTAGTTGTGGCCATTTGAGTTTCCCAGAGTGGAAAGAAAAAACCAAGTAGCTGAAGCTTTGAATTGTCACTTGTCTTGAATCTCTTGTGTCTTTTGTTGTGCCAGGCCCCTGAAGAAGATGACTGTGGGGATGTTCCTCGGCTCCATGGCTTTTGTTGCTGCTGCCCTCGTGCAAGTGCAAATAGATGTAAGTTCAGCCACATGCAAGTATTTACTATTAATATTTAGCTGTTAATTCGGGGGAAACAAAGGTGTGTTTAAGGCGGAAATGTACCAAGGCTAAATTTGGAGCCAATCATATAAGCATAGAAGTAGAGGGAGGGGAAATAAATTGCAATACTGTTGTTAGCATAGTAAAATGAACAAGCAACAAACACCATTCTGCAAAACACCACATTGCAGTTAATACAGATCATGCATTAAAGGCAACCTCGCTCTTTAAACTGAGACTAAAAGCTGGAAACCAGACACTTGGTTGGCCCACCAGAGGGCAGCTTTTTATGTTTGACCTCTTCTGAGATTTAGACTGGAGGTGAAGTGTGACAGTCTGGGAAGCATCATCTCAGCAGGTGCAAAGATGACACTTGTGGAAGGAAGGATTTGTCTCCCCTAAGCTTCCTTGCCCCAAAGGGAGCTGCCATGCCTGAGCCCAATGAATTTTCCCCTGTAGCTGGGATGTTGGCAACACCTCTGGGTGGTGATCCATTGCATCCCAAGATCTGAGCAGCCATCTAGAGGTGTCTCTTGAGGATGAGAGACATCTTTCCTTAGGCAACTTATGAGACTAGTAACAAAACCTGATTCCAGTCTCCTCTGTCAGACAGTCACAGAGCAGCTGGCAAATGCTCATCTTCAACATGAAATATTAAAGATTACAGTAATTATAGTAATTTTTCCAAGTGACCTTGAGCACTGATTTTACTTTTTTTTCTGTCCTATAGAACCACAATCCAGTCTTCCCTGCAGCTGGGCAAACTCAAATTAAATTAATAAATCTGGGTGCTGTTCCTGCAACAGTTCAGTTCCAGCCTCAACTTCAGAGTGTGGAGGTAGCACCTAATACAGAAGTAAGTAAGGGCAGGTGTGGAATATTAAAAAATAATTAAAATTAATTAGGCTGAAAAAAATGAATGGAGTAAGTCAGAGTAATTCTAACAAATGGTTCAAAATTGATTGTTTTCTAGGACATGTTTACGCTAATAATTTTAATGTTTTCTTTTTTTTTAATTGTGTAATGAACTGTTAATGAAAACACAGCGATTGAACAAATAGTAACTATGTTAATATTTGAAGTATTACTACTTAGTTCTGACAATAAACTTAAGTAACTTGGAACTAGATGAAAATTTCACTCTTGTTAAAAAGGCTCCATTTCCTAAACGTGGCCCCTTCCTGCAGTTAATGTCCATTCAGCTCTAATGAGTTGCTGCTATTACTGTGAGGAATGACTTACCTGAACAGGGAACTTCTTCTGTAGCCACATCACAAATTAGGCTTCATGTTTTGCTGCCAAAGAACTATTCAGGTTCCAATACAGCACAGCATTGGTAGTTCTATTGACAGCAAAATGTGGTGGCTCTGATGGATGGTTTGGATAACGAAACTTAGAATGTGTGTTCTCTGATAGCCTGCATCTCTGTTTCCCTTGAAGAGGAGAGATCTTAGTCCAACCTCCTCCAAATTTGCCTCACACAGGAACAGAGTTGTGATGAGAAGATAAGGGCACCCACACTATATACAGACAGGGAATTTATGTACCATGGTACACACCTGAAAATGAAAGGTATAGAATGCTCTATTCCCTATTAGAGACACTTTATCATCCAGATGTGGATTATAAAGTGCTCTTGATAATCCCATAAAACAAAGAGCCTATTTTAGTGTAGCACTAACATGTTTATTAATGGTTTAAGTATTTTATGTTGAATAAATGTGTTTTGAATATTTAAAACATAGCATTACTGCTTTTTTGGAAAATACTGCATCACATCTTATGCTAGTCCTACCTCTGTGGCTGAATAAAATTTTACTCAGTGGTTATGGTAAGCCTGATTTATCTGGAGCAAGAAATAGGACAATAGAGCAGCTATTCCATAATGCTTGTGGGAAGCTCATGTAATTGTGAAGCTTGTGTAACAAATTAAACTAATAAAAAAATCACAATCAAATGGAATTAATGCTTGATGTAGAAAACAAATCAAAAATGAAAATGAGGGGATGTTCATGATCTCTGGCACTTCAGAAGTAACATGTGTAAATTTCTGACCCTCCCAGAGCCCGTAACATTCCCTCAATAGACAAATACGCAGTTGCACAGAAATCCATTGCAATTTGTCTTTGTAGACTGGCTACATGACATTTGAGACTTCTAAACTGCTATCACTAAACGTAATTTCTGCAAATGAAAATAAAACTAGGCACTTGGAGCTGAAAGAGGAACAACGCTACACTTTGGCATTTAAATGGGTTCCAACGGACATCAATTTTACTTGGGTACGTCTGCTTATTTCTTAAGATATGAATCAATATTCTGACAACGATCTGTGTGGAGTGTGTGAGGCTCAGAGGACAAGCTCTGGATCAATTTTTTCCACTGTCTTGTTTTCTGTCTCTCCTTGTCTCTGCTGGACCAGTAAGACTGGCAAGCTGCAGAGAGTACACCAGGATGTCCTTTAGAAAAAAAAATTCCAATTTCTTATGTACCTTGACAACTACACTTTCACCAAGACTTAGGTGTGTGGTCATACAGTGTTTTCCAGTAGATGTGTATTCTAGTAGGGACCTAAAGAGGATGGTCTGGAGTCTTGCTCTGAAGCCTCTGTTAAGTCCCACTGCTGTGTAATAGTGCATGTTTAAGCTGTTCTCTGATGCCAAGAACATATTTTGATAATGGTCTCTTCCACTAGGTAGAGGACAATGTCACATCAAAACCAGAAGATGGAAAAAGCCTTGTCAGGTACAGCTTTTTTTGTTGTCTAAATTTTGACGGTAGTGTGACTCTCTTCAATCTGTCTTTGGGTAGCCTCTTCTTGTTGAAATAAAGTTTTCTATACTTTAGGAACTCACATCTTGCTGGACACTTCCCTTGACGCTTTAGGGGATGGGACAATGTTTGAGTCATCATTCACTTAAGTTATCTTGCACACCTGCTTGGGTGTAATTTAGCTAAAATTGGAAGTGTATGCTTCATTCCATTGCCTAGATTTTTTTATTGAACAAATGGCATGGATTACATATCTATACCTCATTTATAATCCTGCATAAGAAGTATCCAAGATTACCTTTCCCCTCTCTGCTTCTCTTCTGCGTCTCCCACTTGCAGATGCATTTCCTAGTGGTTGTAGTAGTGACTCACTTTTGATGTTCTCCTGAGGCAGTGGGCTGATGGGGATCTAATTGGCTTTTTGTATTAGCTACATTTCTAGGAGATTTAGAGTTTTTTCCAAAATGTTAATTGATTAAAAAAAAAAGGCTTTCGATGGGAAGACTCGATACTTGTTGTGCTGCCAATATATGATTGAAAGTAAAACCTGGATTCTTTGACTTCTGTATGTTTTGTGTAGTATTTATTCACACTTTTGATCACTCTTCCATTTTAAAGGTTCATAAACAATTTCAGTTTTCCTGTCAATGTTACTATGGGTGACATGAATTTTGGCGTACTGGAACCTTTTTCTGTTAGTAATTACAGCATCATTCCACATGCAGGCTGGTAAGCATTTCCTTTATCCTAATTTGATCTCCTACACATACTTGTCCTTGGGAAAAGGGCAAACAGCTTTTTTAAATTATGTGCTGCACACAATTGACAGCACCTATGGTCTGAACTGTGGGGTTTGGGTTTTTTCTTTTTCAGGTCATATACCATTAAGGCTACAACGCCTCAGGACACTTGTACAGTTGATTCAAAGCAATTTGGATATGGTGCTGCCTATACCATTTCACTTGATGATGTGAGTTACCACTTGTTGCATGGACAATATAGAATTCCTTTCCATGTTGATACTTTCTTTTAATTAAAAAAACACTTATAGAATTATTCCTCTTGTCTTTAAGTACATTGGGTAGAATTCTGGTATCCTTAACAGGACACAAAGCCATTGTTAACTATAAAAATAAGGATGGTTACAGTAATAACATAATGCAAGAATTCATGATCACCACTAATGGCCTTAAACCTTTAGCCCTGTTAGACACTACAGATTTGCATGAAGTCTGCTGTAAAAAAGCTATTTTTTATAACTAGGTATGCAGTGCTTCATGTGCAATATTTGTTATTTACTCTGAACTTTCTATATGATTATAGAATGGCTTAGAATGCCTTAACTGTGCACACTCATTATTACTGTTCCTAACATGCTATTTTTAATTTTAGTGTGTTGAAAAAAACCTTTTCATTACACACTTTGAAGATATTGCACCAAATACAGTCCATATGGCTTGGCAGATCCCTCAGTATTTTCTTCTTACATGTGCAGAAGTTCTCTTCTCTGTCACTGGGCTGGAGTTTTCATACTCACAGGTAGGTATTCCTCTTCCTGAGTTAAGAATCTTGGTGCAAGTTAAGATCTTCCACGTTGTATTCCACTCTGTGCTGCTGCTTTGACCCCTATGTCCCTCACAGCTCCTAGAAGGACTGTATAGACTGATGCAAGTTGGCCCTGTTTAGCCAAGGATTTGGTGTTTTCCATGAACCTATGCTGAGTTATATCATTTGAAGACTTGACAGTACTCAAATTTCCTCCTGCCATGTAAATTTCTACTGAAACTAAGTGCAACTGTACTGCTGCAATAAAACCAAACTGGAGAGCTCTCAAATATAAAATGAGGAAGTAGTGACACTTCATCTCCCCACCAGTTTACTCCATACAGCCTTTTTGTTAGCTTTTATTAGTGTTATAATTAAAAACTTTGAATTCCTTTGTCTCTTGAGTCCACTTTAGTAGCTGTGTGTATTTCTTCTCTTCATTCTGAATCTAGAAACTGCAGTGATGGACATGTTGTAAGGTGTGATTTGCTAGGTGATGCACTCAATTTCTTCATGTCATGTGTGCCACATGTTCCTGAGATGTAAAATTACACCTGTGCACCTGTTACTTACTTGGTGTGTGTAAGTAAAAGGTGTTACAGTTAGTGTGCTAGTGGTCTCTTGCTCCTCAAAACCTTCTCTGGACCTGTTTAGCTCTCTAGCAATGTTTAATGTCAAAAAATAAATTTAAAAATAGGCTCAACCACCACCAAAACCTAGCAAACCACGAAATCCTGTTTTCCCACAGAGAAACAGTGTTTATTGTAAGGTAAAGACTACAGTAAATGCATCAGAAAATAAATGATACCACCAAAACTTAAATGTCTGTCCCTACAGGCCCCATCTAACATGAAGTCAGTGCTGCAGGCTGGATGGCTGCTGACTGTGGCTGTTGGTAACATAATTGTCCTTATTGTGGCAGGGGTATCTGCAATCCAACAGCAGGTAAGCGTGCAAGCAGTAGGTGTGCTGTTAGATTGCACTGGGTAAAAGTGGTTCTAATCCAGTGGGAAATGATGGCAGATAAAACAAATTGTTTTTCTGCAAAGGTTTCTACTTGCCTATTACTTGCCATCCTTAATTCTTATTGCCAGGCCCCTTTGCTTACAAGGAGCAGTTTCTAGCATCTCTGCAGTAAATTTTTTGTCATGGTATAGAAAGTCTGTGAACTTTTGAGCTGAAGTTCTGCATGAATGGAAAAAACCTACCAAAGTTCTGTTAATTGCTAATGAGCCTTCACCTGCACACCAGAGCCTTGCCACATCCCTTCTTCTGGCTTCATTGGTTTAAAATCTCATTATTTGGGGCATAAAAACTATGTCTGTCCTGGTGAAGACAGTTGTACAAGATTTTCTATTTATTTGTGGTGCTCTGTAATGAATTCAAATGGCTATCTGAGAGAGGGAAAAGCTTGTTTCTGAAACAGCTCTGGCAGTCCCCAGTCTAAGCTAAATTAAATCAGAAAGAGCATGAAACAGAGACATTGAGGCTTTTCAGATAGAGGCTTTTCTGATCTCTGCCCACATTTGTGGTTACTAGATCAGCTGTAAGCAGAAGCATTGCCAGCCTGGTTTAGAGATATGACCAAAAGGAAGGAGCTGAGTTTCCTTCCCAGTCTTTCACTCAATTCCCATTTCCTCCAGGAAAAGGATGTTGCAGAGTTGTTCAGCATTTACAGAATTTTTGTTTTTTCAGTAAAGATAGAAATGCTGAAAGAGCCTCAATTCTGAGTTGCTTTAATATGCATTATATGTTTAATTCATACTGTAAGCCATATGATACTTGTTATGTGTGCTCAGTTTCACATTCTGAGTTTCCTTCCTGAAAATACTAAAAGGGTGTAATACTCAAGTGAATATTGGTGGATAAATTCTGCATTATTTTTTTTTCTTTGCAGTGGGCAGAGTATGTGCTGTTTGCTGCCCTGCTGTTGGTAGTTTGCATCATTTTTGCTATCATGGCTTCTTTTTATACCTATATTGATCCAAATGAGATTGAAGCCCAGTTCAGCAAGGAAGAAAAGGAAGAAGACAAGAAGGATCAAGACACCAATGAAAAGGAAGCTGAAGCTCATTCTCAACTGTAAAAGCTGTATTCAAGGAGTGTCTGTAAATCATGGAATCATGGAAATCCCACTCACTCTCCTGCAGTCAGAGGAACCCAGGGTATCAGTAATAACACTCTGGATTACATGTACAATGGGAGACATTAAGCAAAACGGTTCTAACTAAAGTGCAGCCTCTCTAGGGAAGCAACAGGAAAATATTAGTCTCTCTCTTGTACTGAATGTGGTATCCTGAAGAAACTCCAGCAGAAGTTGCACTCTTAATGTACCTCAATCTTAAATATTATAGCATTATAATATTGAAATTTGACTTGGAACTATTGGACCCTTTGAAAAGATGTGTTTTTTATACTGTATTTCAATTTTGTATTGTGAAGGAAACAAGACTTGTCAAGGAACAGCAATTGAAGCCAAGCTCTCTGCATGATCTCTCCAGCATCACTGTTACTTGAAGACAGCAGGTCACACGTGCCTTAAATTCTTTTGTACTTCCTTGTAGATAATGGGAGCAAAGCTCTGGCAGTGATCAGATTTAAAATGTTGTCTGTGTTCCAAGTGGCAGGAACTGGGATGTGCACTGTAACATAATGCTTTATCTGCCTGTTAACTACCCATTTAACTCCTGTTATGTCTTTAGTTAATATTAGAAGTGCCCACTCAGGTGAAATGATAACAGCAAATGAACTTTGGAACAAGCAAGAGCAATAAAACCTACATAATAACAAAATAAGGAAAGTGTTTTAAGAACATGGCTTACAGTTGCATGGTAACAAAACTCTATACCATAAAGGAAAACTCTATACCATAAAAGGCACCACCTCTGTGGTGCCTTTATCTACACACTCCATCACTTAAAGCTAACGGCTCAGGGCTGGTCTATATATCACAACACCAAATTTATGCTAGGGGAGATGAAATTTTGCTGCTTAACAGGACCTGCTCCTGTAGTCCTGAGCTCCATGTTATGGAGTGCCAGGGGTCTGCATGTTGTTTTGGTAATTCCTGTTCTTTAGGGTCTACATCTTACACTTTTCCAGCAGCTGGGACTCACTGGCCCCTCCAGTAGCCTGGCCAGACTGTCAGCTGCTTTCACACCTGTCTTCCAATACTCTCATCCTATTTTACAGCAATTCCATTTTGGTATTTGCAAGTGGTGACACAGACATCTGTATTCAAGCCATGAGTGTTCTGCTCACACTGCTGCTCCATGGGCCACTGCAGCTGCTGGCACCTGGGCCTCCATGTGCCCTGGGAATAGAGTCCCTCACCCATGAAGACAGTTTCAAATGGAGTTGGAAAAGGCAGGTCCAAGGCCCCCTTTGCTTGTGTTAGAGATAGTCCTGTTACTCCAGAGGCAGTAATCCCCTCTTGGTCTCTCAGGTCATCTGGGGAGAGCCTTCCCCATGGATTTGTGATACTGCATGTCCCCCAGCCAATGGAACTGAGGGTCTCCTGTAACAGCCACAGGAGCTGTTGGCTCCCTGCCATCCTCTGAGGACTTAAGGGAATTTTATACCAGCTTTATTTTTGGCAGACTAACACGAGGCAGCTTTTCCTAGTCCTGAGTCAAAGCTCTGCATAAACCACATTAACCCCAGAGGTGGGCTTTAGTCCACAGCCCAGGGAGTGTAACAGCTGCTCTGACTGTATAGGAGGGAGAGGACTGGAAGATGAGCAAAACAGGACTTGTGCTTTTCAGAGAGTAGCTGTGTGTTTACATAAATGACAGAATCATTAAGGTTGGAAAAGACCTGCAAGATCATCAAGTCCAACCTTAGATCTAACACCACCCTGCCCACTGAACCATACTGTGAAGTGTCACATTCAACCATTTTTGAATGCTTCCAGCGATGGTGACTCCACCACCTCCCTGGTGGCAGGGCACCCGTTCTAATGCTTAACCACTCTTTCAGTGAGGGAATTTCTCCTCACATCCAATCTCAACCTCCCCTGGCCCAACCTGAGGTTGTTTCCTCTCATCCTTTGCCTGGGAGAACAAACTGATGCCCACCTGTTACACACTCTCCTTTCAGGCAGTTGTAGAGAGGGACCAGGTCTCCCCTGAGCCTCCTTTTCTCCAGGCTAAAACACCCCAGGCCCTTCAGCTGTTCCTCACAGGATTTGTGCTCCAGACCCTTCCCCAGTTCCACTGCCCTTCTCTGGACTTGCTCCATCACTTCAATGTGATGTGGGACCACTTCTTGTAATGTGGGACCCAGAACTGAGCACACTTGGGCTGTGGCCTCCCCAGTGCTGATGCAGGAGGGCAATCACTGCTTTGGTCCTGCTGGCCACACTACTGCTGAATCAATAAGCAACCAGCCAGGATGCCACTGGTCCTCTTGGCCACCTGGGCTCACTGCTGGCTCATGTTCAGCTGGCTGTTGACCAGCACCCCGAGGTCCTTTTGTGCTGGCAAGTTTTCCAGCTACTTGTCCCCAGACTGTAGCACTACAGGTGCTTGTGACCCAAGGGCAGGACCTGGTACTTGGTCTTTTTGAACCTCATACCACTGGCCACTGCCCATGGATCCCTGCTATCCAGACCCCTCTGCAGAGCCTTCCTACCCTACAGCAGATCAGGACTCCTATCCGGCTTGGTGTCCTCTGCAAACTGACTGAGGGAGAATTTGATCCCCTTGTCCACACCATCAATAAAGATATTAAACATACTGTTCCCTGTAAACTGGAGGTGACTCCCTCCACTACCACTCCTGACAGTTGCAATGAGTTCACCTGTCCAAGCTGTGGTCTCCCAGCTTTTCCAGCAGAATTCTGTGGGAGACAGTGACAGAGGGCTGTCACTATGATATTTTCTGAAAAATCCCTTCGCCAGGATTTCTTCTCCTGGGAAGCTGGGAAGCTTCAACTTCTTCCAGTTTTGCTGCTTTGGAATGTGATTTGGAGATTGTTTATCCAGCATGTGAATTGTTTTAATTTAATGACCAATCATGGTCCAGCTGTGTCAAGGCTCTGAGGAGTCACAGGTTTTTCTTTATCATTCTGATGGATCCTTTCTCTTTCTTTAGTATAGTTTTAGTATAGCATTCTTTTAATATAATATCATAAAATAATAAATCAGCCTTCTAAGAACATGGAGTCAAATTCTCATCTCTCACCTCATCCTGGGGACCCTCACAAACACCACAAGAGGCTTTACTGAATTCTAGGTAGACAACAGCCTTTCCCTCATCCACTGGGTGAATCACCTTGTCATAGAAGGAAAGCAGGTTGGTCAAGCTGGACCTGCCTTTCCTAAACCTCTGCTCACTGGGCCTGATCCCCTGCACGTGCTATGTGATCACACTCAAGATAATCTGTTCCGTAACCTTCCTTAAGCACTGAGGTCAGGCTGACAGGCTGCTGGAATCCTCCTTCCGACCTTTCTTGCAGATGGGTGCCAAACTGGCTAGCCAGCAACTACTTCCTAATTATTGCAGATGCTAATCAGACAGGTTTGCTTTTGCTGGCAGATGCACTGGGATGAAAGAGCTGGTTTTCCTTTCAATGCCAAAATGGTCATAAGACCTCCTGAACACTCATAAGGAGAACATCTGCAGTGAAAGCATCTCTGTCTCTGTAACTCTATTGCTGTATTTTGGAGGTGAGGGGAGTTAACATTCAAAACTGTGGAAGATGCATAACTAAATAAAATAATGAATAAAAATTATCCAAGGGCTAAGCACGAAATATTGAGGCACTGTGACATCACGGATTCTCAACCTGCTCTTGCAATCCCTCATTTGACCTGCTGCTGCTTTAAGTGGCAAATAAAACTCTCACGAGATTAAGATGAAATTTCAGCTGTCTGCTCTTGTGAAATTGTTTTTATCCTCCTCCTGTGAGATTCAGAGGACTGCAATGTATCTTCCTGGTTGAACTTCTTTCCATCTTGGCCCATAAAGGGCTTTTTAAAAAAATTTAAATCCTTTCCCAGTTGGGAAAAAAATATTTTATTTAAGCCTTGCAAACTTAAAATCAATCAATCAATCAATCAATGCTCCCAGACCCATACCATCCTTCCTTGGTAGTGAAAATTGGAAATGTTTTCTACTTAGGTAGGAGTTCTATTTCCTAAAGGTCTTATTGTACAAAGAAATATTTCAAGTAAAGGTTAATTCAATTTTTTCAGCTCCTTCAGGCTGGTACTTTAGTTCAACAGATTGCCTGAGGCCAGTTCTGTAACCACCTAAGTGAATTCATTATATTGAAGGCATTTTTACTGAAATCTGATCCCAAACATGGGAGGGTAGGAGTAGAACACTGCTACACAAGTGTACTCAAGTTAGAGCTGTGGATGTCCCAAGGTGGTAGGGCCTGGCTGAGCGCTGAAACTGGAGGGGGAGATTTTGTTTAAGAAACTGAGCATAGAAATTGGGAAGGGTGGGAAGAGAACCTCCATATTCTCCACATCTTCACTTTCTGTCTTGCAGGGAGCAGGAATATGAGACTAATGGTCATTATTCTCTGTTGTAGCAAAGCAAGGTGTTACTGCCACTGATCATCTCCTCCCTCTGTTTTGGACCAGGCTATGGTCACTCACCAACACATTCCTCATTGAGTTATGGAAACCCAGGCTGGGGTTTAGCATCTTTTGGTTGACTGATTTTCGTTTTTATTTCATGCTTTCATTGCATGTTTATTTCATGCATTCATTGCAAGTGTGACTCGTGATTTCCCCGCTACAGCCTCAGAGCAGATGGCAGCTCCAGCACCCACAGCACACAAGTGATGAACTCAGCTCCCTCCCTGACTTGCTGCCACCCCTGTGCAGGGGGCAGACCCAGGATGCTGTTCTGTGCCAGCTGTTTCCAGCTCAGGCAGCTTGGCAGAACCAGGACGAATTAGAGAAGCCCAGAGCCATTTCCTATCTGCCTTGAGGCAGCTTGTTTAACAGGAAAGATTTATTTGCTTTTTCCAGCTTGGGCTTTTTGCAGTGAAACGCCAGTCTGTGAGTACAGACTCCAGGTAACATTGCTAGATATAAAATACACGACACTTCCCTGCCTTCATTTAACCTTTCTTTGTTTGCCAATTCTAAGGCCCCCTGCTCAGGCGAAGCTTCCCTAAGTGTAGCCCGGGGTCCCTCACCAGAAACTCAATTTCCACCAGCAGGTGGCAGAAAAATACTCTACAGCGGCAGGGAAGGGGACGGAGAGGCACACCCAGAACAACCCCCCACTTAATCACTCCTCACTCGCAGGTATCACAAGCTTCAGATTACCCTATGAAAATACCTAGATCACTATTGTATCATATGAGACACATAGATCAGTACTGCTTTTGAAGACCACAGGGCTGCTGTATGTTAAGAAAAATAAAAATATTTGGATGGATATTACCAAGAGAGAGTCTCTGGCAGCATTGGTGGAAATTGCCTCTCTTATAAACTTTTAAAAACTTATTAAAATTGCCAAAATACCACGTAGTATTATAAAAAAGAGACTTTGATGTTGAAGAATAGTAAAGAATAAGAATAAAGTTGATTGTGCTGCAGCACCCAACACTCTTACCCCAAAAGTTGATAAAATCACTGGCTACAGCTTCATGTTGTGCTTGATGCAATTTAACTGCAGGACTCAAACCCAAGGCATGAAACTCTGCCCTAAGAAATCAAGACACAAGAAAGTTTAGACACAAGAAACTTTTGTAACTGAGCAAAATGTCAGTCAGACAAAGCAATATTGCCTTCTGTGGGCACAGCAGACTACTCCCCAGAAAAAAGCAGCCCCAGAAAAAACAGCACCATGTTAAACAGCAGAATGTGTAGGCACTTCAGCGTTAAGTGGATACAAATTTGGGCTGAATTGGGCTGCATTTGGTTCTGACAGAGTGAGTATGCACTGATTTCAGAATCCTGCCTCCTGGATGGCTTCCCAGATTGTTAATCTGTTGTACAACTACTTAACCCACCCCTGTTGTTAACAAAAATCCATAATCACTGCATTTGATAGGGGCCCCAGCTCTCCAAGATGGTTCTTGGTGAGGCCATGCCAGATAGACACTGTCCATTAAGGGAGTTTGTTGGAAAGGCAGCTCATTCCTGCATGACATTCAGTTTTAGACATCTCCTAAGCCCTGCACTTTTCATCCTGGCATTTGTCAAGTGTGTAGAGATGCAGGTTTTAGAGCTATCCTTCAAACTTTAGAGTTAAACTTGGCCATGCTAAGAAAAGAGCTTTGGGTATAATCCTTGAGAGGACAACAAGGAGCATCCATAGCTTGTGGGGCTATTGCTGCTGCTGCTGTAAGAGTTGAGAGAATTGTGATCAGCTCCTGGATGGACCCTCAGGAAACTGGGCCTGGGGAGGTTGTCAAAGCAGATGGAAATTGCAGTGAATTGTGACTTGGATGGGAGAGCTCTGGGAGGCAGGACTGCTCAGAGGAGATTTCAAGCATCACATACTTGAAATAATTTGGGACTTTAAATAATTTTGGGCATTTGAGATGCTCAGTGGCAAAGGTTTGGGATGGAAGGAGTTAGGAAAGTCACTGGATGACAGCTCCTCAGGCACTTCTAACCAGATCTCCAGACTGGGCCAAGGACCTGTGTGCAAGGATTGTTGGGGCTGCTCCTTCCTGCTCTGTCCTCTACTTTGTCCGCCCCATGGAAAGCAGAGAAAACTTCAGCTTAGGATCTCTGTAAGGGAGAGGTGTTGTTTCCAGATCAGATTAAGTCAACATGAAATGATGCCAGTGTTGAAGAAAGATGTGGTTGTTGGAAAGGACAGTCTTTGAGCAGTTAAATGATGCTGCACCCTCATCTTCACATGGACTTGTTGGGAAGCCTGGAATATAATCTTGAAGCTGAACTGAAATGCTTTAAATATAATCTCTGAAGAAGTTGGTTGAACACTCGAGTCATTAAATATAAACCCTTCATGTGTATAAAAATCACAGGGATGCATCTTTTGAAAGTGCTTCTGTGGTTAACAGAACATAAAAGCTAAGTGATCTTGTGTTTCTGCTGGAAGAATCATGTGAAGACACATGGTAAAACCTTGAACTATAGTGAGGCACAGTTTAGAAATTTTTATTTTACTTTCATAAGTACAAGTAACTGCAAGCATAGGGCCATATTAAATTCTTTGAGAAAACTGCTCATGGAAATAAGTCAGTGACAATAGTGTCAACCAATATGAATGTAAAAAGAAGGATATGCCATGGGCTGAGAAGCCTTTGTACGACCTACAAATATCAAAAATCATGAGTTCCAGTGAAACTGATGAGAATCTTTGCACTGGTATCAGTGGACAGAACCACATCACCTTGGATAGATAGATAGATAGATAGATAGATAGATAGATAGATAGATAGATAGATAGATAGATGATAGATAGATAGATAGATAGATAGATAGATAGATAGATAGATAGATAGATAATGGTCTACAATACCTGATCCACAGTACCTGTGAGTTGGTACTGAAGAGTTTCTCAAGGGAATGGTAGGGCAAGTCATGAATCGCACCTTGAAGAGTTTGAGTAGAAGGTGCACTTTGGGGCAGGATATATTCCAGGTCCAAGATGCAGAATGAGCAGAACTGAGAGTAAATATCTGACAAAATTGCAGTATTCAGATAAGAAACTAGAACCTCATCCAGGAAGAACACACTGTCAAGGTGAGTTCTGCACACTGAGTGTAGCAGAAATGTGCATTTTACCCAAGTAGGTCTGTAGGCAAAATGTCTAGAAGAGTCATCTCTGTATTTCTTCATGATGGTAATTCTTAGTAGTGGTTTCAAGGGCTTATATGTGTTTTTCTCACTTAAGCTTCAACAGAAAAAGATGCAGATTTGTGGCCTTCTGCAGCTGTGATGCTGAGGCAAATCCTTCTGCTGTCAGGAGACAGTGGGATGGGCAGACTGTGCAGCTTTGCTACTACACTGAAGTGTAAAGAGAAGCCTACCATAGCTCACTTTGTAAATTTGCTTCTGTGCAGGGAAGAATAGTAGTGCTGATGTGGAACAGCAAGATCTGCTCTTGTTTGCAATAAAAGCATCAGGTACCCACTGCCTCAGCTGGCAGAAGAGATATACTCAGTCCAAAATCCCCAGGAAGCCTGCTCTCATGAAAAAGATAGGAAGAAAAGTGAGCTGGCAGCTGCAGATGTCAAGGGAGCGCAAGGCTCTGGGATCTTGCCAAAGGTCTAGGGCAAGTGGGAGGTTGCAGCTGCTTTTGTGAATGAGAGAGGTCTGCAGGAGGAGGTGGAAGATGGCTGGATCATGTCAGAGCATTGTGGGCACAACAAGAACTTGCTGGGTAATTACTTTTAGAAGGCTAAATGGAAAGGGAATGATGGGCTGAGTAGGAAGGTACATGCTCAGGAGCTGCATTTTTGTGGGGCACAGTTACAAGCTGTAGCTGTCTCCCACACATACCTAGGGGGAACGATGGCAGGTAGAAGTGCTAGAAGATAGCTCATGGCCTAATAAAAACCTTCCCAAAATAACAAGCTCACTTTTTTTGAGGATATCTGACTTCTGGCTTTTCCTTTTTGGGTGTTAAATTTTGGGCCATGAAGGCTGCAGGCTGAGGGTGTCTGCCTAGCGAAGAGGTTTATTGTCCACAAAGTCATTCCTCCACTGTTACCTTCTGTACATTCTCTGTGAAGACTGACTGCTATGAATACACAGCTCTGGGCTTAAACCACAGGCAGGAGCACTCATTCCTGCAAGCTGAGAAGGTGGCTTTTGTGGTATGACAGGGCTGGAGCCACCATCCCACTCCATAGAGGACATCCTGGATGGAGTTTCACCTCCTAGCTCATCTGAGCTAACTGTGGGCTAGCAGAGCATGGGAGGTGCTGGCCTCCCTCCCTCCACATGGTGTTCCTGCTGTGTGACACCCAGAGACTGCTGCCACAGGACACTAATCCAGCAGGATGTGGATGCATTTCCCGTGGGATCAGTGAACTGATCCAAATCACCAAGCGGGCATGTGATTGCTAATGCAAGGACTGGAGCCAGGGCTGGGAGAAAGGAAGAGTGGGATCAGCACTTTGGCAGCAGACTGCAGTTAAGTTGGATTAAACGCAGCACAAAGCTGTACTCTGAAAAACTCATCACATCATGATGATTTTCATTTGGTAACTACACCCCAGAGTGACAACTGGTGCTTGCAGGAATCAATATGTTTATTTATTCAACAGATGAATACAATACACTTCTGTCAACACAAGATTTTACAGGTAACAGCTGGTATATAATGAAATTAATGAAGAGTAAAAAATGAGATAATCCTTGAATTAAAATAGTGAAGTAGTGCAGTCAGTTTTAAGACTGCTACTTATCAGTTATCAATGAGATACAGTGCAACTTCTTCTACTGGGACAACTGCAGCCTGCAAGCAAACATCTCAGGTTTGTGATGCCATGGACTAAGGCATGTGTCTCAGGATGCTTACAGGGTCACAGAATCACAGAATAGTTTGGGCTGGAAGGGACCCTTAAAGGTCACCTAGTCCAACCCCCCAGTTGGGGACAGGAACATCTTCTAATAGTCCAGGATGCTCAGAGCCCAGTCCAATCAGACCTTTAATGTTTGCAGGGATGTGGCATCCATCTGCCACCTCTCTGGGCAACCTGTACCAGTGTTTTATCACCCTCCTTGTAAAAACTTCTTCCTTCTATCTAATCTAAATTGACTCTATTTTAGTTTAGAACCATTAAAGGTCACCCTTAATGGATCCATTTAGTCCAGAGAGTTTGCTAGTCTGCTGTCTACACAGACATTAACCTGAGATAAGAACTGATGTCTCCATTATAAAATGTGAAATGTGAGAAGAAGATGGAGAAGGCATGCTTTCTTCCATTTGCATATGTTTGGTTTGTGTGACAAGGGGCTAAGAGAAAGGCTTATAAAAGCAAGATATAATGCAATGATGCTCTTCAGGGGCAGAGGCATGGGACAGTAAAATCAATCTCATGTTTCTTAATAGGCTCTAGGTCTCCATCTAATTTTAATTGTCTGCCTGGAATACTAAAATACTTTCAGGCACTTATATTCTGCTCATTATTAACAAACAATATATAACACTCAAGATGTTTCTTCCATTTCCTGCCTCATTCTGGCTTACCCATTATGATTCTCAGTACTACAAGAAAGTGAATTTTCTTCTATTATGAATCTCAAAAACCTGCCATTTTCTATGAATGATTTTAATAACATCACTGCAGGAAGGGAAATATATACAAAATGGCATGTTTTATACAAACATAGGAAAAAAAGGCTTTTTTGGGGGGAGCATAATAACCAAATTTTTCCCCTTCAGCATTCATAAGACCTAAAGTAGAATGCCATTATTTGAACTTCCAGCTCTACTTCTGCAATTGACAAAACCATTTTCTGACAAATGGCTTGTTGAACCAGAACGTAAATACACAGCCAAATCTAGCTGTGGAAGGCAAGCTGTGTGCTTTTGAAACTACACAAGCTTCCTCTGCTGGAAGAAATACACAGCTGCAGGGCTACCCATGGCATCTTGAGAGGAAGAAAGGCTCCATCACAAACTTTGTAGAAGGGACACCCTTTCCAACAGAAATTGAAAGCTGAAATTTTAAAATTTTGGTGGAAACAGAGAAAACTCCAATGTTTCGTAGCTATATCATTGCTGCCTAGTTTGGAAGTACACTGGAAACTAATCTTGTGGAGCATACACAACCAAAAGCAGGGAAAACAACAGTCCTGGACAACATAAGGATATTTTTTGTTATTTACAGGGAAATGTGCTTTTTATCACATTTTTAAAAAAATAAAATTGCATCTTACCCTTGTCTGGTTCCTTAGCTCATTCCTGGGAGACTAAGTTGCTGTTTTGAGCAGATCTCCCAGAAAGGAAAGCTGAAAGGACTGGACATTGATCTGAAAAGAGAAGCATAGTCAGGATGACTCAGTGTGCAGAAATGAGCATTATTATACCTTTGGTGTTTCATTCACTGATTTCGATATTTCATGTTTATAAACTTTCCCCAGGAAGCTGCTTTTCTGTAGGGCCACATTGAGGATATTCACAGCACTCATATTCTGACATTCTTCTACTCTGCTGAAGGAGCACGTTTTCCATGCCGAACCCCCATCTGCTGGCATGTCAATCAGCAGTCACTCACTCTGAGATTTTTCTTCAACTCCTTGAGCTTTGTTTTATTTTCTCCCTCATGATGATTGGCAATATGAGACTGTCAATTTCTTTAGCCTATTTCCTAACTCATTAATGGATATGCTGAGCAAGATGGGTCCCATATTGGTTGAGACAGCCTACTGTTAACATCCCCCACTGTGAAAGGTTTTTGTCTTTTTCTTTCCTCTCTATCTTCAGAGACCCTTGTGAGGACCTCCCCTCTTGCCCCAGGAACACTTAAATTCTTAAAGGTCATTTGTGAAGAGTCTTGTTAAAGCTGCTGTGCATTGTGTGATGCAGGCAAGAGTAACACTTCTATTATTATAAATTTAAAACGAGCTGGGTTCCTGGTACACCTTTCATCTTAGAAAACACCAATGACCTTACATTGTTTATTTGAGAAGTTTCAGTCTTTGTCACTAAGGAAAACATTTTTTCTTCACAGGTATTTATAAGCAGAAGTTCACAGTCACAGTCTTCACAATGATGCAATTATATTTTCTTTTGTAACTCTTATCTTACTGTTAGAGACTGAAATGTTATTATTTATGGCTTAAACATAACCAGCAAGGCAGAAAATCTGTGCATATGCAAAGTATCATGTTAAATTGGAGGAAAACCAGTTATTGAGAATTTGATACATAAAATAAATTGAATCTTTGAATGCTTGGAACTTTTGTCTTCAAAAAGATACATCAGGGAACTGTCTTAATGATATGAAGTGTTTATTTTTGAAGTCAGTCATTGTGTTGGGATGGTTGGCTAGCATAACATGTAATCATTCTATTTAAGAAAGATTTCTGCAAGACTAGCCTTTCTTTGGACTATAATGCACAAAATCTTTTTTTTTTTTCTCAGAAAAGATTTTAAAAACCCACAAAAGGTTGAGAAAAGGACAGGAAAATTTGAAAGGCTTGTGTTGTTTAGTCTGTGAGATGGAGATGAAATTTAGACAGAAAGACTAGCATTCACAAAATGAACAGCAAACACACTAACTCATTATTTTAAAATTACATTCAAAACTATTTTTTAAAAATTTCTACATGTTCTGAGAGAAATTGCAGGTGTATAAGAACATGAAATACAGCACAAAATTTAGAAGCTGGCAAGATATTATACCTTCTAATAAATTGTTCTGACTTCATTAGAACTCAACTTGGACTGGTATCTGGTTTGTGACTGAAGAGTTTTGAATCTGCTCCTTTGTTTTCCTGCATTTGACAAGTAAATCTGCCCACGGAGTTTATTCCACGGCCCAAAAAATAATTTTTCAGGCACAGAATCTTGTTGAACATATAATGCAGAACTTTAAAATCTTGTGATGAAATACATCCACGATAATACATAAACAACAGAAAGACCTCATGATGGCCCCAGGCCAGGAGGTTACATGGTGGAAGTCACTTCAGAGCAGCAAGGGAACTTTTCTGTCCTTATGTGCCTAGAGCTACAGAATCTACAACCTAGACATAGAAATGGAATTAAGATAAACCAGAATCACCTCTACCAAGTCAAGTGTATATTCCTTGTGAAAATTAATTGTCTCAGTTATTTTCATGGACAGAAAATAACAGTTGTATACCTTTCATAATACAAAAGAGAAGACTTGTGTACCTTTTTTATTTTGACTCCACACTGAATGTGCAACTGCAGAAACAGTAAAGCAGCTGATAAAATCTGTATTGTAATGCATATATAGAAAAAATATATAGAAATATAATATATAGGAAAAAAACCCACCCCAAAATAAAACTGCATAAACAATAGTAAAACTGGCATTTTCTCAATGAGGATTTTTAACATTATGTGTTGTAGCAAAAGCTCAGTGATATTCATGAGACAAAAGAAGAGGTTCACTTGTAGCCCACTGACTTTCTTCCTAGCAAGCCAGAAAAAATTACTGCAAACAGTGGAGCAACCATGGAGATATTAAATTTTTTTTTTTTAATAAGAGCATTGCAAAAATGCTTTGGAAAACAACCTAAATAGAGATTTTTGATACTGATTCTCATGACTGTTATTTGATTTTTGATTTGAAAGAAAAGACTTTACATTTCTTTGAAAATTACATACCAGTAAACAGTAGAAACTTGTTCATATTTCCTAAAGCCAAACTCCACAGAATCTCAACTCCATCCCAGCATTAAGGAAATTTTAAACTCCTTCATGAATAATTGAAAAAATAATTTCAAGATTTTAGTTTTCAGTTTCTAGCCATCATCTTTTCCTGTTTCACTGTACTCAAGGGCTGGTATATTTTGTTTATTTTCTCAGGTAAAACACCAATATGCATGTGTGTGGGCACACTTATTTGCCTGCATAAGGCTGTTGGCTAATTTTATTTGAATAATACTTTGACGTAGACATCTTAGGAACGTTTATGTATCTCCAAGTTTCAGGAAAACCAGATTGTGCAGCATTAACTCATCCCACATAAGACAACAAAGAAAATCATAACTATAGGAAAAACTTCAATGGAAGCTCCAACCACTTTTCAATAAGACTATTTTCAAATGTTTCCTGCAGTTAAGAGATTTGTACTAACTCTAGTGAATTATCTAATGAAAAGCAACTTATGTTGCAGTGGATGCTCGCATTATTTTAAAAAATCACTTGAAAAGACAGCGAGCCTCGCTGTCCTACGGATCCCAGCCCCACCGGCTGACAGGTTACAAAAACTTTAACACTCCTGAAACTCCCTAGCCTTTTGTGCCGGGGCGGAAAATGAAGAGAGACTGAGCTGCTAAATTCCAGTTGAAACAAAGAACAGAACATTGTCGAGTTCTCAAGGGATTTGCAAGTACGCAGAACTTCTGCGTGGGAGGGACCTCAGTGCTGACCCACTCTGCTCCCGCTTAGGAACTACAGGAGAAGCACGACTGGCATTTCGGGCTGGGGCTTCTGCAGCTTCTGACAGGGAGCCGAGCGCTTCCTGGCACCGCAGCCCTCGGCGCAGCGCCGGTGTCGCGGTGCGTTCCCCGAGCCCCGGGCGCGGGGCGGCGGCAGAGACCCCAGGAGCGGCCCCGGCCCCGGCCCCGGCCCCGGCCCCGGCCCCGGCCCCGGCCCCGGCCCCGGCCCCGGCCCCGGCCCCGGCCCCGGCCCCGGCCCCGGCCCCGGCCCCGGCCCCGGCCCCGGCGTGTGGGGCGGCGGCCGCGCCCATGGCGGCGGGCGGGCAGGTACCGCGCACGGCAGGCGGGGCCGCCGCTGCCGCTCCGCCCCCTCCTCCTTCGCCTCCTCCTCTCGCCTCAGGTTTGTCATCGTGTCGCTGGCACGGCCCGGAGGAGGAGGAGGAAGAAGAGGAGGAGGAGGAGGAGGAGGGGGGATGAGGAAGCCGCTGCCGCCTTTGCATCCGTGACGGGGGCCTGGAGAGCCCGGGCTTGGGACGGCCCCTTTCCCACCGCCGGCGCACAGGCGCTGCTCGCCCGGGGGAAGGGCCAGGAGGAGGAGGAGGAGGAGGAGGAGGAGGACGGCGGTGCTGTGTGTGAGAGAGCGTGGAGATGAGCTCAGCTCTGTGCCCTGGAGCCGCCTGAGGAGACCCGGCTGCCTCCCAGCCTCCCTCGCCGCCGCCGCCATGGCTCACTCCCCCGTGCAGGCGGGGCTGCCGGGGATGCAGGTGAGCAGCTGCCCCAAGGGCAGGCACGGACACGCTCCTGGGGCCGGGCTGCCTGTAAACCGGGGGATTCCCGGGGCTGGGGGGAGAAAGCGCCTCTGGGCCCTGGCTCGGCCGCGGGGGCTGGGGCCAGAGGAGCGGGATGGAGACGAAACGTGCTGTCAGCGCTTGGCGTGGCGCCGGGCGAGGTCCCTCCGCCCGTGGATCGCTGCCTGCCGCTGCTCCCTCCATCCGTCCTCGGCAGCCGCTCTGTCGCTGCGGGCGTGCGGAGCCGAGCCGGTGGCCCCCTCCCCCGGCCGGCAGTTCTGCTGCTCGGTGTTTTAATTCCTGAAGGCAGCCGCGGCTCAGTGCGCGATTTTCGGCCCCGTTAGTTTGAGGTGCGTAGGGCAAGCATTCGTACAGCCGGTCCGTACAAGCAGGGCCTGGAAATGTTGACCTTCAGCGCATGCTGCAGTGCCCATGTCTGTGGTGCTGCTGTGAGCTGAGTGCTCGAGAATCGTGTTTGTCTCCCGTGTTTGATCCCGAGAGTTGGTCAGCTGCTGTTGTTGTACGGTGGAATTTGTTTGTTCTGTGTCTAAACTATATATTTGAAAAACTAATGCTGGCTGAGCTGGCTCAGTCTGAGCCTCTCCCCCCACCTCGTTTTTCTTGGTTTAAATGGAAACTGCTGCTAGGAAAACGTTAAGGTCATTGGTATCTGTGTGTTGTTATTCTAATATTCCCCACATCTGATTAGAAACTTTCTTGCCCTTACCTCCAAAGGAACAACTTATAAATGACATGTAAGAGTCTCTCTCAAATTTGTCTCCTGAATTGAGTGTTTGTGCATCATTTGCTTTAAGTATTGATTTACCATGGTTTGTTTTATTGTGAGTCAAGATTCTAAGTCATGAATCTCTTTTCATTCCAAAATTTGAATTGAAAATGTTACATGCCTAGGCAAAGCATGAATTATGTGCTCATACATAGTACTGGATGCCCCATAGCCTATGTAGGCCCACTCTCTGAGCTAATTAATTTATTGCTGGGTAGGTCCTGCTGTTGGGAGTTCAAGTTCACCTTCCAAATATAAGCAGTTTGCTGATTGACAGAGAAATGAGGGTTTCTTAATTGACTATGGATATTGTTTGGGCTTTTTATTTTATTCCTTTGGGACACACTAGAACTAAGACAACTACCTACTTTGAGACAGAGCCTATAACATTTCAGCATTTAAAAATCAGATTTGTAGCTGCTTGGAAGTGAAAGAATGAAGATTATTCCATCAGTATGAGTGTACTGATGTTGTATGTCACTTTATGATCTGAGGACCTGTGCTTTTTATTGAATTGATTTATTATTTGGTTTGTAGTACTGTTAGCTGTACTAAATGCGTGGATCTTCAGAGTTCTTATTAGTCCATGTCATTTGGGACTTTGCTTCAAATAGTTTTATTCAAAGTGGTGTCATTTTTCTCATGAATTTAATTCTATTACTTTGAGAGTTGCTCAAGTGTGAACTTTCATAGTCTGAAAAAAACAAACCCAAAATACCAGAGATCTCCCAAAGTGAGAGCATGAAGTCTGTGAGCAATGTGAATGCTGCTCACTCATTTCCTGTGCCCAGTTCATGTCTGTATCCTTTTCCAGTCTATCAGAATATATAGCAGTTTTATAGTGGCCTGTTTTCAGTACACAATTCTCTTTGATTTTACTTCCAAACAAATGTTCAAAGAGTAAAGTACTTACAATATGTGACATCTGCTTCGATAAGAAAAAGATTTGGGACTTTGTGTAGAAGAGAGAAAACGAGCTTAGTTCTCTGGGCTATAATTAAATTGCCTAAATCACGGGACTATCCTTTTTCTGTGGTGTGATCCCTCCTCCCCACCTACCAGCTTCTGCCACAAACGGTGGAAGCAGTGTCAGTGACAAGTTGTGCAGCTTTCTTTGCTGTACTCACACAAGAGAGCACCCATTGTGCTTGTGTGAGCAGGGTGACTTCTTGACCCCAAAAAATCACTTGGAGGGACATCACTTTATTAATGCTGTTTGGCCTGAGCACGGTAGTGTCAGTAGAGCAGAGGAATGAAGGATTAATGTATTTCTCCCTAAACAAGATGTCTGATCAATGTTTGAAGAGTGATGCATAAAAATGAGTGGGTAGAGAGTGAGCCAAAGGAATGAAAAACTGTGGAGGAAATGTAGGATGGTGCTGGAAGGTTGTCAAAACCTGAGATTTGCTGTCTGCTGTACAGTGGGCATGTTGTAACCTGAATAAAAACAGAGTTGGGTTTTGACCTAAATTTCTGTGCGTGCCCTTTAAGTTCGGACTGGAAGTTTTTGCTGTTGCTGTTTTAAGGGCTCTGTACAGATGTGAGTTTGGGTGTGCAGGGGGAAGCTGCACCATGACTAAACTGAGGATGTGTTGTCTTGCTTCTTCATGCCTTATGGAAGCGGCCTGGGCAGAGTGTGTGTTTGCCTGTAAATGTGTGAGATTCCCACAAGACTGGCTCCAGTACGCGTGTGTATACGACCTTGATTTTCAGACTGGCCTGCATTTCAAGGCTGTGGTAAGCTTCTGGAGCTTCTTTAAGGAAGCTGTATTTTAAATCAAGTACTGTGTTTATAAATTTATGGTAATAAATTCCTGTGGTGCTTTTAAAATTCCATCATCTTGAAGACAAGCCTCTTCTGTGTGATGATAAACTCCTTTTTTTATCTTCCTCCCTTTTTAGTTGTTTTTGTAGCAATAACAATGTTTATGCAGCAAGTTATTTTTATTCATTCTTCATTGTATTTTCAGTACAAGAGCTACAGGTTCTTCATGCAAAATGTAAATAAGCATTGACATTCAAGCTGTGTTACTTCAAGAAATGCTAGAAGTTTAACTAAATTTAAGTGGGAACTTGACAAATGAACAGAAAAGGTTTTTAAGCATAAAGGCACCATTTCAGGCTCAGAAAGTGTCAGTTTGCCAGAGACTGGAAGGGTGCTTTGGGAAATGCTGCTGTTTATTTGTCTATTTTTGTGCTGTTCACAAGATGTGCACTTTGTGCCGTGTAGGATGAGTGTCCTGGCCTAGAGGATCCTTTGTTCTGGTCGGCATGGCTGTTCTTTCATAGTTACACACTATAGGTAACGCTGTCTTCCTTATTGTAACTCATTCTCCTTTTACAGTAAACTGCTTTAAGTGCTTCCTGTATGAGCTCTGTGTTTGGTGACTGCAAAATACTGTGTTGTTAAATCAAAGGCACTGTGGAAAGGCCTCTTAACTTCTCCTGCTTTCCATTTGCAGCGTCTGTGTAGGAGATGAGCTTTCCTCAGTTTGATTTTTTTTTTTTTTTCAGAGTTTGTGCTCACTGTTACTGTTTATGTTACAGTTTGACAAATACTTTGCAGTAACTTACAGCACTTAAATACTGGACAGATCCTTGGACCGTTGTGATCTTGGATAATCCGTTTTAAAATAGTCTCAATACAGATGTCATGGTTCTGTGACATATGACAAGCTCAGCCCTTGGGTACCAGGACAGAAGAGTTTTAATTGGTGAAGAAGAAGTGGGCATCTTTTCACTCTGCAGTCAAAGGCTGTTTCAGGGCTATCTAATAGATGTATGGAGCACTTTGGGTGTCAGGAAAACCTATTTCCATTGTGTGGCCTTCCAGAATAGGTAAATAGATGCAGCTTATGGCAACTGTGTCTTTCAGGTGTCCTCACAGGCCAGTCAGACTGGCCCTGTGTTGTGGCACTTCCATGTGTGAGCAAGGTACCCTCTGGCCAGCTGGCATCTTTGTTCCCCAGAGAGACAAAAGGCCACTGAGGCAGCAGACACATTTAAATACCAGGCCTTGTGTTAGGGGTGGTGCACAAAGCTCTGATGTCAGCTTTTACATAGTGCCATCTTTTGTGTTTCTGAAGTAGAAAATGTATCTTGGCTGCATTTTCAACATTTGCTTAAATTCTTCTCGTACTCCCTTTCTTGTGGGTGGGGTGGGAAGGGGAATAGAGGATGCACAGAACACTGATGGACAAAGTCAACATGGCATCAAATATAAATTAATAATAATAAAAAATACTGCATCCATCCTGTAATAATTTGGTCCCTTCTATTAAAAAAAAAAAAAAAAAAAAAAAAAAAAAAAAGATGTGGACAGCTGGAGAGGGTTGAGAGAAAGACCACAAAGATAACTAGAGGACTGGGAAGCCTTTTGCATGGGACAGCTGAGAGAGCTGGATGTGTTTAGCCTTGAGAAAGGATGGCCCAGGATGGAGACCTTGTCACCATGTTCCAATATTTCAAAGGTGTCTGAAGAGAAGATGGAGACTCCCTTTTTACTAGGAGTCACATGTAAAGATGAAGGATAAGAGCTACAAATTATACCAGGGAAGAATTCTGATTGGACACAAAAGGAAAATTCTTCACAATTAGGACAATCAGCCATCTTGAGGAAATGGTGGATTCCCCAACGCTGGACTCAAAATTTTAAGTCTTGCCTGGATAGGGTGTTGGACTACCTTGCCTAGACTGTGCTTTTACTGGGAAAGTTTGGACCAGATCTTCCTTGAGATCCCTTCCAACCTGGCGTTCTGTGACTGTGAGTGATTTTGATCTGGTTATTGCTTTTGTGATGATCCATCTTTTATGGAGTACTGTTTAATTCAGTGGTTTTCTGTGTGCCTAAAAGTAATAATTTGTGTGGATGCAGCTTTATAATCAAAGCTGGTTTTACTTGTCAGCTCTTTGTTGATCTGGGTAATTTTCTATGTGCAGGTATGCACAAATGTCAGACTGTGCTGGTTGTATGTTAGTATAGAACTAAGAGCCTTCTGCAGTGTAACTTGATAAAAAGTGAGCCTTGAATTGGGAGAATTTATTGTATTCTCAGTTGCTCTGCTTGGCAGCTTCTTGAGACGGACATCTGGGTTTTCTGTCAGACACAATGGGTGCAAGAAGAGTCTCCCCTCAAATTATGACATTGCTGTAGAACTAAAATTCGCTATTTTCCTTATTTTTGTCAAGTAGTATTAATGCAACTTTCTCATTGCCTCTATTAGCATTCTTTATTCAGCCATTTGTTGTAATGATGGAGTTTTCCTAAAGAGCTACTTTTTAATTTTTCTTTTTATCTGTAGCTTAGCTAATTAAGAGTGATTTTCATCACAGAAGTTTTAGCTTTTTAGCAAGTGTAAATAAGTGAGAGACATTATTCTAGAACTGTTTTTGGGACATTTTTCCTTAGCTATCTTTCTCTTGATGTCTGAAATACATCTTGTGTTTCACTGCCGTACTGTACATGCTGCTGATACTTGAGTGTTGCTTTCAGTGTGTGCCCAAGGCATGGAGGGATTTTTAATTGCAGTAATTTACAGTTCAGAGGTGTAATGGATGGAAGGGAGGAAGTCAGCTACAGGTTATGAAAATTTTTCATGATGTTGCACTAAAAACTCAGAAAAAATTCCAATTAAATATGTTTTCTGGAAGCAGGCTACAGTTAGGTAACTATTCATTTTGGTATTAAACTCTTAGGGTTGTACACTAAGCAGTTTTCTGAATGAAAAATACCAGAAAATTTCAGACGTATTGGTTAATTAAAAATCTGGAAGCATGCTTTACATAATTGCATTACTGATGAAAAATTGAATATTTTGTATCCTGAATGTAAGACAAGTGCATCTTCCTTGAAAATAAGTGGAAAGAGAGTTATACAAGGCCCGAGGAATATTTTTATGATAGGCTGAGTTTAGGCATCTGCTGGAAATGTGCTTACGCCCTGTTTCAGTCTAGGTAGAAATCAGAACAAGAGAGTTAACTGTGTGACAAATATGAATATTAGTAGGCCCCAGTGATTCATGCTAAATGTTTTTACCTTCAGTGTTTGAGATGCAAGGTATACAGCTTTATTTTTTGCCTCCTCTCTCCCCTTTTTCAACCCATTGAAGATTCACAGCAGAATTGGTGGCAGTTGTTCCTTTTTCTTGATAGTTAAAAGTATTGCTATTGCTAGTTCTCTGTATTTTTGGCATATTGTATTTCTCCCAGATAAAAACAATTTCCTTATGGTAGCATGTGTCTGAATTGAATAATTATAGTATTGGAGATGGAAAGTGGTAGAAATATGGAATGTGTATGAAGAAAAAAAGAAAACAATTATGCCTTACTTTTTATAATTGACAAATTCTCAGTGAAAGAGCTGGATCTTAGTTCTACACCTAGTTATTACAGATAAACGCTTTCTTTCTAGTCTTTGTACCTCTCATTCAATGTTTTGCTGATTTGTCTTCTTAAATAAAATAAATTAGTTGTTGCTGTTCATGATAATTTTAGGATGACTATGGTAGTTTGTCTCATTTTACTTTATTATTGATAAATAAGACTGAGAGATGGCTCAAATTTGGTTCCAGTTTTAAGGCTTCTAAAATGTCTTTTTTTTTTTTCATTGTTTATCTAAAAGTCCCAGACTATCAATCCAAATACTTGATTATATTTTGTCTTTTTGTGTTAGTTGGCTGCTCTTTGAAAGTGCAGGTAGGGATTGATACAATTGAACCAAACAATTATCATCTGTTTACTGCCTCTTTTGTATTTCAATTTCACACCAACTGCAGAAAATAATTTTGTGTGTTGTTTCAGTTATTCATGTATGGGATATATATATTGCTGAAAACAAGAACTTGTGAGCTTCTGAGATAGCTGAAATGCTGGGTAGCAAACTTTGAGGCTTCTCCTTCCTGGAGGTATTTTTTTCTCTGGTGCAAAACCATCTTATATGGGTGTTTTGGGGTCTTGGTGGTTTCTCGTAGGTTTTTTTATTCCCTGCCCCCTGCTTTGGAAGCCCAAGTTTGTTGGAGGGCTGATTTGAATTTGTGCAATTTACCCAAATTTATGTATCTCTACTGCTGTCCCCTGTGCTGCTCGCTTTGTGGGGATCAGAGTAAAGAGGGGAGCTCCTTAATACTGGTCTGTGTTGAGGTGAAGAGACATTAAATGGTTTTTGAAAGATTGCAAGTGGTGATCTAGGGAATCCTTTGCAGTGCCTTCTTGAAATGGGGAGCTGCGTGAAGGAGAATGACATCACTGTGCCTGCTGGTCACTTTGACTGGCTTTTGGCTCAAAGTTCTCAGGGTATGTGGGAGAATTTCCTGTGTGAACTTCTCTGGCAGATTTCTGTTCTCTGGTCTGACCAAAGATAAAAAGTAAAGAAATTATGTGCAGCAATGGTGTCTCAATTTTGAAGAAATTAGATGTCTGTGCAGTAAATTTAGCAGCAAAACTGATTTTTCATGTGATAGGAAGTGTATCACAGAATAGGTGAGATTGTAAGCGACCTGTGGAGCACATCTATCCACCTCCCGCTCAAAGCAGTCACCAGATTGCTCAGGACAACTCCAGCCTAGTTTTAAATGCCTCAAAGGATCCACAGCCTGCCTGGGCAGCCCTAATCTAATACAGGATTATCTTTATATTAAGAAACCCTGGGCTTTTAGCTTTGTGGTTGTTTTGTTTTGGTGGTTTGTTGTTTTGTTTTCGTTTTTTTCCTTTTCTTTTCTTTCTTTTCCTCTTTTATTTTTGGAAGTTTAGATGAAGTTTCCTATAACTCACTTTCTGGCCATTGCATCTTGTCCTTCTGCTGGACACCACAGAGAAGAGTCTGGCCCTGTGTTCTTTACTCCTTTCCATCAGGTATTCACACAGAGTAAGATTTCCAGCTGCCCAGGCTTCTCTTTTCCAAGCTAAACAATCCCCAGAAATCTCTGAACCTCTTCAGATTATCGTATTTTGGGCTCAGTCTTGATAGGGAATGAGAATTGGACTGAAAAATTGGAAATTGATTTGGTGAAATGAAAAGTACGCAAATTGAGATGTTTAAAGATGATTGATTGTCTGTTTCAAACAAGCTTCAAAAATACATAACAGATCTCTAAGTACCATCACAGTTAGGCTGAAGAACTTGGATTATGGAGAAGCTTTGTAATTCTTGTAAGTTAAAGAGAAATATTTTTAATGCTTTTCTATAATAACTGGAACAACTCTTCATAAAAAGATGTTAGAAATAAGAACTTGAGTGAGATGTGGAGAAAGACTCAAAGCTGTATCTTCTCTCAGAATGGTTATGGGTAATGTTGGATCTAACTAGTTTGAATTACAGTAGTGTTTTCTGTTGAGCTTTAAGGGACAGTCAGTGGGGACGAGAATTGAGGGTTCATAAAAATAAATGTGTTACAAGATGTGTGTAACCCTACTCTGAAGAGGGTACTGCAGAGGTGGTGTCAGAGTGGGTGACACTGCTGGTTTCTCCAGGACTGTTCTTGACAATTGTTGACTGAAAAGTGACCTTTGCATAGAAAAAGGCAATGCCTCAAAAAGACAAAATTTAAAGGCACCTGTTACAAGTGAGAGGCAGTGCTGAGGAACTGTGCAACCCTGGGGATTGGAATTACTGAACAAAACAGCATAAAGTGCAGCTTGTCATGAGTATGAGTATTACAAAGAGCCTTTGCAAAAGTCTGGGAGCTCATTAGTTGGAAATACAGAGCATTAGGAGTAGGCAATTTGGTTTTTTTGGCTGCAGCTGAGTTTGAGCCATGAGACCAAATTGAACAAATGAGATCTGAAAATGTATTGAACTATTTTTATTCTGTAGAAGTAGGCAACAGTGTTGTTAGGTCCAAAGAAGAGTTAATTTTAAATGGAGTATGTTTTTCTGGCTGATTAAGGTCAAAAGTAATGAATCCAATGTGGAACAAGTACAGAGAGATTACTCAAATTATTGGATGAATGGTGGCTTTGCTTATGGTGAAAAGGACTTTGTTCTGCATGGCTGAACAAGCTGGACTGTGAGACAAGATGGTTGCAGTTTGTGTTCAGAAGTGTGAAAAACTATTTGAAATGAAAAGCAAAGTAATTTAAGTGTCTATGGAAATTGAAAGTTCTGGAATCATTCAATCTGAATACTCCATAACTTGTTTTTGATTTGTCACTATATGTATTCTGTGACAAGCTTTGAAAAAAAATGTTGTAGTGGTAGAGATCTAGTTCTTTATGAAGGTGATTAGCTTTACCCATTTGCAGCAGATATTGATGTTCCAATCTGTGGTTTCTAGCAATATTTGATGTGCTCCATTACATGAAGGTTCTTTTATCAGTTCCCATTATTTTAATATTAGTAGGAATAAACTCTGTGCTTAGTAAAGTTTGCAAAGAATAGACTCAGCAAGACTATAGTGACAGTGTCTGTGGAAGCAATTTTCTCTGTGTAGTTGTGTTGAGAGAATATTTATAAAGCTATTTGTTTATTTTGTCTCTGTTTAAAGTATTTACAAAACCAAGGAAAATCAAATTTGGCAAGAATCCTTTCCAGATGTGATCTCTGAAAAAAGAGTGGGAATTGGCCACTCATGTACTTTCAGATTCAAGCAGTTCATTATGTATCTGCAGGCCTGATCTCTATATTTTTGAAAGACATTAAAGAAACCAGCTCTTAGTTCTTGCAAAAACACAGGTTGCCAGTGGTTCAAGGCTCTCACTTCAAACACCTGGTGTTTTGAGAAGAAAACTGAGACCTTTCTTACAGAGCAAGAGTGTGTTGTTTGGGTTTTTTGAAACAACTGCTGCCTCCGGTTGCTCAGAAGAAAATTCAGGAATGACAACTGTTACATTTTAGAACAAAGGAATGAATTTACAAAAATTGTGAACTAGGAAGGAAGGGTGGGTTTTTTGTTTGTTTAATAATTAGTCATTTCATAGGAAGCTTCTGAAATAACATTATTATTGATAATGATTTTGATCCCATTAAGTTGTGTTATTATTGAGCAATTAACATTTCAAAATGGCTGCAAAATTTTGATTATAAAAATTCAAGCGAACAGTTGTTCCCTTCTTCTTGGGTCTTCCAGCAAGTTATTTTCCTCACTTTTTCTATAATTGTTAATTCTCTTTTACAGTTGTCCTATAAAACTGTCAGCCTAACACCAGAATCCCAAGAGCTTGACACTGTAAAAAAGAAACTGTGAGGTTCCTGAAAATCTCTGAAGACTGTGGTGCTGTGAAACAAGGAGCTTTAATATATGATAGTCATAGACTGTTAAGGGGAAAAGGGAAAATAGGAGGTGTATCCATAAAGCCAGCAGAACTTAGAAAAGCTGCTGGCAGGTAGCTCTTGCATTTTCTCTGTATGAACAACTGCAGTGCACTGCAACTGAGCAGCGCTGGCTTTTTAGTCTCAGGAGGTGAAACATGGAATGTTTTAGGCAGCTGCAACTGGGATTGGTTTGTGGTTTATCCAGATGCCTTTGTAGTGATGTAATGCTCAGATTCCTGTGGCTAGTGAATGGAACTAGAAGGCTTGTGTGGTTGGATTAGATGTGCACATCTCTCTGCAGCACATCATCTCAAATTCCAGCACAGGATGTATGAAAGTGTAGACAGATAATTGTTTTCCACAAGGGAAAATATCTGATGCCGGTGTTAAGGTTATTTTTATTCATGAGGAGTTCTCAGAGAAGACTTTGAATATTGAGAGCAGAGCATTCTGCGAAGCATGAGAAGAACCAGTAAGCACAATTTGGTTTGTAGTTTTTTAGTGATCTCTTAGAAATTATGTCCCTGGAAGTGTTGGTAAGGGTTACTGTGCCGCTGAGGGATGACTGTTTGTGGGAAAACATGAAGTGCCCTGGTCTGGTTTCTTAAGTGGGAGATACATAAACATATACATATATAGATACAGTATGTAATATTTAATAGTGTGTTGTTCTCTTTACATTGAAATAAACAGAGGAACAAGCTGGTTTTGCTGGAAGGGGTGTGGATCTTTTGCTCCGTTCATTTAATGGCAAAAGGGTGATAAAACCCCGTGGCCTTCTGTTTATTTCCCAAAACTGACTTTGCATAAAAGGATGGATCAGTAAGATGTAAAGCAGGGGAATTTCTTGGGGCTGGTGAAGCCTTGCAGTAGGTACATTTAGAGTGTTTTTGCTTTGGGCTGATCTCACCAATGATGTGTTCCTGGAATGATTACCTGAAAGCAGTGATGTCTTATGGCTGACTTTAAAGTACTAAAAGTTGTTGTGGACTCCCAGTTTGTGCCAGATGATGGAACGCTCTGAGAACTGAGTGGTTTATCTTTGGATTCAGTCAGTTCCAGCTACCTGTCCTCAAAACGCCTCTTTCAGCTGTGAAATTTAGATACCTCCAGAGAAACTGTGTTCTAGGCTATTTTCCTCTTGCAGCTGTATGGGTTAATTATGTAACTCTGAGATGTGAGAGCAGAAAAGTATAGGTAGGAAGTGCTATATAAGCTAAATTTAATTGTTAAAGACAATGCTGTTTTAGTGCTTGTCAGTGGTGCTCTAGAAGTTCTCGTTCCCCACTTCATGCTACTACACAGTTGGGCTAAGCATAAACTGTGGTTTTATGCTTATGTAGGCATTACTGAATTCTTGTATGAGCCTTTTTCTCTATGAACTATGTTTTTTCACTTAGCTAGCATGAGTGTCATTCTTTTAAAAACACACGTCTGAAGTCTTTTAAAGTATTAATGTTATTTCTTGAGCACAAGATTCTAAGTAATCCTGTCCTATCTCTCTTAATTTTATGACTATTTTCTCTATTTATGGCTTTTCCAGTTTAATCATAGAAAAACTTGGATTGGAAGAGCTCATTAAAGGTCGTACCATCCAACCGTCCTGAAGTTGCAATGTTTGTGTTTTTTGTTAGCTAGTGAGGCTCCATGTTGTTAGATTAAGAAGGTATACTGTGGAACTTACCATCTGTGCACTGAAAGTGAGAAGCAGTAGTGAGCTGAATACTTAATAGTGGAGAAAAAGCAAATGTGGCAGCGTGGTCCACCTCAGTCCTACATTTGCATGTTTAGGTGAGCACTCGTGGCTTTTATGTGACTGCTCAAATCAAGAAAGCTGGAACAGGATGTTTTTTAGGAGTGGATGATTTTATGCAACTGAGAGACAAAGAAAAAGATAAATCCTGATTGAGAAAACCTTGGCATCAGGGAGAGGCAGGAAGCATGGCTATTCATGCAGGTGATCCTTAGTAAGAGAAAATTGAAGAGGTTTGTCGTACAAACAAAAGGAAATAGTGCTCTGTGCACTGAAGAAGGTGAATAAAATCCTTGCAAGGATGAGGTATGAGAAAAATACAGAAGAGGGATTCTGGGATCTAGGAGAGAACCAATTTAAAGAGAAAAGGTTAGACTAAAGGCTTACTTATTTTGGTAGTGGTGTTTGATCTGTTTCCTTTTAATAAAAAACAAATCTTTGTAATGATCTTCCATTCTGGATACTCTTTATTGGTAAAGAAAAAGAAATTGAGATGGCAGCATTTACTGTTGCCAAATAGGATAGAACCCAGACACATGGACAGTGTTAAATTTGTTCTTTATATAGAGGAAAATATAAATGTATCAGTGTGTGCATATAAGGGATTTAGAAAGAATGTGACAATTATGGAGGTAGAAAAAGATAGGTAGATAAATAGGAATATGCAGAATTTGAAGTGTTTGTTGCCTTTAAAAATACCACATTGTGTTAAAAATAGTGGGTGAGTTTTCTCTTTATATTTCTTTTTAACAGACTCTGAAGGCAGATCCAGAAGAACTGTTTACGAAACTGGAGAGAATTGGTAAGGGGTCTTTTGGTGAAGTTTTTAAAGGAATTGACAATCGGACTCAGAAAGTTGTTGCTATAAAAATTATTGACCTAGAAGAAGCAGAAGATGAAATAGAAGACATCCAACAAGAAATCACGGTGTTGAGTCAGTGTGACAGTCCATATGTAACTAAATATTATGGATCCTATTTAAAGGTAAGATACTCACAGATGGTGGCTATTTGGTTTTACAGGTAATTCTTTTCCAGGCTATCCAGTTGTGCCTGTTTTTGTTGGTGAGGTTTGTCAAACCTTGGTTAAAGAAAAATATATTTTTGTCCTTTCAACTCTAAAGAAAGAATGAGTTACTGTATTTTGTGAAGTATGTGACAGAATTTAATAAGAAAAAATGCTTGTCTATTGCTATTTCTGTACAAAAACTCCTTTAAATAACCTGAGTTTGTTGAGCTCTAATATGTTTAGATTCTCTTAATATTAGTTAATTTAAATTCAGAAAATTCAACCTAAGTCTGCATTTGAATTACCAAAACATTAAAAGCAATTAGTATCAGCTGTTTTGTGAGGCTTGAAAATTTTTGTCAGGGCTTGATCCCTGATCATTCTAAGCTCTTAATTTGTTCTTCTGAGGAAACTGAACCCATCTTTGGTCTGAGTGATTTAAAAATTAAAATCTGAAAGTAAATAATTTTGCACATTAGACATCAGTGAAGCTAATAATGGAAGGGATTTCTGGTAACTGTCTTATGAGTCTGTTTCCCTTTCCTCCCACTGCCATATTATTATTGTCAGGATTCAGTTTGAGGTGTGCCAGATAGTTTGCTCTTTTGTTAAGGTTTTCTTTTTTTGTTATTGTTTTTAATTGGATGGATGTAAGGATTTATTATTTCTTGAAGGTAGTGGAAGTATCTGGAAGCTTTTAGTGTTACTTTATTCCTTGGGCAGACTTTGTTCCCATCTCAACAGCTCTTTCTTTTATGACAGTGAGATGAGAATCTAGATAAGAGCTTGTTGTCTTGGCAAGATTTGAAGTTAGAAGTTGGCAAAAAATACTTTATTCAGTCTCCTTTTGCTTTTGTGGAAGTGTTCTGTTTATCTGCAAAGACATGAAGGTTCTGAAAGGGGAACCCTGCTTTATCTCTCTGTCTCTGAGATTGCCAGTTAATTTCCAAAGAAAAAAGGACTTTTTCTGGATGCGGGATATACTCAAATGAGAGACAGTTTTTCCTTTCCTCCTTGTGCTCTGAACCAGTTTGCTTGGATATCTTCTCAGTAATTCGGTAATGGTTTCTTGACCTGCTAACTTGTTACCAGGGCTGGGCTTCGGTGTTAGGTTTAGGTTTGGTCTCAGAAGCATCAGAAGGCAGTTAATTGAGCACAGTAAATTGGATAAAGTTTTCCTCATAGCTTCTACCACTGCTTTTGAAATTACACTCTCAAGGACTGATAGTTCGATGAAGTATGGCAGCTGCACCACTGTGCCTTCCTGGTCTGTTTGCTCTCAACAGTTGTAGCCCTTCCCTGTGACATTCCAGCTGTGTGAGCTGTCCCATCATGTCTTGGTAATTGCAGTGAGATCAAAGCCTTGTAACTGCACAGAGATCTCAAATCCCTGCTGCTCGTTCCCTATACTGCCTTCATTGGTGTGCCAGCTCTTCACAGAGGTATTTGAGTGTGTCTGTGTCTCAGTAGGGCTGCAAGGGAATGTCACACAGTCCTTTCCTCTTCTCTCACTTCTCCTAGTTCAAAGCTGACTTTACCAGGTTGGCCATTCTGTTGGCAAAGGCTTTTATGTGACCTGTTTCATGAGGTGGATTCTATCTCTTCCAATCAGCAGAGTCCTAAAACAAAATTTTGTTGCCAGCACCAGTGGTGCAGCCAGTTTACTTTGTAAATCCAACTATTTCTGCTCTCATCATTTATCCAAACTGGCATAATTAAGGAAAAGACTACCTGGGCCTCCAGACCCTCATCTCCGGAGCCCTAATATTGGATGTGATTACCCTTGGTGTCATTTGTGCCACAGGATAAAAAATCGAATATAAGAAAAAATCTGATGGGAAAACCTCTTATTAGTTTTAAAAATGTGTATAATACAATGAGGCTGAAAAAGAAAACCCAGCGTTCAAATTTGAAGTCAGTGAATGTTGATGTTTTTTGAAGGTGTTGTGGCTGTGGCTGCTTTTCCTAGTAGAAGGGGAGAGGAGATTGTAAGGCTCTGTACCCTGAATGAGTTTGGCTGGGTTGAAGGGTCAGTAGGAATACTTGTGCTTATTGTTGTGAGGGGGACCCTCTGATACCTTCCATATCCCTTTTTCTGTTCAGTGCAGCAGCCGGTGAGTTTTTCAGCTTGTGTCAGCTCTGTAAGATACAGCACCAATAGTGGCTGTGTGTGACTCAGTTACTTGTGCAGTGAAGTACAGCTTTTTCTGCAGTTAGTAGAATGTGAAACTACTCATGTACTCATTGCTTCAGTGCTTTGTGAATGTGTGTTGTTCGTAAGACACTTGGTACTGCAGCACTTTGCGTCTTCAAAACAAAAAGCTGATTTCTTTATGCTGTTAGTGTGGTAGTTACTGGGTGATGCTGATAAGTGGTAGAATCTTTGCCAAAGAAACATTTTGCATTTTTATTTTCTTTCTAAAAAAAGAGTAAGGTTTTGTTATCGGATAGAGATATTGTGTCATCACATATATATACACACACACAAAAAAGGGACTATATTAATATTTAAATGAATTGTTTCATATTCTTGGCTAGAAATCTAAGTTTATTTGCTGCAGATCTCTTTTGTATTTGGAAGCCAGGACTGCTATATGTAGTTCTAAGGGTCTGACCATCTTTTAGCTCTGTTTCTGACAGTGCAGATAATCCGTCACTGAGAATGTTCAACACATTAATTTTCCATGTGTTGAGTGATTAGGAGACATTATTTCTTCTGTGATTGGAGAGTTTAGCACTAATTACAAGAAAGATAATAATGTCTTGTCACAGAACAAACTTCTTTGAAGTAAGCAAGTAGAAAAACAGTAGGATCTCAGTTTATATTGCCAGCCACTTCACTAATTATCATCCTCTAGTCTGTGCAGCCTCGTGCATGTTGACTGTGTTTCTGGTGGATGTTGGATAGAAAGAGTTACTGTTTGTAGGGAACTCTTAATTTGATTTTCTATTAATTACTTTGGCAGACAGATTGAAACTGTTTTTGGAATTGCTATCCTTTCTCTAAGTAGGCAGAATATTTTGGGCTTGAGTTTTAAAATATTTGTTTATTTTTTAGTAAACCAAATCATCTGTCTTTGAGAAATCTTTATATTGTTCTTCATTCTGTGTTACTCCATACCTTCTTCCATTAAGCTAGGTGATTTTATATGCCAGTGTGTTCAGGAACCTGTTGATTGGAATTTTAGAAGGCTTATATAATACTACTGTGCTTGCCTGAGGCCTCTTGCTGTCTTGAGATGATGTGAGAAGAGCTTGTCAAGCTCTTGGTGCCTTCTGCATGATATACATGGTAGGACAGCTTGAAATAACTATTACAGTTTAATGAGTTAATGGAAGTTTCTTTGTTCTAGTAACTTTTTAAAAGCACTGGTTAGTTTTTAGGTTATACCTAGAATAGTGTGATATACTCAAAAGCCTTGTTAACTCTGCAATACTCTGTATATCCTATTTGAATGTTTTGAAAGTGTGTTTATAGCAAATTCTTCTTTCATTTGCAAAAACTAAGCCATATGAAATAAAAAGCTAAGTTCATATGAAATATTACTGCTTTAGCACAATGAATCTTAAATAAGAGGCAATTTATTGCTCCCATAAAGCAAGTCTTGCATTTCTTCTAGACTTTGTTCTGTGCATCTGTTTTTGGAGGTTTGTGTGCAGTTGCTGTGATCAGAGTTCATGCAGATAGAGCAAAAGCAATAGTGAAGTTGTACCAGTTTAGGTTGTCATTCTGAATATAAATTTATTTGTGGTACGCCTTTTTGTCAGAAATCCAGATGTATTTATATCAAACAGAAATGGAAATGCCCTTTTCTAAGGGCATTGTATTTTTAAATACAATGTCTTAATGTTCCATTCTATTGGAAAAAAAGGTCTTTTGTCTGTAGGATATACTAAGTAACTGCAGTGTTGCTCTTAAAATAAATTGCATTTCCATGGTTTACCTGGGTGCAGATATCTACAGGGATTGCCATTCCTTGTCTGCCATGGTATGTTAAAAATCTGTGTTAATAGTCCTTGCTGTCTTCCAAATGAAAGGTTCATCTGTTCCTCTATGATCTGATTAAATGCTCCATGGATAGAAGAATAGTTTTTTAGATCCTTATAGAATTAATTAATGAAACTTCTTTGGATCTTTTTACTTCTTTAGATTTTAGGTTAACAGCATCCACGTTCTTCCTTGTAATGGATTAGGGATTATTTTTGTTTTGTTAATTTTCTAAAAATTTCTTATGAATTTGGCTGAAATTTGCTGTCTCTTCTGAGTTTTGCTGAGCTGGAACTCTTAGGAAGTATTGCTGTGCTACTTATTCTAAAACTTTTCCAGTCTAGAAGCTTGTCAGCTCTGCTTTTTGCGTCTTATTCTGTTTTACCAAATTTTCAAGGGCTTAGTTAGATTTGGTTCTATGGTTGTTTCTCCTGTCCTTGTTGTTTCAAATCAGTTTTATTTTCAAGATTCAGATGCCTCTCTGGTAATGTTTCTTCAGTTTTGTTAATAACTTTAAGGATAGCTTTATTATAACTCAATAATGTTTTTATATTTCTTGATCTTGTTTTATTATTTAGAAATATATGAGCAAATTAATTTTTGTTTATATTTAAAACACTGAAGGTTAAAGACCCTTGACATTTTTGCATATAGGTATATGTACATTACACTGCAAACTTAGGTTAATAAGTGTATATGGTCAAAAGCTGAGATTGATGTGTTTATATGTGTGTATATGTTGAAAATTCATTTCTTTGTCTTAGACTTCTGTACATATGTATGTAATGGCAGAGCAAATAATCTATAAGTAGTTTCATCCTCCATTGTAACTAAGTGCACATGATATCAAACTGGTATTGAACTAGTTTTGTAGTATGTTTTTAAAAAATACTACTATCTCTAAGCTTGTGTTTCTTCATCCTCCAAATATATTTTTCTAGCACACCGTGGAGCTTCAGAGAATACCCTCTTTTGAACTGTTTAAATTGATTGACCTAAGAAGAATAAACTTACTCTGTATTTCCCCCTTTATTCATACAGACAACCTCCCATTTTATTAACGTATTTTAAGAATTATTTTTTAAAAGTTTATAGGAAGCAGTGATAGAAGGTTCATAAAGGATAGCTGCCAATAATTTTTAGGCTTTTTGTTACATAAAACCAGTATGGCTTTTTATTTCCTGTCTATGATGTAATATACCTACTGCTGAAAGTCAGGCTGGTGTTTCTATAGACAGCAAGAACACAGAAAATGGCTTCTGGTTAACTTTTATGAGTGACACATTCTACCCTAATTAAAAAAAGAAAGTGCTTTTATGAAGTTTAATTAATTGAATTCTGTAGTACAGTGAATTCTGGCAAATGAACTCCAGCCAGAACAAAAAATTTTTTATGAAAAATGGTGATTCTGAAATTAATCTGTGGTTTTATTTTTGGTAATCAGAGGAATGTGAGGTTGGTAAACAGTGCTGATGCTGAGCCTTAGAAAGTCTTGTGTGGTTAGGGCTTCGGTATACACAGGATCAGTGACACTCCTCTCAGAATAACGTGGCCAGTTCACAGTGGGCTGGAAAACTGCAATGCAGTCAGTAAAGAGCTTCTCAGGAACAGTTCAATGTTTGGGAAACCTGTATTCAGGAGGATGACTCAAGTTCAGGCTAGGTTTTGTTTTTTTAAGAGAAGGTTGGAAGTGACTCAATGTGTATATAGGAAAGCCCTTTCTGAGAGTTTAGTGCTTTCTAACCAGTTATGCCAAAATATGACAAGATGTACTGGCTGAGTGGTCAAGATAAGCAAATTTCATCTCATAATCTAGTGTACTGTTTTAAAGGGTAGACAGATTAAATATTGGAACAGCTTACACGAGGTGGGTTTTATGCCACTAGCAGGTTTTTGGGGTTTTTGTGTGTCAGTATTTGCTGAATTTAAAGAAGCCTGAGCTTGAATGCTTTGGGAGACTCATGAACTTTAATGTGGACATGTTGAATATCCTAGGTAATGTAACTTGGAATGTGGGTGTTTGTGTGGGACTTCAATAAGTTTAAAGTTGGTATTCTTTTGCTTTGCAGGTTTAACTGGTTTACTTTAACATTTATGAGCATCTCTGAGCTGATGTGACCTTAAAAGTCAGCCAGAAGTTAATGGACTTGGTGCATTCTGTTGTCATTTGATATAGCAGGCAGCCTTTGGCAGGTTTCATCGTGCTTATTGGGGTGGAAGACAGAACAGAGATTTTTCCTGCGTAAGAGTGTGGAATCCCCTGTGACAGGGGTGCTACCTCAGCACAGGGAGAAGTGGAACGTGTGAGTAGTTCTTGATGGTCCATTTTTGTGCTTTGTGCCCAGTCCCACAGCAGCAGCTTGTGCCCTGGCAGAGCTGACTTTTGCAACTGCAGTCCCTGAACTTTGGGTGTTAGAACCATAGAGTCATAACATTGTTAAAGTTGGAGAAGACCTTTCAAGATGAGGCCCAGCCATCAACTTAGCACCATGACCACTTTGTTCACCATTAAACCATGTGTTCACGTTTTCTGAACGCTTTCAGGGATGGTGGCTACTGCTTCCCTGGGTAGTCTGTGCCAATGTGTTACAGTCCTTTCTAGAAATTTTTCTGTGAAGAAATTTCTCCACCTGGTACAACTCAAGGCTGTTTCCTCTCATCCTGTCACTTGTTACCTGGGAGAAGAGATCGACCCCCCGCTCACTGCAGCCTCCCTTTGGGTGGTTATAGAGAGCAATAAGGTCTCCCTTGAGCTTCCTTTTCTCCCCCACCTCCCCCAGGCAGTCCTCAGGTGACTTATGCTCCACACCCTTCCCTAGACCGGTTGTCCTCTGGACTCATTTAGGCAGGATTAAATGAAAAAAGCAGGATTAAATGAAAAAGTACCTGTCTTTCATTTTTCCTGCTACAATTGCAACCATGTTGTCATCATTGCATTTTATGAGGGGTTGAAGGGCTGAAATGCTTTCTTCATTCTCTTGACCAAAGCTAGAAGGAATTGTCTTCATCTTTAGGAATTCCTGCAGCTGGAATGACAAGAAGGCTGGGGCTGCAAATTCTGTTCTTGTGGCAGTGTTAGGAGCAAAATAAGGCCCACTTTCCTGTGAGCCAACCTGTGTTCTGGTATGCTTACTCTTCTTTTGCATCACTGGTAACCCTCTGTTCTCATTAGGCAGCCCTGGCCTGCAGAGAAGTTGAATGAGTGTTGCCTTCATTTATCTGTAGTAAATGTGGAGATGCCATCTGGCTGGACTGCTTAGAGGGAGGTAGCAAGAAGATTTCTGTAGTTCTAAAAGGCTCTCAGATGTTGTCAGTCTACTGATTGAGAGAACGAGTAGGAGACTTCCATTGATAGAGCCCCTATATATGGTAGCCATAAATAAGACAAAGGCAAAAGGATGTCAGAGAACCCATAAACTCTGTTTCTAGAGTCATGTTCTTTTTCTGTGAAGTTCTGTTTTCATATTTAAAATAGTTTGGTCTCTTCTTATTTCAGAGTTGTTACCTTGAACTCTGAGCCTTTGTTGTGCATAGTCCTTACTACTGTCTTTCCCTGTAGCTATTTGCTGCACTCTTAATGATAAAAAAGTCCCTAGTTTGCATTGTTTTTATTCAAAGGTATGGTTTCAAATTGTAGTTTTAGAAACTTGTTATTCCAGTATTTTCCTTTAGCAGTTGCAGGGATTTTTGGCACTTTCTGGAATCTGTATCATATTGCCCTATTTTTTCACATCTGTTGAAAAATCTGCCTAGTAAACAATGGTGCCTTCCAGAAATTTGCTGTTCATCAGTGTAATCAGTTCTGCACATTTAGCCTTTTATGGCTAAGTAATTCCTACTGTACAGGTATATATCAAGGTTGGGAAGCATCACCTAGTATATCTCAAAGAAAACTGAGAGTCTGTAGTAACTATATTTTGTATTTTGTGTAAGTACTTAACTGTATCATGTTATTCTGATCTTGTTTTAAATAAAAAATTAGAAAGCTTAATGTAAAATATCATTTATTGGAAGTAATATGTTTGTTGTCCTTGTGATGGCCTTAACAGCTGCCTCTGTACCACTGTGATTGCTGACCTCTGTATGGTATGTGTGTAATTTCACATCTCAGTATCTGCTTTTAGGCAGATCTAACAGATATGAAAAAAAGGCAGCAGCCGTATCTTGTTCCCCATCCTGCTTACCTGTTCCTGCCATGTAACTTGTGTTGGATCTGTTGGCTGCATCATGAGTTGGTTCATCTGGGAGACAAGTTTCCTTGGTGTCTTCTCCTGTCCCTACCAAAAACAGCCTTGAAAAGAGCAAACCCCAAACACTGACAGATCAACCAGTTCTGAGTTCTGTCTACGAAATGCTAGGTCAGGTGCAAAAAAAAAAAAAAATTAAAAAATGGTAGACTTGGGTGGCCTAAAAACTAGGAGGTGGGGGTGAGAAAAGTACCAAAGGTGTTGGTAATGACTTAGTTCTAGATTAGCTGTACCATGAAGCCCTTTATTTGGTTTGACTATACAGAGTAGGATGACGCAGCATTGCCTTCTAGCCATATGTAATCTTGTGTCAAATGTCCTTCTGTAACTTGTGCATTAACTGCTACACTTCTTGCTGCAGGCCTCTGAAATAATTAACAAGAGAGTATTAATGTGGCATTGGGGTCTAAACCTTTTGCTGCTGTTGCTGCAAAGGGGAGGTCCAACTGTGCCTTAAAAGTGGCCACAGAGGCTGTTGGAACTTTCAGTGAAGTGGTTCAGCTCACCGAGTGGGTAGAGGACTAACCACCTATTTTTTATTTATATTTTTAAATCTTTTGTTTTAAGGATTAGAGCATTGTGCACTGATGGTTCAGACTAGTCTAAAGTTTTATGCAAGCCCACTGCCAATACATTGTTTGTGGAGGTTCTTCCATCAGCCAACCAGCAGTAGAGCTGAAAAAAGAGAGTGTGTGTATGTGTTATGTATGTGTATCTGTTTAGGCTTATGTGCATTAGTTTTGTGGGCTGTTTCCCCATTTTTTTTCTCAGATACACTTCATGGTACAATGCTTTTCATCTAGAATGTGATTAATCCTGGGCTGCCAGCCTATTGATCTGATGTTCTCATGAACCTCTAAAACATTTTGGTTGAAAACTTCTTTACCTACATCCATAGCACCATAATCTGGTGCTCTTACATAGTTACTGTGTTTTTGTTGCAACTTGAATATGAGTGTTAGGTAGTCTGCATAGCTCAGTTAACTTTCTTTTACTTAAGTATACTTTGGCATTTATGCAGCATTTTGGGTCAAATTACTTATTCTAAGTGTCTGTGTGCTCTGTATACACATAGTAGTATAAAAGCAGAAGAGTCTTTACACTTAAGGGACATTATGGCGTGTCGCAAAACGTGCTAGTAAGCATTTTTAAATATTGAATGTTGAACTCTGAGAAATTGTTATTTGGAAAAAGTTGATTAGACTCAGAAATACTGAACTTCAAAAGGGAAGTTGCCCAATTAATAGGTTTAAGGACTGTAGTAATTCTAAAACATTGCAGTTCTTGTGTACAGTAGCCAGTGTTTTCAAACAAATTCCTAAGGTTCTTTCTTTATACTATTAAATTCTGTGCTCTTGCATAACAGTTGGGATAAAAATGATCATTTGGAGGTACTGAGTTTGCTCCCTTTTTGCTTCCTTCAGTAGTTCCTTGAAACAACAACTTCAAAGAGCAAAACAAAAACATAAAAGAAGAAGGGAGAATGGAAATTATTTATGTGAATATGAGGTGTTTTTACCAGTAATTAGGTCAGGGTAAAATTTGTAAAGACTAAAAGTAGAAAATAATAAGGACTTTCCAGAAAAATTGTGTTGTTGGGAATGGAATGATAAGCTTGACAGAAATCTGACTTGAAGATCCTGAGCTATTGTAGGGTTGATACATGTGTACAATGCCATCAGTAGTAAGATTTTGAAGAAGGATTGGCCTATGTGTGTTCTGTGAAGGAAGTAGTGGAATTCAATAGCATGTGAATGCAAAAGGGGGACAAAAAGAGGGTTATAGCTTGATAGGCTGCGAAACAGGGGTGCAGATGTTGGAAGGTGTGGTGAGTGGTATAAAAAATGATTAAACTGATAAATGGATTGATATCTGAGCTAAGAAGTAAACCTGATTTGTAACTTTCATATTTAATTTTATTTGATGCAATGGGTGAACAGGAATGGATGTAAGCATTAGAGCAATTGTATTTTTGGGCAATGGAGAAGGGGGTTTTGTGCCTCATGTTTTTGTTGGAATTTTGTTTCTGATATAGAGAAGGGAATAATTATAAACCCCCTGCGTCCTATTGATGTGAACTACTCCAGTGAGGAAGGTTTAAGATACACAGGTGTAGAGTGACATTTTTGTGGAGGGGAAATTGCTAATCTCAGTATTTGTTGGCTGCAAGGTTCTTTTGTTAGATATAATGCAATTTATCTGAGGTAAAGAATTCTGTGAACTAATTTACTTTTGGTTCCCATTTCCTGATTTGCTTTTGCTTCCAATTTTCTTGTTTGGGACCTTGTACAGTTCATTAATAACCAGTATCAGTAAAATTCAGTTCCATTTGGAGCTTTGATTATGGGTTACATTTTTGTCTTGGTAACTGTTTATAAGAGGTGGGTAGATGGTCTGTTGGGATTATTGTAGGACCACATAAGTAATTTAGCACTTAGAGAGATACACATATTAATTTTTGTGTGACTCTGTTGCTGGACTTCCTGGGAAAAGGTTTACCCCAGTTAGCAGTATAGGTTTTCCCCCCCATAAGGCAATGACTTGGTAGATATGGTTATGATGTACTTATCTGCCTGGTAGACAGGGAAGGGAAGGATGAATCTTGTCAGTCTTACTAAGAATAAAAAATGTTACAGTTAAAAGGATAGTGGTGGTAAGGGGCAGGATTTTTCATTCTTCCACCACTGTGTTATGAAGCAAGGAAAGGGAAAGTGGCTGTAAGCAGGTAGGAGGAGGAAGAGTATGAGTTTGTGTACACTTAGTGTTCCAGAGCAGTGGTTACCCATTCCTTTATGAAGTGAAATATGAGCTGTTCTTCTGTTGTTGTGCAAGTTCCTTGAATTTACTAGCTAGGAGCTGGTTTTGCAGCCAAGTCAAGAAATACATGTCTTTGTGCTTCCACTGTAATGTACTTTGGTAGAAAGTTACAGATCCAGATTGCCCACTAATTTGCAGCTCTGGGAAATCATGTGCTTAATATGACATGCCTAGGCTAGTGACAGCTGGGCTATAAAGAATCATTTCTATGGTGGAAGGGCATGTGCCCAGGAAATGTGCCAAGGAGGCTGTGAATATGGACACTGTTAGAGATGACTCACTTTAGGAAAAACATGTAGCTCGTGGCTTTAGCATGTTGGCATGCAAACACAAAAGTCTGCTAAATGCTCTGCAGAAGGAATCTTTTTTCAGCACTGTGACAGAACATTCATTGTTGTGGGTTTTTTTGCAAGCAAGTGGCTCTGCAAGCTCTCCTACTACTAGCTTATGGCAAAAAGGATGCATTTAAAGGTTAATTGTATACTGCTGTGGTGATTGCAAGAGGTAATTGTTGAAGAGGGTCTGCTGCCTTAGATAGTAGAGTTGACTAGTATATGTGTCTAGGAGTTGAAATGTGACATTTTTTCTTGAGACCTGGAGAAGGCAGGAGTTTCAGAGGATTGGAGAATGATTCCAAAGGCAAGCAGCTTTTTTTTATACATGTATACATGTGTAAAATACTGTCTACTGAGATGATTCTGCTTAGTCTGAAGTGTCATGTTACCTGTGTTTTTCATGGACTTCAGAGAGTCCTAACTGGGACGAGCAGTTCTTGTCTTTACTTAGTTTCTGTTCTGCATTGGCTACCCAGCAGATGCCTTTATTTTTTCCTTTGTGGTTGAACATTTTAGATGGCTGACAAACCTTGATGAAAGGACATAAATGCGCCACATGCAAAACCACAATGATTTCTTTGATTGCAGGGACCTTTTGGCCAGCTTGCAGTAAGGACTTGTGTTTAGAAGAGAACCTTTGGGCTCATCTGTATCTCCCTCCCCTCAAAGGGATGGCAGCCCCAGGACAGCTAGCATTCATCCTGACGCCAAGAGACTTCAAAGGAGGTAAGCGCCTCAGAAACGCTCCCCAGCCAAAACACTTGTCAGTCCTGCACCCCAGCCTGGCAATATTCTTTACTACAGCACTACCAGCATTCATGGCTCCTTTGGGACAATTTTTTGAGAACTCTATGGGGCCTCATCAGCTGCTTGCAGCCCCCTTAAGATTCACAAAGTTGTCCATTGCTGTCAGTTTGCTTAACAACGTGCCCCCAGTGGAAGGGAAAAAGACGTGCTACACTTCTGGAGTATAACTCAGACATATGCTCCCCTCTTTCCCTTAGTTTTTTATTTTCATATTTTGGATGAGGTCCAAACTTGAACTTTTTTCAATTCTTTTTCCTTAAGGTTAAATTTGGAGGAAGAAAAAAAAGAAGCCAAAACTAAGTGCTGCTTACTTCACACAGTTTAAAACCCAGTTTTAAAATAGATTTCTGAATTAGCTCTTTAAAACAAGATGATTTCCACCTAATTCTTTGTGTGCTTAAATTTCTAGTGAGCATTAGTCCAGAAAGGTTCTGTGGAAGTAAATTACTGCATTTTACTCTCCTTGAGGGACATATGTCCTTTGGAATTATTTTTCCATGTTAGAGATGCTACCTACATGAAGCACAGCCTTCCAAGTACCTGTGGAAAAGTAATTTAGTAAAGAAAGCAATTTAAAATAAACAGAAGTTTACTTTGATATCATAAATTTAAACACAAAATGCCCATTGTAGCTTTTTAAAATCTATTGTTTTGTAAAAGCAGACTTTTCAGGGGTGATATCGACCGGTTAATTCAGGTGAATTGTATGAATACTCAACTCTAGATCTTTATTTCCACATTCTTATTCTAGCAGATAATATATATTATGCATATTTTGTACATATATATATATATATATATATAAATTATATGTTCCAGTATGTTCTTACTATATGAAAACAAAGAATATTACTGGAATCATAATGAAGAACCTTCTAGGTTCTTGCTGTGTTGGTGTTGGTTTTTTTTTTTTTGTTTGGGTTTTTTTTTTTGTTTTGTTTTGTTGGTTTGTTTTTTTTTTCCTTTAGTAGGAACATTTGGGCATGTAGACTTTTAGTAAAGATGATCATATGTTTGCTAAACAGCTATTATTTTTTTTTTCTAAGGACGTGGATTTGGAGAGTATAGTTGGCGCTCACACTATGGAAGCTTTAGTATATTCAAATATGTTGAGGTAGTGAACAAGTGGATTGTCTTGGAAAATAATGTCCTGCCTAATTCTACACTTACATATGTGGAAATGAAGACAACTTTTCTTCCCTCATTTGATCTGCCTTTTACTGTCAGTGAAAGTGGAAGTGGTTGTTTTTGGTTTTTTGGGGGGTTTTGGTTTTTTTGGGTTTTTTTGTATGTGTGTGTATTTTGGTTTCTTTTTGGGTGGGGGACATAATTCTAAATAAATTTGGTCTTATGTCTGCTTCTCTAGAAATTCAGCAAGGAAGAGTAGAAACAGGACTGAGAATTGCTAGACTGCTTTCTAGTCTAAAAGTCTCTGTTGATGGACATCTCCTCTGGTAAAATGAGTGACCTAGCTATAGATGGGAAATGTTATATTGTTTGGAGACTCTGGAATTAAATACTTTAAAAAATCCTTTTAAAGGTAAATGTAGTTACTCCTATTGTCAGTTTTTCCTGGAAGAAGCTGATATTCAAAGCAACATTCTTTCTCTTTCAAATTGAGAGTAGAACTCAGTCGTTCATTTAGGAAGCAAAATCAATTTTAACCATTTTCTTTAGTAACAGTTTTAACTGTTAATAGTGTTAAAGTGTTTTTTCTTTAGTAGTGTACCAGATGATCTGCTTTAGAATGGCAAGATTTTTAGTCATGCTTTCGTGATTAATAGTTTATCTTAATCTGTATTTCCTACCATCTGCTTTTGCTCCTCTTACACCTCGAAATCCCAAGGTAGTATATTAATTTGCAAGGTTAAAGATAACTAATTCATGGCATCTGTTGGTTTTTCAATACTTTTTCACCTTTCTAAGAAAATGGGACAGTAGTTGAAGACTCTGCTCTAAAGCATGGATTGTTAGTTGTGTCAGCATGGGGAGGGAGAGGACAGTTTATCCAGGGGATGTCTTTGGTGGCATACCTGTGTATGTGTAGTGCTGTTACCTCATAAATAATAGTTTTTCTTGTTCTTTGAAATCAGTGGTTGTCTTTCCATGCCATCTGACTGTCAAGTGCTTTGAAACAAGTGTCTTTAGAAAATAATAGAGTTTGGTTTTACTTAATGAAATCTCTAATAACATAAGCAAATAGCTTTCAAATAATACACCCTAACCTATACAATTTCATGTTGTTGTAGTAGGAGGAATTAGATAGAAAATGATTAGCAGATGATTAGATTGTCAAAGAAAAGCTCAAGTGAAAGATTATGTACATTGAAGCACTCTGTGCTTCATAGGAAATGTTGGAGTAATAGTCATATTCTTATTCCTTATTAATGAGGCTAAAAATTTTCTGTTCTTTCAGCTATGGAGAAAAAAATTACAGTGCATATTGTGATTGCCTTCAAGAACAAACCATAATGTCTTAGAAAGATGATGTGAATTAACATAGAAAGTTTATTTTCCTTTCCTTGTTTTCTGCGAAGACAATTCCAAAAACTTTTGAAAATATTGTAGCCTTTCCTGAAACTGTTTAACAGCTGTAGGACTGGAGTTTTGGAGTAATAGGATTGATTTGCCCATTTGCAGTGGAAAGGACTTTATTTATTAACACTAACAGAATTAGGTACCTATAATGTTCAGATTTTGGAGAAACTTAATGTGAATATCTGACTTTTGGTATCAGTAATTCTATTCCTTGTCAAATCCTTGCTGTCTGTTGAAAGAATTAGTCTATGGCATTGAGCAATCAGACTGGCATCTGGATAGGCTGCTTGAAGTTCAGGGGTGCATTGCTTACCTTCTGTCCCTTTGCAATGATTGTGTACTGAAAAGAATGGAGTGAAAGAGTAGATAGTGATATGCTACTCATTCTGTGCTGTTAACATATGGCAGCACTGGCTGTTGTTCTGATTTGATTTAAATTGAGTAAAAAATATATAATGTGTGTGTGTATATATATGTAACATTTAAAATTAGTCAAAAAATGACAAGAATTGAGGCCATGAGGTAGATCTGAATTGTATTCATTAGCAAAATTGTTCATTTGCTGAATAACAGCAATAGCCATCTTGTACTTATTCCTGAAGAACTCAATTTTGGCAGCTGCTGTCAGTTCTAATAATAATCTGTGGGTCTATAAATTGAACAGTGAGCTAGTGGAAAGTTTGCAAATCCTGATGAATTTCACAGATGTAATGGCAATCATCAATGCGCAGGTGTCCTCTCTCTAAAGCCCTAAATAATTATTTTCTTGTATGTGTATTATTTGTTATGATAGGATGAGCTCCAGGACAAGGACATTTACAGTGTTTGGGAGGTCTTGATGCTTCTTGATACATGTTTTCAGACCTTTATTGTTGATGAAAGTTTTGGAAGTAGGAACCACAGATACATAAATGCCATTTCCTGTCATTGCCCAAATGCATAATTTATGGCATCATACAGAACGTAACTTTTTGTGCCTGATCTGTATCTTTTTTTGAAATTTCCCAATGTCCATGTGTGTTAATAAATAACAAGAGCTCAAATACTAGCGTTGTTAATAATGTATAATGATCTAGTGGCTACTGTTGTGGCTTGGTATTGAAAGGAGAGTAAGTTAAGTAAGAATGGTGCCTGAAGCTGTGCTTGATGACTGTAAGGAAGGCACTTTGAAAAATTTAGATACATGAACTATTATATCCCTTAAGGTAGAGTTCCCTGGTTAATCATTCTTCCTCTTATTATGAAGGGTGTCAGGGCCATAAATGTTTTCAGAATCATTTTAGACAGGTAGTTTGTGTTTCTGTCTCTGGTGGGTTACACACCTTGTTTTGGAGGAGGCCCTTCTTTTATTGTGCTTGTTGGGTTGGTGAAAGCATCTTTGGCATTACGTGATTCTGCCACCTGGTGGCTTTGACAAACAGCAGGGGCTTCAGATGCTGCTTGAAAGTGCATCCCCTCACATGGAGGGAAAAGTGGCTTAAAGTAGATGTGGAAGATGAGATACATGATGTCTGCATCTTGTTTTTCAAGTTGAGCATTTAAGAATCAGTATGCAAGTATTTAAAAAACTTCTGAGTACTACACTTGTCAGGCTTCTCTGGATTTTAAAATACGAGATTAACAGAAGACAAATCTCCATGTAATGGTAACTACTTCCAGCTGAAATGCAATTTAGAGAAGTTATCATGTTGTGTGCATTGTGTATTTCAAGGTTCTTTTAATCTGTTTTTCTTATGCTTGAAGAATTACAAATATCAATACTAAATTTATATCAGTACTTAAATATAAGAGTCTTTTCCTGGCCCTTATTACTTTGGCATAACTGAAAAATCAATTTAACAAATTATCACATCTCAAGTTGTGCAGTGAATATCAGTTTTGGTACTAGTCTGTTCTTTTCAATTGAAGTTGTGTCTTTTTGTGTTTTTCTGTATTTGAGGTTATTCTTCTAATGCAATGATGGTAAAATTTCTGTTTATAGGTCAATTTAGCAAATCTGTCATGTTATTTCAATCAAATATAGTATTTCTAGCTTCTGATTGTTCATAGGTGTTTTAATGCTTGCAAATAGAGATTTTAAGTGGAGTTTGGATGTGGCTTGTGTCCATAACTAAACAAGGTTTTTACACATGTTTATAAATATACTTTGTTCTGTTGCTATGGTACATTTGTGTACCATACATGTAAGGTGGGAAATGCCTTTTCTCACAATGAATTCAAGTTGGGAAATTCTCTTTCTTACAATAGGTGTGGGGAGATTTTACTTCACTTAAAAAGCAACGTATGCTTACTGTTGTTACTACAGTTTTCAAATTGGACAGGTCATTCAGTGCACTTACTTCAGGGTCCTTCCAGTCCTCATTTTGTGTGACTGTGTTTGGTTTTCCTCTGCAGTCTCTCCTTCCCATCAGAAAGGAGATTTAGAAACAATTTCATCAGTACGTACTTGGGTTGATGGCTTTAGCTTGGTCTCTCCTGTATAATATCATTGTGTAAGAAATGTGTATGTTCTCCACATAAAAGAAATACAAAGCATCTCTGAAGGTAGGCCTCTCCCATATTTATTCAAATGTTTTTTAACTTTGTAGGGACTTAAAACAAGCAAAACTTATTATCCAGCATAAACAGAACAGATGACTGGGGATACAAGCATTATATATATAGCCAACCCAGGACACATGGTAATCTTGATTACTTGTTTCTGTAGGTCTTCTGTCCTCCTCAGATTTCAGTTAAAATGTACCTTTGAGATTCTATAGGAGTTTTTTGGTGGATGACATTTTTTTTTCTCCAGTGTACCGTCTTCAATTTTTATGTACTAGAAATTCTTTACCTACTGTACCTGCACTTATTTTGCAAGTACTTTCATGGTATGGAAGTAACTTGATGAAGGAAACTTCATCAGAGGTGAAGTTGCTATTGTAAGGTTTTCTGTGCTTTCAGAGTTAAAATCAGAAGTCAGACCTCAAGAAGAGCAACCATAGTTTGGAAAGGATCTATAGAAACTCTTTTAAAAGTTTCTTCTAGCTGTTTCTTTCTTCAGCTTCATAGTATCAGAGGAAAACCCCTTGTTCTTGCTGCAAAAAAAGGAAATATTCCATGTGCCCTCATTAATCTGCTTCTAATTTTATAGAGAAATAATAATTCTAAATTTGGATTGATGACTCACCATGGCTTCACTGTATTTTGAAGAAAATTCAATGCTGTGTTGTGGCTGATGCTTAGAAGAAGAAAACTGTTCTTGTTTCAGATCTTAAAGTGAAGCACTGAATGTTGCTAGTGTCAGTATATAAATGTAGTATCTTCTTGAAAGTATAAGTGATTATGTGTAATATATAATTACTAATCTAGGCTATGGAAGAAAATATAGGTCTTTCAGAGTTCTGTTTGAGAGCAAAGGGAGAATATATACTGAAGAGGGTGAGAAGTTCAAGCAAAAAAAGAATTTGGGCAGCTTTAAAAAGGAAAGTGCCAGTAGGTGTTAGGGAATGTAAGGCATGCCAGAGATACTCAGAAAAGAAGGGAAGGAGGCCTGTTGCTATGGTGATGCCAAAGTCAGTTGATAGTAGCTCTGTACTGGCCTTGTGCTATTGTTACAAGGCATTATCTCTGGTTTGTATGGCCAGGTTTTGGTACTGAGGGGGCACAGGGGCAGCTTCTGTGAGAAGCTGCTGGAAGCTTTCCCCAAGTCCTATAGAGCCGCTGCCAGCTGGCTCCAGGGTGGGTGTGCTGCTGGCCCAGGCTGAGCCCCTGAGTGACTGTGGCAGTGCCTTTGGGATAACAGATTGAAGAAGGGAGGAGAAAACCTGCACAGCTGCAGCTGGAGAGAGGAGCGAGAACGAGTGAGAGGAACAGCAAACACCAAGGTTGGTGGAGAAGGGGTGGGGGAGGAGGTGCTCCAAATGCTGGAGCTGAGGTTCCCCTCCGGCCCCTGGTGTAGGCCACGGTGAGGCAGCTGTGCCCCTGCAGCACAGGGAGGTTCAGTGGGACCACAGAGATCCACCTGCAGCCCATGGGGGGCACCCACACCACCCACACGGGTGGATGTGCCTGAATGAGACTGGCACCCTGTGGGAAGCTCACTCTGGAGCAGGTTTGACAGGACTTAGGACACTGTGGGACACCCACAGCTGTTCCCTAAGGACTGCACCCCATGGAAAGGACCCACACTGGAGCGGTTCATGAAATATTGCAGCCTGTGGGAAGGATTCATGTTGGAGAAGGTCCATGGAGGACTGTGTCCTGTAGAAGCAGGGCAGGAGTATGAGGAGTCCTCCCTCTGAGGAGGAAGGAGTGACAGAGACATGTGATGAACAGACCATGATCCCCATTCCCCATCCCCATTTCCACTGAGGAGAGGAGATGGAGAAATTTGGAAGTGAAATTCAAGCCCATGAAGAAGGGGCCAAGGGGAATGGGTTTTAAGATTTGGTTTTATTTTTCTACTCTGCTTTGACTAGTAATAAATGAAACTGATCTCCCCATTTTGACTCTGCTTTGCCCGTGAGGGCAACTGGAGATTGTTCTCTCCCTGTCCTTACCTCAGCCCATGACCCTTTTGCTTTATTCTCTGTCCCATAACCAGGTGAGGAAGGGAGTGACAGAGTGCTTTTGGGGGGTACCTAGCATCCAAGCCCCCACAGACATAAAGTCAGTATATTGGCTGACTTCCAAGCCCTCACAGACATAAAGTCAGTTGTTGGCTCTAAAATGAAATACATATTGAGAAATTCATTACAGCTGTCTCACCAAAAGGATTTACTTGCATCTTCTTGTCAAGCAATACATGCAGATTTTATATACAAAGCTTAAAAAAATTCCAAAAATAATTAAAGAAAGGTGATAATAAGATTTGCTACCATAGTAATTAAATTTGTTTGAGTACAACATATGAATCTGTTCAGATACTTCATATGAATGATGGAAACTTTAAAAGCCCAAAACCATAGATGAAGTTGAGTAATGTTTCTGAGGCAAGGGGGAACCATAGAAAATTTAAATTAACTTTGAATATAGAGATCCAGATAAAAAGATGGCATAATTGTAATAGATTGCAATTACTTAGCTTTACACTGGGATACAGATACAGGTGTGTGTGTGTGTGTGTATGGATTTCTTAATTGTATTTCCATACTTCATTTGTTTTAAAATGTAGAATTACTGAGTTTAGTGGATTTTGTATTGTAAATTCAGACATGTGGCCTCAGGCAGCTGATGATGAAAGTTTCAGGAGCAAAGACTAGTTAAACTAGAAAAACAGTTAAAATGATAAATGTTTATTTTAAAAGACTAGGAGTAATATAACATGTAGTAGTGTAATTGTGTTATATAGTTGTGCAACTGTGTAATTAAAATCTATGTGAGTTATTTTCTACTTCTAATTTCTAGTTTTCAGCTGGAGAATTTGGTACCTAGCATTCTAGAGAGTTTGTCTTTTGGGAAATTACATCTTATTTTTGAGTTAAATCTTTGAATGCTTGAGATAATAGAAGAGGGAAGACACAACTCATGTTGACATCTGTGTGAGGTGTTGTCGATGTTTGGGAGTTTTTCCCATTTTTTTTTTCTTCTTCCCTTCTTTTCTTCATTGTTCTTGAAAAGGATCAAGGGGTTTGCTTGCTTCCTTTACCCTGTGCTTTCCCAACCAGGCACTTTCAGTGGACTGGGAAGTAGTGATAGTTGACTTCTTTGTGTTTAAGTTACTATTAAAATGAAGTGTGAGTTTTGAATATTCAGGAACTTTCATGTAGCTTTGAAACACATTTTATCAGCAAAATATAAATACAAAATTTTGATCAAGTTTGGGATGACTCACTATAAGACACATCTCAGTAATGTTCTTGTTCTGGAACTGCTAGGACCTGGAGCCTTGAAGGGACAGGAAAAACCTGGAAAAGTTTAAGCAGAAAAACAAGTATTTCAGTACTGTGAGAGACTCTATCAAGATGAGTTACAGTTCGTGGAATATTTGTGGTGTCTGCAAGAAGTAAGCACTATCAGGGTGTTGTCTCTCAGTACTGAGGAAGAATATATTTTTTAATTACTCTTTCTTCCTAAAATGCATGTTCTGGCTCTCTTGAAATATTTTTAACAAGGCTGTGTTTGTCAAATAGCGTGAGTTGATTCCTGAAGAAAGGTATCTATATTTAGCTGAATCTCTGTGTTAAAAATAGTGGATGAAGAAGGAACCCTAATCCAGGGTCTTATCTAAAAATAGTATGGTATGTGTAACTGGGAGTAGGAAAAATGCACATTTACCTACAGCAGGAGTCCAGAGAGGGGGTTGATGCAGTGAAGTATAAATATAATAATGACCTAAAGACTTAAGTAAGTCCTAAGGGCTAAAATTTTAATCCCTCAGAGGATTTAGATGAAGTTATGTCCTGTAATACATTTACCACTTCTCTAAAAATTTGAATCCATCGTTACAGATGAGAATTCAGAGTCAGGTGTCCTGGCTATGTGCCATTATTTTTACATGAAGTTTTATTCTGTCAGATAAAGTACATGAATATTGTTGCTATTTATGTGCTCCTTGCTCTGAGAGATATCTATATTATTATACTAGAGGTCTTGTGAAAGTTTGGTGCATACCATAGAGGTGAAACTAACTAACAAAGTGTAAAATAACTTGATAACCATAAAAACTAAACCACCAGTGTGTTTTCTGCAGCAATTTCATTTGAATACCTACGAAGTAGATTTGTGGCTTTGCTTTGTTGTGTGTTTTAAGGCTGGTACTGTAAGGAAAAGGTGAACTGCTTCTCTTTAGTGTATTTGGGAAAAACGTGCTGCAAACAGTGGAAAGAAATGATTGGGTCCAGTGTCTTTCTTAGCACACTGCGTTGTATATCTTGTGTTAAACAGTCTTGTAATATGTACCCAGATCTTCTTTAGGAGTATAGTAGCTTGATGCTGTTGTTAGCTTTTCTTTTACTATCTGCATCTAGTAAGTTGTTATAGTCATTTTAAACAGTCTTCATTACTACTTTGCTTCTTCTTTCTTAAACAAAACTGTGCAAAAGTTCTATACCATATATCAGATGCATAAGCATTAGTGGAGAAAACCTACTTGACTGTTCAAGAAAATGAAACAGTGCAAAAAAATGAAGAATAAATTCTATTTCAATTTAAACTAGACAGGAGTCAAGCTTAATTAAAGAAAATATTTTGAGGTATCTGTACAAATAAAGATGATCAACAAAATCAAGATATTTTTTAAGGAAAGGAAATATGTTATATGTAACACTATTTGATATTTGGAGTGTCCATAATTGGAATTTTAAAATTGAAATGCATTCTTCTCCATGCACACACTCTTGAGTAAATAATCCAGAGATATTTTTGAGGAACAGCTAAATGTTAGTGATGTTTCAAAACTATGGATAATTTCTTCATCAAAAAGAATGGGAAACGTCCCATTTACTCAAGTTACAACTTTTTTTTTTTTTTTAACCTTAATGCATTTTTTGTTTTTTTGGTTTTTTTTGGTTTTTTTTTTTTTGTTTTTGTTTTTTTTTGTTTTTGTTTTGCAGGACACAAAATTATGGATTATAATGGAATATCTGGGTGGAGGCTCTGCCCTTGATCTAGTAAGTAAATGATCCATTTTTTTTTACTCATGTAACTATATTCCTATCATTCCGGAAGCTATAATAGATCACTTGGCTGTGGCAATGTTCACTTTCAGGAAAGGATAAAAGTATTTGTCAATGCCAGAAAAATGTTATTTTCCATGAGGCATGACTGATTATTTGTGTAAGTAGAAGGGAACTAAGCAACATAATATTGGAAGCAGGATATAAACATCTTAGAATGCTAATCTTCAGTCAGCCAGAGAGCACTAGTGCCTGAAAATAGTTTTTTGTATCTCTTAATTCTGCCACCACAACCCTTATACAAATTTATACATTTTAATGTATCTTCCTTACCATCCCCTCCCTCAGACAAATAAACAAAAGGTTCCTTGTTTGAAGTCTTTCTGAAGCCTAAACAGACAGAAATACAATTTCGGCTGGTATTAAAAATAATATTTCAGAGAAACAGAAGAAGCTCTGGACTCCATGGAGGGTACAGAGGCCTTGCAGGGAGCCCTGGATAGACCAAAGGGCTGTGCAATCATCAAGGGTATGAAATTTAACAGGAGCAAGGACCTCATTCTGCACCTGGGATGGAGTAGCCAGGTTTGAATTGGAATTCAAAGGGGTCAGTGCAGATCATGTTTTCTGTAACTGAATGCTGATATTCAGCTATTAAAAAGCACCCAGGCCCCTTCCCAAATGACACACCTCCTTATGTTCACTGTGGATTTGAAAAACACTATTATAGGAATAATAATGCATGTTTTAAGTATGTGAAAATTGTTATCCAAACTGTGGCAGAGTGTCTTTGTAGCAGAGTTTGCAGTTGTCAGATGGGATAACTGATAAATGCTTGAGGAAAGAGCAAAAGGAGCAAGGTCACTGTAAGGGGATTCTGCTGGTGACAACCAGAGCACAGGAGTGGGTGTTAAATGTGGGCTTCCTGCAGTTGTGTATTTTTGAATGCATTTATACCTTTAGCTTCCACATCTGTTAGGAGTTCTGTGGTTGTTAAGTTCCCCATAAAGATACGATAAAAAATCTGGATTTATTATTGTGATCACTTTTTTCTTCCGGACAGAAGAGCAATTAGAAATTGTGTTTGATTTCATAAATTAGCTATTGCTTTCTTTGTGTAGGTATAAGATAGCAGAATGAAAACATGTTTCCATATTTTCTTCTTTTTTAAAAATCTCACAGATTTCACTTGTGTGATCACTGTGTGTTTATTATCTAAGTTTGTTACCTAGAAATAGTAGAAAGTACTTGTTCACATCTTAAAATATTATTGAAGAAATTTCACTCCAGAAATTAAATCATCCTCTAAGCACACCTTTTGTGTGCTTCATTAATTTTCAGTTTATGTTCTGGTGTATGTTCTCCTAGTTCTAACATGCACATTATGGTTCTCAACTAGAACCTGGCATGCTTTGCCACGTTTTCATACTCAAGGCAAGGATTACCGAGATCCTTGAATTCCATGTTCAGAGTGCACACATGTCATTCTAGCTTGGTGTTTTCTGTACTTGAATATGCAGTGGATGATTTCGAAATCCTGCCTCACAAGGAAAAGTACATATAGTGCAACTGCATGTACATTTTTGGTCAAACTTTGAGTATAGTTCAAGTTTGTGACCAAGGTACAAGTGCCAGTCTTCTCAGATTTACTGTTTTCAGTAATTCCTCCTCACTAAGGTGAGCTGAAGCTGACATAAGAGGTTTTCCCCCATTAGATGTGCTGTGTCATGTTACCAAGTCTCAAACTGGTGCTCACAGCCTGGCTGGAGCAAAGCTTTGAGAATATCTTAGTGGGTTTCAGTGGTAATATTGTGTGTATTATCAGAGCTAAGGAAAAGCAAATAAGATTATAACTAAAGCTGCAAAGATAAAGCAAATGCATTGTTACATGAAATATTACCTCTGTTGCTATGCATGAGGATTTCTGAGGGATGTACTATTTTTAATTTTTATCTGAAAATCCTTATCTGAAATGCTTTCCTTCTCCCAGAATGAAGCTTTAGAGGTACAACATTTTGATTGTGATTCAGTGAGTGCTGTTGTGCAGTAAACTAGAATAGTGGAATATTTCCAATATTAACTGTTGGACACAAAGTTTCAGTGTCTCCCTGGAGATGCCCTTATTGTTTAAGGACAGGGTTTAAGATGCCCTTATTGTCTCTCTTTCCTCTGTTATTCTCACTTTTAGAATTCATATCACATGTAAAGTACTTTGGGATCATATAATGTTACTGATTCCTCTCATAAGAAAAATTACTTGGAATCTTTTAACAATTAGCAGATTTATATTTCCAGTATTACTTGAAAAAAGTTAATGTTTTAAAGGTAGTATTCTTTCAGCCTGTCAGTTTAAATTGAGTTTTAGAGAGTTTCTCAAAGTCCAGTGCAGTGTGTAGTCACAGACTGATGGATGTAGTACCTTGAATGTCTTAGCTTCTTGCTCAGGCTTTGAGTCCACATAGGGTCTGTGGAGTTGCACGTCTAAGTTCAGTGTAATGTTAACAATCAGATGCTTTTCAAAGGCATAGTATATCTGACCACAAAGCAAAAACTCGAGGCTCTGTCTTTATGGCACCTTTAACAAATTTTACATAATATTTAAAATAAATTATTTCTTTGCCTATTGTTCATTAAGCCATTTAGTTTAGAATTATGTGTTTTAAAAAAAGAGTATTTTGTTTTGTCTCCCATTATGAAGTTAGAAAATTGGAAGTTTTGAGGGCTGGCAGAAGGAGTAGTTTCTTTTTATAGTCACAGTGTTATTTTTGTTCTCTGTTTGTGCTTTTTTTATACATATTTAAACATTTCTTGCATCTCCTAGTTAGAGCCTGGCTCACTTGATGAAACTCAGATTGCTACAATATTGAGGGAGATACTCAAAGGACTCGATTACTTGCATTCGGAAAAGAAAATCCACAGAGATATTAAAGGTAAATTGTTTTATTTGTGATGAAAGAATATCAGAAGAACTCATGCAAACCTGTATGAGCACCCTCACATTGTCAAATGGTATCAAATATCTTCATTTCAGGTATTTCTTCTTCTTTATTCCAGCTGCTAATGTATTGCTGTCAGAACAAGGGGAAGTAAAACTGGCAGATTTTGGAGTAGCTGGACAGCTAACAGATACACAGATAAAGAGAAATACCTTCGTGGGAACACCATTTTGGATGGCGCCTGAAGTAATAAAGCAATCAGCATATGATTCAAAGGTGAGGTACTTCAATGCATTACTAAAGTCCCTTCCTTTTTCTAAATCAAATTGCATCGGTTGGTCTTCAGAATGCAGCTAATAACTTTGGCTGTGTCTGTATGAGGCTGTGTTCAGATGACACCTAGCAGCTAAAAGCTGTTGGTGAGGAAAGGTTTCCTAATTTGTATCTAAAGTTTACGTTTTCTAGTTTATTAAGACAATCCAGATGGCAAGAAATGATACAATATTCATGAGTGCATCTCATCACCTTTTTTTCCCACTCTATTGATGAGTATTTTTGGCTGTTTTAAAAGTAGAAGAGTGCAGATATTTAGAAAAAGTAGAAGAGTGCAAATATATTCAAAATGTTAATATTCTTCCTCTTGCATTTAGAAAAAAAGTAGCCAGCAACACAGTTGAAGAATATGGATTTGGTGGATGTGCAAGTGTTGTTTGAAAGGGCTGTTACTCATCTCTGGCAAAATGTGCCGCTCTGACCGTGTGCTTTCATATTTGCCATTTGGGAGGTGCTGATATTAAATACCAAATTTATCTATATACAGGATTTTGATCTAGGAGAGTGGCACATCAGCATACTGAAATCTCAAGACAAGCACAAAATACCAATTGTAATACATAGCTGGGTCACAATAGCAATGTGATTCCATTACTGTTCTCTGTATTCTCACCAGTATGGCACTGTGTGTCCCTACTTGCCAGGAAGGAATATGCCCACTAGAGCCACTTCAAGCCTATTGCTTTTTTCAAAGTTCTTTGTGTTAGTTACTTGTTTTTTATGCTTCTGTTGGTTTGAGGTACATCTACAGCTCTTTGCTGCCCCTGCCTTCTCCCTGCCCCACATGGCCTGGCTAGCTCAGCAGGACACTCATGCATCAGGATAGGCTCTTTCCCAGCCCGCTGCTGCAGCTGTAGGTCTGAAACAAAGGTCACCCTCAAGCCCAATTTGTGTTAAGATCAACTTTCTTTATTACAATAACCAGTATTTCCTTATGTTCTTCCCTGAGCTCATCTTCCTCATCTTCCTTGCCCATGTCCTCTGATTTCCCTTTAGGGATTTGTTGATTGGCTGTATCTCCATGCAATGGGACAGGTTGGGATGTTTCTTTCCATTTGCCAAGGCTGATTCTGGTCTAGGCTGTACTATTGCTTAATTCCCTATTTGATATCTTTCTGTAAAGAGGCTATAACAAGCAAAACACTGTGGAACCTACAGAAGCTTAAATAACTCCCAAATCCCAATTTAAAGTTGAGTAAACATTTTTTGAATGGTGGTAGTTGTTTTTTCCCTTTGTGTGTTTTTGTGGGGGATTTTTAGTTAGTTTATTTGTTTTGTTTTTGGTTGGTTGGGGTTGGGCTTTCTGTTTTTTTGGGGTTTGGCTCCTGGGAGTGACCATCACTTGGACAAAGTATGATTCAGCTCTTACATTTTCCATTCTGGCTGTTTCAGTCTGCAATGGCATATGGACATAAGAGTCTTGGATACTCGATGAGAATTCCCAATAAAAGCTTGAAAGGGCTCTAGGTTTTGCCAGTGCTTCTGCTTCCTGTTTTGATTCCTGTCTTATCTGAAAACATGTTTTCTTAACATGCTTCATTTTCATATATCTACTTCTCTGTTCTTTCTACTGTAAAACTTGTACTGTAAAAAGTAGATATTTAATTTGAAAGTGTCTTTCTTTTGCACATAGCCTATTTCTTTGACTTACAAGAACTTCAAAGCCAGACTGAATTTTACTCATTAGATTAGAAGAGGAAAGGCTTATGGCAGTATTGCAGCAAATAGTAGTTACCAGTGAGTTGGTGACTGTCATCTGAACATGGAAGAATTTCTGTTCAAGATTTGAAACTTTAAAAATTGCAACATGTGAATGGACGGTCACCACATCTCGAGGCCATGCTTATCCCTCTCCATTTGGAGAACTATTTGTGCTTCTTCTGGGGTTTCACTGTCACAGTCAAGTCCATCCTAGAAATGCCTAATTGGGTACATGTGCAATTGGTACTTCCTTTCCTATCTGTGAAAGGGGAGGATATGGTTCCAGAGGAATATGGGGTTAGTTATTTTTGATGATGGGTTTCCAAAACCCATCTGGGACTTCAGAGAGTCTAGTGTGCATGACTATACCAGCCATGGTCTGTTGCACATTTTTTTTCATTTTTGTAGAGGAAGGTCACTAGCAGTAGTTTTATAAGTACATGAGGAGAAAAGGAAGTATTTATATACATATATGTGTGTGCAGGTGGAAGGCTGTACACTCAAACACATGTAAATTTGGTGTTTATACTTCATATACACATTCTCCACCTGTGACTGAAAGTCTGGAAGAGGAAAAGTATCCATTTATGTGGCTTTAACACTCACTCTTGAGAAACTGAAATTCTGAATAAATTGGAAATAATAATGCTCAGTTGTTAACATGAAGACTCATCTTCACAGGTGACATTTTTCTTTTGTAACCAAGAAAAGCTTTCCTGCTAGAGGGAAGTTACTCATAATTAGGCTTGAGGAGAGCTTAGCTGATAATGCTCTTATTAAGATAAATGAAACTCAGGGCTCATGTGCTTATGTAATTCTTTGTGCTCAGGAACTGTTCTGTAACATGGGCTAACAAAATGGCATTTCATAAATTCAATGGTATGCTAATTGACTCTGTTTTTTGTTTTTTTTTTTCATTCTTACTTGCAAAATTGAGTAACTAAGCTCTTAACAGTAGGATACTGTCTGAACAAGGAAGGAGGAGCTTGTTTTGGGCCAGGCACTGTGGCTGTGATAGTGGAATGGATGTGTATAAGTCTGTCAAGGATAACCATGAGAATCCACAGGGGTGACACAGGTGGGGTTCAGGGGTACTTTGTAAAGACAGCAGTGATGAATGAAATCTCTGCTCTGTCCAGTACCTGGAAATAGTTTTGTTTACAGCATATCAAAATTCCAACTGCTCTGTTTGGGAGTAAAACCAGACAGCTTATGTCAGATCTTTCCTGTTTTCCTGAGAATAAGTCTTTGTTCTGCTTTCACTTAAAAAGAAACAGGAAAAAACCAAACATAAATATTTTAATTGGTATCTTGTACTTGGAACAGACATTTCTGTGAAAATTTTTTTATTTTACCTTTCTGACAGGTTTATGATCCATTCTCTTGACTTTTGGTCTGTGATTTCAGCAAAACCTAAGAGAATTACAGTGCATTGCTTCACATTACTTCAGGCAGATTTGCAATAAGATTTGTGTCAAGGGAGACAGCATTCCCTAGAAAGAGTAGCACATTTTGATGGTGAAAACTTTTAGAGGCTACTTGGACCAAAAAGCTGAATATTACTGTACAAGACTGCATTTCTCTAGTCTGTGAATAAGAATGATAAATAAAACTAGTGTTAAACTACAGGGAAGTTATATTCTAATGTATTAAACTTCTGATTGTACTAGCTGGGTTGTACTAGCTAATTGATGTTGAGGAAAAATCTTGTGCAAGTTAAAACACTTTATGTAAATATTTTGGATTTACCCCGTATTTACAGAGTGTACTTGAATATGGTAGATAAAATGCTAGTTTAAAATAATTCTGCCATTGCTTTTTGGTGTAGTAGTATTGATTTCCAAAAAATTTACACTCTGCTTAGTATAACTTTTATACAGAAGAGTGGAGACAACCAAGAAGCTCTGTTTACTTGGGCTATGAGGCTAATTACATAAAACAATGGTAACAAAACCAATTTGCACACGAAGTTATTTACAGTAAAGCTTGAAAATCTACCTTTACAAGTGTGATGTTGTGACTGGGGTAAAATTAATTTTCTTCACAGTATCTTGTTTGTGGCTGTGTTTTGGGTGTGTGCTGCAAGTGTTGACAGCTCAGGGATGTTTTCCTGATTGCTGAGCAGCCCTTGCACAGAGTCAAGGCCTCTCCTGCTTTTCACCCACCACTGGGCAGGCTGGGGGTGCACAGGGAACTGGGAAGGGACTCAGCCAGGACAGTTGATCCCAGCTGACCAGAGGGATATTCCACACCATATGGCCTCATGCTCAGCAATAAAACCAGGGGGAAGTCCCTGCTGCTCAGGGACTGGCTGAGCATCTTTCTGTTGGTGGAGAACAGCTCTTTCCACTCACATCACTTGCCTTTCTTGGGTGTTAGTTCTCTCTCTTTATTTTCTTTTCCATTATAGTCATTATTATTGTTATTTTATTTCAATTATTAAACTGTTCATAACCCACAAGTTTTCTCCCGTTACCCTTCAAATTCTCTTCCTCCCCCATTCCACCAGGGGACGGTGTGAGCAAGCAGATGTGTGTTGCTGGTTAAACCAGAGCAGCAAGCCAACACTTTCTTTTCTTTCTCCAACCTCATCTTAAAAGCATTCTTTCTTACAGGCAGATATCTGGTCATTAGGAATAACAGCCATAGAACTTGCAAAAGGAGAGCCACCTCATTCAGAATTGCATCCAATGAAAGTTTTGTTCCTCATTCCTAAGAACAATCCACCAACGCTGGAAGGAAACTTCAGTAAATCCCTCAAAGAATTTGTCGAGGCCTGCTTAAACAAGGACCCAAGCTTTGTGAGTTTCATGTTTGTCAGTGTGTAGTAGAGAACTTGACTGCTTTACACGGATTGCATGAGTAAGTGTCATTCAGCTTCTCTAATATGGTGTGACATAAGTGACAGGTATATTTTTAGATACTGTATATATTTAAAATCTCATTTGTATCAAGACTAAACTCTGGATTTCTTTGTTTTTGTAGTGAGTCACTCAACTCTTAAACACAATAAAAAACCCCAACTCTCTCTTTTTTTCTTTTAAGAGACCTACTGCAAAAGAGCTTCTAAAACACAAGTTCATTTTACGAAACTCCAAGAAAACATCTTACTTGGCTGACCTCATTGACAGGCATAAGAGATGGAAGTCTGAGCAAAGCCATGACGACTCCAGTTCTGATGACTCGGATACGTAAGTTTGAGGAGTCTATAAAATATCCTCCTTTAGGAGCCAAGGAGTTATTTTTAGCACATGTATTGCTGTATTCAGTTATTTGCAGCTTTTCAGCTTAGTGGCCTTGCTGAATGAATGCAATCTCAATTTTAGTATTGGCAGGGATTTTGTGCAAGTAACAGTCACTGAGGAAAATCTCTCCTGGCCCATATTCTATGCTACCTTCTTTTTATGTAGGGTCCAGGGTTCTTCCTAGACAGGAGCCCAGGTCTCAAGCTGCACAGCCAAGTAACACTGTGCAAATGAGATTCAGGTGAAGAGGTTGCCACAACTTCTTCACAAATGGATTAAATACCTCATAGTAAAGGAAACACAACTATTCTCTGCAATTCCAGGCTGCATGCTAATGGCAAGCATCAGGTTATTTCTTGGGTGACATTACAGCTATTTCTTTACAGTATTAATGGCTTCATGCCTTCCAGTGACCACAGTTCCAGTCTTTTAGCTAATTTTCTAGGCAAGAATTTAGATTTCTAATTTCCATCCCCTTTCTATAATGAGTTGAGATACTCTGCTAAAGCCAGTTTTCAGATTGCAATAAAACACTTCATGTAACTTGTTAATATGACTTGGGAAAATGTTTTCAATCTGTAATGCTTCACTTCCTTAAATCTGGTGAAATATCTTGGTTTAAATTTTTAATTTACCCCCAAAAAAAAGTTACCTTAATTTTCATACTTGTCTTTATATGTAGTGACCTGCACAATAGAATCCTGATCTTGGTCTTTACTGAGTTTTTGTATTTAGTGTGTGTACATTTAATGAACATCAGCAGTAAGGTGTAGGTAATAAAAATTGATTTTTTTTTTTTTCCTTTCCCTTGAAGTGAAGCAGATGGTCAGGCTTCAGGTGGGAGTGACACAGAAGAGTGGATCTTTACAATAAGAGAAAAAGACCCCAAGAATCTAGAGAATGGAGCAGCCCAGCCTTTGGAGTTGCAAAGAAATAAGGTGCTCAACATATTGACTTCATAATACAAGGAGATAATTCTGCTTTAATAATTTAGTGGGGTGATTTTATTTTATGCCTTTAAAAGCATTTATATTGTGAAACTTCCAGTACTTTTGCTGAAAATGTGTTTTCTACAGTTGCCTTTCACAAAACTTTCTGAGTAAGTCTTGAAGTTTGAGCATTCTTTTAATGTGTCCTTTTTTGTAGTTGACAAAATACGTACCAAAATATTTCTCTAGATTGAAATAAAACCACTGGAGGAAGACGAGGCAGTATTGTATTTTTAAAATCTCATTCGGTATAGTAATATACTAAAACCAGTACAGTGCAAATCTAGGTCGGAGTTTTAGAGAAGGCATTTTGGTCTTTTAAGGAAAAAGAGTACAATGTAGCAAAGAACAAAATGTGCCTGTGTCCAGAAAAAAAAAAAAATCCAAACCCAAACAACCCAGAATATAGGATGTTTAGGAATTGCTCCATTGTATTTTCTGCAAGCTGTGTGGCCACAGCAGGTTGTTGCTTTGCTGGCTCTGGAGAATTAGAATTTCTCCATTAGAGAATTAGAATAGAAATTCTGGAGAAATAGAAGAAAAATATTGTATCATCCAGGATGAACCTATTAAATATCAGCATATTTATGACTTAGTTAGTGCTCAGTAGAATTGTGGGAGTGTGGTAGTTTTGGTTTGTGGTTTGGTTTTTTTTTTCCCTTCTAATTTTGAGCTTGCATGTATTTGAGGTGCTGCAGTCTCAAATTTTAATTCAGCCTTTATTTTCCACAGTGCTTTGGAATAGTGTGTTGTAGAACATTTTCCATATATGGAAACAGAGCTTTCATAAAGTGTGGCATGTTGGAACTACATTTTGTCTTTAATTAGCATACAATGAAGATGCTTTTTTCAAAAATAAAATTGGTCAGATTTTTTTTTTCTTTAAAGGAAAAGGATATCCCAAAGAGGCCTCTATCCCAATGTCTGTCTACAATTATATCCCCTTTATTTGCAGAGGTAAGTTATAGCTTTAAAACTTAACAATTCCAAGGTTTATCTGAAAAAGAAATGGAAAGTATTATATGATAGAATGATACCTGAGATTGCTACTACCCATTTTGAACTTGCTGTGTTAAGTTTTAGCTTGGTGTGTCTGCTTCTGAGATCTGTATTTTGCTTCTAACGGTACTTGATATGCATGGTAGTAACATCAGCCATGCTGGCCTGAAGCAATGAACATGACAAGAAAAAGGTGTGTAAATGTTTGGGTTGCAGCATTCTATTTTTGACACTGCTTTATGTATTTATCTTATTACAAATTTCAAGCTCAAGATCTGTTCCAAGATACCGTTGTGGACCAGATCATCAAGAATTTCACTTTTGAATTTCAGTGTTCAAAACTGGTTTTTGTTCCCATTCTGAGTTTTATATTTTTTATACTCTCCCCCCAAATACTTAAAAACAACTTTGAAAAAGAATATATGAAGTATAAGAGAAGAATTTATGAAGATACCATTATTTCAAAAGTTGATAAAATGACTGCAGATGTATGTGTATAAACCATAGGTGTGCAAGTATGGATACTAAAGTATAGGAAGCACATCTTGAAACCAACAGCTATGGGTAAATAGTGTTTTTTTCCCTTGGGATACTTTGTTGTCATTTTTGGCTGTGAGCATGTTGAAAGGATGTGTGAAGATGGAAGACGTGTGAGTATGAATGACATCCTGGATGAGTACTGTAAAGACAAACTTCTGCTTGAAAAAGTCTTCAGTATGTGAGGGTGTATGATTAAAGTCAAATGCTGACATTGTGAACACTGATGGTCACTTCTTAACAAGCTTCTGCATTATATTGTGTATAGAAATATTTATTAGTATCTCATTAATATATTTCTTCCTGCTTTCCTTTCAGTTGAAAGAGAAGAGTGAGGTGTGTGGTGGTAACACAGATTCCATAGAAGAGCTGAGGAAGGCAGTTTATTTAGCTGAAGAGGCTTGTCCAGGCATTGCAGATACCATGGTGTCACACCTTGTGCAGAGGATTCAGAGGTAATTAAACTGTTGCAGTATGGCTTACAGAAAACTGCAAATCTGATTCTATAAATATTTGGCTTACGTTGAATTGAAGAATTAATTTTTGTTTCTAATGGAGAAGAAAACTGCTTGTGCCTGCAGTTTGTGCTGTTGTGTTTGCTTACTGGAAAAACACCTGATCCTGTCAGCAGTTCTGATTTCTTGGGTGATAGCACATATGCATGTTCATCCTGTTGGTGTGCATATTGTGTGTCAAATGAGACTGGACAGGCTTTTCCCTTTGCAGTTCATGTAAGGGATACACACTTCCTTGGTTTCTGGGTGTATGTTGCAGAGAACACTCTGTGTCACTCTTAGGTTCTTTTACCCACATGGAGAAATTGACTGTTCAGTTGGTCTGTGTTTCCCTCACTCACATGGTCAGTGGTTCCTTGTTCATTCAAGACAGTCTGTAATGGCCTATGGGTGACACCTGCAAAACCAGTATTTGGTCTTACTTCAAAAGGCCAAATTTAATGAGATTTTCTAACTACCTTCCTTAGGAATTTGTTAGGAACAAATAATAAATTTTCTGTTCCTTTAAATGCTGCACAAGAAAAGGTAAGAGGTATAAATTTCAGAATTGCTGCTGGAAGAGGCTATAAATGTAACATTGAATCTAGGAGCCCACAGCTGTTGTGAAATTCACAGCAGCTAGATTGGATTGCTTGGTACTAGAAAAAACTCATGTCAATGATTAATCATGGCCCACTACATGGAAAAAGATCACCCTGAGCAGGTGTCTTCCTCACACTGTCTCTAACCACAGCTTGGTAAAGTTTAGGAATTCACAGCTTTGAGGTTGAAGCACAGGATTTCCAGGCTGACACTTTCTCCTTCAGTAAAAACCAATGCCAAGAAACTTGCAAGCAATCATGTTTGTTGCTTTATGGGCTGTTAAGAATGAAGCCCAGTCAGCATCTTTAGTGCTGAAAGGTTACTTCCAATGCCAGATGTCCTGTCCTGTCTCATTTGGTCCTGGCAGACTTGAAAGAGTTGCTGGAGCTTCCATCTCAGTTGTTTCCATTAGGGGTTCCAAAATTGAATCCAGTCTTTCATCAGCTAATATTTCAGTGTCGTATTTTTATCAGTCTGGTACAGGATCTTCCTGGAACCGGAAACCTCAAAGACTTGATGCTGCAATTGAGGCTGAAAATGGCCATGTGGAGACAGTGCCAAGACATAGGCATTTTTGGGGATGCTGGAAGTCATCTTACTTGTTCTGTCAAGTACAACAACAACATTCATAATTTTTGTCCCGTGAGAAAGATTTCAGAATCCTTTATATACCTGTTTAGCATTGCTTTCCTTCTGTTCTGCTTCCTTGGACTGTTACTGTTTTTCTTGGTCATAATGTCTTACAGCAGTGAAGGCAAGCACTCTATTCTCTTTCTAGGAGAGAAAGAATTATTCATAGAGAATGTTTGTCAGTGGATCACATCTGGGTGAACTTTCTCTATTTTTCAGGGATTGTATTCCAGCTAGTATGGGATAATGACTCCAGAAAGGGAGTGAAAGAATGAATAGCAAGAAGTCCCACTAAAAATGAGCTTGAATTATTCCATAGCTTAGTAGGTTTCCCTTGGGGATAAGCCTGGTTTTTGGGGCTAGTCAAATTCTGAAAAAATGATTCCTTCTTGTTTGAGTGCTGCAAGAAGTATGCTCTATTACATCATTAGGTCATTCAGTATAATACCCTCTCAATTTGGTAGCTAATTACTGAAGATAGGTTTTCAACAACAAGTTTCTGATTACATTTTCACTCCCCCTTAAGATTGGTTAGAACTGGATTTTGTAAGCTTGTCTGAATGAAATAACTGGGACCCTCAGAATAGCTGCCCAGTAATGTGTGTGAATCCAGTTACCTTCCCCCTCCAGTTTTGATTTTGGATGTTTGGTGAAGTTTACTGGAAACTTAAATTGTTAACTGTTATTAAAAGGTGTACTTAAATTTCTTTGGATGATTTAAGAATCTGCTTAGATCAAGAGATAGAGTTGTCCCGGCCCAGTAATATTTTGAAAAGATTTGATGTAAGCTTGCAGAGTAGGGAAGTTGGAGTCACTGAATGTTCTTCCATCATTAAGTGCTGCTCAGTAACACATTTGAGCACAGGTTGTTGCTGTTTGTTAGGAAAGCAGTGATACTCTAACAGGGTTGTTCAGTTCCAAGGCTCTTCCTTTAAAGTGTGGTGGCAGTAGTGAGGGCCATTGTGTAAGGAAAAAGGCCAGAACTTCAACAGCATAAAATGGAATCACTTCATTGCTGCTTCTTGTGAAACACCCTTCTAAAAGTTGCAACAGTAACTATTTCTTTTCCTCTTCAGATATTCCCTAGCTGGAGGAAGTTCTTCGTCCTACTGACACGCTCTTCCTTCCTGGCTTTCCCAAGACAGCAGAGATGCCATGGTGTCTGCACTGAAGGCGTGCACCCTAATGCTGTTCTGCCTCTCAGTCTCTGGAAAGTCCTTGGGAGGAAGGACATTCTAAGAGTGAAAATGAAGTCTCTTGAATGGAGGCAATCTTTTTCAGCTCCTTAAAGCTATAATTTTTTTAAATGATAATTCACATATTCCAGGGAGGTGTCCTTTTGTAAAATCTGAAATGTATATTTATGTTTGTGATAGAGAAATTGAAGATATTGAGAAACCTCAGGTATCTTGCTTTAAGAATTCCACTGAGAGATGGAGCATGGTTGTTGGAATTGTGTACAGATATGTATATAATGTCTTTTTTAAAAGAAAGCCTTTCAGTGTGCATAAGGAATCACTGTGTACAAAATGGTAAAGTGCTTTTGTAGATAATGTTAGTGAGGTAAACATTTGACAGGCCATAACTGAGTATTGCCTTGCCTTTATTACATGTAAAGTTTGAATTATGTGATAAGTGAATCTCAGTTAGATTTTTGTATGTGAAGTATTTGCCATTGAAAGAGTTAATCCTGTATTATAGAACCTTCTATTTGTACCTCAGCACAGACACAATTTTATTCTGTTTCTCTAACATTTCTTTCTTTTTGCTTATATTCTGAGCATCACTTTCTGTTTATGGTACTACTTCTAGTTGTTTTAAATTTCATACACCTGGTCTCTCAAAGCTTTAAATTTAAATTATTGTTTTTCCTAGAGAATGAGTTCTTTCATATCTTCAGTTTCAAACTGTGCCAATGCGAATTCTGAAGTAGTTCAGTTTTAGTAACAGATATTTGTGAAGCTTGTGAAATTCAGACACAGGGGTTTTTTTTCACCTGAACATGTTTAAGTGAAACATGTTTATTCCCTTCATTTATACTGAAATATCTCCTTAAGGTGTACATTCTGAGACAGTGGCAAGTATTTCTTTATCATGCCTATTTTTATCGTTAAAACTAATGTCTTTTGGCATAAAACAAAAATCATCCATAGATTCACTATTTGGTCTCGCTGCCTAGATCTGTGCATCTCTTTACCAGAATGGATAGATGTTGGACAGAGAGACTGAGAAACAGCCCAAGTGCTGTGTGCTGGGTCCTGCTGCTTGCTTCTCCAGGGAAGAGTCACTTCTTGAAATTCGGAATTTTAAGATTTCCACTATTCCTGTGAGGGCTTCTAGATAGCAGATTTCAGGTGTGATAGATGTTGGAAGCAGTAATACTAGTCCATTAGTTGTATGCACAGTTGATTAGGTAGCTGCTATTTTTTTTTTCCCCCACAGTATTACTCTGATGTTCACCTTGGTTGGTTTCACCAAGACTATATTCAGGTTGTTCTTATTCCAGTAGCTAAGAGAGCATTTTTGCCTTCTTTTAATGAGGAAATTGATGACTTTATGCTTTGCATGACTGTGAAGTAACTTAATATATTTACTTTTTTAAAAAAATATGGATGGAAGCTTTGGAACAGAAAGGCTTAACATTTAAAATACAGGCATATCTGCCTAGCTTGGTACAAGAAACCCAGGTACTCTAACCATTGTGGAAGCTGGTGAGGTCTCCTTCCAGGACTTCTATCACCATGGTAGCCCTTAGTCTATGCATATTAATAGCCTTAATTTATTAATTTAAGAATTTAACAGTAAGAGGACACTGTCTTGCTAACAGAGCTGGTAAACTTCTGCCCAGGTTGGAACAACAGTTGGAAGAAATGTGGGTGTGTGTTCATCTTGAGGCCAAGCTTTCAGGCATTACTCATTTGCCAACCTAATGAGGTAATGGGTTTCCTTTATGGCTAAGGAAATTTAAAATAAATTGAACAATGCTAAAGTCTGAGCAATGTTTTACAACTCCACTTAGATTAATAGTTTTAATTATGTTGTTTAGTGTGCTCTTAAGTGTTATGGATAGGCTCACTTTTGAGGAAACAAATTTAGCACTGCTTTTGTGAAATGGGCATCAGAATGCAATGGAAATTTACCTGTTGATGTCTCAATATGAGAACATTCAGCCTTCAATAGATCCCTGTGCTGTGACTGCACAAGGAAATCAACGGGTGTGTTTGCACTGGAAATGTAAATTGATCAGTGTAAGCTGTTCCCTAGTCATCTGTTAATGTAAGGACTGGAAATTAAAGTGAGCTTAATTGGAGATGCACAGAACTCTGAGACTTATTGGGGAAGTTTAAACTTATGCTGCTGGCTTGAATGTCAAGAATTTATCAATCAGCAAGTTGAATTAAATTCTTAGCTACACTCTTTGAACACTCATTTGAAAAGTTATATATATGTGTTTTGAGTTGAATTTTAATTGTGTTCCAGGACTGTATGTTGAGGAAGTACTTCTCTGAGTAGAAGAATTTGCTTGATGTGTCAGAGCTTAAGATGAATAAGACTTGTGGTAAGGGCAGGTGGCCAAAAGGCTTGGGCATTTAGAAGAAGACAAGACCTCATTTATGGTAGAGATGTGTATTTTTATATGTAATATACAGATTATTTAAATATAGACTATCTTAAACTGAGATTCACTGAAAAAAAGCGTGCTGTATCTTGAATGTAGAAGTACAATCATTTGCTATTAAAAAGTATGGATGCTTTAAAAATCAGGTCTATATTGGTAACAGAAGAGGAGCTTCATTTGAAAGAAGCACCACCTCAGTTTCTCAGAGGAAAAGAACTGTATTGATATTTTTGAGAGGTTTTTTTCATGCTTAAAACATGTCTGTGTTACAATGTTGCACTGATGATTTTTCTGTGCAGGTAGTACTTCTCTCAGTCTTGACTATACTAAATGACAAGCTATCCCTATTTATGCAAACCTTTAAATTAGTAGAACTGCTTATTTGTCAGGGATTTCATGATTAGGCAGTAAATAAACTCACTGTTTAAAAACAATAAAATCAGTTATTTGAACTGAAGGCTTGCATTTTTATAACTCTCAGATCTATTTTTTTACCTTAATTTTCTCTGCAGTTGCACTTTGTAGTTGCTGGCCAGTTTACTGAAGGATGATGTGCTAGGGCACAGAACACTTCTGGTGTAGTAACAAAGCAGTGACTTCACTCTGCAGTGTCACAGTTCCTTTGCAGCTCCATCACTGTGTGTGAGTTTGTGGCAACAGAAGAAGAACTGATCTTTGTGGAATGCCCTAACTGGGGGGTTCTGCCCCTGCTGAGCAAAAGGGGCAGGTGGAGAGGGAGGGTGAGGCTGAGTGTGTTGGCACCTCACTGCAAAGCAGCTGGCTCAGTGTGAGTTCCCATCCTCCTGCAGCCTGGCACCCCATCATCTGCCTCTTAATGTGCTTTTAATGTAGTTGGGCAATGTCTTTTTTAGGTCTTACTACTTTCTGTGACATTCTGTGTTACTTTTTAAACTCTGTGGTACCAGTTTGTAGGAGTTTTACACTAACCTGACTTTAAAGGAAATGTGTTTTGCCTTTAAAAATGTCACCATTGGAAGATTATCCAGAGTGCTGATAAGAACAGGTGTCATGCAAAGATCAGGACAATTCCAAATCGGTTTTGTAGGCTGCTGGGGAGGAGCTGAAGGTATAGCACAAATGTGTTTCCTGTTTTTAGCTGTGTTGTGCAGATGTGCTGGGAACTGCACTGAGCACATGCCATGGACAAATAGTATGCAAGGGTTTCTTGCCACCTCTAATGCATGATTACAGAGGACCATGAACGTGTGTCTTGTTTTCTGTAATGTTGCTGCCTGTTTATAACCGTGTATTTCAATTTTAGTTTTGTCACTCTACACCGACACAGTAAACCTCCTTGTAAACTATGTGACCTAGAAATAAAGAAGGAAAAGTTTCATGAAATGTTGCCACATGAGTGGTCAGTGAGATGAGATTCAGGGCCCCTTCCCTCGAGGGGACACTCTCTGGGCTTCCAGAGCAGTTATTGCCCATGTGTCAGCAGTGATATGCAGAAAGGTCATTAAACAGTGTTGGGTTTTTTATGGCAATCAGAATTTGTAGCACTTGCAGATGGCAGTGGTTTAAAACCCACCTTGCAGCCTCCATCCTGCCAGCCCAGTGAAACTGATTAAGTGCTCACAACAAACTACATGGATTGCACCTTTACCTGGTGACAAACTCTGTGACAGCTGCACTCCAGTAGTTGTACTTCATTACTATTTTCTGCTGCTAAAAACTGTATGTGTGGCACATTGCCAATTATTTTGTCCCCTACCAGCGTTCCTGTGCCCCAGGGCACAGGCAGTTGTCCCTGTGCTGTAGCAGCTGGAGTTGTGCATCTGCCTGCACATAGGTAACTGTGCTTTTGAGGGCTAAGACCATGTAATTGGTCCTGTATAGAAAGAAAGAATGGGCAAGATTGGGCTTTTCAGGTCTTTCTTGATCCTCTTTCTTGGCTGATGGAATGGCAGGCTATTACACCTGATTTTGTCTCTAAAGCGAATTTTTCTTCCTCCTTAGTCAGAGACTTTCATCAAGATTTCTGCAATCACAGCATGTTTTCCCCTACCTGCTGACTTGTCTTTCAGTCTGTCATTTTTGTCTGGTTTCAGCTGAATTTACAAAGGCATTAAGGTGTCAGTGTTGTTCAAATAAAATGTTCTGAAAAGAGGTAGGTTTGAGGTATATTATCAAACACATCTTAACAGAGATTAAATTAGACAGCAGATAAATGGTGGAGATGCTTAATCTTGTTGAAAAAACCACAGGAGTCCAGGCTTTTTTGATCCCTTTGCCTGTGGAGCTACCTCCTGAGGCAATGAAATCCCTGTTTTGTTTTTATTTGTCCATTATTGGAAACTGGCAGCTATTTCATGGTGAGTAATAACAGCACCAGCAGCAAATCTCCTGGAGTGCCCCATCTGAGGTTTGCCTGCAGCTGAGAGAGATGTGTTTAGTGATAGCTCCTGACCTGGCACACAGTGACCCTCCCTCTCTGCAGGCCCTGCTGGGCTGAACAGGCAGTGCTATGATGTGAATCAGGATTAAAAATAAGTGGTTCTACATTAGAGCTTTCTAGTACATTGAGTTTTATTCACACATGGGGACTCTGCCCATTTCCAAGATAGGAGCATCATGACAATTGATTTTACTCTCTTACTATCATTTCAGTTTTGGGTTAACCCTGGGAATAGACACCTAGAAAAATGCTGACAGGTGGCAGCAGTTCAAATTGTTCCATTTTAAAAAGAAATTAAAAATCACACTAGTAGAGAAGAAAAAAAAATCTTGTGTGCAACTTTTTTTATAGGAAAAATACAAAAAGGTAAAAATGGTGATTAGGTGGGTATTCTAAAAGTTGCACCCACAGCTTAACTTGGTCTCTGCTGTTAAAATAAAGATCACTGCATTTTGGTCTTTGCCTTATTTTCCAAATTCACCTTGTGTAAAAATGAAACTTAATGAGGAAAGTTGGTACTTGATTTCTTTGGAGAGCTCAGAATAAACTACTGCAGCAGACAGCAGTTAATGAACATTCTATTCAACAAGCCCCAGGGTTCTAAATTAAAATTCAGTTTGGCTGAATTAAGGGCATGGCCCTTAATATAATTTCCATTTAAAAAAAAGCCTTTCACTGTTAGAGACAACACTTCTAAAGGGAAGAGGCAGGGCCCTGTCTTGTAAGGTACTATTTTACCACTGAATAATAACAATTTTTGGCAGGACCAGGTCTGCAGCATTTTACTTCACAGCAACATCGAGTGCTGTTGCTTTTCCAGCACTGTTTTCCCAGACCAGTATGGCTGCAGCTGAGTTGTTGTTCACCTGTGCTGTGCTCTTTCCTCTTCTCCTCACTGTGCAGATCAGTGCTCACATTCCTGGACATTCCTGAAGCACTGGAATTCCTGTATGTTACTACAGGGCAGGGTGACAGGCTCAGCATGGACAAGGCAGTGGGACCTGCAGCTGAGAAAATGGGCTTCAGATTTTCCTACCTGCTTTCCAAGTTTGTCCTTCAGCACATCTTAGCCAGAGGCAGTGCTCCAGGGTAGGTGTGATTACTGCACTGGTGTGGAGAGCCAGGGGCACCAGCTGAGGCAAAGAGCAGCTGCAGCACTCTGCCTGCCCAGGGGGCTGAAGGTCTCCCTGCAGCTGAAGGAAATGCTCTGGAAAGAGTTTCCCTTTGGCAGGATGTGCTTGGATTTGGCCGTGAGGACTGCTGCTTGTCCTAAAGGGTTTGGAGCCCATCCTCATCTTGGACAGAGGTATGTCTGGGGTTGGGGTAACAGAAAGAACACTTTACTGTCTCGAAACAGGCATATGTACAATGGTGGTGTGAGGTATTTTATTCCCTTTTGTTGTGAGCAAAGCTGTAAGAAGCCATTTTACACATCGCACACAGACAAGCCATTAACAGAGCGAGCAGCTGGATGAAGAAAAAGCAGGGATAGAACTTGCCCAGCTTCCTTTCCCACACTGACCTTCAGGCCCCCTCTGCTCAGCACCGTGCTTCCTCCAAGGCCTGTAATGGTGATGGGTGCTACCAGCACAGCAAAGTTCTGCCAGTGGAAGTTTTACATCACCCTAGTGACAATGTTTATTAGAACACAAGGGAAAGCATCTAAGCCTTGCAGATACAGTGCTGCCAACCTTCTCAGCACCACCAATTTATCCAAAATGCAGAGCCAGCTGATGTTGAAGCTAGGCATACAAAATGGGTAATTCTGCTGCAGGTTGTGTGAGTCACTCTCTGTCTGCCTGAGCCCCAGGGGAGAGAGGGAGAGACTGAATTCCAACAATAAACTGCAAGTCAATTTGGGATGTGTAGCAAGCAGGATGAAAACTCGGGGCTTCATAGTACCCCCCAGCTTAGACCAATTTAGTTACCAAAACACTACAAATGAATCACAAATAGCTGCAGTTCTTGTAGCATACAGGTTTTCTTTCAAGTTCGTAAAACAAACAGCAGAATGTCACCACAGCCTTTAATTTCTCCTTGTACATAACCATTCACAGTACATTAACAGCCCAAATAATATTGCACTGGATTATTTTAAAAATTTTTCGTCTTGCAAGTAGTACTCACTTTTCAAAGCCAACAGATGAATGATTTGGTCAACTTGCACCAAAAAAAATGGTTAGGTAAGAACCCTATACTTTATTTATACCACATGGATTTGTGACCCCAAAGGGAAATGAGAATGAGCTGTCAACTGTTTCCTTGTTAAACATAGAAAATTAGTAAATCGTTGCAGATTAAATGTAGAAAGACTGGGGGGAAAAAGCATGAAATCTGAAAGTTATCTCATTCCTGTTAGACTGCTTGCTGTATATATAATTATATTCTATACTGTGAAAATCCATCTACATTTAAAAGCCCAGCAGTCTACAGATTAACATGGTAAAAAAAAATAATATATTTTTATGAAAAGAGAAGAAAATAGTGTTTGCCTCAGAGGAGAAACTTTTCATATTTCAGTCATCTGGGAGTTCTTTTAGGTGCAATCTTTGAGGCAACAAAACGTCTTTTGGCATTTGGCACTCTAATAAGGACAATATTTTAATACTGGCACAAGCTAAAAACAGCACAGAATGACAACATACAAGACATGAAATGAACCGCAGCCACTGGGATGATGGTAAGCTAGTTTGTATATTCAGAGAACTTAAAACAGTTTTGCTGTGAAAGTTTCTGCAAAACCGTACTCAATTCTCTTCTTTAACCAAAGTGTAAGTTTTCCTAAACTTGGAGGGAGAAAAAGAGTTTCAAATGTCCTCTAGAAAATCAGCAGCTGCTGGACAATCACCACAGCGGCCGTCAATAGGCGTGAGGCTCTTTGTGACTCAGAGCTCGAGCGCGAGAGGCAGAGCTGGTGGCACTTCGGATCACTTCCATCCACCTGTGAGCAGGCAGCAGGACAGACACAAACAGAAGGAAGGTCAGTTCCCAGGGGAGGGCTTCTTGACAGGTACAGTCTGTGCTATTGGTTGTACAGTTTGATTTTTAGTGCCTGCGGGAGCATCTTCCTACTTCACCCCTAAATCTGTCTCAAGGCAACTTCCAAAACTGTAAGAGAGAACAGACAGCAGGTCCCAAACAGCAGGTATGGGTCCCAAAACTTGTGAAGTTAATAGTGATTTTACTTGCTCTGCACACACCAAATATATTTTTCCTGAGTGGTCCAAGCAACGAGCAATAGAGACCAGCCATTATTAATCTGAGAGCAAAAAAATGTACTTTAGCTGCAATTTCTGCTTCTTTTTCCTAGAACTGATAACGACATTTTGTGTTTTTATTTTATCATCACTTTCCCACAATTTGCCTTGTTTATAGTTTTGGACTGACATGGCTAAAGGTTAAGAGCAGCTTTCTTTGATGAAGACATCATGATTTTTGACATGTTCATGCTTAATATAAAAGAGCTAAATTAGTTCCCTGTATGAACAATCACAAACCACAAATTAGGAGGATTAGTGCCTTTTCCCTGACTCTCCATTTACCTGAAGTTCAGTGGGAGGTGTAAAAATTACACGGTGAAGTGGCATAAATATGTAGTAGGAACAGCTGCTTCTATAAAAATTGTAATTTTGTTTCAGGTGTGATTTTTCCATGCAGTTGTACTAAAGGAAGCAAAGCTATTCTGAAGAGTTACTGAGGTGTCCTGTGATTACTGTTCACATGCTTCCTGAAGGCTGAGGCATGGAGCTCCCCATACAGCCAGCCTGATCAATTTTGACTGGATGATTTCAGGTTTTGCAGTAATTACTATTACTGCTTCCATATCATCACAACCAATCACTTGATTTTAGCAGTATCAGGTTTAAAATTTCTTTCATAATTTTAAAAACTTTCTCCAGTTGTGCTGAACCACTTTGCCTGTATTACTGAACCAACTTACTTAATAAACTTTGTATCTACTAACCTTTGAAAGAATGCTCCTGAAATTTAACAAAAATTTTCTCTCAAAAACAAACTTACCTTTCAAAGGTGTATTCACTTTCAGCCCTGAAGTAGTACACGTGGGATTTGAAATGTAGCTTGAACACATAATCTTTGTGAATGTTTTCAGATTCAGAAGGAAGGGTAAGTGAATATCCCAATAAAGGAAGGCTGGCTAAAGGATGATTGTCCTGAAAAGATATGATGGGAAGTGCTGTGAGATCAAATGCCCTTAACAAAAGAGAGCACGTAAGTAAATGGAAAGCAGATACAACCTCATTTAAAGATCACTGTGTTTCTACACATGTGCAGAAAAATACCAGATTTACAGAATTGCAATAAGATAAATTGTCTGGTAGTTTCAGTTGGTCATCATTACAGACCCTCTGCATAAGGATCTGCTGCAGGTTGATCCCCTCAGTATTTCCTTGAAGGAAAGGTGGCTAATATCTTGGAGTTTCATTACTTTCAAACTGATGAATATAATGCTCCATCATTTGCTACTGGCAGGGCACCACCCAGCTTCATCCTCAGCTTGCAAATTCCCACTCCTTTAGAGCTGTGCTGGCCACCCAGCAGGGTCACTGCTGAAGTGCAGTTACTGCATGGCAAACGATTTCTTTATCTCTCTTACGTGTGGAATATCCTCCAATTCCTTCTTTCATCATTTAGGATTTCTATAACAATGCATAATGTAGCAACTTGAGTTACTTTGTGCTTATGCCCTGCTCAAACAGATTCAGGAGTCCAAGAGATTCTAAACAGAAATCCCCTAGTTTTGCAGTAGGATGTTTGCTCAGGTAGATTAAATCATTGACCACTGTTCTCTTGTTTGGCTTAAGTGTCAGTCATGGAAAACAGAATTTGAAAGTCACTATTAAGTTTTTAATTGTAGTGATAAAAGCCTAGTTTTACCACAGCTTCTGAGCAGTGGTGAGCTCTGCTGTGCTTTCAAGAATGATGTGTATTGTGACTGCTGATAGCTCCAGCAAAGAACTGGGCCAGGAGCAGTGAGAACAAGCCCTGCTGCGTGCCAGTGGCAGTGAAGGCTGTGCGTGCAGCTGTGCCCAGTGCACCTGCTGCTCCAGCCCACAGCATCCCTGACTGATACCCACTTTTCTCTCAGCTGCCTCTTTGGAAAAGAACCCCTCACTGTCACCTCCAGCCACTCACACTTGCCCAGTTGGTTACCTGGTGCGATTTATAGAAGAACATGCAGAAGTTGGTGAACACCACCCAAAGCTTCTGCCACCCGTTGCTGTTTTTGAATTTTCTTAGCAGATTTCCAGACAGTTGGTTCTGAAACAGATCAAAAGCAGTCAAGTAAAAGAGTGAAAGGTGCCTGCAGCTTTCTAGTTATTGTAAGAAAAATTATTTGCTTTTATCTGGTTTTATGTGGCCTGGTTGTAAATGAAAATTCTTCAATTGACTGGACGTACATTTCTTCTGCATTTTTCTACTGCTGAGCAGTACTTTACATATTTTTTTGTTTGCAGCTGGGTACTTCCAAAAACTCAAAGCTACTACACTAATTATTTTATCAACTGAGGTGGCTTTTGGTAATCTGTTACTAAACCTCAGTCTTGTTAATCCTACTGTCTTCTTTTAGAATGGTACTTAAATAGAATGGAAACAGAAAGTCTGACATGAACTTGTGATGTAAAGGAAAATTATGACATACTTTAGAATTGCAGATAGAGACTGAGGTCTCTGTACCGAGGGACTTCACATGGTACTTTTCAAAGATTTCAAAAACAAAGACTCTTCACCTTAATGTTAGCTGGATTTTGGATAGTTTAACATAAAGGAGGAGACAGCCATAACCAAGTACATGTATTCAATGGCTGGTTTTAGCAACTGCTCTTCATATAGTGAAGATGGAAAGACAGGCATCATTGTTCCTTGCAAATGAAAGGGGGTTCTCAGTGAATTATCAAGGATTTCCCATTCCTTGTTGACTGTAGGGCTCTTGCCTGGATCACAATAGCTGTTTACATCATTTTCTTTATCTAATGCAGAAGCTAACAATCTGTAAAGCTTAATAGTTGAAATCTGGGGTTCCTGGTGTAGCTACTACAAATGAAGTATTCATTTCACCAGCCTTGGATATGCATTAAAGCCTTTCCTTTAACTCATCCTGTTCTCTAATATCTGGACAACTGCCTCCCTGCCCTAAGTTACAGGTGTACTCCTTAATTTTCTGTTACCTCATTACTCTGGAGGATATCATAAAAGGACAGGCTTTGCATTCGGTACCAGCAGACATATGAAATGGAAACAGGCCGCTGATCACTGATCAGTCCAGCAGGTAGGGAGGAACAGTCACTGACAGAGAGAGGCTCTTCTACCACGAGAGAGACAGAGAGGAGGGAGAGACACAAAGAAAATAAACGATAATGCTGAAGTGAGAGGCACCGACAGGACGAGGTGAGCATGAGCGGGCCCAGCCACGCATGGAGCAGCAGTGGAGCTGGAGATGTTTCACAGAACAACGCATGGCTCCAGGGTGGCTTGGTCTTCACTGCTCTGTGTTCATTGGAGGCACAGGGAAGGAACAAAAATGAGCAACAATGAACACTGATCTCAGACCTAGTTAGATTTGCCTAACTAAATGTTTTAATCATTAGAATGAGTCACTGGTATAAGTTCTATATCTGTTTATAATAAGGCCTCTGGCTTTAGGGAAAAATACGAGACCTTGTCCTGTGCTGAACTATTCCTCCCTTGCAGGATATAAGGATATGAAGAATGGAAAATCCCACCTATGTGAGACAGAAATGAGGCTCTACAGTTAGCATTCTTTAGCGTGAATATTTTGTCATACTTCAGCAACAAACTCACCTCCTGTTTAAAAACAGAGGCAGTTACACAAACTGTGGATATGTTTGTCCTTACATCACTGTGTTCTGCATCAGTATCTCTTCTCTAGAGCAATGGTGGCCTAATGTTTGAGGGCTGCCATGTGAGTGCAGATCCACTCAGCTTTAAGACTCCTTCCATTTTCATAGAGCATAAATTTCCATTTGCTGAGGGCTGTGATAAAGTACACAGAGCTCCTTGAACTCTCTTTGGTTTAGGAAGAACACCTCAGCAGGCTTACTACTTCATCCTAAAACCTACACTGAGCTAGAAATCTTTCATTTCAATCTTTGAAAAGACAATGTCTGCACCTTGGCTGTCGAGTACAGAATTAACAAATGTGTATCAAATTGGCTTAGCTGTGATCAGAGTGGTAAAAAAGGGGTTTATTTTGAGGTGGAAAATGCAAATAAAGAAAAAGCAGATGAGACTGAGCAATGAGACAAGGTTCCAGAAAAGATGGCTAGGTAAAGAAAGTAAGTTAGTAATACACATAATTGAAACTCTGGCTGCAGCAGCTAAAGACAATATCCTTTCCGCTCGAGCAATGACTTAATGCCTCTGTAACTGAAAGCATTAAGACAGTTTGAACTGCTGTACATTCTAAAGGCCATCAGCTTTTTTTTTTTTGACAGTTGCTTCTATGAAAATTACTGCTCTAACTGATTGTACAGAGGTGCACTACAGGAGCAGATCTGTGCTGCTTGAGTGACGGTTCATGCCATGGTTTGGGAATACAGGAGGCAGGTTAATAACCGTGCCTGGAACTTCCCAGGAGGAGACAAGGGAACAGTGTACTTGTTAAGGAGGAGCAAAAAGGAAATTGTCATTGAAAAGCGAGCCTGGAGCTGCAGTTCAGGTGGTTCTGAGGCAGATACCTCCACAGCAATACTAAAGTCGATCATTGAAACACTGGTATTTCTGTGCCAGCAGACGTGCACCGTAGTGTTGCCACGGTGGGGTGACTGACGTTCGAGTGAGGTGCGGGATGCACTGAGGTCGTCCTCAGATTCCTGGTCTACAGTAGTTTCATCAGGAGACTCTATGAAATGCAGGGAAAAAGCATCTTTCTTCCTCTATGCAACAACATATATAATTGGAAAATTTAAACAAATCAATTCTGTCCACAGTATTGTGAACTAATTTTAAAACACCATTTTAGAAATAGTTTTGTGCAGACTTTAAATAGATTATTATATTTTATATATTTAATGTGTTTCTGCAAGTGTTAGAATTAAAGGCTAACTACCATGCTTTGTTGGTGTTTTTAATACCTTCCAAGGACAGGCACTGCCCAAATAGTTCCTGAAACCATTATGCTTAAGTCACTTCTCTATTCAATAAAACTTTCTGCTAACTTCAACAAGAACATTAAAATGGCACATATCTCAATATAGCTATACATATACATGTGTATAAATCAACTTCAAATGTCTCAGTTTGACTTGTGGCCAGCACTTCTCACCACTTTGCTTAGAAGCAGCCACCAATCATACTGACAAAAGTGAATAAAACCTACTCTGGCATTTACTTACTATTGTCAGGTGGGCTGCTTGCCAGTAACTCTGGGGCAGGGCCACTGCTTTTCTCGGCCAGGTCTATTGCCATCTGGATGTCCTCAGTCCATTTGTCCATTTCAGCGCGGGAACTAACAATGAAAATTCAGGTTTTATTCACTTTCATACAAGCTGAAAGCAAACTCTAAGAAACAGACACAAGCTGAGGTTATTTGAAACTGAAATAAATAAATTCAGACACACAAAGATGCTACATTTTTCTCCCTGATTACTTAGTTTTGGTTCCAGCTTGCACAATTGCCACTCTATTGTGTCCCATCCACTTTTTTCTTAACAACTGGCTTTCAGGAAAGAATATACCTTTGAGAAGATGGTTTTATGAGCAAATACAAACAAAATGATGCCTCTCTGTCCCACTGTGACAGCTGCAGAGAAACACAGCTCACATGTGGACTTTGTCTCCACTGAATTACCTTGCAGCAACAACGATGGACTGGTGTTGACCTCGTAGTGTCAGGCAGTGAGGAACTCCCCATTCCTCCTCACTCTCCTCCATCTGAGAGGTAAAAGGCCAAATGCAGTCAGATTGTAGGAAGTACATATTTCTTAAGGTGAAACAGTGAACTGAATGAGCTCTTACCATCGGGGAAAAGAAAATAGGAGTAATGCTCACAAACAAATTTGAGCTAGGTATTGAGGAAAAAAACAGTGCCTTGCAAGCTGGAAAAATAGTAAGTTCTGCAATAACATCTTGAACAAAAAGCATGGCTTTGTCTGCTTTGTGTCCAAGCAAATAGCAGTATTTTTATCAGAAGAGTGATTTATTGTACAAAAGGGTGTGTTAAATGCTGGGAATGCTCTGGGAGCTGTAGCATAGCACAGTTCTGCTGAGAGCAAGTCCAGGCCAAATGGCCACCGACCACTGAGTGCATTCCTGGAAATGCTAGATAAAACTTGAAACCTTGCAAATGTTTAGAGAAAATCAATTACTGTGGTAGTGACAATTTAATTCAATTCTCAGGAGAACAGCAAAGAATTGATACCAAACAGTGAGAAGTTCCATTGAAAATAATGGAGGGAATGAAACCTCTTTGAAATCAGCAAAAACATTTTTGGAACAACACAAGAAGAGGTAAATAAGTGCTATTGGCTTGAAATGGCTGTTTTCCAGAAGAATTGCAACAAGAGCTCCAAATAACATTTTGCCGCCAGATTCCCACTACTTTGGCTTTAAGATACAGAACTGAAAACATTAGGAAATGCCTTTTTAATAGAAATTAGATTATTGCTACTGTTTACTTGTCTTGTGTGCATCTATAATGAATTGGGGATGAATTACTTGTAAGAATCATGTTCAAGAAGTCTGTATTGTGAGGAAGCAGCCCTCAAAAATGCCTTTTCCTCTTTATGGAAAGCTCAAATTCTTTCTTTGTATTACACATAATCTTTGTATTACACACAAAATATGAGGGGGCTCACTTTGCTTTGTGATGACCTCTGTGCAGAAGGCTGCAGGAACAGATGCTGAACCCAAGGCAGATTTAGAGAACACCTCCCTTTCTGCTGTTTTCAGCCCAGTAGAAATCCGTCAAGCAATTAAGATGGGACCACAAATGGCCACTTAAGCACGAATCCCTTAAGCTCTCACAATACTTACTGTCATGCCATACAGTGGAAGATGCCCATGGACTTTAAACTGATTGGATGCTGTCAGGCCTCTACTTGTGTACAGCAGGATATCATTGAACTGAAAAGCAAGGATAAGCATCATTAGAATGGTGTTGGCTGGCATGTATGTATGTGAAAAAAAAATTAAAAGAGAACAGTGAATACAGGAAAGTTGGGTATTTATATGGCACTCCTAATTCATTAATCCAAAATACTGGCTTCCACAATATTCCACTACCTAGTGTTAGCACCTGTTATCTTCCCTGCCCTCCTTTCTGGCTAGGTTTAGGTATGTTTCCATAATTTTCCACTGGATATTTTTCAATGCCTTCTAATGTTCCCTTTGTGATCTCTGGGTCAGAACTACCAAGCCACAACAGCAGTGAAACAGAGCAGTACATTTCATACATTTCACACTCTGCTGCACTTTGAAGCTGTGGAAGGTGTGTCCTTCACCAGTATTTTCTCCTGCTTAGAGAGAAAAGATAGTTAAAAGATAGTTAAAAGATAGCCCAAGAGGTGTGTCCAACTCAGCCCTTGTAAACAGAGTGCCTGTCTTTTACTCCCCATATTCAGAAGGAAGCTGGGAGACCTTTTTCCAGGTAGATGGTTTTATGTTAAAAATACCAAAGTGAAGAGACTGAAAATCTCAATTTGTAGAGCTTCCTGCAAGTAACAACAGTTGTCCAAAGCATGTCAAATGGCTGCCTGCATTTTGTTGCCATAAAATGAACAGAATGTTTTCACTGGGCCACCTGGGTCAAAGGGTGTTTTTCTCAAACCAGATGGTTGCATCAAGAAAATCACACTCTGTGGTGTGAAACAGAGCTCTTGCCACAGACCTCTACAATGCAGCAGCAGCAATTCGTGAAACTTTGTGGATCAGCCACTAGAGGGGGATTTAATTATGCCAATGATTATACGTGCATTTGGAATCCTACAGTACTGACCTGGGATTTTACCTCCAAATAGATTCTGGTGCTTAAGACAGATAAAAGATTTCTTTGACAGTAAAAGCAACTGACTTGAGAGTCTAGTTCTCAGATTTTTTCATGTTTATAACCAAGGCATCATCTAGTATCTGTTGGTATGCAAGAAAACAGGCACCGTATTCATTGAGGCTTCCCCTTCAGTGCCTTTAAAGGCTGAGGATAATCCTACTCAGGTAGATTTATCAGGTTATATCTTTGGCTCATTTAAAAGATTAAATGTCAAACACCTTGTAAAATCTAGCACACTCACAAGCTTTTCTACACAGCCACTGCCTTCACCTTTAGCACACAAGAAGCCAAAGAAGCATTCTTCTGCCACACCGCACTGACTCTTCAGGGGTTTGTGTACTAAAAAATCTGTGCACCCTGCTGGGTGTCCCAAGGCCACAACAGCAGTAACCTGAGGAGTTTGGAGCAAATCAGCTGGCTGGGAAGAAAAGAGAGGAGGACTCTTTTTATCCAGTGGACTCTTGTGGATCAGAGAGTGAGTGGGATCACCATAACGTCAAAGTGGTGGGAGGAGACAAACTTCCCTAGTACAAAACTTGCAAAATGCATCTCCAAGTACAGGCAGATCCATCAACATGCTGGGCACTTGTGTTGGAACTGGATGATTTCTGGAAAAATTTGGTTCTGTGATGTGTTCTGAGAGCATTATATGAATTTTTGTTCGTATCACCAGGAGTCACTCTATCTTCTCTGAATATGATCACTATCCCATGTGGTGCCACTTTTCATTTTGTAATGATGCTGCTTTTATTTAAGACAAGGTGCAAGGAGGTATTATTTTATCATTATATTCACACTGTCATATCAAAAATAGTTTTCTCTTTGTAAGAAGTAGTTGCAAAGAGAATACTGGATTTGAACAGAAATGTAAGTTCTTAAGAACCAGCTGCACGGGTGATGTGCTATGTTAATTTAAATAAGGCTGTTTAAAATACTTACTGTAATTCAAAATTCAAGTCTAACAGTTATGTCTAGTAGATGCCTTGAGTTACATTTCATTGTACAAAGAAAAATTGTCTTCTTGCTTACCAGAAAAAACATCCGTTGCTGTAAACCTTTTCCAGACAACTTACTAAGACTGCCCAGCCTAATAAACTCCTGTGGGAAACAAATACAAGACAAAACTTTATCTCCTGTAGAAATTATGATTTTTTTTTAGTATATAAACAGAAATATGAATTCTTGGTCATACAAATGACTTGACTCTCAGTGACCAAGACTTTTAATTTTATTAAATATGTTAGAAATCTAATTTATAGGATGATTCCTGTTTGTAAGTATCTTTAGGATAAACTCCTTTCATTCATATTAAGAAAATTCAGGTAAGCAAAATTGTTTTTACCTGACAATAACTCCTTCAGACAGCCCCCTCTTTCCCCAGTTTTTAATGAGTATTTTTCACAGCACAAATAACATAAAAACTAATGATATATATGTGTTCTTGGGTTAGCCACTGGTAATCTTCTGTGGTGCATATGGCACACACTGCTCTCATTCACTGCAGTGTAAAACCAGCTACACAACATCACCATTAGCAGCAGACAAAGAAAGACATTTGTCTGGCAGTATGAGTTATCCCAGCACCATCCATGTCATATAATACAGCACATTAATCCAAACCACAGTGTTTAAGAATGTTTAGGGATGGAAATAGAGGAAAAGTAGCACATCTAACATTTCAAAACACTGGATTTCCTAGGTTTGCTGTGAACTATGCAGCAACTCACTCTTATATTTCTCTGAAAGCCATGAAAATACAATTTTTCTGTCACTCCCTCCAGCTTCTGCTAAGAGGTTCATATTTATTTACCACAGTCTTTCTAAGGTCATTCTACTCATAATTGCGGATGTAAAAACCTGTATAAAGCACTTAACCACCTGCATCTTAGGAATAAATTGGCTCAGATCAGCCTTTTCAGAGAAACAACACAAATGCCTTAGGCTTGCTTTGGTGTGTCCGGTGCCCCCACCTGCACTGCCCGGGGGCTGAAGGGTGGAAAATGGATAGAGGTGCTCATCCCTGTGCCACACTAGGCTCCTGGGAGCTGCTGTTGGCCACCAAGGAGTATTGACCATACCTGGGGCCATGTCCCTGCACCCAACGGTCCCAGGCAGGCTCAGCACCAGCACGGCCAGCGGTGGGGACTGCATGGACTGCATGGGTGCAGCTGCAGGGCACTGCCACCTGCAAGGACAGCCAGCCACGGGGGTTCTCCTGTGCAGCACAGGAACCAGCTCAGCAGCACCAGACAGGCTCCGGACAGCCTGCAGAGGATGGGGTTACAGTGGCATTTGCCTCCCAGCCCTGCCTGCACCAGGGCAGGGACTTGAGTCAGAGCCAGAAGAACAGCCAAGGGCTGGAAGCAGCAACAGCCTGGGCATGTGCCAGAGCGTGGTGGCCAATGCTTCTTGTCTTGGCAGGGAAACAACTTCTGCCCCCCATCTGCCTCTTCCTTGAACTTCCTAGGACAGGAAGACTGCTCAGACTTTAAATAGACTAGGGTAGCAGAAAACACCCGATGACAGCATTTAATTTCATGTGATAGAGAGATGCAGAGGCTGTGAAATGTCCTGAGGGACTTGCCAAGGATGTGAACAGTCTGTGGATCACTAGAAAGAAACATGAGCTGTGGCAGCTGCTTGGAGACAGGGAAAAGGTAAAGGGAGGGAGTGGGGAACAGCCACAAATGCAGAAATACCTGTGCTCAGCACTGCCTTCCCAATGGCACATCAAACTCGTTGCAAGCTCTGGTTTTGTGTATTACACGCAAAAGTCAAGGGACTGGGAAGGAAACTACTTCAGCAAGAGACAACTCTCAAGTTTGCACACACAGATACATGTGCCTAAGAAAATAAAAAAGGCTACAAATATTACAGTGTGGCTCATTTGTTCTGAAATGAGCTTTTGGTTTTAAAAAGGCATGATAAGTAAGAAGGAGATGTTGGTATTCTTATGGCACAATTAAAAGTGCTTACTTAGGGCAACATTGTCTCAAAAATTATTGCCTAATGTTACAGTTAGACTGAAGAGACTGCTCCTCCCCAGGGCCATGAGTTTCAAAGCAAGGCATGGTGAAAGGGCTGAAGTTCTTCCAGCACAAATGCCTTACTCCCCTTTAATCTATCAAGCTCTAGCATCAGGGGCTGGGAAAAAAAAATAAGGGCAGGAAGAAGACATGTGCAACTGCTCAGGCTCTGAATGCTGTGATAAATGCTACACTTTTACTGCCTCTGTTATAAAAGATGTTTGGAATTGCCTAAAACAGTCCAGATCTATACAAAAGACAAAACTTTAAAAGTCAATAAAAAGCTAATACAGAGGATTGCCTTTTCCTGCTTTAAAGGTGCTGTTTTCTATGGTGTGCTGGTTTTGGCTGGGGTAGAATTAATTTCTTCATCATGGCTGGTATGGGGCTGTGTTCTGGATTTGTGCTGGGCACAAGTAGCTGAACACAGGGTTGATGATAAAGAGATGTTTTTGTTATTGCTGAGCAGGGCTTACACAGAGCCAAAGCCTTTTCTGCTTTCCCTACAGCCACACTGGTGAGGGAGCTGGAGGTACATGTGAACCTGGGAGGAGTCACAGCCAGGACAGGTGACTCAAACTGACCAAAGGGACATTCCAGACCATGTGACATCGTGCTCAGTGTATACAGTGGGGGGATGAAGAAGGAAAGGGGAACATTTGAGGTGATGGTGTTTGTCTTCCCAAGTCCCCATTACACCTGCCCTGCTCACCTTGGATGGCTGAACACCTGCCTGCTCTTGGCAAGCAGTGAATTAATTCCTTGTTTTGCTCTACTTGTGTGCATGGCTTCTGCTTTGCCTGTCTTTATCTCAACCCATGACTTCTCTTGATTGCTTTTACCCTTCTGACTCTCCACCTGGTCCTGCAGTTGGGGCAGTGAGCAAGCAGCTGTGTGGGTCTTGGCTGCTGGCTGGGGTTAAATGATGACATTTGGCATTATTGTGTTTACATCTGAGAGGTTTTGGTGACAGAAACAGGTTCAAATGATGAAAGGCAATTTCACAGGTGCCCCTAATAAACAGGTTTTGAAAACATACCTAATGATTTGAAATGGTATCAAATCTTAATCACAACTCTGTTACTCACCCTTCCAGGGATCACCAGATTGTCCATGCCTATCAAGTCTTTCTTCAGTTCATGCAGCTTCTGGAAGTTCTCCATCTTTATCATATTGCCATGGAGCTGAGCCACCATTTCAGAAATCTCAGCCAAAGCAGCTAGATGGACAAATCCATAAAGTGCTCATTAAAAATTTACAAGAATGTTCAAGAAGAAATATGGCTTTTGTCAGCAGTACCCAGCTCATGAGCCCTCTTGTGCTACTCCTCTCCTCTACAGCATAAAGCTACCCAGGCAGACTAAAACCCACACAAACTCTGGACATCATCTTATGCAGTGGATGGGGTGGAGTGCTGTGATAAAGAGACAATCTATTTCCCAAAAATTTGCCCTGTTTTAGCCACAGTAACTTTATAAGAAGAGTATGGTCAATCCAGAGCACCAACAAATGGATTCTCATAAAGGACTTAAATTCCTACAACTCTGATCAATCTAGGGATGTTCTTTGTGCTTCAAAAAAATGCATTTCCCCCCCTGCTCGCAGCACATTGGGTCAGGTCCATATTTGAAAAGAGCAGGAAATGGCAGTGTCACTTATTTCATCATTTCAGATGGCAAACACCTGAAATGATACAATCTTGGGGTTTGTTCTCAGTCCCATCAATGAGAACAGCTAAAGGGCTGCACACCACTGAGTCACATCATGGCTCTACTCCATTCTCTCCAGGGACACCACCCTGTGCCATCCTGTGTGGGAGCACACCTGGCTGGGTGGGCAGGCTCTGAATGGGCCAAAGACATGGGCTGGCAGTGCCAGGAGAGCAGCTACAGCCATTTGTGTTAAAAAACCACAGTCCATGAACAGCAACAGTGGCTCCACCTTCCTTCATCATTGCTCAGTACACAGTTCACCCACCTGCTAGTGGAGACATGCTCTCTTCTGGGATTAAATTAACTTTTTTTTTGCTTCCTTTAGACTCTGACCTTTAAAAAGAGTCTGCAAAACCTTAGTAAAGAAACTGATCCCAGAGTGATGGGGTCTCTAAATCACACTGTCCTCATGTTGTCTTATTTTCACCTGTGAACCCTATGTTCATATCCACTTCAAAAGTGAAGCAGGAATCAGCCTGCTACACTCTCTGGGGAGAGGAGAATGGACAGATCTGGGGAGAGGAGAATGGACACATCATCCTCACGCCCCAGCCTTGGCTGAAAGACATGCAGGCACTACTCACTGCCTTCTCTGAGATCATTCAGGGAGCAGAGAGATTTGGGCCAGCACCCGTGTCACAGAGCCCCCCAGTGTCACACAGCCCTCAGTGTCACAGGTCTCTGTGGCATTTCCTACTGCCACAGGTCAGGTTAGCTCTGCCTTCCCTGCACTGCCTGCTGGGAGTCTCATCCCACAGCATCTGAGGGAGCTCAGCTCACATGTTATGCCTGGAGCAGTTGTGCTGAGCACTGCTCCCTGCCCGAGTTCTTCCATGGATCTGCACCAATGCACCAAAGATAATGGACACACAGGTGTGGGGGATGGATGCAAAGGGGAAGGAGAACAAACTCTCAGAAAGAAATGGCAGGCAGTGAGTTCAGGCTACAGGAGGGCAATTTCTTCATGTTTGAAAAAAAAAACCAGCCCTAAATCCAAAATCAACCCATGCCGGCTGCTTTGAGCTCCTGAAACAAATCACGGAAATGATAACAGAGCAAACTGTATTCTTGGAAAAGAAGACAAATAACACTGAAAGACATAATAACAGCATCCCTACTGGGTCAGACCAAGGGTTCACCTGGGCTAGTATTTTGTGTTATTAGAGGATCTCTAGGGAAAGCTAGGAACAACACAAGCACATATGGTATGTTCCCTGTGTTCTCTCCAACCTTCCAACTGTTTTCAGTTCAAGAGGCTTCCCGAACCTGCTGTCATTTCTGTGTGTTTAATAACCCCCAGCAGAATTCTATTCCAAGCACCTGCCCAGACTGTGGCACAATGTGTATAGAAGAGAATCCTTCTGTTAATCCTACTGCTTATGGTGCTCTGAGTGGTGGATTTTGCAACTCAATCCTCTTTTTATGTAGGCTTAAAAACATGTTTTCCTTTCCTCCAGCCATACACCTCTAATGGATTTTGATGTCATTCCCTGCTCCAGGAACTGATGCCTTTTCTCTTTCTTACCTCTCGAATCCCTGAAGTCCATGTGGCTTGGAGGGTAGTGCTTGCAAAGCCTCTCCATGATCTGCTTGTAGTGCATAAGCCTGTGCAAAGGCCTGAGGAGGAAGGTATTGAGAGGCAAATAGCAGACTTTCTGTAGCTCGAAATCTCTGCAGAAGGTCTCCAGCTTGCGGGAGTTCCTGATCCCATTCTCCAGCTCCATTAAAATCTCATTGTGCTTTCGCAGGTGAATTGTCAGTTGCTTTTATGCATGAAAGAAAAGAGGAGGCTCTTAACAATCACTGAGAGACGTGACTCAGCCCATACCTAATCCAATAACACATCCAACTAGCACAGCAGTGGGGATTTTGCAAACAAAATTGCTGTACAACACAATGGTTCTGATATTCACTTGCCAAGGAGAAAAGGCATTACTCATTTGAAGTAGACACCCCCACCCCCTCTGCATTCCCAGGAAAACTAAAGCACATAATTTAACAAAACTCTCTTATCAGTGAGGAATCCAAAGGCAAGGAGATAACATGAACACAGATCATGCAAGTAGGTGCAATAGAGACAGCCAAAAATTGTGAATGGGATTTTCTAAAAGGATGAAGGGATTTAGATGCCCCAGTTGCCCTTTGGTGATTTTGGAGAACAGAGATGCAGGGAAATGGACTTCTGGCTTCTGCTCTCCTCTTATTAATGAGAAGTTGCATCTCTTGGGAAACTCAACAAACACAAAACCAGAGGTGTTGCCCAACAGAAATGGGTATGTTACAAGCTCCACATCCTTAGACTACATCCTCTTCTCCTTTGTGCAGTCTCTAAATAATCCCAGTGGCAGCAGGGGAGCTGCACACCAGCAATGAATGAGGTTTGCATTAAATACATAATTCCATTTAGGTCTCAGTATCACAGGTATTCACAACTCCCCCTTAAAACAATTCAGCAGTATTTTTTTAAACAATTTATACAGGGAATTAGTTGTGGTTTGAAAAAGGTAAACTGGTTCTTCAGGATGTACAGAGCCTCTCTGAGCAGCCAACTGAAGGTTTCCAGTAAATAGTAGAATATTAAGCAGCGGCAAAAAGAAACTGAATGCATAAATTGAATGGACTTGAGAAGAAATTCTGTCTTAATCTGAAGTTTGTGCTTTTTGACACATTTCCAGTCAGCTCTCTCTCTCCTGTGATTTGTGACATGTTTACCAGAAACATACCTTCCCTAGAGCCAAGCTGCTTCCTCCACACACTGCATATTCATTTTACAAGCCTGCAACTCAGGAAAAGACACAGCAGACCCTCTGGGCTGCCATAGAGACTGCCCATTAATTACTTTTCTTAACTTCTTTCCTATATTAATTAAACACGTAGCATCAGTTTGCAGATCTTTTAACAGGTCTCATGATAAATAAGTACAGTTTTTACTAACTTTATTTCTGTTTCTTGCACAGTTCTTTTAAGTTAAACTGGCTTTTGTCTCTTTACCTATCATTTGATCAGTGGTGGTGGATCTCAAAGCAAATGTAATGGGAAAGGGAAAATGGGAAAAGGGAAAGCACGCTGCCAGGTCTAAGTTACAGTGAGGACTGTACACTGCCCTTAAACTAGTGGCCCAGAAGGACCAACAGACAGCAAAGGAGACACGATATAATGTTGCAAGATACCAAGAGCAAAGTCTGTCTGAAGCTCTCCGGTACTCTAAAAACAGTTTGTGAAGAGCTGCATCCTTCTTGAGAGCAGAGATGGAGGCAGAAAAGTCTCCCCTGCATTTCTTCCAATGCATGTGAATTACATCTTGAGGGGGAAAAGCAGTTCCTGGCTAAGTACAGTGCAGAGAGAGAGAGAGTGAGGCTGCCTTATTGGTGACAAGGCTGGCTGTGTTGGGGATGGGAACTGGAGCTTTCTGTGCTCCCTTTTTTTGCTCTGCCGTGTAATCGCTTGTGCGTCACTTCGCTCTCCGCGTCTCTCTCCGTCCTTTTGAAAGACAAAGCGAGTCCTAGCCAACATCTCGGGAGAGCTGTAATGATTAAAGTGCCCTTTCCTCCAGCCAAGGACTCGAGGCTGCTCCATTTACTAACTGCAGAATGCCCAAGTGGCCATCCCCAAGGAAAGATTTATCGAGAGTTCAATATCACTCGCAGAGCCGCATACTGAAGGTGAAATGCCGTGTTCTGCCCCACACCTGGAGGTGTGGATGCATTACAGCAAGGGGAGCTTACATCCCCACTGTACACACCTGTAGAGCTTTCACATGTGCCTGCATTCCATGCTGTTTTCCCAGTAACGCAGAGCATTGAGAATACTGCTCTGGCCAGACTAAGAACACTTGCAAATTCTGCCGAACATTACACCTGGATTTATGGTTCATATGTGCAGTTTTACTTCTAGTTTTAAAGGCTTCAGAGGCAACTATTCTCATGATTCAAAAACCTTTCACCTAACTTGGCACTGTAGTGCACAAATACAACTTTTCCAAGTCAAATCAATATCCAGCTTATGGTCACTAATCCTGCAATATCTTAACATGAATATTTGCATGAAAAAATAGGCACACTCAGCATTTGAGCAGTCTCTTCAGCCACACAAATTCCAATGCTTTGCCCTCTTATTTGAAGGAAAAAACAACTGGAAATGAAATACTCCTGAACTTTTGTGTTTGCTGCTTCTGTTTTTAGGAGAGTGGAGGAAAGGGGGTGGACAATCTAAAATCAGCTTGCAATTCTGAAATCCCAGGGAAATCCACCAAATGCTTGCTACGTCATCAAAGGAAACTTTCATAGCATGAGCCTTGATTAGAATTGGCAAAACCAGCACAAGAGGCAACATCCTAAGAAAATGAAAAGCACACTGAAGTTAATCCGTGTCAAAGCTCAGCAGTTATAGGATCATTCCTACCTTCATACTCTGAATGTTCTTCAGCATAACATCTCCGATTCTTTGGTAATCTCCTTTAATGTGAGCATTAGAGCGGCCTTCCCTGTCAGCAACAGAAATGCCACACACTTCAGTCATCCAACAAAACTGCATAATCACTTATAAGCACTGAAACTCAATAGCTCATTTCTTTTAAAATCCTGACCCCCGTGCTCCTTTGCTCAGAAGCTTGTGAGGAATCTTCCTGGCAGACTGTAATTCCCAGGTACAGTACACCCTTCACCCAGCCTGCCTTTCACTTCTGACAACAGAGAGGGCAGGCACTTAACAGAAGGATTAGACTTTTAAGGAAAATTGCTAGCATTTTTGAACACACCAGAGAAGGCTGGAAATGGTTTGGGGAAAAAGAAGGCATCAGAGTCCCATGAGAATATGTGACCTTAGAGCAGGAGGTTAATTCTGCTCAGATACGATGGCTGAACCCCAGAACAGGACCCGGGGGTGTTCTTCTTCTGAAGAGTTTTCTGCTTGTGCAAGGGACAGTGGGGCCAAAAAAAAAAAAAATCCATCCAGCATCTGGCTTTGACTCATAAGTGTTTACATATTGGCAGGAATTTCCATTCAGTACTTCACTTATGGTATTACAAATGCAAAGTGCTGCCTCCCACCCAGCCAGCTGCACTTTGATGAGTGCAGCACTTGGGAGCAACACTGCTCCTGATAAAAAAGATATTCCTGCATCTAAATAATCCATGTGTGAGACAGGCAAGGATACCACGCTCTGAGTGAAACCAAACAACCAAACATGTGCTTTTTGAAAATACAGGAGGAAAGATCATGACTGTAAGAACCTGTTACAGACCTGTTCCAATCAAGCTATGCTGTCAAAAGAAAATCACTAGGTGTGTGGGGAGAAGCACTGTTCCCCTCTCCAAGAGACTCCATTGATAAACAACTCCATGTTCATTTGAACATCACCCAGTTTCATAGGTTGTCTTTAATAATTTCCTATTGTGTGTTTTCCTAGTGTGTTAACACTCACATGCCTATTTAGGCAAGGAAAATCAGTACTCAACAAGATTTTTAATGGCTTTTTTTCTGAACCCAAAGGTTACACTGGGGTAGGAAGTTGGGTTGTGTCAGTGGTAATTTTAATTACTATCACTGTTTTGCAAAACTGTTATCTCATATAAACACTGCCATAGTCAAATCATGCCCGAGCAATGTCTAAACTGAAAGTACAGATTCTGTCTTCAGGAAGCCTCTGACTGTCAAATCATCTTCACTCTGTGCTGTTCCTCAATCCTCCCTCCCCCCATGACACACCCATCCAGCAGCTCCTCCACTGAGATTTCCTGAGAGGTTGTAAATAAAACCTTCCAGCCACTAAAACTCTGCTCCAAGTGGTGCAGATCCATTTCCTGACTGAAAACCAGAACCATCGGGAGCCCCAGGCAGCAGCCCCACCCTGGCAGGGAGCAAGGGAAAGCCACCCTGCACCCAGGAAGCCAGCAGGCAGCATCCCCTCCCAAATGGTTCATGTTGGGCCTCTACACACAAGCTCAGAAGTGTCACAGCCAGATGAAATTGTGCTGCTGCCAGCAGTGGTGTGGTATTCAGCAATTATCTCTACAAGAATTCTTGCTTTATGTGTTATTCTCTCATTCTCTGGCACTACCTGGATCCCTTTCCATGTGTCTACATTTGATTTAATCTAATGGACTTTGGCAGTTTTGTACCTTTTTGAGTATGAAATGTAGAGTTATCTACTTACTGCCAAGATAAATATTAAGTCCATCATCACAGACTGTTTTTTCTAAACAGCCACAGCTTTTCTGATCTGAAGGCTACAGTACAGATTGGCTGGAATGCACAGTGCAAATGTCCTATCTACTAGCTGCCTGTTGGAGGCTGAGCCCAAGCCTACCAAAGTCACAGTGAGTGCTTCCAAGAGCTAATAATTAATTAGCTGGGATTTAATTATTCCCAGCTAATTAATGGGAACTGGGGGCTGTTCATGGAACAGTCAAGTCCTTATTTCCTAAAAGCTGACCTGCTGGACCCTCTTCAGCACCACCAGCACCGAGTGCTTGCACAGCATCTCACCACATCAGGAATAGTCTCCCCTTCACCAGCATCAGCCACAGACTTCTAGGGCTTTCAAAACTTACTCTGCATCTTGGCAGAGTGACAGAGACAGAGAGAAGGGGGTCCCCAGAAGCAACAGCCCCAGCCAGCTCCAGCTGTTGGCTGAGCAGTGAAGAGCTGAATGCTACCAGAGCCCTCAGCCCAGGCTGACAGAGATGACCTGTGCAGCACACAGATGCATCCTGCTGGAAGAAATAAACCCTGGCTTTTCTTAGGAGAAAATACAGAAATGTGATGGCTGCCTACTGCTCCTTGTTCCAGACACTCTTCTTGCTTTAGTTATTTATTTCCAGGCAAATGAATTTCCCTTGTAAAGGAGATGATTTTCCCACTGGAGATGGTGCACAGGCATGCAGGCTGTGATGTGGACAGAGAGGCAGGGAGAGCTGAAACTGGGCATGAGGGAACATGAGAGCTCCCCATCTGCCTCCTAAAACCCAACCTCCACTCTGCCCCAGCTCCATGCTGGCACCCCAGAGCAAACCCCAAGCTACACTGCCATTTCCCCAGCTCCTCAACATGCAAATCCCAAGAAAACAAGGAACACCAAGAAAAGAGCATCCAAATACACAGAATATAAAAATGAAACCCAAACACACGACATATCAGATGATGTCTTGCTGCTGCAACAGCCCAAAGCACGGGAGCACAAAGGAGAGTTCTCCCTGTGGTGTATGTTTTGAATAACAACACTCAGCTTGCTGAGAGGGAAGAAGCTGCTCAGTTGTTGTGCATCAATGGCTAAATTGTTCTTCTTACTCCTTGTTTTCACGGGTCACTGTTTGAACATGGTATCTATCTGCCACTGACAAGGGAAAAAACTCAGGGCCTAGGGTCTCACAGCTTTTCATCAGGAGCTGATTTATGGTGCCCATCTCCACAGAAGATGCAGGAGCAGCTTTCCCCATGCATAATGTGCCCTGACTCCACTGACATTGTGGGGAGGTCTGAAGCCACTAAAAATGATGTTAAAAAGTGAGGATGTTATTGGTCGTTGTAAGATCATTTCCCATTTTTATCCAAGTAGTCCCTTCCTTTTTACAACAATGCAAGTGTACAATAGCAAGAAAAGAGAAGACTTGCTTACACCTGGCAAGAAATTCAGACACTACCTTATATATATTACTCCAAGCAGGCACCAGCTGGACTTACAGGGATTACACAAGCAGCCCTGTCAGATTTTCTAATTACATGATGTTTTTAGTGTATACAATTGAAAACATACTAGAAGGAAATCTCAAGTCAGCCCGTACCCTCAATCAGAAGGTATTCAATGGGGATGGTGGAAAGGCAAAAAAGAAGAGAAAGATATCTCAATAAAGATTTTTTTGAGGCAAACACAGAAGTCTTTGATTGCAGCCCTTGAATTGCAGCCAAAATAATAATAAATCAATTGTAACAAATTATATTTACAATGTGTGACCTTGTGTTACATACTCAGGAACTCCCTCCTGAATAACATAGCTGGTTCTTTGAACACCTACACACTTTGAAGTTCTTTATGACTCCATTATTAACTAAAGTTCTAATACTAAAAAATACCTTAAACATTTCTCATTACAACTGCCTTTTAAATAAGAGGCATGTTTTGTAATTGGAAAAGAAGAGCCAATAAAAGCAAACACCCCTTTCCTTGCTCACACCCTGCTTCTCACTGCCCTGCCCATTTCAGCCAGCACTGCAGCTGCACTTTCAGCAGTGAGTGGTGCATGACACGCTGCTCAGAGGCTAAGAAACACACTGCTGAAGCCATCAGAGCTTCCCAGAGTCAAACCAAGCCTTTGGAGGGTGTGCATACATTTAAAGACTTCGGGATGGCTACCCCTGTTGTGGGAGAAACCCAACCTACAGCAAACATGCATCAGCAATGCTTTTAAATGTAAGGAATCTGAGCAAGTAACAGCACTGCATGAAAATGGGCTGTAAATGCAAGAGCATTACACACCTTGCTGTGGAACAGCCTCAGAGCTGACCCTGGGCATATCCTGCTGGGAGAGCCACAGGACTGATGCAGCATGGCTCCACCTCTGACTAACAGATCCTGCATGTGCTACTTCTCTCCCACCATTTCCAGTTAATTTGGGCGTAGCACAGCTTCAATCCCCAGAGGTACCCAGAAGTGACTTCAGCAATGAAAACTCTCCTCAAAACCGAGCCCAGTGTGCTGGCACCAAGCCCCTCTCAATGTCCTGGTCTCAGGGATCTGCAGAGCATAACCCAGAGGTTTGTACTGCAGCACACACCTCATTTCTGTACACAGGACAGAGACACTTGTGCAAGTGCTCTCCTGGTGCCTCCCCAGCCTGCACGCTGCCTTTGAGGAGGCAGATAAGAACTGCTGCCTTGTTTATATAAACTGTCTGTCAGGCTGCTCTTCCTCAGCACAAGTATTCTCAAACAAAAAATGGTTAATAAATCAACATTTGGCTCATCTTCCTACACCTCCCTGAGTGCTTTTTTATTAGAGGTTTTCAATTTTGCTTCCACAAACCCTGATTGCGCCTTCTCCTTTCATATGCTAAGATTAAGAGCCCTTTTTCTTGCAAATTACAGCCACACATTCCCATCTGGTAACACTGAGCAGCAGCTTTCCTCAGAAAGATCTGCAAGTCAAACTAGCAGCTTCCCTGGGAGAAGAGGAGTCTGCCTGCACTTCTGGGAGGTACATAACACTTTTCTTTCCTAGCCCATGATAAAGCCCTAAACACAGATTTGTACTACCTGATGAGGGCATCCTTGGGCAGAAACAGCTATCCTGGCTTGCCTCAGCACTGCTCTCCCTGCTGTTCAGTGGTCAGAAAAGGGGGATACTTATGGTTCTCTATTTGCCACTTTCTGTCCTCATTTAAAGAAATCAGTGTGGAAACTTGCAATACATTTAATGGGGTGTGGAAAGATGAGCTCAATTATTTGGATGGAAAATGGTGCTTGTGGCCCAAATGAATAGCTTATTAAACAGCTGAGGTAAAAGGAGGAGTAGAACCCAACTCCTCCAAACTGACTTCTCAGATTCAGCCACCCAGAAGCTGATGAAGTATGTCACACTCGGCCTGCACTGCCCACACCTCTTCCTCCTAGCCATAAAATATCCCTGGTCTTGGCAAACAGGAGCCAGCCTAAAGTCACTGACATATGCCTCCCATATTTTCTCCCATCAAAAAGGCTTTGGAGCTCCTGGCCTTGCATCCAAAGCCTTGCTGAGGAGTCCTGGCAGCCAGGACCAGCATCTGGATGCCCAAGTGCCAGATGCAGCTCTTCTGGCACTTGAACAGCCTGATGTGTGCTGTTCCTGCTCTTCTCCTCTTCTCTTCCCTTCCTGTGTGAGGGGGCAAAGCCCCATGCCTGCCTGCATCCACCAAAGGTCCTCCTTCCTCTCCTCAAACCACACAGCCTCCAGTGGGGTGTTTCATTTGCTCACAGGAACATGGGCAGCCTCCAGAGCTCAGCACAGCTGGGGCAACTGAGGAGATTCATGGAATGCTTTGCTGGCCTTACAACAACACAGGCAGGGCTGGAAACATGGCCCAGAACATGGTAACACACATCTTAGGATGCTGTGCAATAAAACCACCAGGAATCTTCTCAGTTTCATGGCCAGAAAGAAACTCTGGCTGAGAAAAATGCACTGACTGCCTATATTCTCCAGCTGACTATTGGTGTCAGTATCAATCTATGTCATACTTACTAAAAGCTGTCACTAGGCTCTGGACACTGAGACATGCTGCTCTTAGGAAATGCAGCACTGAAGAGAAAAACGGTGAACTGTGTAAAGAAACAGATGAGACCTGCCAGAATCCATAGCCAGGTCAAAAGGATCCTGGCCATTAAGGTGTTCTGTAGCAAACAGCCTGCCCTTGATTGCAAATTCAAACACTTCAGAAGCCTTCAAGCAAGCCAGAAATGCTTTTAATAATGCACACAACCTGAGCTTCCTCCAGCCAAATACTAAAAGTCTATAGATGTTTTCACAAATTAAAGGCATGGAGACATCTAACAACTGTTATCCCCGAGCCCTGTTCTCACCACAGCTCTTTTGCATCAGCAGCAGCTTCAATATGATGCAAGGCCTAAGAGAGCAGGGAATGACCTCCTGTTAGATCTCCCAATATGCAGCATGAAGTTTGAAACAAACCTTAGAGAACTGCACTTGTGCCTATGTAGAGTGAGCAGGCTGAACTGCACTTTAAGTGGATAAAACCCAGCATCCTACTCACTAGGGAACACAGAGGACTGGTTGCAGGAGGCTCTCTCTCTCTCTCACAAGCTCCCATAGCACATGTTGGTAGCTAGGGGTTTCCAGCAGCCTGATGAAGTCCATAACCCCTTCATTCAAAGGCCCTTTTTTTGTAGGACACGTTACCCTCTGACAAATGCAGAACAAGCTCAGGTCTCAGGACCTTCCTCCTCCATCCACCTGCCTGGAAATTTAAGAGCTGACATGGAAGAGTCAGATTTAAATGAGCTGGCTTGAATCCTGCCCACACCTGCCTGCAGCTGTGCCCAGCCAGGCCCATGATTGATTTGCTGGGCAGCTGGGGGTGACCTGTCCTGAGCTGTGAACGCAGCCAGAGCCCTCTGCCTTAAAAACTCCTGGGGCCAAAGAGAGAGGCACCAATCTGGCACTGAGCTAAGTGACCTTGAATGTGCTGCTGAAGGAATTCCCTACCACACTGCCACCAGTTTCTTGGGGATGCTGAGGGGCTGTTTAATTTTGTCTCTCACTCTTTAATTAAACACTAATCTCTATAGGACAGAGTTTATTGCTTGTGGCTTATCTCAGCATCTGTGGCATTATATAGAAACATCAACACCTCCACAATAATACCTGTCAGCAGGGCTGCCTCCTTCCCAAGGCACACACTCAAATCTTGCAGAACTTTACAACCATCACTGTCTACAGCAGGGGTATTACATGAGGTGCATCCAGGCTGAAAACAATGCAGGAACGTGGCTGCTCTTCTGTCAAGTGGTTCAGAGCAGCCAGCAGAGAAACCCCAGTGGCCTTACACTAACTGTGGAAGGACATGCAATAGCTGAGCTGACAAAATCAGAACGAGGTGCCCAGCTGGGACACAGTTACCTCAGCAGAATATTTCGGCATAAATTTGGATTGCAAAGTAACTTTGTAGCAGATCAGCACTTTAAATCACTGGGTAAGTGCAGTTAAAATATGGTATTTAGAAGCTTTAAAATTAGGTTTACCACTCTGTAAAACTTTATGGAGAAGCTGAAAATTAGAAGGTCTACTCAGCTCTAAAATAAGCTAGCTGAAAAGGAGAAACAAAGTAAAAACCAAGGAAAGTCTAGAAGTCTAAATACTTTTTCTTTCTTTTAACATCCTTCCCTCCACTTATCAAAATGTCACCTTTCCACAGTAGGCTGGAAGTGCAGCATTATCCAATTTTTGCAAAGCATCACACCTGAACAGGAGGTTTGCATCCACCTCTAATGTCACCAGAAGGATATAGGGGATATCTCTATTTCAGCATCTGCCCAGGAGTCAGCACCCAGCCAGATCAGACTGGTCTGACAGAGAGCAGAACTCGGCCTTTACTAACTGCATAAATCTCCCTTTTCTCACCACACACCTTAACCCCAGCTAGTGGGGGATTAACTCCAACTACTGTTAATCCTACACCAAAGTTGAAGAAACAATGAGTATTTTATAACATCCTAAAGAGCCTTCTTGGAGAACCTGTAATAAATGCTGCTTAGGGCAGTGCAATCAACACCAGCAGCAGCCCAATGAAAAAAAGAGTGATACAGGCAGGGAGGCTGTGCAGAACATTTCTTAGGAGTAACTATATTAGTTATTATATATAAAAACATATAGAAATATATACATATATCTATATATATCTATTTATATATAAAATACTAGGAGCCAACCCAAGTCCTGGGTGAGGATGTCAGCTCTAAGAGGCAGTACCACATTCCCCTCCTCCCAGAAAACACCTGCTAGTTCTGCAGCTGTGCAGGGTGGGTTTGGACAGCACTGGTCTGTGCTGTGCCCCCATTAAATTATCTCAATACATCACAAGAGTTAAACTCACACACTCTGAGACTGTGTTTTTGCTTTTGTTTTGATTCATTAGTTAAAGAGGCACCCGTCTTAATTAAACTGATTAACACCCATTAGGTCTGCCTGCTCTGCTTTCACGTGATTTTCATTGGCACTTTTCTAACTGAGAAGGGAAAAGCTCAGCTCCTAGAACAAAGATAAGTTACAAAAAATGCCTACACAGAGCAGGACAATCTAGTCCAGACAGGTCTAATCAGAGCAAGTAGAAGGCTTCTGCTTATGCTGCTGCCTCTGCTAAGATTTCAGTGGTCAAATGAATTAAGAGCCTTGCCAGGGAAGAATTATTCACTTCATAGCTATTTGTAAAAAATGCCATGTTTTACTGTCAGTATTGTGTTAGGAATAGATAATTTTCAAGCCCAGTGTCCTCTTCCAACACTCCTTCAATTTGTAGAGAGCACTGTAGGTCCTGTGAGTGTCACAGCTGTGATGCTGCAGAATGAGAAGCTGCTCTGTGAAATCCTCCCAGCCTGTACCTATTTTGACAGAAACAGAACCTGGTCCTTTGCCTTTCCCTCTTTATTACTGATAAGCCTTGCTTGCAGCATGATCTTCAAAGGAGCTGCCATGTAGAAACACTGACATTTGGCAAGGGAAAGCTTCAGCCAGAATTATGATCTCATTTGCATATGTCTGTAACTGAGATATCTGAACAACAGAGTTTGTCAAGTAAACATGAACAAAGCATGATTCAATAAACCCTGTCTGTTAATAACCAACATCTGTGACTTTCACACATTAAGCCTTACAGTAGATCACAAGGAGTTAGCAAAAAGGGAATGCAAAAATGCTAAACAGCACGAAAGACTACAGATAAATAACAATCAACAGTCTTACCACAGAGCAAGTCTCTGCTCAATTTCCTTGAGAAAACCAGTGTGAAATTTGTGCAAAGGTTCGAAGTTGGAGAAAATTAGATTTTTCAGTGTTTCAGGCATGCAATCCTCTTTACTCACTGCACTCTGAAACCACTACAAAGGAAAAAAAGAAGCAAAATTATCAGTGGGTGGAATGCAGAAGGTATGATCATTTTCTGTCTTTATGTACCTAACCCAAATACTCCTAACAGCTAAGCAAGGATCTTATTTATCTGGCACTAGGAACACAACCCAGACTATCCCTGACATTCCTGTGTGCTGAACTGGTGCTCTTATCAGAGATCAGACCCTGCACAGCTGAAAAAGGAACTCCCTTCCCTTTTGCCATCACTGATCAAAACTTGAAAATTCTTTTCAAACCCAAACTGGTTAGTCAATACAAACTGAATTTGCAAATGCTGCAGGTGCAGGAGAAAGAGCATTACAATACTTGTAAACAATTCAGTAAAAGTGAAAAAAAATATGCTCTGCATTTTCTTTTTGCTGAGTTTGGTCTGAAATGCCTTTGGCAGGAGTTGGCTCAGTGAGCACCCATGGCCCTGCTGCTGTGTGCACACAGAGGACATCACTTGGCAAAGTGAGCAAGTGGAAGACACTGCTATCACAAAACTGGAGTGGCAGTGACAGGCACTGTAAGGACTGAAACAGGCTCCTGCTCAGCCTTGCTCCAAATTCTCTTTATTTCACCCTAACAGACTATGGGTGACACAAGACCATAGGACTAGGCAGCTTGCCAAGGCAGTAATGCCTATTGTCTTCCACAGGGTAACACTGCTCACTCCTCACTGCCCTGAGGGGTTCCAGCTATCCGTGGTTGACTTCCAGCAGTGCCTAGAAGGCTGCTGGGACCACAGAACACTGTTAGAGCAGTCCTGCTTGACACTGCATCAGCTGGAGCTGAGCCAGAGCTGGGATAAAAAGAGATCCCTCCCAAGCTTCCCTCTCCCCTGCTTTATCTCAGCACCAAGCAGAACTAAAGTTGAAGCTCATCTACCAAGTCTCAAAATTCATGCACAGCAGTTGTTCCTTTTCCAGCTATGCTGGCTCCTTGTTCATTTTCAGTGGCCTCCTGGGCCAGTCATTTGTGGAGCACAGCTGATACAACTGCATGCTAACCACCAGGCCCATCCCTCTTTGTGATCCAGCAAATTCAAATCTGCCTGCCACAAGAATGAGAGGATGGGGTGGAAAATGGGCTTTAGCTCTGAAGAGTTACAACTTTTTGTTTCTGCTGCCACTGGGTGAAACACTAGATGAGAACAGCATATCTGCTGTTGAGACTACAGCAATGACTGCAGAACTGTCCCACAGAACCTGGCCTCTTCTCTCAGCAGGCTGGCTTCCCAAAAAGCAAGGGTAAGGAGCAGTGAGGCCACAGCTACCCTGCTGCCTGTAAAAACCATGCTGTACTGGCTCTGTCTAAGCTGGGGTGTGATCAGCTGCATCTCTCACGTGGGATCCTGGAACAGAGAAGCAGCTGAGGAGAAAGTGTGTCCCTGGTTCCCAGCTGGTCCCAACACTCTCCCCTGAAGCATGTCCTCCTCACCACAACACTCAACACAGGAGTGGGCAATGCACCTCACTGGGTGATTTAAGAGCTGAGAGGTCTGGAGCTGGCCAAAATGCCATGAAGGGGTTTGGACCCAGTGCCATTCACAGAAAAATGATTATTTCAGAGCAGATCTTGCACACATTATTCACGGAAGTGAAATAAGACTGTTGCTGTGTGTGCAAAGATGGCAGCTATTTGCCTTGGTGATTTTAACAATCACACTCTGATCAGATGCTACAGATGAATGACTCATTTAACACACAGTTTCAATTTCTGAAAAATCAGAGGCATTCAAACAGGTATTCTGCAATATTTCATGTGAAATGGAGGGCATTTAATACGGCAGAAAACATTTATCTGTGCCCCTAAGGAGCTGCTTCAGTTTTAAGAGAAGTCATTGAAAACCCACAGGCATTTTTAGTAATTATAACCACAAAGCATGAGAGCAAGAAAATATAAGTGAAGTGTGTCCCAAGTTCCTCAACCTGATACAGTTCCTTAGTGCATGTTACTAACCACAGAGCAAACCTCTGCTCTCTGATTCTCGTGTTACTTCCTCCCTGGAGGAGAACTGCCCTGCACAGCAAAGAGTAACCTCAGTGCAGAATGTAACAGCAGCACGAGGATGTTAAATGGAGCAGAGGAAACTCTCCCCCTGCCCAGAGCTTCACGTGTTCTGTGAGTCAGGCTCAAGCAAACATACCGATGTGATGACTTCAAGGTCCTTCAGGTATGTTCGCTCCGTGGTGGCCACTTCCTTAGCAATGAAGTAAGCCTTCTCAGTTGGGAACCTCTGTGAATTGCAAGCACATTAGGTTTTCCTCTGCTTTTATGGAGAAAAAAAATGTAGATAATAAATCACAGAGAGAGTTACAAACCAGTGACCCTTGCTTGTGGTTGTGCTGTGACTCATCCTTGCATGTTCCTAAGCCCTGAAGCCCTAAAAGCAACCCTTCCTTGCAAACACAAGAGAACAAGGACTTTCTGTGGGTTTTTGAGAGACTTCTTTTTCTGCCAAGATGATTTCTACTGCTTTGGGGTGCTGATGTTCCTTTCAGTTTATTTCTGGAGCAGGACATGTTGTGAAGTTCATGAAAAAATCCTTTGCAGGATAAATGACCATTTAAATCAAGTGTAAAATTTGACAAAACAACAAAAATCTGTGTCTGATTATTGTTAAGTTTTGTCATCAGGATGGTAATCCACAGGAAAAATACTTCTGAAAAAAATTCAAACCTGTAAGATTTTCTTGGCTGGATAATCTAACAGTGGGAGAGGGGAAGGATTTTAGATTAGGCTACAGATTTAAAATTTCTTAATTCTGAAGAGCCAAAGGAACCCAGCTGATCTTCCTCTGTGTTGCTTAGGAAGTAAAAATTAAGAAAAAAACTTCCATAGATATTTTTCCTTTGTTTTCTCCCCGAAGACAAATGATGCAGTGCAAACACTGTGAATGCCCTGCCCAGGGAGTCTGTGTGGGCATTTCCCAGTCAGGATGCATCCCCAGGGAACCATCATCAGCTGGTGCACACAGTCACTGGCTGCTCTGTCTTGGACTGGCACACAGAGTCCTGGCTCCATTAACCGAGTCTCAGATTTTCTTCTTCTCAAATTTCCTTCACACATCTTGCTAAATATGCACAGTGGGAAAAGAGATCTTCCTTACACAAACTCCCACTTCCCAGCAAAGCCATCAGAGTTTCTTTTTGCCTCCTGAGATGCTCCAAGACAAGGAGAAAAAACTAGCTACAGAAGGACAAGAGGAAGCTCTCTCACCTAGCAGCAGTGGAGGAATGAGCCAGCAGGCACCCAGAACAGCCCAGCTCACACAAACACTTTATCTTCAGAAATCAGTTTTGGATGTGTTGCTTCCTTATGGTTTTGCTGCAATGATGGGTCTGAGCCAAGCACTCCCAGCTGATTGCTGCAGGCTGTGGCTCAAAGAGAGCATTTTCTACTCCCACACCCAGATATTCCCAGTGGTGCTCCCAGCAGAGACAGACTGGAGAGCCTGGGTTGGATATTCCCACAACAGGCTCAACACTGCTCCTTTTCGTTCTGTCACCTGGAAATTTTCTCTCCAGTGAGACAATGGAGCTGACTGTTTTGTTACAACAAACTCCACTCCTTAAAAGCAAGTTCAGATTTATAGGAGACCTCATCCAAACAAGGTCCTGAGGTTCCCTGGAACCTCAGGAGCAACAGGAACAACCCAGATTTATCACAACACATCAAAGAGAAGAGAGACAAGGCCAACTTCATTCACCTTACCTTTCTTTTGACCTCTTCCTCATCATCAGCCCTGATGCATGACGGGTCATTCAGCAAAGGGCTGACCAAGGGAGATGACTGCTTGGCATCAGGGCTCAAGTTTGGAGATAAAGTCATATTGGCCACTGATGGTCCTCCTTGGGAATTGATGGAAAGCTCTGAAAGGTGAGGGCTGCCAGTCAGAGAACCTGCTAAGAAAAATGACAAAAGAGAAATCAATTAGGACAAGCTTTCTCAAGAAAGTACCACAAGGAGTTATAATCTTAAATTGCAGTATGTGAAATTATGCTACAAGACACAGCCACCAGGGTCCTCAAACTAGCCCAAATGGCCTTGAAGCCAGAGGAACTGCATCCACTTGCATTCACCATGGGACTGTTAAGTGTCTTTTAGCTGATAAAACTGGCTGAAATTAGTGTCTCTGTAGGGAAGGAATCAAGGCACAGATGACTGAGCTGCAGTTCTTTACTGTGGGAGGGATGAGGCACTAGAACAGCTTGCTCAGGAAGCTGTGGCTGTCCCAGCCCTGGCAGTGCTCAAGGCCAGCCTGCATGGAGCTCTAAATAACCTGGTCTAATGAAAGGTGCTCCTGCCCATGGCAGGGGGGTTGGAGCTAGGAGGTCTTAAAGGTCCCTTCCAACCCAGGCCATTCTATGATTCTAAACATAAACTTAATATAAAACATTTCACCATTGCAATCCACTCTATAGAAAGAGAATAAATACAACAATACAGTAATTGTTCCAGGAGTGCCATTCTTGCCAGCAAGGTAGAACTTCAAACACTCAAATCAGTACTTCATAGGGAACTACAGGACAAGTTAGTACAAATTTAACTAGTTGAGGTCTAGAGAAAAAGGATGACTTTCTACAGAAATGTTGCTGCTAAGATCAGTCAGATCTAACATGAAGGGAGAAAACTACTAGTTCCCCAACTTCTACACACAACACGAGGATGTATATTATACCTTGTAGGTCTTTCCATGCTCCTCTGATTGTTTGGGATGGAAATGCTAGCATTACATTTACATAAGAAAAGCAATACTTTTAATGCACAAAGCATGACAATTTCAGATTTTCACAGATATAAAATCCCATTTCATTTTGGATTAAAAATATTAAAGAATTAGACAATTAGTTACACTTCCATGGATTCATATACACTAGATTAAATTACTGAAATTAGCAAATTTTGTCTTCTGGGAGGCAGCCAGATTAATGACTGCACAGAAAGAAAGTTTGCCAAAAATGCCCAGTCTTCTCCCAATAATCCCCTCCTCCATACATCTGACAATCTAAACCTGTTTTAGAAGAAGAATCTGTCATGTGGAAGAACATTTACAGTCTGTGCCATTTTGGCATCATACATTAAAATCCAACCAAAAAAAATGTGACAAGCTCTTGACTACCACAGCCAACAGGCTGTCTAAGATGAAATGTAAAGCACATACATCACCGTGTATAAATAGGGTCAAATACAATTTACTATCATGTGATTATGTCCTCCCTAAATTATGATAGGTAAAAGTTCCTGTTGCTAAAAAAAACACAGCTGAGATACTCCAGTAAATGTAATAAAAAATAAATATGATTAGGCCGGTAGTAGAACCTATTTATTTTCTGGAAGAACTCAAGCTTTATTGCTAGAACATGAATGTTTTCCAGTTCCAAAGCAGTTCACGTTTATAAATCATTCCTTTGAAAAGAGAAGGAAAAAACAGCACAGTTATCAGTTTACGTAATCATGACAGTTATGTAGCCTATTAAAAATCAAAGTCAAAGCAGTATTTATCTTTGAAATAAAGGTCTGTATTATTACAGCTAGCAAGAAAGGATTTACCAACAGTTTCACACTAAATCAATGTTCAGTGAAATTTGAGAAAATGCCACAGCTTGTTACACAAATGTCAATTTTATTGACACTAGCACACAACTGTATACAGTATTTTCCAAAGAAATGGAATTCATCATTGAGAAATAGTGAAACAGATTAATAGCAAGGTTGTAAGGTTAAAAGTACTTAACTACATTACAAAAGACATAAGAAAAGTGATATCACCTCAAACGTGGAAACAAAGAAATTCTGGCACTATGCCTGTCATATGACAGCAAATAAATGATTTGCACCTCTGTGAGAAGTTCACAGCATTGCAGTCTAGGAGTTAAATAGCACCTATCTGTGATAGAAAGATATAGATATATTCACATATCTATCTACCTATCTATAATCCTAAAACTAAGCTCTGATGTACTGTAACTTTTATCAGTACAACTCAAGTATTTCAAACTACAAAATATCAAAAGGACAATGAATTAGAAAGACACCCTATCTTACAGTTGGAAGACATTAACCTGGGAAAAGTATTACGGAAAGTATCACAAAAAATGTGCCTGGTGGCTCACAGCACTGTGTACACACCCAACTGATGAAAGACTCTGCATGCCAATGCACCACTGACATTCTCAAAGTTATTTTGCAGCAAGCTGAAATGCTGCATCCTCCCTTTTAGTACCAATGTGGGCAGGAGCAGAGACCAAACCCAACCACCAGCACCTGCAAGCAAGAGCTCAGTCAGACCCCACCTGCCAATACACTGAACAAGTGAAAATTGAAACTAGTTATAAGAAAGTGGCTGCATTATGAGAGGACCTCAAAATGTCCTTGCATTAGTACATTCTGGGGCCTAATTACAACCAACACAGCCACAGATATCAACACACTGGATGTTGCTCTGGGAAATGTGGGAAACAAGTTCGTTTTGGTGTGAAAAAATCAGTAAGCCATGAAGAAATGAAAATGGAGGTTCTTCCCTCCCCCATCACCAATCAGGACATGTGTCATGCTGATGGGTCATGGCAGTGCTGCAAAGCCACTTTCTCTTTTTCACAGAGGTGAGGAATAAATAACCTGAATTAACAAAGTGTTTCATCTGCTCTCCTGCCACAGAAGAGTATATTCATACAGGCTCTACTCATCAACTACACACTGCAGAATATAAACAGAAGCAGAAGGGAGAAGACCAATCCTATTTACAAGGTACTGAAATCCCTTACAATTTGCCCTAAAGGATTCATGGATTGACAAGCGATTGTTAGCATATCATTTGCCAGATAGCAAATGCTACTGCACACTGGAGGCCTAAATGGTTTGCAGCTGGTAACATGGAATTGTCTTTGCTCATACTTCAAGTGATTTTTATTTAGATTCAGAATTGGGCCATCTTTCAAATTTAATGGAGTCAGCTGTATACACACAAATCAAGAGAAAAAGCACAAAAGAATGTTTATCTGAGGATTATTTAAGTGTACACTAAAATTACATCATTGGAGGAGTGGGTAGGAATTATTAAGCATGTGCTTTAATTATTTTCTAAGTATGGGTTTAAGAAGAGAAACCAACACTGGTTGATGACACTGGCAAATAATGAGAATGCACTTTACCATGGCATGCCAGATTTTACCATTAATGCCAAAATATCTGGAGTGATTCTTAGTTCCACTGACACCAGAGAAAAGTGCTGCAGTAGTGAAGGTAACAAAAGAAGCAAAACTTAAGTGAAATCTATTCAAGACAGATTGAAATCTAACTTGGGGGAAAACATCTATGAAACGACAATGGCATTTTACATGGCCACAGGGCATGAAAGTATGGGTTACCCTCCTGGCTTTACACGTGTCTCAAATCTCTCCCAACCAACATACGTATTCCATGTGCTACACAAATAGAAGCCAGCAGCTAGAATCAAATACTTAACAGCTACACCCTTGTCAAAATACACATCAGTTGCTTGCTGCAGTTTGGGGGCAGGAAGGCACAGAGTGCTGGCAAGCTGTGGCTGCCCTGCCAAAGGGACAGTCTGGGCTCTGCCCTCGGCCACCAGAGGCAATCCATCCCACTCACTGTACCCTGGATACTCCTGGCTCCTGTCACACACAGCTGTGAACCCACAGGGGCTGAGGGTGGTGCCCATGGAGTGTTGGGCTGAGTGACACTGCTGTAAGCATGGCTCATATCAAAGGAAAACCAGTTAAAATCAGTACTTTCCACATGATGAGGCAAGTCTCTCCCAGAGGTCAATTCACACCATAGGTGGCCTGAACTGCCTGCTGCCTCTTTGTTGACTACACAGGCAGCATGAGATGACTTGAAATCCCTGGTTAGAAACTAACCTAACAGGGGAGCTCCCCTCTTTGTGAGGGAGACAAATGGGACTCAGTGTATCCTGAAGATAATCCTCCTCCATTCCTTTTTTCCTGAAACTGCAGAATAACAAACTCAGGCCATTTAGTGTTCTGCATCTACTTCAAAAGGAACAGTTCCCATTCATACACGGTGTTTTTTTAACAGAGAGGAAGAGTACAGAAGTGTTAAGATGCCCATGGGAATGCTTCTTTTCTGTGGAGTACTGAGAAGTGATAATGACTCAATTATGGAAAGTGAGAGAAAACATTATTAAAGGTGACTGAAATTCTGCTGGAAAACTTCATATACCGCTTAAGTCATCATCAAGTCAACTCTTGAGAGTTTTACTGTTCTCAAGGTTGTTATTATTACTATTAGAAATTAAAAACATATTAAGAGCCAGAAAAGCACCTTTCTCAATACCTGGAATGTTGCAGGGCTTATTCTCTCTTACTCCTACTCTGTGGCTTGCTGTGCAGTCAGGGGAGGTTTGTGACATCCACATCCCATCAACTCAACTTAAATGTCTGATCAGTGTTTTCTAACCTCCAGTCTGGCAGATGAAACCCAAGTTGTTTCCCCTTTCTCCTTGTCATTACTAAGCATATCACTTATGAAGGCTCTTTAATAAGAAAGTATCAGACAGAGCTGCCACTGCTGTGGCCACACAGTCAAGCTTAATTTTCCATTTTCAGAGTGGTTGCATAGCTCTAATGTGCATCTAAATGTTTTGGTCAGAAAAGATATGTGGCATGGGGGAGAGATAGCACCAGATGAAGCAGCAGAAGTTTTCATATGCACTTCACCAATCACTAAAGTGATCAGATCAATCACCTCAGATTGAAGAAGAGTTCGATAATGGTGTCCATCCCTTCTCTCCCCAGCTGTGAACCAGGCACAGTCATGCTGCTGAAGAGTTATGGGATAGAGATTCTGCTCTGCTCTCCCTCAATGTAAGAAAAAAATCCCACTGACTTCCAGAAAAGCTTGAGGGGAACCAGTTCATCAAGCTGCACTTCTCTTCCCCATTACATGAATCAAGCTGGAGCAGTGGATACAGTTTGTTAGTTTGAAAAGCAGTTACACAACAGCTGTAAATTAATGTACAAACATCCCTGAATGCAATACCAAAGATTTTGAGGAGAAACAGGAATTAAAAACAAACTTGTGAAGAAATCCAATGTCACACAACTACTAACTCTGCCTGGCTTGAAGAGGATCTTGCGAGGAAGAAAGGTTCACTTTGATGTCACAGCTGCAAAATGCACGCCCACGGCAGTGAGCAGAATTTGGGAAAATGGTGCACCTTCTCAAGGAACCAATTTCCTCATATTTAGGACAAAGCAACAGCCAGCAATTGGACAGAACAAATAAACCAGTGACAGTTTTACAGCAAAATACCAGTTAGAATGAGTAAAAGCCTTCAGGTACAGGTGAAACGAAAAATAATAATAATAATAAAGAAATTAATTCCATGCATACACAGTTAAATGGCTTGACATGCTTATAGTCTCATCAGGCTTGGTGTTGGTTTAGTAGCCAGCAGCCTCTCCAGCTGGTAAAGGTCCATGCTTTATTGGTGTGCTGCAGTATTAGACAGCAGTGAGTGTGAAATCAGACAGTAACTGCTGTTGGCCTACATCAGGGTCTCCTCCCATGTTAAGAACAAAGAGTGAGCATTACAGTCTGGGGAGAATGCAAGGTCACTGGGCATCAGCCCTTTGTCTAGCCTTGATCTCTCCAGACAGAAATAGAGCGACCTAGAGAAGGTTTTCCTCTTGTACCCAGGCTTAGGGTTAGTTTGCCTTTGTTTGCCTTTAAACCAACACGACTCAGTGCCACAACAGAATTGGAAACCTTCAGCCCCCATGTAAGCTAATGCCACAGCTACTGTCCATTCCAGCAAGACACCTCCCCAGGAGTGCAGTGATCCTGCTTACGAGCACACAGCCTGGATTGCTGCGTGCAGCCTTCATTAGGAATGAAGGGCACTGACTGTGCTCAGTGAAGCCCAAATGCCCTGGAAAAGAGACCTGCTCCCCTCGCTCCCCTCTTCTCTTTTGCTCCCCAGCATGGTGTGGTTTCTCAGCCTGAGAGTCACAACCTGGTGAGGGTTTCCATTAATTCTGAGGCGAGGAGTGCTCCGTGAGGCAGGATCACTGTAACAGGAGGAATCAGGTACTCCAAATACAAAATAGGCATTTCTGCAGTAAAAGGACATTGAGACAGTGCTCCAAACAATGCAAGGAACAGAAGATATACCATGCTTTGAGGATAGACAAAACATTGAAAAGGCTTTTTCTCCCAGAGAGGTACATGCTGACAAAACAGTGCATACAATGAAACAAAAAGTGTTTCTTTTTAAAAGGTATTAAACAAATGACAAAAATGAGAATGAAGTCCCCAGCACTGCCAATCTTAAAAATTAATTTTTACAATTGAGATTTATTTTAAAAAAATCTATGTATGTGCACACACAGAAATCAGGAAAGGGCTGGGTAAGTGAACACTGCCAAGCTTATATACTTTTGTTAGTGGGCCCAGGTGATCTTTTTAGCGGGAAAGGAGAAATACAAGGATTCAGCGAATCAAATATTTTTAAGTGCCTCATGGAAAAGCAACAGACATGAGCTCTAACATTCTCTGAACTAAACAGAAAGCTCTACCTCTGATCTTGCTGAAAACTATCAAAGGCAAAAGCCTGCTCTCTTCTCAAAACCAGATTTGCAGCATTTTAAAGAAAGCATCTAATCTAATTTTAACAAGCTTGAAAGCTCTTGAATCAGAAAGCATTCATTTTCCTTCAGCCTTCCATGCTCAGTCTGTGACAGCTGTATCATTACTGCCTTTAGTCTTGATTTTTACCAATGTGAACTGTAGATTTTTATGGTTCTCAGGGGCCAAAACTTAAAAAAAAAAAAATCATCAACGAAAATTACATCTTAAAACTCCAACCATTCTTGAGCAAACTATTTATCATTATGTCATGCAAATTTATGATCCTAAGGTCTTTGCTCCCTTTACTGTAATAACACCACCGTTATTTACACACATACTTGTGGAAAACGTGCCTGTGAATACATTGCTTAGCCAGGCACAAAGCATTTCCAGGTCTCATAACATTTAAAAGAAAGTGCTCACTGCTTTTAATAACAAACAACATAAACCACGCTTGTTCTACATGCTCTTTATAGAACACAGAATTAGAACAAAAGAAAAAACACTCTTTAAAACTGCTACATGTCACCCAAACTAGGAACTTTGCTCATATGATGCCTTTGATTTTTAAGTAGAAATTCTGTATTTAAAAATATCAATGGCACCACACAGCCTAACCATAGAGGAGGAACACAGAAGACACCTTTGCTCAGGATGCACATGTTGCACAACAATTATTTCCCTTACAAATAAGTAACTAAGATATGTGCCTTTGTCTAGGCATACTTCAGTAACTATAGAAACTAGAGAAACAGAGGAGGAAAAATCTTGCTGATGTCAGTTTCCTAGGATTTAAATTTCCTTCCTTTCTAGAACCTGACGTAGCTTGACTGAAACCAGAGTCCACTGCTACTCACGTTTGAGAAAAGTTACATACCAGGTGATGTGAGCCTTGGGTCCTCAAGATGTTAACACTGTGCATCTGCCACCTACCATCAGAAGACCCACAACCATCACCACCACCAAGTAGGGGACACCAACAAGCAGCTGGATTTCTGAGAAAAGGACTCTTCTCCTACCACTTGTGTCTGACAGCAGCTAACAAAAGAAAGGCCTACATATTAGAAATTGTTCCAGAAGATTCAATTTCCCTCATATATTTAGGGTTTCTCTTACTATTTTATGGAGAAGAGGATTGATCCCCTAAATGAAGAGGAAAGAGATGAGCTAAAGTATACAGAAGCTGCCTTAGGAAACTACACTATTCAGAGAAAGAGAGAAGCATTATTGGAAGACTAAAAGGGATTTTGGCTTACTTCACTTTTTTACATGCTTGAAGAGAGAAACTCTTTCCTTCACACTCACTGCTCTTTCCAGCTGGTGACAACCATGCTGCTGAATGACAGGGATTCTCCAGTGATGCACATTTCTGTGCACAAGGCTGTGACACCCAACTTCCTCAAACATGTGTGGAAGTCAGGAAAAACTTTGATTGGTAATTCGTTTTTCATCATTAGAAGTTAAATTGCAGCAATTAAAATTTCATTCTAAAGTCACCTCTGACAGCAGTCCAATGGCTCATTAAGACAAATGAGATTAGTTAAACAAACACGGAATTTGACAGAATTTATAGGTCAGGCATCCTTTTTTCTGTTAAAGAACTGTTCCAGAAATAACCACACTTCATGCTAATTGCATGTAGATCATAGCAATGAGATCTGAATCACTCGTTTTACCAAAATTCAAAATTGGGTCTGCTGCATCAGTTCAACTGATCAACATAATCCTTGCTCTTTCTACTGCGACTTGGAACTCACAGAAAGAGTGGAAAGCACATTATGCCAAAGGGAACTACAAATAAATAGGGCTAGATATTTTTTTGTGTGCTTAAGATGTTTTTTATTCTTCTTCTTTTCCATGTCTTCCTGGAGCTGCCCAGAAGAAACTTCTAGTGATTACAGAGATTCTGTGTTTGTGGGCTTATCATGGACTGAAGAGGACAGAATTTAAAACATCTCTGCTTCTTAGTGAAGAAAAGAAAGGGGCTCATAAAGAGCTTTTAGATCTGTCTCATCCATTTTCTATTTGACTTTCTCTGGTCACCACCAAGTACTTGCATGTACAGATAGAGAGGTCAGAACAGGAACTTCTGGCATGAATGCCCTTCCTTCAGAATGAACAGAGCTGCTTCAACTAATAAAAGCCTCACTGCAAACAAAAACCTGTCCTACAAATATTCAGGGGAGAAAATACAGGTCCCAAAGAAGTCTGGTCAAGTAATACTAGCCCCATTTAGTGAACTAATTCACAAAACATTGGTTTTTCGCTCTTTACTGGGTTCTACTGATTACATTCAACATTACCAATGCTGCTCTGTGGAGCAAATTCTTTCTAGTTTTGCATGCCCTTTTATCTTGAAGAAAACTAATAGACTGATATAATTTTTTAAACTATCGATATGCAATTCTTTCATTATGCTCATATGCCTATAACTAGCTCTGTATAGCTCATATAAGGTAAATGAGAATGGAGCAAACCTAAAAACTTTCAGTCACATGTTGACATTTTTTACCTATGAGAATTTCTCTTTAGTTTTTCTTGATATAACTTGTATTCAGTGGGCACTGCAATGGTTAGTGGGGTTGTGCCTGTTAGGCAGGCTGTAAGCCATGGGTGACATGGCAGCATTTGGTGTAAATCATCTCAGAGAACACTCCTCTCTGCCTTATACAAGGAGTATGTTTGCTAGGGGATATGGACTTAAACCGTAAACAGTGCAGTCTAGGCCATTCAGCTATCAATTACCCAAAGCTTCATACCTGGAATATCCTATGTAGTTCTTGGCTCCTACAACAACTTGAAAACTAGATTCTAGGAAAGGCTGTCATGAAAAAAAAATAATTCCAGAAGATCCCAAGAGGAGATCACAAATTTGAGCTGCTGCTGAATAGGAGAAACCTCAAAATTGTCTGACATGACCCTTCCACTGCCATTGTAGAGCATGGCTGATTGTGGTTAAGTAGTTGGAATAGCAAAGAATTAATTTAATTAAAATGAGGGCCTTTTATCCAGAGATTGCCTAGATCTGCACATTATTACAGACAAACCCCTAACTGCTTTTGCAACTCACCTCCATATTTACCCAACTACATGGACAGAGCTGAATTCATCAACCCAACAAGAGGCTTCTTCCACATCCTCTGGAAAGACAGGAGATGGGTGATGCAGGACTATACAGTTCAGACTTGACATAGATGCTCAATCTCACCGGGACTCAGCGGCCTCATCTGTACCAACTGCCTAAGGATATCTGGGCACTTGGTGAGTTTGGGACAGAAAAGTCCATTATTGACAATAAAAATTTTAGAATGGTGAATCAAAACTACCATCAGCCACATTCTAAAATCTACTGGAATTGGTGGGAGAATCTGGTAGTTACTCTGTCGGTAACTACTTGCTATACTTGAGACAAAGGTACGCTTAGATCACTGCTGTTGTCCTGTGTATTCCGATTGATAAATGTTTGTTAATAAGTGAATTCAGATTAATAAATAAAGAAACAACAAACTAGAACTGACAAGCTCCTCTTGCCATGAGCACTTTGTGAGCCAGGACAAGAATTCCCCCACCTCATCTCATTTGCAGTCTTGCCCTAAAGGTTTCTGCTCTTTTTCTGCAAGGTCCTTTTGATTGTCCCACAGAAACAAATTCCCAGATGAACTCTAAGGGGCCTGATCCTATTTAAAAATATAAGTTTAAAACTCCTGTCTCACTTCACCATTCTTGGCAAGGGCTCAGACATGAACCACATGTCTGGTGGAGGAATTTGGCCCACAGACTGCTTTAATTACAACCTTGTCTGCTGATATTGAACGGAGCTTCACTGGCATTAGAATGCTGCAGAAGTAATTAATCCTAAATGAAATTATTTCCTATGTCATTTATAAACTTTACTTCTTTTAACTGGAAGAATTCCATGTGTTGAAACAACAACTACTTCACCATTCAAAGCTGAAAAAATGCCAGAAGACAGAAAACTCCTCATATTGCATTTCTGAGGATAATATTGAAGTGGGTAAAGAAAAGCTGTTGAGATACTTTATTAGCAACTAGGCTAACTCCAGCTACCCAGTGGGTCTGTTCTTAAAAAGTTTAAAATTTCATGTCTTTGTAGGCATATGAGAGAAGAATCAGGCCTGGAAACAGTATCTGAAAGGATGCAAAATAGCAAACACTACTTATAAAATTTTATATTCATTTAAATCCAAAGTGAATGTGAAATCTTTTTAAAGTAGCAGAAATGACTGTAAATCCTTTTGTGGAAAATCCATTACCTGAACTCTAATTTTACTGGCTAAAGAAGCAATTAATTAATCTGTCCTGCTATTACTTTACTTTATACCTACTGATACTTTTCCTGCACAGGCAATAAAAAATAAATCAAAAGAAGAGTCATGCACCCACTCCCCCATGCTCACACTATTTGCTGATGTGAGCTTCAACTACTTATATTTCATCTTATAGATTGTGAACTTCAAGGCAATTATTTTACAGCTATTCTAAATCCAAAACACAAACCATCCTCTTTTAGAATCATATACAAGCAAGCTTCTCCCTAATTATCAATCTCACTGTTTGTAGACTCATGCTTTTAACTACAGGAATAAATGAGAGTATTCCCTGTCCCCAAAATATCAGTATCTAAAGAGATGCTTTAAATGATTCCTGTTCAAGACTGAGATATCTAATCTCTAAGAAAACCAACACACTAAAGGAGGTGAGGGAGTTAATACTTATATTTACATAAAGATATATTTTACTTTCAAACCATTATATAACAACACATGTCTAACTACTAGGTATATAATAGGTATATTTTTAAATATCCTTCATTCAGATTAAACTTTGTTAAAGTGTGCATAGACCAAGACATTAGAAAAATTAAAAAGACCTCTTATTTTATAATTTCTGTAAAAACAATCTTGAAAATTTTTATATTGTCTAAATTTACAAAGTCCTTTAGCTTTTTCATCAGTACTTATGTGAATGGATTAATCATTGCTGCATGCATGAACTGCATGATGCAGATCACTGAGAGTGACCTGCAGTTCAGTCAATGCTGTTGTTCATCAGTTAAAATTCTGGGATTTATTTTCATTCTTCCACAAGAAAAATATATAAAAGTTAAAAATAAGGCCAATTATAAAGAGCACACCTTGTCTCCCAGCACTATTAACTGTAGAACAGTTTCCATAAAGAGGACCTTACATCTGGATTTTCTTTCTTAACTTGGAGAAACTAACATCAGATTTTATTAGGATACCCTAATTCTCAATAGTTCTAGCCTGTGAAAAGGAAGTATACACAGAATTAGTCTCTTTGTCCTTCTGCCCATATCCACTCTATGGATAGAACAGAAGACCATCACCCTGGAGCACAGTTACTCCCATCATTCTCTTGTCAGGGGATGAAAAATTTCTGAGGTGGCACTACTAAAAAAGAAGCCTATGACAGAATAATTTGATCCTGCACAGATAAAGATTTTTTGTGATCAAAGCAAAAAATAAAACAGCCACCATCTCCAAAACAACCACCACAGAACTTGGATGTCTCTATAATAATTTCACTGAAAGTATAAGCAATTAAAAAAATTCTTGCAATATATCTTTATATTTAACTGATAAAGGATAGAAAGGATTGCCTTGCAAGTAATACTCATATCACTCTTCATTAGAGCTGTTTTGATCAAAGTCTTTTTCACTTGAAATGTATCTTTCATCCTGTTCTTTTTTTTGCCCAAGGAAGAGTTTGGCGTTTCAAAATCTCCATCATCAAATCACCCTGTTTAACCCACTGAAGAAAAAGACAATACTGAAATTTTATACATGCCTGATATGTACCCTCAGTTCATCAGATTACAAAATGAGTTATGAAGAAGAGTAGATCAGACACATTGTTGCTATGAAAAAAAATTCCAGCATATTTCAAGATTTCAACAAGTCCTGGTCTTGAATATCAAGCTCCTGCATTTGGCTGCAATTTTTTTTTCTCCTAACTCTGTTGAGGCACTCGTAAGTTGCTCTCCTTATATGGAGAGAAGAAGATTGTTACAGACATATAAAAGAGCACAATGTACCAACTCGGTTTGATTGTTTGTTTTGTCAAAATAACTAGTCAAATATCAAAGCAGCTACAACATGTATCTAAAACAAGACTTCACACAAAGAAGAGGAGAGTGTTATTAAGTCTTAGGGAGGAACCTAAATCAGTAACTATTTTCCTCTCCTCCTGCCTTTCAGGGGAGATGCAAACTGTTAAGCATCACTCAGACTTATTGTGTTCTAGCATCCTTTCCCTCTGGCTGGCCTGTACAACAATAATGTCTGAAATAGCCCATGCTACTTGAAATTACCACCAGCCACTCATCATGAACCCCAGGAGATGCAACCACACCGCTGAGCAACCACAGTATCCCCTGGTCTCACACACACTGGTGCCTAGCAGCTGAAGACCTGCACACCATCTTCATCACTGAGGCCAACAGACACATCCTCCTCTACCTCCTCATCCAGCTGAAGGCTTCCAAAGGAGTACTTATTTCTAGGCATGGGAGAGGAGCTCAGCACAACGGGGTTCCCAAACACCAGGGGGTGAGTGAAGGGATTAATGACTTCTGAGTCAGAATCACTGGATTCTGTCCCACTGCTGGTGGAGCCCTCCATCATCTGGATGGCAGCCATGTGATCCATCATGCCACTGGCACGCAGCGACTGCATCACTGGGCTCTGCTTTGACTGTGCCCCAGCTGCCATACCATTGGCCATCATCTTGCCTTCTGGAGAAGACATCTTAGCCACCCCACCTCCTTTGCAGTATCTCTCTGATCTATACTCCTGCCCAGGGGTTGAGGATATCTGGCTCAGGATAAACGGATCTGTGACTGACTTATTGCACAGATTATGGGTTTTCTGTGCTCGAGGCCGTTGAGAACCTGGAGAATATCTGCAATAGCCGTGGCAGTTAGTGGCATGGCTGTCCTCCTCCCCAGTCCTCACCCTGCAGTCGTGCCCATTTTCTGAGACATAGCCCTGAGAGCCAGTTCTACTCAGGCCCATGTTAGGGCTGGACTCTTTGCTGCTGGGAGGCAATGGAGTGGCCAGTGGGCTACGGCTTCCCGGCCCTCGGAACATTTCGTCAACCAGAGAGCTATGCCTTGGCATCCTGGGGCTTCCCCCCGTGTAGAAGGAGAGATTAGCTGTGTTATCATCAAGGTACTCTTCAGAGACATACTGGGAAGACTTTAGAGAAGCTGAGGAGTCCCTATATCTAGGTCTATTGCGATTTTCGTCTCTGTAGTGAATATAGGCACCACTGGTCAAATCACCCTCATAATTGTCATTTGTTTGGGAATATGACCGGGTTATTTGTCCTCTGAGGAGATCATACTCGCTATCTACATCACTGCAGTCAATGAAAGGAATGGAGGTGCTGCTGCCATGAGCAGCCCTGGAAGCTGGACCTGTGCTTGGCTGCTGTGATTGAGGTCTGTTCTGCTGCATCCTATCCTTAGCAGGCTCCTCTTCTTCCTCCACTGCTGAGACCACTGCTCCATCCACCTTTCTGCCTTCCTTTGGACTCTTCTTCAAGGAAGGGCTCTTGTGCTGTCCAGTGTCTTCTGTTGAAGATTTCAACTCCTTCCCTTGCCGGCAGCTCTGCACTGCTGCAGCATCATTGCTGTCTGCATAGGCTCTAGCAGTCTGGAAAGATAAGAGAGGGAGGGCAAGGGGGACACAAAGGGAGGGACAAAAGGGGAGGGAGGGTGGGAGGGGAGAGGTTTGGGAGGGATGGGAGCCAGAGGGAAAAGGCTGCATGTAATTACACACCAGAACTTCACATCTATAGCAACATAGGAGTCTCTTGGAAAGAAAAAAGGTAACCCAAGCCTTAAAACAAACTGGAATTAACAAAAAAAAAAGAAAAGAGGTTTCTTATCTGGAAGAACAGAAAAAATCATAGGCTAAACAAGGGAAAAGAAGGCATACAATGCAGTGATAATGTAAAAAGGGGTATTTGAGGAGTTTCCATGCTCTAAGGCAGCCACTAACACTCTAAAAGCATCAACCAGTGCACATTACTCTGAGAACCCGAAGGAAAAGATAAAAACATAAACCAAATTCTGCATAGCCTACTTAGACACACTAAAAAAGTCAAGTGTGGGCTTTTGAGCACCCTACATTCACTCCCTGGAGCATAGCTGCCACTGGCTCATATGCTGGCTTTTCTGCAGACATCTGCCCAGCAGCCATGCTCCATCTACCTGAGCTTGTCTCAGCAACATTAAAATGCTACAAGCTATTTGAAATGGGCTCTATTTATAACAAAATTCTCTAAAGTTCCTAAATTTGCAGAAAGGAGAGAGCCTGTGAATATCAAGTGAAAGTGATGCATAGAAGGTGAAGGTTCAGGTAGCATTCTTAAATACATTAACCTAGTAGCTTGCTCCTGACATTTTAAACTCTACCTAACATAAGGTTATGTGATCAAAGGTTCATCTCCACAGAAAACACTGGCAAGTGGAGAAACCACAACAACCAAGTCAGGAAAATGAAGCTTCCTGACCTGTCTCCTCTAGAGGCTGTCCCAGGAGAGCTGTCAGCCCATATGTTGTGTGTGTTTGGGATGCCAGCAACTGGAGAAACCAGAGCCAAAGAGTGGAAGAGGGTGAGGCCGCTGGCACTGTCTGTGCTTGTGGGAGTGCTGTTTTCTGAGTTTATATGTGTGGCCATGTGTTCATGCTCTGTATGTGTGCATTCACGTGGGTGCCTAGAGTGAATACATGCTCAGCCCCACTGGGACCTGGGAACCTGCAGCTGCTGCAGCCTCACCACTACTGACTGGGCTTTTGGATTTGTGAACTCCCAGCACACAGCAGCTATCAGCATGAGATAAATACATATGGTATCTGCCAGAGGTAATGGCTCAGAAGGCCAGAGGTGCAATTTTCTGAGGAAATAATTGTTCTCTTCCCTGGTTAATACCTGGTTAACACTAACCTAACACCTTGAAACTGGCAACCAAGACCTCTCAGCAAAGAACAGTAATTACACTTTCCCCAGATGCAATAGCCAGCTACAACCAAGGGCCCTGGCAGCAACACTGAGGGTTGCAATTTTTCAGATGGTCATTAGTACAGCTCAGACAAGCTCACTATTTATATCTGTCTGCTTGTCTGAAAGCAATGCTGTTTCACTCAGCAGAACCTAAAGCTTATGACACCCAGGGCTCCTTAGCTCCCAGCTAAATGGTAAGCAAGCAGAAAACTATGCTCCTAGGGTTTTAAAACAGCAATCAGTGGAGAGTAATCTAACAAGAAATGTTTCAAAGGATTTCATTTCCAGGGTTTCATCAACATCACTGACTTGTTTTGGCACCTCTGTATGCTGTTCTGAAGGCTGTGCAGTCAGACTCCTGATGGAATGAATCTTGCTGTGTTTCCTGGAGATAAAAGGAAAATCACATAAAGAGCTATTTCAGTTTTTTTTTTTCTACAAACAGGAATCAAGAGACATGCTTTTAAAACAAAACCTTTGAATAACAGCTTTCATAAAATTTTGCTTCAAAACAGATTAACATTCGTCCTTTCTGTAAAGTTTTAATGCGCTATGTGTTGCAAACATACCACTGTAAGAAAAGGGAGAAGCACTGAAGCAAAAATGGTCTACCAGGTAAACATGAATCATAAGCAATGAGCTACTGGCATGGTCTTTGTAGCACTTTGGCCATTACTTTCAGCTCACCATGAACATGATCAGTTCAGACAGAACTGCTCTGGCAAGCTAGAAGACTTTCAGTTTCCCTTGAGCTTGGATGTACTTTTTCTTATGTTCAGTTTTACTCTGAGCTGAATATGTCTGTTCACACACATTAACCACATCCCAACAAAGAGGGGGCAAATCAAACTGGGAGAAGTTACCTGTGACAGCAGGATGTTCATTGCTGAAAAACAGATTGAAGACTACTGATTTTAAGTGAACTATAAGTTATGAAACTTTTGCCAAAACATGCAGGACCACGGGATATTACACATGTGATAAACAGTCAAACCAGCAGAGAAGGAATTTTTTTCCTTGGGCTGGTGCCAAGATCTCAGACTATAACTAACTGGAAATCATGACTTTTCTTGGATTTCACATATTGGCATAATAAATTTATTTCCTCTCACCTTTCAAACTGCACTTTTTTGTGCCCTCCTTCCTTAACATAGTCAAGAACTTGCTTCTGGGTCCGACCACTGGAAGAAAACCAGAGTTAAAGTACTTAATACAATATAACACCTGGTCATCATAACCATGTATTTGGCTTGCATATTAAGTCACAGCAACCAGAAAAGTATTTGGCACTATCAGCAGAAACTCATGCTAAGATCATACAGAAGGGGACTTGGTCAGATACACACAGAGTTTTACCATTTTGCATGTTACTTGCCTCTTTTTTTTGCTATGAAGCTACTTTTTGAAGCCATTTCAGAACTGCTTCAATTCAGCTTTTTGGACCCTATAGGGTACTAGATCACTACAATGGAAAGGGAAGCAGGGGTTAAGCTTTCCTTTAATGAATTAATATATTATTGAATCCTTTTTAGTCAAATACCAGCCTTATCTGATATTAGTAAACCCTGGAAACAAGATAAAACCCCTGACATCTACTTCATTCCTTGGTTGCTACTATAAAACACACCTTTTTGCAAAGATTTAGGCTGGAAATCCCTTTCTACCCTTCTGCAACAGGGCATGAGGTAGTGAGAAAGCCCAGCACTGTCTATTGTGCAAAGCTATAAACTCCAAAGCAAACTGAAAGCAGCACAGGAAACCCACACCTCAAGAATGCTCAACTGAGAGCCAAATTCTTCCAATTCATTAGAGGCTTTCAGGGACTGGAAAAGGTTATTGAATGTAGTAACAGAGATCACAGGGAGTGGAGGATGTAGCCAAAACCTTCTTTCCAAAGCCTGAGGTAAGTTGAATGCACCTACAGTTCTTCATTTACTTCAGGCAGAAACTTAACAAGTTATAGTTTGTTTACCCAACATAGGTCCTTCCATGTTAATTTACTTTGCAGGCAGCAAACAAAGTGTAAAGAGAGTCAGAATGGCTGTATATACACTGTGTTCTTATGCAAGGCATCTAGAGTGCATCATTCATCTCAGCAAAGAGCGCTTCTGGCTGTACAGCTTGTATCAGCTTCACAAACAAAATAAACTGTATGAATAAAAGGATTTCCCCCTGGCATACACAATGCAATATCTACAATAATGCTTCTGCCAGTGTAATGAAAAAAAAAACCCAAAACAATAACTTAACTATTGAAAGCTTTCCTACAGGTCCAACAATATCACAGGTATACCTGGTCTTAGCAGAGGTGGTCATGTCACGTCAATCCTTTGTGAGCATAAAGCCATTGCTTTGAATTACACAAATATGGGTTTATCATAGGCACATGCAACAATCTCTACTCTGATACATAGGAAAGACCCCATCCTAGGAGCAGAGGATTCAAAGAATTCCCAAAAATTGCTAGCTAGTGTTACTGAGGACACAGGTGAATCTTCTTGTGCAAAACCAGTCAAACCCTATACACTTTATATCTTACCTTCAGAAAGCTACTTTGCAACAGCTGCTACAAAATTAATGCAGGATTTTCCCCTACAGTGTTCTTTGCACAATTCTGGCTGAGAAGATGCAGGGGAAAATATAAAGGAGCAAACCACAAGGTAAAAAAGGTGAGCTGAAAATAACAGGTTTAATCTCAGACCATTATGGATGTGATTTTGAAATGGAGAGGCAACAAAGGTGGAAAGAATGCATGTCTTACCTGAACCTAAATGAAGAACCTCTAGAAAAAAGAACAGGTTTAGGCTTTGGTTTAGGTTCCTCAAAAAGCCTGAAAAAGGCATGATGCTCCACACAGATCTTCCAGAAAGACTTGCAAAAATCTCGACTGGCCATAAGGAATTCCAGGGTGTCCTGGAATGAACTCTGAAAATTGGGATAGCATTTGCAATGTAAGCTGGGCAGCAACACCGATTAGAGAAATGCATTGACAAATTAGAAGCTATGCTAAAAATAAGAAAAAAGAATAAAGAAAAAAAACCCCAAAAGCTTCTTCCCAACTTACTGGCTTTCATGCTTAACAGGCCCTATCCTTCTAACATTGAGACATTGCTGGTCTGCCTGTCAGTATCAAAGCTATTGCTCAAACTTCCTTTCATTGGCAAATATGACAGAGATAAAGCAGTGGTTTGAATGTTAATGAGAAGAAGTTGATTACATGCTATACCTTAAGAATTGTTGATATAGTACCAGAGCTGCAACCAGAAGATGACTCTGGGACATTCTATTATGATCGACTCAGCTTACATGTCCTTTGCCAGGACTGCTCACCTGAGATGCCAGGCTGATGTGCACAATACCAACAGTGAACATAAGCAATTAAAATATTCATGAGCTGATAAAAACCACGTGTGATCTGTGAGTAGAAATTTACCAAATAACTTTCTGTCAAGTTCATCAACTGCTGCCAAGGACTTACATTCACATCAGGCCGTAGTTTGATAAGAAAACGTTTCCTCTTGAAGCTCAGCTTCCGAACCTTAGCCCAGTTGAAGGCATTGATCTTGGTGTGACCCTACAGAGAACAAAGCCAGCTGGGTTTATTCATTCCAGATCCAAATGGAAAAATCTAAACCACTAAAGAAGCTTGTCATAAATTAATCATATGTTCACTTAACTTGAAATGATGAAATTCTTATAACTCATCCTCTGACAATGCAAACCATAAACATCTGGTGCAATGACTGAAGGCAGGCACTTAGGGTTAAACTCTTGCAATACAGGACTAGTTTCTGTGGAAATATCCAACCCAGTATTATTGCATAAGACAGGGTGGACCAGATTTTGCTATCTTGTGCTACTATGCAGACTCAAGATTTTCTGTGGACTAAATCACCTTCCAAAGGTGCCTCACTCTATTTCCACCAGTGACAGAGAATGCAGGGAATCCAGACACATCACCTCACTTTGACGAAGTAGATTTTCTCCCTCTTTTTATGTCTGCAGGGCAAAATAAATATCTCTTTAAATACTGCTTAAATCTGGGGGAAAAAAAGCAACTGCAGGTTTTGTATTGGAAGTACAAAACACTGCATATTTTGAGCTTTTATAAGGACCACCAGAAGCAAAAGCAATTCAAACAAATTATCTGTCTCTGAAGAGCCACAAAATGATTTTCTGGGAAAACGCAACCAATACCATAAGAAAACAGCAAGAAGGAAATTATAATACTCCAACTCCCAGCCACTACATATTAGCCCCTACCCTCCAGATGTTTCATTTTTAATCTATGTCAGCAGGTATTGGAGGTGCTATGTTAAAATATTCACTAAAGCAGTTTGTTCAATGAAGACTTCAATGCAAACATTCCTAGAACACAGCACAGAAGTTTCAGAGAACTACTACAGGATTGCTAAAAGCAGAAACCCATGTTGATTTGGGCACCACCACCAGACAGCTGTAGGAGTAATGACAGTGTAATGATCTCTGCTAAGTCAACCAGCTGTCTAAGAATCACATAATTAATCTCCTTAAAATAATCAGCAGCACTGACACTGATTTCTAAATAAATGGCAGACTTTAAAGTAAGTCTGACTACAGCTTATGCCATTTGTGAGTGAACTTTTATTTTCATTGGGGCCATTCTAATGAGATCCTCATATTTCAATTTCTATCAGTTACAACCAAAATAAAAATAAGAACTTAGCTCTTGACCTATGAAGTGGTGGAAGGAAGCCCTAAGCCTACTGACAGACTCCAATTGCTGAGCAGACTCCAGCAGGTCAGAGCCCAAATTCCTTTTAAGCATTCAGTCTTGGAGCTTCACCTAGTAAAATTTCCAAGTTTTTCAGAAACTTTAAAAACAAAACAAAACTGTTTTGAAAGTCCCAAACACATTAGGCTAGTAGACATGACTTCAGACCTTGTCAAATCAAGCCTTGGGCCATCAACCTGCAGCTACACTTCACAGCAGGATCTCAGCTGCGTGCTGGGACTCTGAGGTCCGTGCTGCTCTCTGTGGACACACACCTTCACCTTGAAGACAGCCTTAATTTACAAGGCTTGGCAGTTCATTAATTGAGCTGACGAAAATGCTGTGGGGGAGCAGGGGAAGGGCCTGAGCACACATTTGCTTGAGTTATGTGCATTTCTAACAATGTCCTAGTGTTCTCATGTTTCAACCTATGCTTCAGTTTTGGGGTTCCACTACCAACTCAATTAGTTAATCAGGGATCTTTTTAATTTGCTGCCTTTTTTTGGCTGTTTGCTTGGCTGGGTATTTTTAAATCTTGGAGTATTTGGGTCAGACACTCCTGGGCTTGTTTGTTGCTGTTATTTTCCTTATGAAAGGACTCAAAGTATTTTGTAAGGCTGAAAATAGTAGTATTTTAATTATAGTAAAACAGTTAAAATGAATAGTCTTTTTGACAATTGTAAAAAGGGATATTTTAAAGAACAGCTTACTTACTGTTTTTAGCACAGAATCAGGTAAGCATCTAAAGTGAAAGCAGCTGACACCAGCTGACTACCTGTAGCTTCACAATTGTAAAAGCCAAATTTGTTATTTACGTAAGAGGAACTGCAGAATGAGAATTTGACAAATTTACTAATGATGCTTCATGAATATGTACTAGAGTGACTGCAGTAGGAAAGGAGAGGAAAAAAATAGAAGGAAAACAGTTGGATCTTTAAAGGAAAGAAGTAAGATCCACGGATTCGGCAAAGATACAATGGCCAAGGCTGGTCAAGAAAACTGTAAAAACTTTGAAGAAGTAACACTACAGAGAGCTTATATTTACTGCCTTCATCCTTCTGCATGGACTCCAGCTGTCTGTTGTTTTACTTGTCTCTGCTTCTCACCCTTTTAACATGCATCAGCCCTGCAAGACCTTCCTGCTCCTACACGTAGGAAAAGTCAGCATGACCAACCTGCAAATTGTGAGCCACAGCTCAGTCTGCATCTTGAACAGCACATTGTGGATGCAGATGGAGCTCCACACTGTGCATTCATATAAGGTAGGAGGCCCTGGAAGCAAAGGACCCAATGCAGCTGTAACCGGTTTAAGATAATTCTTACAAAAATTTTGGAAGTTCCTGTATTTTCCCAACTGAATACTTGTAGACATGGCTGAGTTCCTGAATTCTTACCGCTGTCAGAAATCTCTCTGCTTTATGAAGTAAGGCATACAAAATCAGGCTCTAACCTGAAATACCAGAATGCCTGTGTTGGCAACAGCCAGGTTGATTTTTGTCCCCTCCCTGTCCTTGGCTGGGTGCAGGCGTATCCCGTACATCTCCAGCCGACGGGCAATCTCCAAGAGCTGGAAGTCAGACTCTGCTGGTGTCTGTCCCCTAGAGAAAGAAAACAGAGAACACTCACAAGCTTGTCACACCTTTTAATAGAGATCAAGAGGTCCTCCAGAGAACAAAGAGACATTTGATCAAAGAGACTGAAAACTGTCAGAGGTGTAATGTCTGTTTGGTTTTTCTACATCCCCAGACTTTTATCAGCTAGAACAACAACTTACTCTAAATAAATATCAAAGAATACACAGATTTTACAGTCTATTATAAATTTTGATTGCTCCAATTCTGAGACATCTGATACAGATAGATTTTAAACCATTAGCTCTAACAGAATTTACTACCTCTCTTTGTTTTTTCCACTAGAAGACATGACATATTCCTAAAAAAATAATTAATGGAAGCATGTAATGATGCTATTCACTGTAAAAGTGATTGTAATACCAAAATGAAGTAAAACAGAAGGCATGAAAACCCTACCATAAATGTTGTGAAGCCATAAGTATTGCCATCATTAATTGTGATGAAATTATGCAAAGCTTTGATTTGACTGCCATAGAAATCACTACCACTCATCTATTACTCAACCTAGCTCAAAAATGAAACTGTTCACATCTTGAAGTGATCTTGACAGCTAAAACAGTACTTTTCTAAGCCTTATTGGTACTTCTGTTCACCATCTTGCTAGTACAGGCTTTTTCTCCAGACATTAGGATACCAATTTGCATCATTATCTTGAATTCTCTTCCCCCATGATTCTGCAAGTACTCCGTGCTTTTCCTAAAACTACCACTAAACCCCTTCTTCAACCGATCTCAAAACACAGCATGGAAAGGTTGAAAGGCAACATTCAGTGTCCTTGAAACCAAAGGACTACTCTCAGAAGTGCCTGACTGATCAGTTGTGATTTGCAATCATACCTGCATGCACAAAATCAGCAGTAAAGCATTTTGTATGAAATAGACTGTAAAATAACAGCACGCTTGAATGAATATCGAATCAACTGTGCTTTAAACATCTTGTTATGATGATGGGAAAAAGGCAGGAGTAACCTTCAGAAGGTTCATAGGCTTTAACAGTTTTTGAGAAGCAACCTTTGAGAAACTCAGAGGTCCAAAGCTCTTTTGTACTTCAGATCTAGCATATACTTACCACTAGAACTACTCTAGAGGGAAAGAAGGCCAATAACAAAACCAAAGAAGTCTTACATGTGGTTACGGTGAAATTCCATGATTTTGTCTTCTAGTGCTTCTTGATGAGGTATATACTTGTTCTTCGCTAAGTGTTCACGATCTATGGTTTCATCAAAATCCCCAATCTCAGCTGTGGAGAATTTCAAGAGGAGTCTATTAAAGCACCATATTACATCTGAATAATCCGGTCAATCCAAAGCCCCTGACAGCTGGGAGGAGGGCAGAGTAGCAAACATCGTTCCTTGCAACCTGTGCCATGGTTTTATACATGCATTCAGATTCCCAGTACATTATCTTCCACACATTACTCTCTTCTCTGTGTTAGTATTTGATGTGTGAGAGGAAACCCCAGGATTTCTCCCATCTACCACAACTAAGTTAGTTGTTGCATTAGAGCTGAAGAGATGAAGCCATCAGTGCTACCTTGGCTTGTGTGGGGGATAAGGGCAGGGCTAACAGGGAGGGCAGCACTAACTGAGCAGAACTCATCCATCTCTCTCTCACACTCTCTCATGGTGCTCAGGTGCCTCTCCATGGAGCAGCCAAGCACTAGCTTCCTCTCCAGGCCTATGCTCCACATGGTAACCTTTGAGAGAAAGTCAGAAAGATGGTTCTGTTTGCTTGTTTGAACACTAGCTTGTAATCCACCTCATGAGATTTTGAAACATTTGTCTTCCTCTAATTCTGCAGCAGTTTGAGACACATTCTGTCGCCCTCCTCCTCAAAGCTGCTCCCATCTGCTGCAGTTATTCAACACTGTATGGCACACCCACCTTCCATTTTGCAGTCCATTCAGTGAAATTTCCTTTTTTTGGCAGGTGTGGGGGTGAGGGGCAAGCAATCTATCTGTGGGTGCCAAATTACTATCTTGTTGCCTGCTATTCTTGGAATGTCTCTGAAAAATACTGCTATTAGTTTTTTCACGGAACAGGCATAGCAGCTTCTGCCTGCAAACCTGATGGAGTAATAGCAACATTGCTGCAACAAAGGCTGCTACCTTGGTAACGCCAGGGAAATTAAAATGCAGTGACCTCAAATTAAAAGCAGGATGCAGTCAGACACGTTGTTGCACAGCTGACCCAGGATATGACAGACCCATGCTCAGACACACCTGCTTCACCCATGTAAATGAACCCTTGATCCAGTTCTGCTCAAACTAAGTCTGTTCAGAAAAAGGAAAGGCTTCAGACCACATTTAGAACACTGTATTTCTGACAATCTGGGATCAGATGTACCTTAAATGCACAGGGGAAGCAATAGCCTGTGCAGGCACTGAAAATGAGGAACCAAAGCATCTGTGAATGACAGAACAGTAGCTTTTTTGACCCAAACTGCCTGCAGACACATGATGACATTTTTTACTTAGAAGGTCAGAGGTGGAAAAGAGTTGAAAACTGACACTGTCTGAATTACACCCCCTCATTCACCCCATCTGCTCTCAATCATTCCTTAAAATGGTAGAAATACTACACAACCTTTGAGAATTTCCTTTTTAAAAACTGTCCCATTGGTCCCCATCTCAGAAACAGCTCTCTGCTTCCAGTTTTACTCATCCCAGTCTCAAAAATCTTCAGGGTGTGTTTTTAATCCTACCTCAAATAAATGGCAAGTTTCTGTTCTTTAATGAAGCTATAAGCCCACCTAAGTTTGCAACACCTCAAATAATATGGGCCTGGACTCTTCAAAAAGCATTTCAAAACCCCCTATGTCTGTGTACACAGATGAGCTTAACACACCTCCTGTAGGGCTTTCTTCAGAGTCAACACTACAGAAGACAAGTTCTTCAACTCTACATTATTTTTAAAATGTTCTCATTTTTCAACTGCTAATCCTTTATCAAAATTGTTTTCCTGGCTTTCAACTTACTTCTGAATTTGTTCTCTCTGACCTCGTACTCAACAAGCTTTTATTTACCACTTACTCTCCTTTTCCACCTTGAATAACTTTCTAGTAGCACTCCATCGAGAATGAGAGGAAATTATATTGCAAATATTGTCAGCCTCACACGTAACTATTCTTAAAAATCTTTTCATGTGATTTGGCCAGATTTATTTACACTGCTGATGTTTTTTCTCTCACCTGGCAAGTGCATTACACCATGCTGTATTCTGCCTGCATTAGCACTTCTGATACATCTAATGCTTTGTATTTCAGCTCTTTTCCTCTTATGACAGAATTATAGAATTGCTTCCTTTGGAAATGACCTCTAAGACCACGAAGTCCAACTGCTAACCCAGCACTGCCAAGTCCACCAGTAACCATGACCCCAAGTGCCACATCTACACGTCTCTTCACCTCCAGGGATGGTGACTCTACCACTTCCTGGAGAAGCCGATTCCAATGCTTAAATTTCTTATTTCCGTGAAGAAATTTTTCCTAGTATCCAACCTAAAGCTTCCCTGGCACAACTTGAGGCAATTTCCTCTTGTCCTGTCACTTGTTACCTGGGGAAGAGGGTGATCTCCACCTGGCTACAACCTCCTGTCAGGCAATTGTAGAGAACAATAAGGCCCCCTCGCAACCATCTTTTTCTCCAGGCTAAACCACCTCAGCTCCCTCAGCTACTCCTAATAAGACCTTTGCTCCAGAACCTTCCCCAGCTTCCTTCCCCTTGTCTGGACACACTCTAGCACCTGAATGTCTTTCTGAGGAACACAAAACTGGACACAGGATTTGAGGTGTGGCCTCACCAATGCTGAGTACAGGGGGACAGACATTGACAGCCCTGGTCCTGCTGGCCACACTGTCCAGGGTGACACTGGCCTTCTTGGCAACCTGGGCACACTCTGGCTCATGGTCAGTCCATCTTCATACCTCACACACTCACTGTAGTGCATTGTTTGCAGTACCCAAGTGTCCTCTCACTTCTATCACTTTTCACAATGCTTTTAAGGTGGCTTTAAATTGAATGTTTCAAATAAAAAAATCATTCTGTAATATACATGCTAATTTAGCAGAAACCTATTTGCTGTCATATTGTGATTTTATGATAAGTAACAGTATATAACATTGACATAAGTTTACACACGTAATATATGGGCCTCCTGGAATCAGATATTCCCCATGGAAACCACTCACTGGCACAGCATTAGTAAGACATACAATAACTAACCTGCATTCTCAATCTTTCCCTTTTGATACCATTACTCTTATCATCTGTTCACTCTGATTTTTATTGCAGACAAATACATAATATTTCTTTTGCTATTGGAAAAAACAGCTGGAGACAAAATAAATAAAGACAGACATGCAAGTAAGATACAGCTATAGAATCTTACCAGAGAAAATTTTCACACAAAAATGTTCATGAGACACAAGATGGACAAATAAAAAGGACAATTGCAAACTTCTAGCAGAGTCTTCTAGCAAATATGATCATAAATCAGTATCTCAAATGAAGAGAGACACATGCATTAGGGTGTCTGCTCCTCAGCATCTTTCTTTGGTGCACAGATATTTATTATGAAAACTCAGCCTCCTAGAATGCTGAGACTCAATTTCCCCAAATGATCAATATTTTTTTAATCGCCTGATATTAAAGAGAGTTAGAACTAGCTTAACTGAGAAGAGAAATACAGCTGGATTGCTGAACACTGTAGCAGGAAAAAACAAGAGACAAAAATCTCACTAGTCAAGGATTTTATTTTTTTAAGTCTGTGCTGCCAAAATACTCCAATTTAAAATGGTATGAGGACTACAGAATTTCACAGCATCTTACTGCTACTCAGTCCCACTGGTCAATGATGACCGCAGCAAACAGAACTACAAAACACCTGCCTTTCCAACAGCAATTGATGAGAAACTGCCCTAACACTCTAACAGAGTATGGCAAAGAATCATGAGATTTATCTGCTCACCTCCAAAGAGCTTCCAAATGTCTTTGCTGACTGCACTTTCCATACAATAGCATTTCAGTGCAAGTACACAATATGGAATAGTACAAGGACCATGCAAAACAATGTCTATTACAACCATTATACTTGCTGCTAAGTGGTTTTTCCTAATGTTATTTTCAAGATGAGTATCCATAAAGTCTTGAAAGGGAAAACATATACTGTCTTTCAAATTATGTGGAAGCCAAAAGAAGCTCTGATGTCATGAACAAAATTAATGTATGATTCTACTGGACAGTGTTATTGTGCATATTTTGCAATTAAAAAAAAAAAAAAGGCTTCAAATCTATTGTTTTCTTTTCTTCCCTATCAGTTTCCTCTTAGGACTGTGATTTAGTCTGGCATTCTAAGCATGTTTATTTAGAACATTCTCCAGACAGCATACAGATCTCCAGGAATTTGAATACCCTACTGACATGATGCAAAGTACAATAAAACAGGATTTCAGTAGAATTCAACATGTTTGCCACTGCCCACAAAGTCTACTTTTTAAATGATCATTGGCAGCCTATCAAATGCTTTGGAATTCAAATCCAGTGACCAGAAATTCTTCTTTTTTTGAAATAGTAAATTATCTGTATTTGAATGCCATTATACAGAGCTACAATAAATTGTCAATATGGCTTAAACCTGCCCCTGCAGCAGCTACAAACAGGTAACCCTGCAAAGCATGTCCAACCAAGCATCCTTTTTATCCATCTGGAAAGAAGAAAAAAGGGAACTTACACTGTACTATATGTGAGATTAGGAGGGCAGTGCTGGTATCATTACATGTTAGCCTTCCCTGTGCCAGGTCCTGCTTCACTTGCAATGCAAATAGGTACCTGCAAAACAAAAGTGAACAAAGAGTCACACAAAGCAGGAGGCAAAGAGGGGAAAGTATCCCAATTCTGGCTTTGACTGCACCTTCCCTTCACACTTTGGAATCTACAGAAGTGATCTGAATTACCTAAGTTATAGGGCAAATAAAACACAACAGATAGTATATTACTGCCATTAGAGCTGTACGTGGTGGCTGCTTTGAAGAACCAAGATATCTCTCTTTTTCTCTCTTCCTCCCTCCTTTTGGAACCAGAGCAATGAGATATGACAGGGCTAGAAAACGTGACAGCTATTCAGTACTCAGCAAGAGATAATGCGGCTGCTTCTAACCACGAAGAAATGACAGATAAACCAGTGATTGAAAGTTATCAGTTGTTTTTTGCAGAATACAAAGTGAACTCTAAACTTCCACCTTGGCACTCACTTGGGAATGAGGCACATCTTGATCAAACTACTCTAGCTAGCTCTGATACCTTTGTGGCCCTAATATCTGCACTGTCCATGTGCCAGCCCTTTCTATCATTGCCTCCAAACCACTTCAGCCATGCAGGGCAATTCTACACTGCCAGCTTAAATGCAGAGACAACAGAAGTCCAAGACATTATTTCATCCTTTAAATTTCTTCTAGCTTCAACAGAAAATTGGCTTAGTTCCATTCAGTATCCAATTTTTTCCCCAAAAAAAGAAGAGCTAGCAATGGGCTAGCTGGTATGAAACCTGAAGTGGGGAGACACACCTGAACAAGCCTTCCAAAGACTACAGCTCCTCTGGAGAACTCATACTAGGATCTCAATAATTTTAATAAGACTAGATTTTAAGAGATTTAGACAAAAGCTGTCATTTGAACAGTGAGTTTCAGAATGAGAATATGTAGCTGCACTAAATGAAAAGGGCAAGCTGATTTGAGGAGTACAGAAAAGTACTTTGTGTGTATGTACTGAAATAATACAGCAGATATACCTAACATCCTTTTGAAACCTGCAGACATCTGTCTACCCATACAAAGTTCACCCTGGTGGAGGAACATAGCACAAAAATGTTAGAGTCTCTTCTTCTTCAAGTGATGAAGCTGTTCCCCATGGACATGCTTTCACATCCTACACACTGCTATCTATAGCTATTCAAGTCCCTTAGCATACATATTTAAAATCTAACCAAAAAAAGTCATTAGGATTAAGAGACACATCTCCAGGTACAGACAGAGATCACCAAAAATTAATTTTCAGTTTACATAGTAAGAAACAGATATGTAGAGTATCTATTCAGAAACAGAAATTAATAATATCTGTTTCATTAATAATATCACATGGCAAGTTTTCATTCATCCCTTTATTCGTTTTACTGTTTCTTTTATTCTTTAGTCTTTGCCAAGTAAATACTCCTTCTTCCTACCCCACATTTCTACTTTTCTCTTTCCAGGCCATCAAGCAATATCAATTATTTATTTTTTTCTATTCCAGTGCTCTATTGCCAAAATAAAAACACTACAAAGATAAACAGTGAACATCACAAAAGTAGACTTGTTCTTTGTAATGCAAGTCATAAGGACACCAGAGCTCTCTGCGAAAGAGGACTTTGTCTTTTGAGAAGATTGAAAATAAAAACGAATAGTGAATATTCTGAATCAGAATGGAAACATGTAATTAAAGGTTAATAATACTGTAGACCAGAAAAAGAGTGAAAAGTTGCAATGAAGAAATACTGCAACAAAGCAATGTTTCTGACCATAAATGAAGGACCTGCTAGTAAAAAAAGAACCTCAATGGGTCCCTCGTACACATATTTGCTCGCAGAGAACTAGGAGTTTTTGTGCCAATACATTGTGAAATTCAAAGCTTAAATGAAGTTTTTGAAAAGCATTTAAACATTAGTATTAAGGTACTCTGTCTGCATATGTGTGTATCTTTCTCTACATTCTTATTTTTCATTTTATTCCTTCTCCTTTGCATTTCTCCATCTCCAAAGTCACACTTCCACCTGTGCAGACCTTTGGCATTTGTGCTGGTTATACAGACAGGGTCCAATGCTGCTGCAAATCAGCAATTCCCACACAACAGCTCTCTCCCAAATGGGGGTGCACAGTCACACGTGTCCCTTGGAAAAGGGGCACCCCAGGGTGCCCATACATTACTTGATCATGCCAAACAGAGAACCCTGGTGCCAAATTGACTTTTCTTGGGGTTAGTAAAGCTCTCCCAGGACTCCACATGCAAGGATGCAAAAGACTCCTGCACTTTGCAGAACCTCTCAGCACAGACTGCAGCTGAATCTTAGGGCTTGTTTTTTCAGGTGCATTCAAGGCTGGGACAAATAATACCAAGCTAAAAGTAAGAGGCAGTCATCAGTCCTCACCCAGACATCTCAAATTCCATTTTCTCCCCTCCGTCCATGGGAGATTTAACAAGAAGAAATAGTCACACAGCTACTAACCTTGTCAGTTCCTCCTGCAGCTGAGCATGGTCGGGTGGGAAGAATTTTACCACAAACTTTACAACAACGTGCTTCGGTCCTAGGGAAAATGGCAAAGGAAGTTAACAAACATCAATAACATGCTGGCCAAATATGCACAATGATGTACAAGGGGTGATTTACATCACCTGCAGTGCATACAGATATGCTAACCTCGTGTCCTTTGTTAGTATGCAGGATATTTGGAAACTGCCCAATAAAATTTACACATAATAAAAGAGAACAGTAACTCGGTCAAGGGCTACTCTGCCAAAACCAAGTGTGTTTTTAGCAATTACATCAGTTGATCCAGTAAAATATATGTGTATCTACTTTCCTTGCTTCAGAACAGGAGGGAGCTAAAATACACTCTACTTTTGAAGACCACTAGCAAATTTCTATTTCTGTTTTAAGAACAGCAGATTTGTTCCAATTCTTACAAGTATGACCAGTGACAAAAGGACCAATGCATCCTGTCTTGTGAGAGGGAGAGCTGCCAGAGCATACACTCAGACTAATATGACCAGAAAAACACCTAGAAAAACTGAATCGCAATGGCAAAGCTCCATAAATTAAGAACTTAGCTGATCATTGACAGAGAAAGAAAATAATCAGAACCTTCCGTGTTCACTTCTACTCTTTCCAGAGCTGGTGGCTATTTACAATTTCCTGTTCTTTCCTACCACCCACTGTAGCTTCCCCCATCCCCACTCTTTCCTCCTCTTGGTCTCCAAACATCCCAGGTTCTGCAGCAATCTCCACACAGAGGCAATACATCTACCAGCTCCTTCCCAGTAAAAAAGTCTTCCTGTTGTGCTCCTTCTATTCTGATTCCTGCTACTAGCAGCCAGCAGTGTATGTTCCTTTAGTCCTTCTCTTACTGCACTCTTTTTCTTCACAAAGCTGTTCCCTCCATTCCCCCATTGCCTCCCCCAGCGACTGACTGAACCCCAGCCTCCCTTGGCATGGGGTCAGCCTGTTCATGTGCTCATGTGACACAACTTCACAGGTACATCTTTCAAGGACAGGCCAGAATCAGAAAATAATTCCAGCAACACTTAGTGCAGAAGGCTGAGAATATAAAGACTGCAACCGACAGAGTCCCAATTTATTCAAGTACTCTCAGAGTGAGGAAAGAAATGTCAACAAGGAAGTACTTACTTCTAATCTGTTTCATAACAGGCTTCAAAAGATCGAGCCACACCTGAAAACAAAAGAAGGTGGTGTTATCATATCCAAACAAGCTACCAGAGGAGCATTTTTAATTGCAATGCCTAGATTATCAGTCACCTATTTATTCTTTCCAGTGTGGTCATTATGCTTTCCTTAATTATATATGGTGGATTTTCTCTCCAAAATTCTGGGAGATGCTCAGGAAACAGCACTGTGAATGGGCACAGCTTTCAAAGCAGTAGAGATTCAGAGACCTGGGAAACAGTGAGGAAATCTCCCCCTCACTTGTCCCCAGACACCAACAATCCCAGCACATGTGGTTAGGAGCCATTAGTTTTGTGGAAAGAACAACTGAAATGAGGAGTTTAGGAAAAGACAGTCCTATATTGTCACTGAGCTCCAAACGCTGAATGATCTCGAGAAAGGGAAGTGAATAGAGCTGGTGCTTGCCTAAGAGGCTGGGAATGCTGGACAAATGGAGAAATGAGATGGCAGCAGCCTAACCCAATTCCTGGGGGACCCAGGAATCCCAGTGTGAGGTCTGGCCATAAATATGGAGCTCTGCTGCTGAGCCCCATGGAGGTGAAGGAGCCTCCCTCCCATCACCTGCAGGAGTAATATCCTCTCAGTTTACAGGTGTGAGCAGACAACAGGACAAGGCATGGGAGGGAGAAAGCTCACTTTGTAGCTATTGAACACCTTTTCTTTTCTATAAACCTGGGAAATTCAGGCCCAGGCATTTTTAACTGGGGACAGCATAACTTCTGCATGTAGTTCTCTTGACAGCCCATTTTCCAGGACAGTGTGTGGGTCTTCCCTTCAGCTTCCAAAAGCAAAGCAGTGGGTGGAAATACAGTTTTGAGAGCCTACCCCCCCATCCTGCAGTCTCAAGTCAGAAAGGCTGGGGCAAAATGTTACAGAAAGCCAAGGGACAATCATGCAGAAGGTAAAAGCCAGATGATTCACAGGACCTGGAGACAGCTCATAGTCCTCAGCTGGTAACAACCCATGCCCACGATTTATATTTTGTTATCTCACTAAATTGCCCAGGGCCTCCCTTGAAGACATCTGGAACTTGTGGAAGAACACCCTAGAACTATCACAAAGGTTAAAGCCATTAAAAACCAAATTAATTGAGTGTTCCTCTAGAAAAAGAGTATGTATTAGAATTATTACTTCTTTGACCTTTAGTAATTTTAGATTATGCAGAGACTGAAACATACTGAAAATATCCATTTCCCAAATCACCTGAGAAACCAGACAGGAGCAGGCCTGTATCACTGCTGTAACTGCTCCAATGCCATGTGCCATTTTTATCATTACTAATATGAGGGATTCCAGTTAGCAGAGACCTCACAGCCCTGCTCTTTCCCACGCACTAATGTTACTCAATGGAATTCTTCTTATGTTTCTCAGTTTAGGAAAGTCTTTTTCTTTTGTTTCAGAGGTTAAAGAAACTTGGTTATCCAAGAACAGCAATACAGTTTTTATCACATGTTAAACTGGCCCTGACACACTTTGACACTTGAATAACTTAAAACTGTTTTGTTTCAGAAAGTTCACACGTGCATAATCTGCAACAAAGGTCAGAGACTTTGCCAAGTTTAATGACAGGGGGAAAAGACACCTTGAATATGAAATAACCAATTTACAGGATTAGGAGAATAATGTATTTTACTTGATGCCAAAAACAAACAAACAAACAAAGCACAAAAACCCCAAACAAACAAACAAACCCACAAAAGACCCACCAAAATAAACCCCAAAAAACCCCTCTCTTCTCCACAGAGGTGGTTTATGGTACAGCATAAGCACACAAGTGCACCATTCCTCTCCCTACTTTCCCAGTCATCCTACAAGCAAGTAACAACATCCTTGAACAGACTGCTGGATACTGCAAATGCATGTAGTGAAAAAGGTGGAGCAAAACGTCAATGTCACCACAATGTCACCAAAACCCAAGCAATCAAAACTTCTGCATCATGCATCTCCCACACTGTACCCAAACACCACCAGTCTGAGACTGCTTTATAAACTGGAAAGGAAAACTAATGCGATGACTTAATTAAGATGAATGTTTTTCATTTTCCCCAGAACTACAAGGCTAGATTATTTATTTGTTAAACAAAGGCTGGCATTCCACGATGGTGACCAGATTTCAGCAGCTGGAGAACTGAGGCAGACATCAAGTGTGATGAAACTCTGTGAAACCCCAGGCTTGGCGACAGTGCCTCGCTTTTCTCCTTGTCCCAGCAGGAAGTGGAGCGCTCAGACCCTCCACAATCATCTCCCATGCACATCTTGTCTGCTCCAAGCATGGCATGCTTGAATGTACACAGCTCCCAGGCAACTTGACATACCACTGTCAATATGTCAGATATGAGATCTGGAGCCTTGCATGTTGAAATAAACACAGCCAAATTGTGAATATATGACTTCACATACATATGATTACATCCAAACAAATATGCTCTAAATATTTATTTTTCCTTTTACATTTCCCTCTACACTGGAAAAGCAACTCATTCTCTTCAGATGATATGAATATAAAATATGCATGTGTGGTTTATTTCTCAGACATACCATTAACTGCAGGGTTTTCTACTTGCACAATGCCTGATTCTACATTATGGCCTTTATGAAACTCAGAAATTTTTAAATCCCATGGGAACATTCACCTCAATTGAATCATATAAACTGGTTACAATAAGTTAAGTGTAAATAATACTCTGAGTGCTGCTCCACATTGAAACAACAATTCATAATCAAATCTTCTTCCTCAGAGTTCCTGTGAGATGCTTTCAGGTGGCTGAAGGCATTAATTCCACTGAATTTCACCATTCTTGGGGCACAGCTGAATAGATATGGGCAAGGTTTGTGGAGCTCCCCATTTTTCAGAAGCAAAGACTAGACCAACCAGCAAGAACATGGACTGGTGCTCCCAGATATTTGGCTGGTACTTCCCTTTGCAAGAGTAGGGGCCAGCTGAGTTACCATGCTCAATGCATGGATTTTCCTTCAGGTCAAACTGGCATTGTGCTTCAGGGGGTTTGTCCACCTTCCTCTTCCTCAGAGCCCTGCATCCCCCACTGTGATTGTCTGTTTCCAGCCAGTCAATTCCTGCCACCGTGAGGGCCTCAGGCAGCAGCAGCACCTCAATCTCTCCTGTGTTCTGCTTCAAGCAAATAAACCACTTTGTTTTCACATGAGTGAAAACTGTTAGTTTACTCCAGGTCTCTGAGCAAAATGCAGACAGTCATCTATTTAAAACTTAATGACCTGTGAAGTAGAGAAGGTTGATCAAATGACCTTCTCTGTTTTCTAGAAAACTAAAAAGCAACTGTATATACAAAAGATGTTAGGATTTGTTTCAGTTTTACATACATACATCAATAATGCCAGAATGCCATTATTAACACAGCTACATGGACCCTCTGCTGCAATGGTAGAGCACAGTTGCACTGTTGAGAAAAGTTACATTAAGCTCTCAAGTTACCTTAAGCATTAGCCAAGGGTATCTGGCAGAATGCTAACCCTTCCAGTGAACTGTGTTTTATGTAATTCCAGCAGCACACTGTGAAGCAGATCCCTTCTAAAGATTGACATCCATTAAAAAAATAATCCTGTTCAATTATAGTTAGCCTAGAACACTATCACCACTAGCATTCTGTTTTAATGTCTATTGTCTAATGTCTGTGCCTGCACTAAGGCATGACAGACAAGATTCCTACTGTTCATCAAGAAATATTGTTCCTTTTGCATATTTTAGCTAGATGGAAAAAACACAGATTTTTTTTTAATCAATTGCCCAAAACCATCTCTTTTAGATCATCCAGGCTACTGGTGCAAATTCAACTAACAGGTTAGAAATCCAATGTACATCAGAATGTACTAGGAAAGCAATCCAGGTAACTAGCACCCGTGCTAGTAGGTTACATGATAAGTCTAAAATAAAACAAACTTCACAAAGAAAGTCATTAAAGACTAAGAAGTCATCAGCCTATGGCTTTCTCTGGTACATGATATGGGCAGTGCAATGCTTGAACTGATCTAAGATTCCTGAATGTCAGGACCAGGACACCTGCCTGTACCACACAGCTCCCATCCATCTTTGGGGCTGTCCTTGGATTTGCTTTCCTTTTTATTAACCTTGCAATATTTTATCTATCCCTTTTCTTACCCCTAATGTTTTTCATGAACTCTGTCACAATCATTGCAACTTTTTTATCAGCAGATGAAGTTTATTTCTGCACTCCAAATCAAACAGGACTATAAAATCAAGAGTTGAGGCTCTGTAACAGTCCAGCCTTTGGCTTCTGTACAGCAACTTAGAAAAACAAAACACTTTCCCAACTTGTGCCTGAATTAGCCATTGCTTTCAATGCAGATGAAATCTGACAGGAATAATCAGGTTTTAAAAACATTTCTTCAACTCCACTAGGCAAGAACAATTCTTTTTTAGAAGTCCTTTCCCTTTTGAAGACTGAGGATTAAATATATCTTACAAGTAAGGAGCAGAAGGAGAGAAAACAGTGTGCATGCAGATGAAAACCAGCTGAAAATGATCCTTTTACATACCATCATCTTTTTATGATCTGGAAATTCAAGGCCAAAATAGTCGCCTTCAACAAGGTTGAGGTGGTTGCAAACGGCATCATGCAAAACTTTCCCTGGAGCTCTTTGCTGTAAGAAGAAAACAAAGCCTAGGGTTACAAAGATGCTCTTAATTAGTGGCAGAAAAATTATTATGCTAAGAAATTATTCAGCGAACAACACTGCCAAAACTGTTAACAAAACCAGTGGATATTACAATCATACCCAAGGGCAGTGGACAATAATTACACTAGTTTTAAAGCTAAAGACTATATCCATCCATCCATGCATGGCAGCTCCAAATCCATCTTCAGTGCATTTTTATTTTTTGAGGGAAAAGTACTGTGAAATAGAAGAGGGGGACTTGGGATACAGTTTTCTTATGCCTACTGTGGCTTATTCCTGCTGTGAATTTTTATTTTATCCCATGGCCCTTCAAGCAATGTCAGGTGGTGCATGTACATCTGTGTACAACACAGGGAAACCAGGATGTTCTCCTGGCATACAAAACTCCAATGACTGAGAGTTTGCTGGATGCTGCTTGATATGCAACAGGCTCAAGCCCTGGGTGCTGACTTCATATGTGCTTATCCCAAGCTGGGAGGCACTGAGGCTGCTCCAGGCCTGTCTGTGCTACCCTGGCAGAGCTGGCAAGTAATTTGCAGGAGTCAAACACACTGAAAACCTTCTCTCTATAAAGACCAGATGTTCTAGCCCAATATTAGCTCCCAGAGCCACTGCTCTGCTGATTGTAAGGATTCTTTTCATCAGCCCATCCATTAAATCCACACCTGCAGAAAATACTACAAATTACAGTTCACCAGCAAGTCCTCTGCAAAAACCCATCTCTGTATAAAAAGGCCTATCACTGAAATCAAATATTTTTGTTCCTTGGACAAATGCACCTATTTTAACTCAAGAGGCACTGAAACACAGGTCTACACTCACTTCAGAACAAATAATAATCCACTAAATTGCACAAACCCTGCTGTTACAAGAGAACAATCACATCCTGGATTTGCTCTCAACCTATAGACTGGTGCCCTCCCTTTCAGCCCAGTAAATAATAGAGTAGAACGAAACAGTAGTAGCCAAGTGAAGAAAAGACAACTATTACAGGTGGGCAGGCCAGCTCAGAGCTTGAGCCCAGGCCCTGGCATCTCCAGGCACTGCCCAGACCAATAGTTTACTTGAGAGTGGGCAGCTGCTCAATCCCACCCCCTCCCAAAAGCATCATAATACAGTCTGGTCTCTGTTTCACTGGGATACCAAAAAATAAAGACAGGCTTTTCCCAACTAGAGTAATACCCTAGGTGGGAAAAGCATCTTTCCAAAGGTACTTTATCTAACATTCTCTAATATGAACTGTGCAAAGTACATAAGCAGTAGTCAGGCTTACACCAGAGAAACCAAATTGATGATGTTTTTCTAGGGAAAGCACATTTTCTAGGATGTATGTGCTACCAGAGCAGCACTGTCACCCTGGTCAAGCAGGACACAATGACTGAACCCTTCAATGCTGGCTGGTTTTGAAAGTCTGAAGGGAAGAGCCAAGCTCACTTCTCCAAAACCTTGCTGAACAGGTTTTTACCCAACATATTCCCAGTGCTTCTGAGAGACCTGAGCCACCAGGAAGCAATATGCATTCAAGCTATTAACTGTTTGATAGTATTTGGTGTAGCAAACATTAGCCTTGTGAATACTTTAAAAAAAAATAAAGAACAATCACTGATAAAAGTACTAATTTTTAAGCATTCACTATAACCTTGCTGAAGTAATTCAGAGTAAAATGCCAAGAGGATGCAAAGAAGGAAGAGAAAAAAATCTGTTTTCATAGGTAGAGCACTTTTGCTCTGACACAATGGCATCCAAAGTAAGCCTCAAGTGCAAGTATATTTGAATACATTCACTTCATGTTCTCCACTTCATGTTCTCCAGCTTCATGAAACCAAAAGCATTACTACAGTTCACCACCCAGCCTGCACTGACCATTGTGCTTGGCATGTCAGTTCTAACAGAAAGCTTCCCACACCTTCCACTCCACCTGTACATAGGCACAAACATACACACACCATCTCAATGAAAGAGCTTCCTGCTAAGGGCACTTCATTGCAGGCCACACAAGAATATTAAACACATTAGGCTCAGTGTAAGAATGATATTATTTACTGCTCTGAAAACACACCTACAAATAATTTAGAAGTAAATACTCCTGCTTCCAGACTAGTCTGAGGTCTTCACAGTTTGGCTGGGGCTGCTAGAGAGAGGAAGAATGTGTTTATCAGTCAGCCTCACAGCAAGAAGCTTTCCTGCTCCTGCAGAACCAGAGGAATGGTAACATGCCAGTGAGTGTGTACATATGCCTTGCTAAAGTATTTGATGGATTTCTGTCTGACAAAGATCAAACTTAATCTTTCCTCACAGGAAAAAAAGTGTCTCTGAGTGGAGATTTTTGACCAAGAGGAAGAAAGGCAGAGAGCCACACCACTCAACGTTAGCTGAGAAAAGCCTGGCTGTCTGATCTCAGGCCATGAGTAAAAGCCTCTGATGAAAACCTGCTGAGTGTTTTCACAAGGGTTTTTTTCTTATAGGCATTTAAACGATGGAACAGCAGTCTTGCAGTATTTATGTCACTTGGCATTTTCTCTGGAGTATGCCTCAATAAAATCAAATGCTTCTTACTCCAGTATTTGTAAATATTATTATTCTAAACTCATCTTATCTTTGATCAGTGTATCTCAAAATAAAATCTGACAGTTCCCTCAAAGGAAATGCTGTGCATATAAAATCTGCTGAGATTTAGAGCCTGATGAAACTCCACTCTTGCAGGACTAGAAGAAGTACAACATCCAGAAAAGCAGGAACACACAAGGTTTCAGAGAGATCTTGAGTGTAGTTCCATGACATCCCTACTAAAAAATTTAAACACAGTAAATTAAAAGCTCAGTGCACTGGGTATGGAAGCAAACCAGGAGTCATTCAGGGCACAGTAAACACGAGCTGACAGAGGGAGCATTCAGGAATGAGTGTGCCACGCCGATGACATCATCTGAAGTCAACAGTTGTGCCTGACTTCAGCACGGTTACAAGGCCTAGGAGAAAACACAAGTTTTCCACAGAACCTGGAAGGCATTTTCCAACCATGAAGCGTGGCCCTGCTGCTGGGTCTCATAGACACTGGTTTCTGCTCCACAGCCCCATGGCAGCATCTGCATAAGCCAGAACCTGGCTGCTTTCCCTGCTCCATGCCAGCACCAGTCTGCTCCACGGGGGTCACTGAGATGGAAGCATGGAAGCAACGAAGGCTGGTGGCAAGGCTATACCTCCAGACCACTTGCTGCACAGCACCACCCTGTGAGGCAGCAAGGGAAAGGAACCAGGAGGGCATGGTATCCTGATGGAATTCAGCTGGGGGAGGGTCACATGCAGCCCCAGGAGCAGGGAAGCTCCCCTGCTCCCGTTTCTGTTGACGGCCAGATTCCTGTACAACCAATGAAAAATACTGCAGCTCCAGGGAGCAACTCTTCCCAGCCTAAATGAGCCATGTGAGCACACTGGCAGGAACTTCTCCTGAGCAGTACAGGTGTATCCTTTGCCCTGACAACAAGGAGCCCTGACATCTGTTTGAGCCATCTGAGATGAGGCAAGCCCCAGCCAGACTGATACACCAGAGAATTACTACTTTTCTCTTGATGTGGTATTTACTTATACCAAGATAATATTAGAAATTTATTACACTGAAAAGAAGCTCAATGACTTCCAGCTACACATTCTTATTCCTTAGTGCATTTTGAACCGGTCTTTCATTTAGCTCTGTGAAATCACATTTTAAAAGTAGCTTTACATTTTCAGGGAACGTCAAGTTCTAAATTATGAATAATGTGCATCATCACATTTAGCTGCAAGCTATGAAGGTACCCAGTCAAACTAGCCTGCTTTACGCATTATATATTCAATATTTTGCTGTCTTCTTATTACCTCAGTCCTACTCAATTCAGCCTCACTCTACTCCCACCAAAATCCAAAACAGTACATTGCTTATGATCTTCTAATGGTGAATATTTTACAGGTTCAACAATTCTTTCCTGTTCTAGTAAACACCAATCCTTTTTTCACAATGTCCCTCTACATACTTGTTTGGACCATTCTTTGACACAGACTGCAATACATTAAAAAAAAAAAAAAAAAAAAAAAAAAAAACAAAACAAAAAAAACCAGAAAGTACATGGCTATATCTGATAGCCACGATGCAAGATATCCAGAACTTTAAAAGAAGTATGTTTGCACATATTACACCACCTCCCACAGTTAATTCAGCAATTATTTCACTAATTATGTACAAAAAAAAAGTATATATGTTTATGGTCAAACAGAGAAATAGAGGTTTCACCATTTTTTATCTGTTCAGTGAAATTATCTCCTATCACAGCTTAAACAAGATCTTTGATTGAAAGGTTTTTGTTTATGTGTTTGTTTTTACATTACTGAGCAGTCATACTAGCTTAAAAGAACCAAATAAAATAAACACTTTCTTCTGAACATTGAAAAATATAAGTCTGATTTTTGGTTGAAGTAAGAAATAGTTTCATGTGGAAACAAAGACTACTCTGTTCTCCTTCTCTTCTTCAAAACTGGAATGGGTCAGAAAGAAGTTTGGGTCTCTTAATTACACTTGCTTGTACTTGCCTTTGCTCATAGGAGAGACAATAATTCCTTTATGTTAATCTTAAAGAAAAAGGTGCATTCATAATTCACACCTGCCACCACATAAAGGCAGGCGTTTCTTCCACTGATGCTCTCTTCCTATCACATTCTGGATGCTCTAATGGTCTAAAATGAAATGTGAAAATTTGGTCATGCTAAATATTTTACAAATACTTAAATACTATATGGCACAAAAGTTAAGCACAAGGTTTAAAAATATATTTGGTCTTTCAGGGTTGATGACCTAAAAAAATCTGTTCTACTGATCTGCCTTTTATCAGATCAGCCAAACCAGATTGCCAAATTATTTTTATACTCCAATTTAAGAACTGCATTGAAATGATCGTGAAAACTTCATTCAGTAACTTCATTACTATTCCTGAAGTCATACACAGTTGTAATCACTACTAAAAATAACAACCCCACGCTCTTAACAGCACAACTTTCTCAGTTATTTGAAACTGTTAAAAAGTGTGTACATATCTACAGTTTTGAAATGAAAGAAAACCAACCAAGAACTGTTTGTGATAAGCAAATAGTATAAAAATAACCTCACAGATGAGATTGAGCACAGGATTCTTAAACAAATAACTCTGTCAGAAATTTATACTTCAAAGAAGGCTCGAAAACTACTCACAGGAGAACAATGCTGTCAGCATCTGAAGATAAATTTCATATTTTAAACAGTTCTCCTTACTGGCATAAAATGAAATGCATAATTCATATTTAGCAAAAGTCTATTTCCTGAAAGGTGGGGTTAAGGGCAAGAATCACTGGTCTGAGTGTTGTTGCTCTGGACCTAATACTGCCAAGAGACTTGGAGACCCTCTGCCCTTCTTCTCCTCTCTCCCTTTCAAAGTGTAGGTGTTAATCCTATAGAAAGGATTAGATGACTACAAAAATAGCATTAGCCCACCAAGATAACTCTTACACCTGGGCTTGCTACTTTTTACCTGGCTGTTCAGCTCAGACTGGGTAGTTGAGAAGTGCTGGAAGAAGTGTGATTCATCACTCCTACACACCAGGCCAAAGAAGGGCAGCGAAGCGACACCTTTGAACAGAGCAGCCACACACTCCCAGCCCTGCTTCTGAGCAGAGGACCTGCAGCCACCAGGTATGCATCCCATCTGAAAAGAGGCTGCAGGAGAGGCAGATTTTTATGATAACCTAAAGGCACCTCGTTCCTTTTAAGATATTTTCCATGTGAGTGTAGTTGAGGGCTCCACTGCTGGCACGTATCCCACGTGCTTTTGCACAGACTCTGCACATGCCATCAAAGGGCGGATTGAGGCCAGAAGCAGCAGCAGAATAGGCTCTTATGCTGCCGTAAAAACAGACTGATCATCTGCTGTGTGTGTACAATGAGACTATTTAGGGTTCTTTTCTTTCAAGATTTTAGTGGACTGCTTTTACACTCACCACATAAGCTGTATTCCCTTAATGCCACTGGCTGCCTTCCACAGTCTCTGATGTACCCTTTTACCCTTCGGTCAGTTTTGGTGGTGGTGGCACCTTTTCTTAAACAGCACAATTTTAAGACATGGTAGTTTTTACTTCAGGTATGTTTTACCACCATTAAAAAAAAGCAGCTGCAAAGTTAAACTTTCCCCCCACCACCCATCTTCAACAACAACTATTTTAGGAATTTCTTTGCTAACCAAAAATCAACATAGCAAACAATTAGTGAGGCAAAGACTACAAGGAGAAGGGGTTTAATAACCATCTCGTTTGCTTGAATTTCTGGCATGGTCTCCAGAAGAAAACAGCAGTTTTCTATATTTGAAATATGGATTTGATGTTGCAACCATGGTCTTGGATTTCTAATCATGACAAACTGGTTTATATCAAAATATTTTTTAAAATAGGCAGAAGCAGAAGGACTGCTCTTGCACCTTAAACTCTCTTCCAATGCCCAAAAATCAAATTCAGTAGAAATAGCCAACAGTAAAATTTAGGTCAACAGTAAATACTAAATTATCCAACTTAATAGTTAAATGCTGTGGAAGAAAAAATAAAAATATTATTTAGAAAAGCTAATGAAAAGTTTTATGATGAGGCTATTTTCAGTACTGCTTGGTAGAGCTTTCTCTTATAGCAGAGTAAGACTAACACAAAACTCAGCTACAGTAAATCCTCAGGTAACTGCACATCTCCATAATTACGCTACAGTAAAGCTATGGAATTGGAGCCTCTGTTTGCTCTATTTTCATTTGGCTCATAAAATTGCAGCTTTGCACCTTAATGGGCAAACACCACCCACACTCTATTTATTATATATGCCATTTCAATGTGCATGAGAGGACACAAAAACGGAGGAGAGATGAGCTGGGCACAAACCAATGTGTCATCTCCAGGTGTAATCCTCCAATAATTTGATTTTTTTGCAGTTCTTACAAATACAAACTGATATTAATACTGATTTCATTTGCCATCTTTCAATTATTCAAATTTCTAGCGCACAAGATGTTTGTTACTGCAGAATCAGCAGCAACCACCACAAAGGTAGTGGAGCACTTTGTAAAGAAAAAAGAGGAAGAAAGGGGCAGACTCTTGGAGCCTGAAGAACTTCCTCCTCAGGTAGCTATAGAGACAAAATTCCACAGAATTTGTTTCACACATTCATCCCTCTTTCATCAATGCCAAAGAAAAACTGAAACTCACTGGCTAAACACCACAAACCATATAAACCAAAAATATTCAGCTTTTGGCTGCAGTAGTCTAAGGACACATCTGTTTATTACAAAATGTTACTCATGGTGAAAAGCATTAACGAAATACTTCATGATAAGTTTCCTGGTTCACTGGTTCCTTTGGCTCTGTTTACAGCATTTTAACTAGCTGGCATCTAACTCTCAGAAAGTAGAAGTGATCTTGTATTAACTTTTCTGTACTGGTTTTACAAGATCCTACACTTCACACATACGCAACTAAAATTCACTTTATCAATTTAAAAGTGGTGCTCTGATCACATCTGCTTTTATGAATTCAACTGGAAAACTTCACTGTTATCTGCCTAAAAATCCTCTAATACATTGTCCCAATGGAGACAACGCATTCCTTCCCATGAAATGTGAATGCTGATCTCAGTAATGCTAAAAACCCCTAAACCTAAATCCAGGTCTCTGCAGAAACTAATTAGTCCTTCTGGAAAAAAACAAACCTTGCTCCTTGTAGTACAGCCATAACTTCCTTGAGATAGGTGTAAAACATTTGTGGGAAATCAGCAGTGGCAGAGCAAGTCTTTTAAATTACTATTTAAGGTTGCAAAATTTCACACACCAACAATTAAATTCTTAGACTTCCAGTGGGAAACTCCTGGCAGCACCACTGTTACTAAAATTACCTTCCTTGAACATCATTAAAATGCACAGTGTGGACAAAAAAAAAAGTGAGGCATTACAAGAACAATGAGAAAACTTACTAAAAATATGTCATCTTATTTCCTAAATCAGCTCCTGTAAATGCTGAGTCATCTCTGCCTAATTTTACTAGCAAAACTAAAAGTGGTTTGTGGCTGTTGTTCATCCCCTTAGCAAGGCGAGCATCCACTGCTGGAAGTGACAATTTTCCATTCAGAGGAGTAACATCCACATGATGTATTCAAGCCTCAGAGCCTTGACACTGCATGGTGATGACTTGCAAAAACCAGAGTCAGCCCATCACAATTTAAGATCTTGGTGTGAGTTGCAAGGCAGATGCATTAGACAGTGCCTTCCTCATGATCCGAAAGACACAACTTTGCAAATCAGCATGTAAGAAAGGTGGAAGGCAACAATACTTTTGTGCTACATGGCTTTTTTAAAAGCAGGTGCATGCTCAAAATTTGTCACTGAAAAGCTGTGTCTAGTTCAGAGGGGCAATAAGGGAGAGAGCCACACCAAAGCCATTCCAGCTATGACACCAAAACCCTTAGTGGAGACACAGGAGACAGCAGGCATCACTCTAACAAAGATTATCTGTGAATTATCTATGTTTAATTGACAGCCAAGAGTGTAACTGGGCAGACGTCTCCATCTGCCATGAGCTGCACCTCCATCACGAGGCTGTCCCGTAGGGATGTGCTGCCAGCATTCTGCAGCACAGGGATGCCCACAAAACAAGCCCAGCTTGTGCACTGTGGGCACTGGCTTTGGAAAGCACACCACAAGATTTGTTTTCAGAAACTAGATGGGAGTTTGATGTGAAGCTGATAGAACCTCATTTTTCAGAACGTTTTCTTTATGCAAAGCTGTTTTACTAAAGCTGAACTCTGGAACCAAGCACATACCTGTCAAATAAATGTTGATATTACTTTCTCTCCCTGCAAGCAAAAAACTGAATGAGTTTAACCCCCGGCCCTGGCACTATTTAGGGGCACACTGTGCTCGTTGTTTCTTGGGAAGAGCTGCAACTGAGGCTCAGAACACTCATTAAAAATACCTCAGATTGAATTTCATAGCCCACAACTTTTGAAAAGGAATATAATGGCACCATTCAGTGCTTTCAGTGTAATTCAGCAGCGTAGCAGCCAGCGCATAATTGGGGATAAAAAACCCAAACTCTGTGACACCCCTCACCCCTTGCCTCCCACTTTTACCACTCCTCTCTCTGTTTCAAGGCAAAAATCATTTAACCACCTTCTCAAGTTTTCTTTTTTTAATGTTAAGAAGTGCTTGCTTCTCTGTTTTGTTTTCTTTGCCTGGTCATTTTTCCTCATTTTCTTTACGCATAAACAAACACTTTGCTAGAATGAAGGAGTAGGCAATTCTTAAGTCATCAAATGTGAAACCAGAACCTTTATATACAGACTGGAAACATGAGAATATGAAGTGTTATGAGAATATGGGAGTTATTACTATAAAATCAGGTTGAGATGCAAAGCAGCTATTTATTATTTCTATCTGGATACATTTTAGTTCAACCATGATTGTACTAAAATCCTTTGAAGAAAGTAATTTCATTTAAATGCACATCCAAGACCTGGAAAAAAACTTCACAACAAACCCCAACAAAAAATAAGTGGTGTTCAGGGAAAATATTAAATCCTAAATCTAAAGAAAAACCAAATGCAACAGGAAAAACCTTTCCATCAGTTTCAACATTACTATTAATCTCTGAAAGAGCTCCCATCATCCAGGACTGTATATATTTTACCTTTTACTTTATCAGAGGCAGGAAAGCACATTTTAACAACTGGATACAGAAGTTTCCAAAAAGGACACTCCTAGATAAAGCCTCCAGGCTGTGGCTGTTGCTAAGCTATAATGTAATAATTTTACACCCTAACTCTTTGTCTTCAGCTAGGCTTTGCTCCAGCTGGATGCAGTGCCCTGACAGCCAAAGTGCAAGGCAGGGTAAGGAAGACAACCTTGCATGCAATTTAAATTAAGAGTTTCTGTAGGACCCATTTGATATCAGCCTGTCTTCCAAAACTGATGTGGACTCTGTAAAGAAAAGCTTGGCTGCAGCATTCTGCAACTGTTCCAGATTGGACATGGAGTAATCTTGAATTTATGTGTGAAACTGAAATAGAGATGATCTGAATTAATTCCTAATGAGCAAAATGCATATCAACAAGACATTTTAATGGAAACAAAACTTGCAAGGGCAAAACAAGTCTCAAAAGCACTCCCTTCTTTAAGTATCTGAAAGGCAGAACTTTTAAGTCGTTTTTTGCCAGTCAAATCCCCAATACACAAGAGTTTCTTGTTTGGTTACGCAGGACCTGTGTCACCAACCTGATGGATGTACAGGAAATGTGTTCAACATTTCTCTAAGCAGCCTTGAAAGACCTTAAAACTGAATATACTTGGAGTCTGATCTGTCTTTTAAACATGCAAAGGACATGAGAAGAAGTGAGAACTGTCTATACTCTTAGGGTATTTGCAAGGGGAAGATACAAACTCTGTTTTGGGCATCACTGAAAAGTGCCACCTTTAGTTTGGGACACAAACTAGAGTGGATGTAGGAGTTAGGGAATTGGTATGGTAAGAGTACATTAATGGCTGCTTCTACCAGCAGATTTCAAAGGAAGCTCATAATGATGTAGTCAAGGCACAATTTCAAGAAAACATAAATATTAACTATCTCCCTTTTAATATAACTACATAGTTTTCAGAAAGATCCTCAGGAGCTTTCCCACTCTTCCTTTGTAGCCTGCCTGCAACTTGAAGTGTCTCCTCACACAGCAAACGCCCAAAAAATTCCATCCATGGGTCACCTCAGGTCTCTGGAAGGTGTAACTGCCTCTAGACTGTAGGAGTCTGATGCACAGTTATGTGAGCAAATACCACACAGCCATAGCCATCACTGGGGGGAGCACAAGCAGAGTGGTGACACTGTGCACTGCAGAAACAGTGACTTCACCTCCAGCCCCTTCAAAATCCAAACCTGCCAGGGCTGACCTGCATGTTCAACCCAGCATCAAACAGCAAAGCAGCACAGCCAGAGCAGGGATCTGCTTATAAATTCATGGCAAACCAGGGAAAGAAGGGATTTGTGCTTATATCTCTGGGGCAGGAGGAGGTGAAGAGGCAAGAAAGGCCAGCAGGATTTCTAAGCTGTACAGGGTGTCTGTTAACAGCACATGGTCTGAGCCAGGCAAAAGCCTCTCATTGATCTCCAGAGAGCTTCCTCCTGACTGCGAGCAAGATTTTTCTTTTACCTATGTTGAAGGTGGAACATTCAGCTTTCACCTGATTTCCCACCACTCCTGATGTGTGTGTGTGTACCTTACAGAATTGCCTATGCCTGCAGTTAATGTGAAATACTTCAGAGACAACAACGCACACCCTTCTGCTTCACTGCTCATTCAGCCATACCAACTGTTCAAGCTAAGGAGATTCCTAGGAGATCTGCTCTGTGTCACTCAGACAGAGGCCTCAAATATCAAAGGAAAGCATCACTACTTACTATCACAAGTGCATAAACACAGCCTTACCACTTACTACCACAAGTGCATAAACACAGCCTCTGAAACACAACTTTTACAGATTCTATTTTGTTTTACTGTGCAAAAATGTTTTCTTTTATGCTCTGTTTAAGAACTGCGTGTTGTACAGAATTAGTTACTGTGATTTGGGGTTTGGACAAAATTGCTAAAATACATCTTTAGGCACAGCAGGTTTAAAAAGGCAAATGAGCCATTCAGCTGTTTTTTTCTTGAGGCCAGAATCCACCACTGCCGTATTAGATACCACTTAGATATAAATGAGCTTTATCAGCAACAACAGACTTCGTGGGAAACAAGCATTCTCTGTTCAAGGTACGTCAAAGAGAAGTCTTTGGGGATGTGCTATCAAAAGTCAAACATCAGGCAGCCACAATGAGACTTTTCTGACCACATTTTAGTCTGAGTTGAATTCCTCCACAAGGAGTTTTAATCCATTTGACCTTGAGGATAATGTGTGTAGCTGGAAAAGGATTTGATTTTATCTAATTTGTGGGTTTTTCTTAATGCCGAAACCCTACTTCTTATGTCTTTAGAGATAGCATACATCTCATTTTAAATTTACATTTGTAAATATAATTTGTTAATGTTAATACCCAAGTAACTTAGAGATTCCTGGGCTGTGTGAGAGCAATACATTTCATTTACAAGATAACAACATAATTGGATCATACAATCATAGAATACACTGAGTTGGCAGGGACTCACAAGGATTACTGGAGTCCATCTCCTGGCCCTGCACAGGACCGTCCCCAAGAGTCACATCGTGTGCATGAGAACATTCTTCCTAATGCTTCTTGAGCTCTATCAGGCTGGTGCTGTGAGCACTGCCCTGGGGAGCTGTTCCAGTGCCCAAACACCCTCTGGGGGCAGAACCTTTTTCTAATATCCAACCCAAACCTCCCCTGACACAGCTCCCGGCCATTCCCTCAGTCCTGTCACCGGTCACCACAGAGAAGAGATCGGTGTCTGCCCCTTCTCTTCCCCTCATGAGGAAGCTGTAACTGCAATGGGGTCTCCCCTCAGTCTCCTCCAGGCTGCAAACACCAAGTGGCCTCAGCTGCTCCTCGTACAGCTTCCTCTCCAGGCCCCTCACCATCCTCTGGGCATTCTCCAATAGCTTTATATCTTTCTTATTTTGCATTGCCCAGCACTGCACACAGGATTCAAGGTGAGGCTACACCAGTGCAGAGCAGAGCACAGCAGGACAATCCTCTCCCCTTGATTGTGCTACCAGTGATTATGACCAAGATGCCTAGTATGAAACCTACTAAATATATTTCATCTCTGCCTATTTATAAAATGTGTAGGTCATCCATGTTCTCACCAGCCCTCAAGTGAAGTTCTGTGCCAGCATACATACATACTTTAGTGATCTCAACCAAAACACTGTCTTGATACCAGCTTCAAGAATTATCTTTCTTCATCATAATTTACTTAGAAAAGTCAGACAACCCTGTCAGACTCAGAATATATCTCCTTAGGGAAAGAACTTTTGTCTGCAGAAGACCACAATGATCAGCATTGACCAATGATCACTGCTAATATATTTCTTGTGCTGGACTTAATTTTTATTCACAATGTGTAATAATGTTTGACAAAACCACCACAGGACTAAGGAGAGATGTAACCCCAATATGGCATTAAGCAGACAATACTATCAGATTTTGCCTTTTCAGACTGTAAGTATTTCTTGAATTGTTGCTACCAAACAGCTTGAGGCATCCTGTCTACACTAAAACATCAAGCAAGGTCTTGGCCAGGAGAAGGGCACAGGCTTTGCAGGATGAGAAAGGTAAGTGAAGACACCTGTCACTGGCATCCTTCTGGCTCTTTAATTCTTCCCAAATCATCAATACTCCTTGACAGGTCCTTTCAAGCTAACCAAAGGCAGAAACTTCTGAGTGAGCCCCAGTGGGAGACTCCTTCAGACCACACAGTGGGGGGAGCTGAGGAGGTTGGACATCATGTCCCAGGCAAGCCAAGGATTTATTAACCAAACAAACAGCTGCAGTTCTGCTTCTAGCTACCCAGAGAACACAAAGAAAGATAAAATGTTTTTACTACAATAGCAGGTCTAAAATCATGCAAATAACAGCAAATGTAGAGGTCTGTCATAATTGCAACTTACATCTCATCCCTTCTACTGGTACTAAAATTCTTACAAAGCAATTAGTATGTGCTACAAGTAGCTAAAGAACATTTTGCTCCAAGAGCAAAGCACAGTTTCCTCAAGTGGCAGTATGATACAGAGATTAGACCAGGGACAGGTTCAGTGTGTGGCTGTCACCCTGTGGGACCATCACACTCGGACACCATCTCAACACTGGAAGCAAGCAGTACCTGCAGTTTAACAAAGCACAAATGCTGACAGACAAACACCCCACTGCTCCCATATGCAGGCATGTGCCTACAGCCACAAGCTGCCCCTACTTTCTCTCCACTGCCTACAGGGAGAGAGAAAAGGGCTGAAAATGAGAAAGTGATCCACAGGAAGAATGCAACTCCCTCCCAGATAATTCCTTTCATGCAACCTATCACAACTCTAAGCAGACTGTGAACAATTAAGGCCAGGAAAAGGTGAGTTATGCTCATCACTGTCAGTAACCATTCATTCCAAGCCCACACACTTCCTTCTAGCTCATAAAGAAATGCGATTTCCCAGCACTGGGAGTGCTCTTCACTCCCAGTTACATGCTAACCAGGACACACAATTTCCCATTATTTATTAGGGCATATATTTGCCCCCATGACCCTCAGAGCCTTGAGTTGAGATTTATCCATTTAACAGCAATTAAGCATCCAGTTGCCCTAGAATTCCTTCATGTCAAGTGAAAAGGAAGGGTACTTTAGGAGAAAGACTCAGACCAGGCAAAACTGACCAGATGAAGCTTGCCTTCATCTCATTGCTACCTTGCTTCTCCCCTTGGATTACATGATCTTGAATATGGTGGTGTGCTTATTTCTTGTTATCATTAACATTCATGACGTATTTTGTCTACTTGCTTTTAGGAAACAGATAAGTGCTTACATAAAAGATATTAGAGGATATAATCAGCATATTTTAAATAGTCTTCTGAAACTGAATTCAAGTAAGTAGACTAAAGACAAATATTTCTCAATTGAAAAAAAATGTAGTTCACATCCATTATGAATGGCTAGCTCTCACCACCAGCTATTTCAGGATATCCTGACATTAAATCAAGTATTTAAGGAAAGGCTTATATTTCTTTTTGAGTGATCCTGAATATATCTGGATATATGCCCTTGCTGGAGATTTATAATTAGGGTTAGGATAAGAGTGAGTAATTTTAAAAGCTTGAGAAATCATAAGATCTGTTTGACATCAATACTGAATATAAAAATTCTACAGACCACATATTTGCCATTGTACAAAAAGCCATTCATCCTGAAAGCAGTGGGGACTTGCACTTCCCCCATCACCTGCACTTCAGCAGAAGCACAACCAATGCTCCTCCACTCCTGATAATTATGATCAAGAGATGACACCATTAAAATCCACTTCACTTCTCATAACTGCTGGCAACAGTGTCCCCAAATGTCCCTAAATACACTTGTGTACCCAAATGTGCCTAAATATGCTTTTAAATAAGGCAATGAATGCATTAAATGCAATGTATTTCCAGCAGGGCAGAGCTGTGGGGCAAGTGATGGGCTCATGCAGAGCACTCCCACAGCTGCACCAGTGGCCACAGTGGAATTTAACTCACCCACATTCAGCTGTCTGAAAGTTATGTGTTGTGTCTAAAGTTATTGTCTAGCTTGTCTCTCCACAGCTGGACAAGAGAGAGGTATCCTGATAGGAAATTTATCCCATCTGGAGAGAGATGGCTCACACACTTGGGGTGCGTTGCCCACTGGCACAACTCTGACCCCACTGACAACTGGGAGAGCCTTTCTTACTCCTTGTGAATCTGATGTTCAAACAACTAAAATGAGATTGAGATGAGACTGAGTTGAGTTGAGTTGAGATGAGATTTTCTTATCTAAAATTTTGCAGGTAGGATTTTATGGACCCATACTTTTTACTTGCAACTTTTCCACATGCCTGAGATACCATACATCTGGCATTTCCCTTTCTGGGAAACAGAAGAAAGATACATTTTTATAAAGCTGAGAACTTAAGCAAGATAATGGTCTTGAAAAGCCTGAAGAAGACAACACTAGACAGAGCAGAAAAAAAGACAGTAGGATTGAGAATGTATTACTAGAAGGACAGGTCCCCAGAGCTGAGCTACAGCACAGGCTATGAGCAACAGCAAAATCCTCCTTTTTCTACATGTGTTGACCACCACATTTTGCTTCTAATTCTGGTTTTTAAGTCCCAAGTTTTCTCAAAGCAAAAATAACCAATTCCATTCTACAGCATGCTGAGGTGTTCTTTTGGAGAAATTTTGACTTCTTGTGGCTTTGATGGGTGCACTGTTTGCAGGGTAAGAATCTCTCAGGACTGCTGGGCCGAGAGAGTGGTGCTGAATGGAGTCACATCCAGCTGATGGCTGGTCACCAGTGGGGTTCCCAGGCCTCAGTACTGGGGACAGCCCTGTTTGGTACCCTGGACAAGGGGATCAGGGCACCCTCAGTCAGCTGGCAGATGACACCAAGTTGGGCAGCAGTGTTGGTCCACTGGAGGGCAGGAAGGCTCTGCAGAGGGATTTGGACAGGCTGGATTGATGAGCTGAGATCAGTGGTGAAGGTTTCAACAAGGCCGAGTGCTGGGTCCTGCACTTGGGTCACAAATGGCCAAATCGTTGGCTATGAGGAAAAATTTCATCATTGAAAGGGTTGTCAAGCAGTGAAAGTGTCTGCCCAGGGAATTGCTTGAGTCACATCCCTGGAAGCTTTAAAAGACCACCACATGTACATGTGGTGCTTAAGGACATGGTTTAGTGGTGGACTTGGTAATGCTGGGCTAACACTTGGACTTGATGATCTTAAAAGGACTTTTCCAACCTAAATGATTTAATAATTTCTATGAAAAGAAGGAGTTCCATGTTATTTTAGACTTCAAGTGATGGCTTTAAGGAGATTCAAAGTCCAAGAGCAGCCTACTGAATAAAGACCACATTTCAGCTTAGCAGAAGCACCCTGTAAGATGATGAGAACCTGTGCTGAGTGAGTCCCCAGCGCTGCAGACATATGGAGATGCTCTTCAGGAATTGAGCAGCTTGCAAGGCCAGCCAGCTGGAACCTCCCACAGTGTTTTCCAGAGCACATGTGGCCCTATGGGCAAAATTTTGCTAGCAAAAAAATTACAGTGGTCTTCAAAAACAACGAAGAAAGTCAAATAGGAAAAATGTAAACCAAGCTCTTTATGTACAGGCTGCTGCTTTAGGTCTTAAAATAAATGCCAAATAATGGGAACAGCATGTCTGTCCAAGAGCCATACTTTTCTACTTGTGAAGAACTGGCAATATGAATTAAAAGTAGCAATTAAGTAACCAATACACTCAGTCTCTGATTGCAGCACCGTCACACTGATAGATCAATAAGTGATTTGGGAAGAAACAACTTCTAAAAACCATTATAGAGCTATACAGTTAGGCTGAAAATACATGTAGCCATGCTTTTTTCCCTTCACCACTTAGTGTAACAGGCTGAAAAATATCCACAGCACACACACCATGCATGCAGTTATACAAGGGGAGATTTATAGCCCTGTTTTAATGACTGCATTTGCCACAGGCAAAAATCTGCTTACTGTTACTGTTATTTCCAGCAATAGTATACTGTATTAAACAGACAGAATTTTTTTGCAAAAAGACCTAAAACACTCCAAATCCAGCATAAAACATACATTAACCTTTTATGTTGCTGCTAAGTGGTTTGTGAAATCTGGTTTTGTGATTACATTTAAGATGTTTTGTGCAGTAAGTATAAGGCAAGAATCCTACACAAGGGTTGGAAAGACCTTCAAAGATTCACAATAGGCTTGAAATATTGCATGTAAATCACAGCTACAAGCATTACAGGAGCCCATACACCATAAAAAGATAAATAAATAAAAACAAACAAAAAACCCCAAAACTAGGTCTTTAACAAAACCATACCTATTACTTCTAAATACTCATTAAAATAACACTTTAATATATAATAACAATTATATGCTAGGATACCAGAAACCATGCTTTGGAAAGAAAAGTATAATTTGCTAAGTTTTCAACAGGTGTCATGAACTAAAGACTCGATCCTGCAGTTGGAGCACTCAATGGAATACTCAGCATACAGGATATAGTACTATTTCTGATGGTTCTTATGTGAATAGAATGGTTACTATTCACAGACAATCCCAAGCCACTGCTACAACACCAAGTATTATATTTTCAAACTCTCAAATACCTATGAAAAGACTGATGGAAGATATCACCAAAAATTTTGTGCTCAGACTCACCTTTCCATACTTACTATTCTACCTTACTTTTCTGAGAAGTTTCACTTTTCTTACTGGAAAACCCCAGAACTATAGACTTAGATCTCTTACAACCACACACCTTGAACCAAAAATTCTTAATGTCTTTGGAATGTCTCCCACCTCAAGAGCATCACTATGTCTGGAATAATTTGTGAGTACTGATTTCACCAAACAGGAGGCTTTTCACACTCAGCAACATGACAACACACTTTTCTCTCTCTCTCTCTTTTAAGAAATAAACCTTTCAGTGACTGTGCTGGCTACTGTAAGGCTGGTTTTTAAACACATGGGTTATGGTCACAAAGGCATCAACCATGTTAGGGGCACCAGCCTTTACAGGAAAACTCTGCCCAGAAGTTACTACTACTGAAAAACAAGTCTGTGTCCTTAAGAACAAGCACAGGGGAGGTAAAAGGAGGAGGTTCCAAAAATGCACTAGAACTTGGTGGCAGCCCTCTCTGAAAACTTCCCCTACACACTCACAAGAAGAAGGGCCAAAACTCATTTGGCTGTTCAACTTCATTTCTGATGTGTGCACATATGTGTTTTACCTGTAGCCTGTGCTGCTACAGAAGGGCACACACTAACACAGACAGGCACATTTCAAAGTCATGCAGAAACAAAGAGAAGAGCCAGCCTTTCCCACTCCATAGCAGTCTACTCGTAGATAAAAGTTCATGTCCAGTAGAATAAAAATTAACCTTTGATTATATCAAGACTGAAATTATAAATATTGCATTTCCTCAGCCTCGTAAGCATATCTTTTTTCCCCTTGACATTTGTTTATATGGTTAAAACAAACAAGTAACAAACCCAACCTTTTAGCCAAGTGCCATAACAAAGAGAAACAACTAAAGCAACAGCTGCTCTGAGTTGAATCTGAGTTTACTGATACTTTCAACTCGAAACTCTGAATGTCTGTAATAACAAAACCATAGAAACCATAGAAACTTACTGTAAATACCCCAAGAGGTGAACAGAAGTCTAAGCAGGAGATCTGAGGAAGAACTTGAGCTTATCTGAATGGTCAGTTTCTGAGTTACCTTGATTTTTTTTTCCTCTCACAGACACGCAGAGCGCAAAACCAGACCCTGTCACAAGAGTGGCAATAAACTTCCTAACTAATCCCTGGTGCAGGGACTTACATAGGTGACAAATTTTTTGAGGTGCTGCTGGGTTGTAAGTGGATGTCACCTTGTCACCTTCCTGCACTAGGGCTGGCAAGCCTCAGCAGCAGCAGGACCCAAAACTCCTTTGCTTACAATCTCTAGTGACACACCCATCACAGAAATGTGAAAGTAATGGTATTCCTTCACTGAAGGTGCAGGGGAGAGGAGGAAGTAGACATGGATTTTAGAGAAATCCTGTGCTGAACAAGAGCTGAAGATCAAACAAACTGTACTCTGGGTGAGAGGCAAACAGAATAAAATTAAAAACAAGCATGTACAGAAAGAACATATTTAAAACATATTTCCATGTTCTTTAGTTTGCCACTTGATCTTCAAAGTGGTGGGTCTTTCATCAAAGAGACTGATGCCCAAGAAAGTAAAAACCTTATGCCTTTTTGAACAAAATTTCTAGGCTATTACCATCCTCTATCTGCAATTCAAAACAGAAGCAATGTTTTGAAGCAGAAAAAAACCTAAGAGAAATAATTAAAAATATATCCAGGGAGATCAAGATATCTTGAATAAATATATTTTTGACAAAGGCATCAGTACTCTTCCACAAATGCAGCTGAAATCCAATATGTCTGATCATATACTGCTGTTTCTACATATAATGATTACCATCCAGAAAAGCAAAACAAAATAAACTCCCACTATTACTATGATTCAAGTATTTTTGGTAAAAACTCAGCAAATCAGTTCCAGAAAATCTGGTACTGTAAACTGCCATGCAATTAACCTGGGTATTGTCAAAACACACTGGATTGGTGGGCTTGAAAAAACACTAGCTTGTGTATTTAAATGATGAATTATCTCCCTAGGAGACAACTCCCTAAGCCTGAGCAGTTAAATCAGTGGTAGCACAAGCAGAAACTGGCCATCAAGACTTGATGATCTTGAGTGTCCTTTCCAGTCTAAATGATCCTGTGATTAAATTCCATGATCTTTCTTCATTTTGCCATTTCAAACCTGTGTCTTTCACTGTGGACATCTTACTTGCCAGCAACTAGGAACCATGATTCCTCAGGAATCAGATGATCAAAAGATTGTTTATTAATAGAGAGCAAATAACCATGGAAAAGGTTTTTTCTCACTTTCAGGCATCTCACTTTTCACCTTCCTTGACCCAGAATTTGAGACACACAGGTGAAAGTCTGAGATAAAGATAGAAGCTTCCATAGAGCTAATCCACCAGAACCCTAATTACCAAAGGTCTGACACAATGTCCCATATGTTCACAGACATTGCTGTACGTACATCAAACAAGCCCAGGACACAGACAAGTTTCCAACTAAATCTTTCAGGTGACTGAGGTGCAGACCTTCAGCTTAATCAGTCTTTAAATCGTCACTCAAAGTCCCAAAATGTCAGCCTAATTTGCTATTCTTAGCATTCGAGTTTGAAAAGTGTGTTCTCAAAGTTAGACTGAAATGTGAGCTGATATAATCTACAATGATTGCCTGGGACAATAATCTCCAGAGAAGACCTTTTCTGCCTGAATTTTTGTATAATTTCCACTCCAACTCTCCATACAGCACCAGTTACACGAGTGACATGATACTGGGTTAGACTACAGCACGTGGGGGGTAAGCAGCATACCTTCCCCACTCCTTCCTCAAACTGCCATTAAATCACTCCACATATTAAATCCTACTAAATCTTTAGAATGAAATGTTAATCAAAAGCATATGCATACCTTCGATTACACTGATTTCCAGGGGCAGAATAACTTTATCTTGTCCTAGACTGTGCAACTTCTAATGTAACTGAGTCAGCATTTGAACAATTATGACAGGCCACTGTGTTTATAAGCTTTAAACAATTGGAGATTATAATGATTTTCTCACAGTTTGCAATGATGAAGGTGATGTTGACCACACCTGAATGAAAGCCAGGGGTCAGGAAAGCAAGGAGAAGCAGAAATAAAACTCATTTACACACTCATAGCAGCTACAGCAGGATGTTAACACAATACCAAATGTGTATTACCCTGGCCATGAGTAAATACAGACAAGAAACTAAAAGAGATTTTTAACTGTTTCATTAGTGAGGTTCTAGAAGTTTTCCACAGGGAATATACAGGGTAGTAAACTTAAGTACTAAAGAGACTGAAATGAAATGTACTTTAAATAAATGTAGTCAAGCCAAACTTTAGATGGGATTATATAATAGGGCTGCTTGCAATAAAATAGGATCATTCCCAGTAACCCAGAAAATCAAGTCCCATCCTATATTCCCAAACACAACCTAAAGGAACCAAGCAATGCCAACTCACCATTTTCTCATGAACACAGAATTTTTCTTCTCTAAGTCCCCATTACTGAGGCTGATAGGAGAATCTGTTTTACATTTGAAGAATGAATAAATAAAGTGTTAGCCTGGGGTTTGAGGTGAAACACTTTTAAAATATGAACTCTCCAAGCTCAAAAACCAGAAGGCAAATAAAAAGAACAAAACATCTGTTACTTCTTAAAATCTCATGGTTTCTAAGCCACTGGAGACAGAGGGAGGCTGATTCATGATTTCTGCATGCTTAGGTTGACAATTCAAAGAAGCAAAGTGTGAAGGAGTCCAAAACTCAGCACACAAAAGCACTATGATGCCTAAAAATGGAAGAGTGTAGATGGCTAATTTAAACATTCAGCTTTCAAATGAGAGTTCTTGAAAGTCACTACTTTAAAGCAGGAAGCAGCTATGAGCTTTGACCACAGCCCTCTGGTTGCTAAAAAGCTCTCACCCAGCCAACTGACCTGGCCACAATGCTTTTTGTTTTTCAGCTGTTTTGAGGTCTTCTTCCTTGGTTTTGTCCTGATTCACTGCCAGTCATACTTCCTCCTCCTTTAGAGATCAGTCATTACTAAGCAAATGTCAATAAACCAATTTTAAAAAAAACTCTTTAAAATTATGCTTCTAAGTGAGGCAAACCATGAACTTGATCCTGTTACTAACAGATTCCTAAAACTCCAGCTAATTGTAAAAGCTCCTGCATTTCTCAGGTTTAGGCTTACTTCTTAATTTGTTTTTAAAAGAAAACTTACCTCTCAACTGTTTACTCACACTGGCCCTGCATATCTGCACTCAAATGAGATGCATGTACTGCAGTAATATTAAAATTAATTGTTACAATTATAAAATTAATTCCTATTATTCCTGGCAGACTCTTGAGAGCAATTTCTCAAGGCAGGATCAAACCCAAGTATTTGCTAGAGGTAATGAGGATGATTTAGAGTTCTCATGTTTTCGAAGATGTGGGCAGACAGGAGGTTCACGCACCAATAGTGGATGCTATCCTGTTCTCAGCACCTCCACAGCTGCCCTGGCTCTCTGGTCTCATCCCTTCACATTTCCCTGACACTTCTCCAGCTTTGACTGCTCTGCCTCTTTATACCACCTGTCATCTTTGACATGACACATCAGAGATGCAGGAATCTCTTCCTAGGGTACGCCATCAGGACACAGCAAGACCTTACCACCACCTTGACAGCCTGAACAAAGTGCACCTAGAAGGGAAAAAAAAACCCCACAATAAAAACCAGCCATCCTCTCTGCTACACTAACAGCTGCATTCCTTGCAGAGCACAAATGCTTCAAAATTTGATTAGATCCTTGATGGGAAGATCCAACCTCCAAGTCATTCACTCTGTCTTGTGACAAACAATTCAATTTGCTTTGAATGTCATGCAAGGTAGGTGCCATGCTGGAAGCTTTACACTCAAATTATACTTGATGAGTTTGAAGGCACTATCTCATATTAGTGGTTAAGCAAGCACCCCATTACTGTTCAAAGAAAATATTTTTCTAAATAAAAAGAGAAGGTCAAGTGCTGGCACCACGTAGAGGAATACATTCTTATATACTCCAAAAGCAAAATTTGGGGAAGATATTACAAGAGCTTTGATAAACTGGGGGCATTAGAAAATTCTTTTGAAAACGGGCTACATACAAGATAGCCCTTCAGTGTCTCAGTAGGAAAAGAATAAGTTCTTGTTTTACACTTGTCTTGTTTTTCAGGTCTGTCAAGTCATAACCAAATTCTTCAGCTTTTTCCACCTTGATCCTAAACTACATTAATGGGCAAGATGAATCAGGAGTTATTGATTATCAGCCTTTAAACCCTTCACAAATACATTCCATCAAAGCATAGACCTGGGCTTTGGTTTTCTCCATCCCAACAGCAAGTATACTTCATATCAAATTCAAGTTTAGTGCGAAAATGCATCCATGACCTCTGGAGCAGGGAGGCGAGCTCATGACTGCAAACATTTTCATAGGCACAGTCCAAAGCCGAGCCCCCTCAGCCTGCTCTCTAGAGGCCACAGAAACACAGATAAGCATCTAGCACTTTCTTGACTCTCAGCTGGCTGGGTTCAGGGTTCCTACTTTGTGCAAGAAATGACACTTAACTAAAGCACTCTGTTCCTGCTTGTCACCATTTCACATGGGACTGTTTGTCCCTCTCCACGTGCCTAATGCCCGGCAAAGTGAAGTCAAAGCCTCCCAAAGAATCTGTTACACAAAATTACCACAAAGAACCAGTAGTGACCAGTGCCACATCCATGAATAGAAAGATTTATAGGTATTTTAGAAGGTAATTATTAAAAAATAGGAAAGAAAAAAAAAGATTATTTTTAAAATTCATGTTAGTTGGTATTTGCTGCTCATACATTAGGGAAAGGTGGTCACAAGGACAGTCTGAGCCACCCACTTCCCTCAAGTACTGTGCTATATTCTATTATAACAGAATCGCTGCTTCGGACCTTGGAAGCAGCTGCTGACCTTGAATAAGCAAGAAAAAGTTAAATATTTTAGTGGTAACAAAACAACTGTTCTGTGAGTAATGGTTTTTATATTATCCCAAGGGCCATGGTTTTGTTTATAATTACTCAGAAATAACTTTTACATAACATAAACTCTCTTACTTGAGCACATCTCTACAGCTGCATTAGCCTGTTGTGTCTGCAGTCCAGAAAATGAGAATTCAAATCTCTTTCCATATTTTTTTAAACATTGTTTCTGAAAGCACAATCGGAGGAAAATTACACAGCCTGTCTTCCTCCCAATCTGAACAACAAACTACAATACAAAAGAGAAGCAGAAGAAAAATCTGCTAAAATCTTCAAGAAGTCCTTAATCTATAATTAATGCCAACAGCATCTAATGTCTCTAATTTGTGTATATCACATTCATATTTTAAAGGTCCAGTAGTTCTGAATTATGCTGAGTATGGAGACAGTTTAAATATTAATGAAAGAGCATTATTTTCAACAGACAACAATATAAATAGCATTGGCTTTCACAAGGTAGAAACTAATTTTTTCTTTGAAATCAAGAATTGTTAAGCATCACCTGTTAAAATCTGTAACCTTTTAATTTTACTTGCATAATCACAGAACCATATAGTTTGGAAAAGTTCCCTAAGATCACCAAGTGCAACCACTAGTCCAGCACTGCCAAGTCCCCCATTACACCATATCCCCCAGTGCCACATCTACATGCCTTTTAAATACCTCCAGTGACAGTGACTCCACCACTTCCCTGGGCAACCTGTTCCAATGCTTGTTAATCCTTTCCATGAGGAATTATTTACTTAATATCCAATCTAAACCTCCTCTGGTGCAACTTGAGGTGATGTCTTCTTTGCCTCCTAAAGAATGATCATAATAATTTGCATGCCAGTGCTCCTCAACCCACCACAGGCATTGCTGTGAATTAATTTTTCTCATCAAACCTAATATCCAGCAACACACTGATGTGCTCTGAATTTTTAAACCCATACAATGACTTTCTGAGTCATGCCCACTCATTTTAAAAAGTTGTAGCCATATTTAGAAAGCAACCAGCTAAGCAGGTTTCACAAAATACTCAACTCATCACTGGCCACTATGCCTGCAACCAGTCCCGACAAAACTGATGCTTTGGTAACCACCACTCTTCCTCCACTTCATCATCTTTCTCCTAAGTTCTGTGTATTTGAAATTACATTGTAATGCAAAATCACTGCAACCCAAATTTCTTCAATAAAACAATCTTTTTGACTCTATTTGAATATGTCTGCTTCTAATGAAGGCTCTCAGGTTTACTGCCAGTGCTTGCAGGACCCAAATCCTTACAAAAATGTCCTCCCCTGAGCACAGGACTCTGTAGCCATCACTTCAGAGAGGGAGTACACTTCAGTTCTGCTACAGAGAGGGATACTCAAATCCCAGTAAAATACCACTTCCTCACTGGGATAAGAAACACAAAAGGAAAGAACGGCATTCCAACAGAAGAACAGGTATCAATCAACAGGGATGTAGTATTTAGTGCTGAACCATCAATACGGGAAAAATCAACTGGATATGCCCAACAGCAGGAGGATTTTTGTTAGCCTTTACAGTACTCTGTCAACAAAAATTTGAAGGACAGAAACTCTAGGCAGCCACTACCAGTGAGGGAGACTGGAGGCAGAGGAAAAGGGTGGAGTGCTAGCATTTCAGCTTGGATTAAGTTTTGATGCTATGACGCTTGCAAGCACAGACACAACTGCCAGGTATGCAAGCTATAAAGCTTCCAAAGGCTCCTGCTATTGTTTAGGTAACTTATTTTAAGTAGATGGTGCATGAAAAACATGCCACATGCCATAGAAGTGGATACTGCCATTTACAGTTGGGTTGTCAGGCACTTTCCATTATTAAATGCTGTTTTCAGCTCATTTTAAAATTTTCCTAGCTCATGTTCTACCCTAAGCAGATTGTCTTAGCGAGCTTTCAACCACAGCAGTTTAGGCACACTACTAAAAATCAGAAGAGGGAAACATTCACTGTGTTGCAAGTACTTTGAAAAGTTTCAGGTGGTACCAGGCTGCTGAGAAAGGGCTTAAAATCTGAACAAGGAATAGCCTACTGTCAGAACCATTGCATGAAAAATTATAATTATGTTTTGAGAAGGTCTAATTTATGGCCCATGACACCTATCAGTATCAGAATGTGGAACAAGGCTGCAGTTAATTCTACAATATGCTTGTGTTTGAAGGCTCAAGTTCACAATGAGAACATTCTTTTGGGCATTTTTATTCTACAATTTTGGACTTATTTATTTCAAAAATCACTTCTGCTCCATCCCAATGAATCAAGTTCTTTGCAATAAAAGGACTGACACAAGCACACATCCACCTTCTCCCACCAGAAAACATCCAAAAGATTGACTGAGCACTGAAGACAGTGAACAGAGTGAAAATTATTATCAAATGATCCTTTTCTCTTTGCATCCAACATTGTTTTCTAGAAGGACTTAATGATTTCAGCTTCTTATAGTCTGAAACTAATGTAGGATTTAGCTTTATGACCACAGAATCTACTGATGCATTAGATGTTTTGGCAGTAGAGAGAATGAAATACAATGAAATTATTTTGAAGCTGTCATTTGCATATACCCAGACAGGCATGCAAAACCCAACTGAGATATTGTTCAAAATCCCCATGGAGATTCACATGTTTCAACCTCTCACTCTCCCTCTGACTACACTGCTGTATCCTATTAAGAGTCATCTCCATCACAGAGAAGCTTGCATTACTAATTCCCAACAGGGACTGCAGCTTCTTGTTGTATCATCTCTCCAATGCCCGGGAGTGCTGTGTGGGGAAGCCCAACATCTGAATGTCCTCACACTGATGACAACTGAAGACTTTTGTGCTTGACAGTCATTCTGGAATCGCCCCTAAAACCAGAAAAGGGCAAGAGTTGAAAACTCCTTTACACAATCTGAACATGGAGTGTAGCGACAACAATTTCTTTAGAAACACATGAACAGGAGACCAAAATTCACCTTTACTGTACTGCAGATCAGAGCCAGGAGGCTTTCCCCTTGTCTGTACTTCCTAGCCCTGAAGGCATAAGCCCTGCCAGCTCCTAGGTTAGTCCAAAGTCCTGGAGGTTTGCCTAGCCCAGAGGCAGTACATCCCATAAAAAGAGCTTCCCTGGGAGACTTTCACACAAATCTATGCAAATCTTCACAAATCTTCTGCGCCTCAGAAGGACAGAAGAGAGTATTAATTAAAATGTTATTTTCCTGCCCTCAAAAAACTTGTAGAAATGTTAATGCTCTTTGGGTAGGATTAAACTGTCTAGTCACCTCTTCAGAGGTAAAGTGAATATGGTACCGTCTGCCTGCTGATTAACCAAGAAGAAACAATCTGTCAGAGGAAAACACTCCTTTCCCTTTGGCAGGATGACATTCACATCAGAAGGTGAAATCTTTTCCTGCGCTGAAGTAGATCTCAAACGCTGTCACTTGACAAGTGTACTCTACCAAAGCAAATAAATGGCATGAATGTGTGCAGTTCATTGCTAGCTCTTCTCTTAGAGCACGCAGAATCATAATTTTGAAAAAAATCCAAGAGTCAAGAACCAGGAAAAAAAGAGTCAGAAACCACGATCCCCAGCACTGGCTGGGGTAGATACAACTTGGCAGAATCAAACCCAGACAAAAAAGGAAGAGTTTCTGAAATATGCCTTGAGGTTTGCTGTGCTCTTAGATCCTTGCTGGTGGCAGGACCTCTGAGGAACAGTTGGATTGTGGCCACTATCCTACCCAAGCTTCCATTCCACCTGGCTCTGTGCACAGTGCCCACCCTTGGTACACCCAAGCAGGTTTGCTGGATGTGGGTGCCACTCATAACAAGCAAGCTTTCCTAAAATTAGTTGACCCTTTTAAAAATGTTATGCTTATTTCTTTCTGCTTAACCCTCTGCCTTGTGGTGGGATGACCTCAGCTGGTAGGTGAGCCCCCATCCAGTCACACTTACCTGAAAACAACAAGAGTTTTCTTCTTTTCCTTCTTAGGCTGGTACTTGGAATTGAAGATAACTAGGGGCGACACGAAGAGTTATACAACCCCTATGTATAAAACTCCCCGCATCTTCTAGAGCAAAGAACAGTCTCCAGGAACCTGTACTATCTTCCATTTTGTCAGAAATGAAGATTCCTACTTCTCTTACATCAAAACTTTTAAGCATAAGCAGGGTACAGGCCTGGTATGTCTCATACTCACAGCATGACTCCTGCAGTTCTCTGAGCCATGCTTTTTCACACATCAGCAAATTTATCATTTCCCCTCTGCTCCACATGGCTGTCATTTGGGCTGGGGCTCCTTGGCAAGGCCTTCACTGGAAGAGCTGCTTTCTGAGCAGCACACTCTGCTTCCAGGGCCAGCTTCTCTTCTGCAACCCCAGCGTGCCAAACAACCTCCCTGCCTCACTATATGTCTCTCTGACACGGTTTCTCTCAAGCTGAATGATGAAGTTCATCATTCTTAGGAGACATGCCTGCAGAGCCCAGAAAAATAATTGCAGACATTCAGTTATACTTCAGCTGTACTTGAAACATTGCTTCTGACATACAGAGTCGTGATTTTTATCACGCAAAGCCAACTCCATATTCAACACAAAGTTTGTAACATTGCTGCAACATGACATGCTCCCTCTGAAAAGTATATACTTTCCTGAGAAGGCCCTCCTCTTAAATGGGTTCACAAGACCTTGTCACTCCCTTTTCTACCATAACAAACAAAAAAAAAGAAAAAAAAATTCTGTAAAATCCTTATAGATATTCTGCTTGTAGGGACTGTAAACTGCTAATTAATCTGAGTATTACATCTTCTTTTCCTATTGTACAGCAAACACAAGCTGTTTAGTACCTGCTTACACTGCTATTAATTTATCAAGAAAGGACCACAGATGAGAAACAAAATTCCGTGCTGGAACAGCTTTGCCATCTCTATTCTACAGTTACAAAGGAGGGAAAATGGCAGAGCACCACATTTCATGACTCTTGATCACTGAACTCTCAAGTGCACTGTGCACTAGCAACTTTGCAGTACTCAGAAATAAGGAAGCAGCTAAAAGTTCCCGTTCCCTTTCCTTTCAAGGATTCATAGTGTACCACCACACCAAGGGCAGATCAGGCACAAGAGGAAACATCTCATATTCATCTTTATCAACATCATATGAATCTAATGATAAATTAAGCATAACGAATGAGATAAACATCTTGTTCCTCACTCAGCTGTCAAGAGGAAAAAAAATTATGGTTACTGTCAAATACTTCACTAAGAAGTGTGAAGATCACTCAGGTAGGGTGCAAAGAAGCTAAAATTCCACATTACACAAAGAGAAATGAAGAAAATTGGGGACATTTCTCAGCCTGGATTATGCTAGACTTCTCTTCCTCTTAAAGTACGCAGTACTTCAACAGTGAACTGAAAAATGCATGAATAAACATAAATTTTGTTAATGGCACATCAGGAACACTGAAATGTCACTGATCTTTTTCCTATTGAATCCAGAAAGAAATAACACATTCTAGAAGGTCACCATAGTTTATTTCCTTGTAATCTACACCTTATGAATAAAATAATTCTGTTATATCAAACACAAATTTTCCCCCCAAGCTGCTTGGAAAAAACACATCAAAATGCACTATTTCTTTATTTTAGGGCTGTATTAGCAAACATTTGCCCTGCTGCTGACACCCTGGTTCTCCCCTTTCTATCTTGTCTCCTGGTCCCACCACAGCTCATTAGAGAACCTTCCTTCATCTTCCATGATGCAGTCTGGAAAGATGAACACAAGGAGATCTTCCTTCATTATGGCTTAAATACAGTTAAGATTAATTAAGGAGTTGCTTTGAAGCCTACACTGTAAAAATCAGATGGAAGAATGAAGGTGTCATTTAAAAGCAGTATTTTCAAAACATGCAGATGTGCACTTTCCACAACACAAAGCTGACAAGGCTTTCCCAAATAAGCTCAGTGGACAAAAAGGAAAGTGAATGTCTTACATTTGGTGAAAGTACTTTTCTTTCTCTGTGCTTTGATCAGTCTACTGGCCTCCTTTTTCACTTAGCAATACCACTTTTTTCCTCTTAATCAGCCCATTGGGAGACTGCTGCCAAACCCAGCTGCACCTCTTCAGCAGAGAACATACACTGCCATTTACAGATAACTTTTCTCTGGGCACATCTGAACAAGCAGAACACAGACACACATCAGGGCTTTGCACCCACTGTCTATTTTTAATTTTTTTTTCTGCTGGGTTCCACATTATTCTTTCAAAACAGATTTTCCTTAGCATTTTCCACACATCCTCAACACCCTCAGGTCTTCTGAAAGAGCACCAGATCTTTTGCCCTCCACCGAAACCTTTGCATCCTGCTTTGGTGAAGTGTGGCCTAAGAATTGCCCTTTCCCCTCAGCTGGCTGCTGCAAAGGCAGTGCAGCCCCAGTTAAATTAGCACTCTGTACTTAGGTGCTGCATGCAGCAGCTTCAACTCAAGGACAATTTACACTTCTCACAACAGGAACTTAGCAGAGATCAAAAAAGAGATGATAAAGAACTTAACTTTGCCATCCTAGTGCTTGTTCTCTAAAGCTCATAAGAAGTTACTGAATTATTTATTGGAGAAAAAAAATTACATTTGAAGGTGGCAAATGGCCTCATTTTCAATGCTGTTAATTCCACATCCCTAATAAGCATCCCAGAAAAAAGTATTTATTAGCCATAAAATGACGTTTCACCGATTTTACTTTCTCAGTTGAATATTATGCCTACTGTGGAGATTAAGGGTATGTAGAACTATTTATAATTTCTTTTCCCACCCAAAAATCTCTTGCAATCCATTAAACTCCTTATAACTTAATTTTTTTTTAAGCATATCTTAATTTTGTTGTATCTTTTCTTCCCCCTAGTTTTACTAAACTATTTTTTTTTGTTATTACTGATTTTTTTCTTTCGAGCTTCTTTACTGAACTTCCAAATGACTTTGTATTTTGTTGCTGCCTGTTTTTCCACAGGCTGTGCATCCCCTACCACTACCATAGTTCCTGCTCCTTTCCACATGTTCTGTGTGAGAGGGCTGCCCACTCTTGCCCAGACGGACCTGGCAAGACCCCCTCACATGTCCACCCTTCCCTGCAACCCAGCAGGCACAAGCCTGATGCACTCCCACTGGCCAAGAGCCAGAAGGCAGCTCCTGCAGGCAATCCAGTGGCTATTCCCATGGAGCAGGTGCTGCCAGGCAGGACTTTCACCTCCCTCCATGCAGCTCCATGCACATCCCCACAGATGACATGGACTTCTGGAAGAGCAAGGGGAAGGCAGCAAAGTGCAACACTGATAAGCATTTTGGCAAAACCTGGGCCAAAGAATAGAATCATTGAATTATTTAGTTTGGAAAGCTCCTCCAAGATCACAAAGGCCAAAACAGCACTGCCAAGTCCACCATTCAACTCCATCCCTCAGTGTCACATCTACACATCTCCTCAACACCTCCAGAGATGATGACTCCACCACATCCTGGGCAGTCTGTTCCAATGCTTGACAACCGTTTTGGGAAGGAAATTCTTCCTAACATCCTATCTAAACCTCCCCTTGTGAAACTTGAGAACTGGAGGCTGTGTCCTCTCATCCTGTCTCTTCTTCCTTGGGAGAAGGGACACCCACCTCAGGTGAGGCACTACCAGGCCAACCAACAGACCACAGCTTCTGAGCAAGGCCATAATATGGCCACAGAAGGATGCAGTAAAGGGAAGCCATGAGATGCTGCAATCCCTGACTGACTGAGACACTCCTCTGTGGCCCTCATGGAACCTTCCACGTGAATCCTTCTGGGCTCACAATGGTCCCACGCAATCAGACACCAGCAACTCATCCAGTGTTGCCCACTCCCTCCAGACACCTCTTCAGCTGCCCGAAGGAGTGCTAAAATCAAGGACTTAATGGCAGCTTAGGTCTGGAGGGCTCTACAGAAAGTCAGCACAACCTCTGCAAGAGCACCACACCCTTCCTGACAGTGACCTCCTCCACTTTTCTCCTCCTTGCTTCTCCTAAGACACTACACACCCAGGCAAACAGGAACACAGTCAGTCTCCCTCACATCATAGCTGCACTGCTTCACCCCAGGGAGTAATTCACATTTATCTACCATCCAAGAGACTACCAGAGTAAAGAATTCAAGTCTTTCCTGCTCATTTCAAGGAATCACTAGAGGGAATGTCTCTAGTAAGCCCTGTTCCACATTGCCAGCACTTACCCTTTTAAACATGTCCTGATGATTCCCCTAAAATTTCAGTGTCTGGAGTCATGTTGTCCAATACACTGACAATCCACTCAGAAAAATAAACTGGCCTTGCTTTCACAGTTTCATGTGAAAGACTAAAGGACCAATCCAAACACAATTTTAAAATATAGAAAAACCACAGAGGGGGAATCACTTTTCCCACTTTTTACACTTGCAGAATTTATTTTTTGATTTTTGGGTACAGCAAATCATGTTTTTGAATAGACCATGGGGTACCCTGTCCTGCATGGCCAATAACTCACATTTACTAGCTCAGAGGAAGCTTCTCTCTACCAGTGCTCAATCACCCCCTGTTCCCCACAGGCTCTTTGAAGAAAGAAAGGTCACGCTTTTCACATTTGCTCTAATTCACTCTAGATTTGCTTTCTGAAAGGGATAAGAGTAATAAAGCATGACACACCAGGCTCTTTCCTATACCACCCTTCCCCCTCCCACTGACTTTCATGTTCTTAGTTGTAAACAGATGCCTCTCTCTTCCACTTTGGGTAGGAGCTTGCATTTTGCTAAGAGAGAACAGGAAACTATCACATGGTGAAACAGGAGAGAAATTCTTCCCGAGCTCTTCTCAAACACTGGCTGAACTTCACTGTTTTAGAGATATCCATGACTGCTGCTCCCCATACAATGCAAGTCAGGTGCAGGTCAGCGGACTGAGAAAAATCACATAGGAAGGAGGATTATTGCTTATCCTACATTACCTACAGCAGCCCTGAAATTCTAGATTAAAAACAGTTTTGATGTGTCCTCTAGCCCCTGACTGAGATTTATGCAGAGGTAGAGCAGGATGACACCTTTCAGACTGACAGCTTACTAGACTGAAACTTTAATGAACTCCACTCACAGAGGCCGGGATCAAGAGGCCCAAGAGCTGTGCAGTGCAGCTGAGACACAACAGCAGTGCTGTGCATGACAGTCCTTAAACTCCTGCCCATTTTTTATTGCAGCCTGTTGATTTCACCAAGGAGTTTTAAAATGTGGGTGCTAGACGTACACAACAGTTTATTGGTTATCACCTGTAATGCTCCACAAAAGGTACTGCATGATATAATGTTACGCACCTCTGTTATCTGTGATGGCAAAGTTCCTGCACTAACTCACTGAGTATACTCTATTTTAATCCACACAGAGAGCATAAGTTTAATAGCCAGGCCAAAGAAAAACTAGGAAGCATAAACAACACCTTGTAAAATCAACAATTACCAAGTCAAAGAGCCATGCCAAGAAAAGAGGCTGGGAGGTGAGGGGGCAGGGTTCTCTCTTTCATTTTCTTCCTTTTTTTTTAAGAAAGAGAGAAAGAGAAAGAGAGAAGAGAAAGAGAAAGAGAAAGAGAAAGAGAAAGAGAAAGAGAAAGAGAAAGAGAAAGAGAAAGAGAAAGAGAAAGAGAAAGAAAGAGAAAGAGAGAGAGGAGAGAGAGAGAGAGAAAGAAAGAGAGAGAGAGAGAGAGAGAGAGAGAGAGAGAGAGAGAGAGAGAAAGAAAGAAAGAAAGAAAGAAAGAAAGAAAGAAAGAAAGAAAGAAAGAAAGAAAGAAAGAAAGAAAGAAAGAAAGAAAGAAAGAAAGAAAGAAAGAAAGAAAGAAAGAAAGAAAGAAAGAAAGAAAGAAAGAAAGAAAGAAAGAAAGAAAGAAGGAAAGAAAGGAAGAAAGGAAGAAAGGAAGAAAGGAAGAAAGGAAGAAAGGAAGAAAGGAAGAAAGGAAGAAAGGAAGAAAGGAAGAAAGGAAGAAAGGAAGAAAGGAAGAAAGGAAGAAAGGAAGAAAGGAAGAAAGGAAGAAAGGAAGAAAGGAAGAAAGAAAAGAAAGAAAGAAAGAAAGAAAGAAAGAAAGAAAGAAAGAAAGAAAGAAAGAAAGAAAGAAAGAAAGAAAGAAAGAAAACTGCTTAGAAAACGGACACCTACATGCAAACGCTGCTTCAAAGCTTTTAGCACAATCTCCCAGGGCAGAACAATAGTAGCTCTGTGCTCATAACCAGCTCAGGCTGCTCCAGGCAGGAAGAGGGTGCCCTCGACTTTAACAGCAAATGTTTTTCTGTCTGACACTTAGGTCCACGAAATCCAGCTCAAGCTCTTGAAAATTCACAGTCTTTGAAGCAGGACAGTGGGCAGCAAGTAGGTACTCCAGTGACTGAGGCTGTGATTAGATGCTTTTAGCAGCATTTGCCTACTCCAGTCCTGCTCAATTTCTGCAGTACTTAGGCTGGAAAAGAGGCAGAACCACATTAAGAGATAAAGCTGCATTTCAAAGGACCCCTTGTTCCTCAGATGTCCTTACCGTGCCAGCAAGGGGATACCTTGCAACATGTATCCACTATCTTGCTAAGTAAGAGGAAAGCACAGCTCTGCCATGAGAGCTGTCTACCTGCTAAAAAGAAATAGAAATCCGCTGTGTACTGTCAGGTCTATTAAAAAATAGCAGGCCAACCAGAGAGGGTTGGCTTATTAAGCCTCCACAGGTTCTAAAAAACCGTTCTGCACAGGTCGCCCCAAGAAGGGCTGACCTAAAAAAGGATTTATCAAATTCCCCAAGATTGACATTGATCCATTCAGAACTTTAAACATGGTTATTTAGCTCTGGACTCATCTCAGAAACGGACATTAAAAATATCAAATGTTCTTCTGTGAATACCAGTTCTCTCTCAATCAGGAAAACAGCAGGGACAACAGCTCCGGCAAAGAGCTTTCCTTGCAGAGAGCCAGGCAAGCTTCTGCAGCTTCTCCCCAGTTTTATGGCATGACTGGAGAGGTGCTTGTTGCTTGACCTGCATGTGGACATCCCTATCACACATCACACTCATGCAAGCATCCCTGCTGAGCACCTTGGCAGATTCAGTCCCATCCCAAGGTGGTGGAAAAGGCCCAGGGAGAAAACTGCTGGAGTCTGTATTGCCACAGCTCCATCCCTTCACAGCTCTGAGCAGCTGTGAGAAGAAGGCAAAGAGAGCTGCTGGGTCAATGACCTCCTGCCAGAAAGGCACTTGGGATCATTGTTCTAGTCTGGCATGCCATGTAACATATATAAAAGGTCACTACATGATTGTTTCAATCAAACACATGGTTTTCGGATGGAGGGAAAACCAAACAAAGCAGCAAAGCTGTTTATATCAGTAGTAGCAGTTGTATACAACCACTTTCTTTGCTAGGCTCTTCAAATCTCAGAACATTGGTGGTTGAAGCACCCCATCATTTTGGAAATGCAGCTTTCTCTAAATGAACACATGCAAGCTTTTTCTCCCAGAGTAGCAGATAATTTCGGTACTCTAGAAGACTTGCAGGACTGTTTCTGCACCACGGTAGAAATTGAGCTGATGGGAGAAACGTACACTCAGAAGATTTTGCACTGCTGCACATGTAAAAGAATTGTAAAGGGTTCATGACTTGCATGTGAAAGTGGAAAAACTTCCTGACAGGACAAAAACAATCAAAATCCTTCCTCACAAATCTAAAGCCCTTAAGGGAACAGAGGATCTATGTCAAGCAAGTTAATTCTGTAATGTAAGTGGAGATTATGGCGTGATACTGTCTACAGTAAGTGCTCCATAAGAAATAAAAGGTTTGACTACCATTTACAGAAAGTGCAAATGATACAAAGAAAGAGAAACCAAAAGCAAACAACCAAAAAAAACCCCCACAAACAAACAAAACAAACAAACAAAAAACCACAACAAAATCCAAAAAAACCCCCTCCAGAAATAACAATTAATTGGAAATATTCCAAAATGACCACTATTTCAAAAATCTTTACATCTTATTTTAGTGTAAAGACAATGAAATGCAGTGATTTTTGTCACAATATTTAAAACATTAATTTGCTCCTCACACCCAAGCTTGTTACTCTCCATTGGGATGCTCATTGCCTTCACATCTGAGAAAGAGCAACTGCCACAAAGGGAAGCAATTCAGTTAAAAAAAAAATCCCAGCAGGTCGTGCCTTCTGCCAAATGCCCGTGGCTTCTCAGGACAACTAAGCAAATGGACACATTTATGTTAGGACACCTGCGACAGCAGAAATGTCATCAAATCCATAAACAGTTACTGACCTGCCAGAACAAATGTCATAAAACAAAATTAAGGCCCATCATCCAGTTAAAAGGATTTCTGAGAGCGATTTACAAGGGCAATCCATACACGCTTACCCCGGGCAGTGTGTGATTAGCAGCGCTCTGCCACAGCTCATCTGGCATCTTACAGCCCTCGGCTTCATGGGGTGGGGAGCACAGCCTGCACTCCTGTTAATAAATACCCATTCCCATTCCAAACTCCAACTTCAAAGTGCTGCTTATGCCTCCTCAGAGAGAAAGGCTGAGTGACTTCCCTTCAACTGTACTCATCTGTGTCAAATTTCACCATCAGTAAGTCAACATGTAATTGCAATCATCCATCCATAAAAGCTGGGGGATGGAAAGAGAAAAAGGGATATGTCCTTATTTTTCAGACACTGAGGAGAGAATTGGGGATTTTCCAAGACTCCAGAAACCAGAGAACAAGGGGGATCAAAACCTTCCGGCCGTTGTTTCTTCTGATATGTATCTGGATCCTCACACATACGTGTCAGTGGTACACCATGGTGTAAATGGTAACAGGAAATTACCAGATCAAGATGACCTTCATTTCTCAACACAACTGCACTGGCACCACCAGAGACATCTCAAGTGAGTCGCTCTGGAGCAGGTTCCATTTCTTGGTCTATTCACTCTGGCAAGATCAGCTACTGGATAAACATCAGAGAGATGCTTTATCACAGGGACTCCGCTGCCTCACTGCTTTAACAGAAAATCAACTGCCTGAAAACACCAACAGTGTAGGAAGCAAAATCTCCACATTCCCCTGGGTTTAGGAGAATCCTATCACTGGCAAAGAGCAGACCCCTGGTGAAAGCTGGTATCTCTTATTTAGCCAGCCCAGAAGCCTGTGAAGAAAACCACAGGAAGCTAGTAATTAGCTTGTCAGTGTCAAAAAACCCCCAAAGGCTACAACCCTTCTACAACAGAGAAAGTTTCCAGACGCAGTGATTACTGTTATACACATAAAAAGTATTCACATATAAGCATTCACAAGACACATACTCCACCTTTGTAGAAAAAGTTGCAAAATAAAAACTAAAAGGCTGACATGAAGGATACCTAGTTTGGAACAGAAGTGCTACAAATATGTAAGCTAGAAGTTGACCAAATATCAACATTTTAAAGGTGATAAAGATAATACTGCAAATTTATTAACAGAGAATAAAATCATCATAATTTCAAAAAGTCTCTTCTCTCAGCATGAAAAAAAATTTACATGGCCCATCAAACGAACACTGAGTCATCCAGATCTATCCGTACAGGAAAAATCTTCAAAGATAAAATGCACAAAACCCAGAATTCAAGTGCATTGATTTGATCCCCAGCAGATTTAGACAAAAAGAAGGGAAAAGCCAAAACAGAAATCTGAAAACACCTTTATCTTGAGCTGAATAAACATTTAAACTGAGTACTATGCCAAAACCAAATAAATACCATTAACAATATAGAACGCTTCTGTGGCTAATAGTAGCAGCAAATGCAAACAAACTGTGTAAAGGCAGAGCAGATTATTTTAACAGCTCACCACATGCAAACCTCTCTAGCATCAAGGACAAAGGAAGGAGAATAGTGCATCAATTAAATTTCCCCATATGCTATCAGCCAACAGCTTGTGATTTCTCTTTTCACCTAAATCAGAACTTTCCTAGGAGAGACTGTGGAAGAGTTGTTAAAAAGGACAGTGGTACTTGCAGAAACACAGGCAGAAGGAAAAGAAAATACTCAAGAGGCAAATGAAGCAATGACAGTAAACAGGTAAACATTGTTTGCAATGCAGTAATAACCATAAAACATTTCTGGCAGAGGTGGTGTGGGAATCCATCCACATAACTTCCTTGGCATCTTTTACATCAAGCCTCCCTTGTGTACAAACTAAGAAGGTGTTTTGGCTGCTGGTCTGGGAAAACAGTACAATCTTTTAAATTCTTTCCCTGCCCAGGAAGTTTCTGTGCTCAGAAATAATAATATTTTTTACAATTGGGATTTATATGAACTCTGGAAAGTGCTTAGGTCTTTGAAGAACAAAATTACTCATCACATTGTGCTAAGAAAATTAAGAAGCAGTCTAAATGAATGTAAACTTGCAATTTTAAGAGATGCTTGCTGAAGCTGCCATAGGACAACCTTTTCAGCATTGCACTTGGGTTCTAAACATGCAAAGCTGCATATTTTCAAATGAAGACAAAACTCTAGGTATCAAATAGCATTCTAACTCAACTCCTCAACTTCCTTTACTAATGTGGAGGCTAGAAAAGACCAAATAAAACAGCCCTGATAAACACCATAGAAATTTGGTTCTTATCTAAGAAGTGAGAGATCTTATCTAAGTGTCGGAGAGATCGAAAAGTCTCTTGGTGTAAAACACAGTTTGCAGACCATGTCACCAAGGTATATTTAAGAAATTACTTCTTGAATATGTAAAACAAGTCATACAAACCTCTCATCAAAAAAGTGTTCCCATAGTAACTTCATACATAAACACCTTTACAAACCATGAGCTGGGAGGTGAGTGGGGGATGAGGGAACAACTTCAAAACAGAAATGGAAGAGCTGGTGAGATTCTTTGCTTCCTTCTGAAAGAAATAAAAGCAGCTAGAGTAAAGTGGTGGGGAATATTAAATCAAGGGATAAAGTGCTAAGAAAAGGTGAAAAAAACCCTTCTAATGAAAGCCAGGCCCTTTGCAAAGGGCTGTGCAGCTCTTCTACCAGAAACATTTGAAGCAGGTCTGCTATGAGGGGAATGTGTTCCGCATCCCATTCCTGTTCTCACAAGCTCTGGGCAGTTCAGCAAACACTTATGTGCGCATGGTAAACATAAAATAAAACTGATAAAGGGTTTGTTTGCTTTTTGCCTTGAGCAGTGTCATCAATTACAAGTAAAATACTAAAAAACTTGGGCCATCTCAGTTAACTTTTCCAAATTAATTAGCAGTAGAGGTCAACACAAAAAACAAATCCCTCATTAAGGATATGAAGCCATGTGATCTGACCCCCACTGGATGTAGTTACTCATGTGCTTTCAGTGATGGTGAAAATCAATCTCTCACATGTTTCACGACCCATCACCATCCTCCCCAGGCTGAATCCCACAAACAGAGCAGACCTAAGTCCTCTCTGACCTCCTGTAGGAAGGAGCAGGCTCATCCCAGCTGTCCCTGCCACTGTCATCTGCACCCACAGAGCCATTCAGTGCACAGGCTAACCAAAAGGGACCTCAGGGGCAGGAAAAGCATGGAGAAATTAGGCTATAGGCTGATCAATTCTCTGATCAATAGGAACAGCAACCAATTTACAGAACTGACTGCACTGGTAATTGGTCTGAATAAATGAAGGGGAAAGAGGAGGGAAAAAAACACAGATGATGGGGACAAGAGTAGCTCAAACTGACTCGTAGCATCAAAAACTACGCCAGTTGCAAGAAACCATTGTTGCTTGAATTTATATGGCACACTTTCATCCAGGCATGATCTGTAGGAGAAAAAGGAAGCGTTATTTTTTAAATCAGAACAGTTGTGTTGTTAATTTTTTTAATTAGACCACGGCAAACAATTGGGGAGGATGAGGGGAGATCCAGCCATGCTTCTGTGGGAAGCAGAGCTGACCATCAGCCATGGGCAGTCATGCTACCAGCATGCAGGGGAGTGGGAACACCTCTGGAACCCTGGCCTTGCTCAGTTCCCATGAGCACAGCACAGAGCATGCTGCCTCAAGTCACAGCCTCAGATCTCAAAAAAAAGAGCTGTTGTTATACAGTGCTTTTGCAGACCACCATGCCAGGCTGTTTTCCTTTTAACATGGTATCCCCACGTGCAATGTTTTAATGTTTAATGTTTAGCCCACATGCACCAGGAGCATGTGCCTGGGTTTCTCATTGTGGGGAGACACAGAAGCCCAGCCACTGAACCCTGGATCTCATCACTGTAGGAAACTCAGGGCTGCAAGTGTTGAAATGCCATCTATTCTAATGCATGACTCACCCACCGGCCATGCAAGGAGCTGGGCTCCTTTGTGCTCCTGATCTCCTGGGGAGCTGGATCCTGGCACATCCCACCACCTTCCCTCTGGCTGCCCTCAAGGTCAGAGCTGGCATACCAAAGCAGGCATGCCTGAAACCAGGCAGTGTCTGGGACACTTTTCCAGTCCCTAGAACAGCAGGTATTTTCACATATTCACTTATATCGCCACTTAGCCTGCAGCAGAGGAGGCACCTGGGCTCCTGTATCTCCTCCCTGGGGCAGGACCTGGCTGCACAGACTACCCCAGGTGCCTGCTTCCTCAAGCACACCTCTCTAGGAGGCCAAAAACTTATACCCACAAAAGTAAACATCCAGCCCACTGGCAAAGAGGAAGATGCTTTCAAACTTAAAAAGGATTATCGGTTGTACTTGATCGCTGGGCACCAGAACAGAGTTAGAACTACATGGCTGTGATGCTGTGCAAGAGAAAAGCCAGTTTGGAAGGTTTTAGGCAAGCACAGAGCAGGGCAGACTTCATAAACCCCAGTCACTTAATAACAAAAGAGAGCACAGATTTCCTTATGCTGCACTGCCGTTAATCCAGGGGACGAAATGTGAGATGGTGAGAGAAAATTTACATGGTACTTGCAGTACATACACTTACATATCATGTCTCAAATATTCACCAAGAGTGCAAATTAACAGAGTAATTTGTTCAATATTTTTTAAAGTTAGCAGGCCACTGCTGTACTAAGGGCTTGTAGTGATATGAATCATATTCCACCTAATGACCATGTACCAAATAGGCTCACATTTTCATTAATCTGTGGAGCCTTCATTAGGTCTTAGAACCATTTTTAGCAGCAGAGGAATCTAGAAATTACACAATAAATTTTGAACCACTCTGATGTTCTTGCTTACTGTTCTGCAACTTTGATAGTGTTACTAAGGCATAGCCTACTTCACTGTTGTAAATAGGCAGCCCCATATGACTCTTTCATAATCTTTAGGCTTATTCTAAGCACATTTTATTTGCAACTGAAAGAAAATGAGGCAGTTAAGCTAGCAGTAAATAAATCAGACCTAGTGTATGAACTGATCCAGTAGCTGAACTCATGGAAGTTCTGTCTTCCACCTAAACCAACTAAGAAATTGTAAAACTCAGTTACAAGCATGCAGCAGAGCAGAAATTATCTAAATACCAGCTATGTGAGATTACCTGTACTACCTCCGCTATTTTCTGCCAAACAGGGTTTGCATGATCAATTCTCACTCTTGCAAATCACTCTGGCAGTGCTCTGACAAAAATCCTCTGAGGTGCATGGGAATTCAGCTCCCTGGGAACATCTGAGAGTCTTTACATGCTGTGTGCACGGACCTAACACACTAATTTTACAGAGCCTAGGATTACTCTTGGCTTCTCAGGGCTGCAAAAATACCTTCATGGATATTCAGCCAAGCATGTATCAATGCAAAGCCATATTCTAGAGTCTGAGATAAACAGAATGCTCTGAGGTGTAGTTAAGGAGCTACAGTGTGGGATTATCAAGAGGCCAAAATGGCACAGCTGCTGCTACGCTGACAGAGCACAGCATGGTGGTCAAAGCAAAGCAGCTGGGAGTTATGCCTGTTTAACATCAATAGCTGTGTGACTGAGGCAGAAGCAGCCACAGCAGGTGGCAAGACACTGCTACAGGGAGAAACACCTAGCATGCAAGTGAGAAAAAAACCGAGAAGTTCTGCTGGACCCACAACAATAAGGACATGGAGACAGAACAGCAGCTAGAGGGAAGTAGAGATTCAAATTTACCAGAACACACACGAAGAGAATGAAGGTGGTGTTTCACCATCACCTTCCAAGCCCTTTAGTATCTACCAATCCCATCATATGAAACATCAGAAATCTGAATTGTTAAGTAGGTCAAGCACATATGCTGTGGTGTCAGAGCTGCTTCATCAAATACAGTTTATAAAAAGTGGGGAGCCTTTCTGAACCACCAATTTTCACGTGAGTTGGGTGTAAAATCAGCAGGTGGTTGACATCAGGTTACTGTTCTTTTGGGACGTTTAGCATTAGGTTTGAAAGGAAGGCTTAACTCTCATTCATAGCAATATACTACTACTTTTAATGAACCAGGTAATTAGCAACTCTGTAAAAAGAAGGGCATCCCTGAGTGTTGAACATCAAAAGCACCACAGTCATTTGCAATTTAAAGGCCAGAATTGGCAAGATCCTGTGCACTCTCTGCTCCCTCTTGGAGTCAGTGGAAATAAACGGCACATAACATAACATAACATAACATAACATAACATAACATAACATAACATAACATAACATAAACATAACATAACATATAACATAACATAACATAACATATAACATAACATAACCTGAACCTGTTAGGGTCAGAACCAAAGGAAGGAGTATTTATCTGACTTAGGTTACCACTTCACTTGGAAAATACTTAAAACTTTGGAAATGACAGAAGGAAAGCCAGTACTGAATTCATTGCAGAAATCCTCATTTTCATGAAAGCTGTTCTGGGAACATATAGTGAAGAGCCACAAAAACAGCTACTCCACATTTCCCACATGCTGCTGCAAACTGCTAGTTCCTGAGGAAATAAAGGAAATCTTGAAAGCTCTTTAGAAACTGCGAAGATTCAGTGCAGAAACTCTTACAGGTCAAACATAAATTATGTACCTTATTACCAACATGGGTCCATTCCATCTGCAAAATCCAACATGCTCATTTCTCTCAACTTCTGCTTTATCCTTTTCATTCCTTTTCACGTAGACAGTGCTCACCTTGGCTAAAACTCTTGGATGACTCTTTTAACACAGCATCCACACAAAAAGAGAGTCAAATGCATATATTTTAAATTTTTTAATAAGCTAAAAATTGACACTGGTAAGTCAGTGGCCTTCCCCTCTCTTCTGAGCAAATATGTTATTTCTGACTATTGCAACTATGGTAAAAAGCAGACTGTGAAGTCTTGCATGGCCTTAACTGTTTTGAAAGGTGCTAGGCATACATTTCTGACCTCAAAAAGGCAAGAAAAAAAAGTAGTGCTGTGTGAGTGTGCTGTGTATCAACTCAAATTCTAATGTTGTGGAATACCACCAGGAATATTCCTTCAATGACCCTAGCAAACAGACACAGTCAGAGAAAAACTCAAGACTTAACAGTGCACGATTCAGTCTCTAAAAATCTGTGAGGCAAAAAAAGGAGCCAGGATAGTGCAGGTGAGCACTATCATTACATCCCTTCTAACTGCAGGGAGGAACAAACCAGGTAGCAGGAATATTATCTTAGAAGTATTCTTCTGGCAACCAGGGCATGCTCAAAAGGAAAGGGTGCAGTTTTTCAAAGAGTGAAATTGCCGGAAAAGGAACTGAAGAACACTTCGACTCTGGAGGGATTTGTCCTGTTTCCATCATTAGTATTCCACTGCTCCCTGCAAAGACCTCAGAGACAGCAGAACAACTCGTGATGCTTGCAGCCTGCCACTGAACTCCTAGGTTTGGATTCATGCCTTAGAGTCTCAGGACTGGCATAACTAAACCTTCACATTTATATTTAGCTATACACACAAATTCAATTGCAAACCCAGAATGTGAAATGACCTATGCAAAGCCTACAGATCTTTCATCCTTATAGATTTCACCTTTGCACCAGTGGTTATTGGCTGCATGGAAAACAGGAGTAATAAAAAATAAGTTTACAGAACAAGCCAGAGACATCAAGAAATCCTATTACTGATGGAATATTTGTCTCCTCTCCTTCATTCCAGTTTTGAAGCACATCTAACTTTTTGAGATCTCACACTTCAGGTTGCCTGGCAGAGTTAACGGAAAAAATCCCACAACTTATCTCCCATCATGAAAACTCCAGTGATTCTCCTCTGCTTTTCACAAGAACATCTGGAAAGCAGCACCATAAAAGAGATTTGCTCAAGGGTAGGAGGGCATGAGAAGGGAAAAATCCTTCTGAATATTTGAGCTATATTTAAACACCAGACCAAAGCTTACACTTGGAGCGAATGTCTGTCTCTCTGCTGTGGGAATGCAGATCCAGGCACTGAACAAGGATGTGGTAAGCTTTTCACAACATGCCCCAAAGCAATGGCATTACGGCAAGACTGTAAAAGTCAAAAGTGCAGTGCCTGTATCTTCTATTGGAATTGTTGCAGGGACAAAACACAGAACAAAAGGAAATTTCAATAGTGCGCTGCAGGAAAAAATCTCAGTTTTCAGCACAGGAAGGTCACCTGTTTTGTAGAATTACCTCCTATAAAGAAGGTGTAAGCCAAGCAGGAAGGATGCAGTAAAACCAAAGAAACTCAGATAAAATTTCAGAAGGTAGCTTAGTTTGGAATTCAAAATTCACATAAAACTGGAGCAATATCAGAATCACTTGTCAGTGAAAGCAGTGAGAGCTACAGGTACTTAACTACATTGGGGGAGGAACATTCAGAACAAACAGACATATCAACTTTATTGTTTAGATCCATAAATTTAGGGAACCACCTTCTGAGAAACAAACTAACTTCATTTTCTTAGTATCACCTCACCTCAACTTGTTATTTGTGCAATCAGCTGTTTCCCTTTCCCATCCTAACAGGAACAAGAGTGTTGTTCATGCACAGCGGCACCTAGGGAAGATCAAGACTTTGATACAAGAGAGAAGACTGCACAGAAAGCTAACCTTTTGGGAAAGCATATTCCCAAGGTGAGTAGTTCATGTAATCAAAATCATTGTGGGAACTGATCACCGCATCTAAATTCATAAATATCAAAATTAAGGCATTACCAAAAGAGCAAAGAGCTGCTCAGCCTAAACTGCCAGCACTACACCTAGCATTTGAGACTAGCAGCAGCCTGTTCACGTGAAATATAAAGGAAGTTAAGGCATGAACTAAGTAGGTGGGAGCTACACTAACTCTCAGGATTAGGGACCCTGTAGGAGCCAACAAGCAAACTTACCATGGGAGCTAAATTGCCATTTTATTTTCCTGTATGACTGGGAAACAGTAACTTTAGTCATTGCCAATTCAAGATACAGATGTGTCTGTGTGACACCCACATGACAGCCCAGCTAATTAGGGCACCAGCAGAGATGTGCCACGGGGAGCACAGAGGTGTGGGCTGATACTCTCTGTGAGGAGGACACCTCCTCTCACAGAGTGGGAACTGCTGCCCCAGGCAGTGCTGCTGCTGTTTCCCCATCTCACTGGGCTGCACTGGGCTGTGGGACACAGCACAGACCTGCTCTTGCTCCTGTCAGGATGACTCTGCTTACAGTAATGCAGAAAGTATTAAACAATGCAGACATCCTACATGCATCATAACTCACACTGTGTAAAGTGAAAACAGCAGATTCTTCTGGTTTCTTTTACTTCTGTGTTTTTCCAGTGTCTCAAGCAGTAGCTAATCTGTAACACTGAGGGCAGAGGGTTTAATGTACAAGCTCTTAGGTAAAGGCAATGCTTCTGAAATGTACAACAGATAAATTGGGAATTGCAGGATGACACTACTTTAGGGTTTACATCACCACACCTTTTTCTTCCTTTACAACTTTTCACTTCAGCAAACAATCCTTTAAAATTTATGGCTAGACCTTACACTAGATGTATGCTAATTGTGGGCCATTATTAATTTAAAAATCCATTCTCTTCCTAATTAACAGGAGTGTACTTTTAGCCTAACTCATAAACACCTGATTGCCTTCCAAATCAAAAGTGTGGTTGCCATATTGTATCTGGAGGTGTCTACAGAGTCACTCACACCTTGCTCAGTTGTACTCTAGCATGTCAGTTTTTTACTGAAAAGGGAAAGAGTAGCAAAGTCAATTTTGCAGGTATCCTGGTAAAGATGGAAAGATTTTACTGGAGAGAAAGGTTGGACCTTATTCTAAATTTTTGGGGCTTAGAGGAGTGTTCAGGAATTGGTTTTCAAATGAGTTCTGCAAGTTTGCTCAGCTTGAACACGAACTACCATGAAAGTCACATTCTGCTTGCTTCACTTCTTCAGCTGGTTGAGTATGTCACTTCAGTGGTTTTAAGACTGCACTTTTCCAGTACATAAAAACTTGGCCACAAGATTGCCTCTTGCCAGTCACTAGGTGCTCTACACACACAAGTAATATTTTTAGTCTCTCATCCACTTATTTTGGCACACAAACTCCCACTGATGCCAATTACATTGTACAGAGCTTGTAGAGCAGTATTTAACTTCAAACTTTTTTTTTTTTTGTTTCTGAACTATGTCTTTTGGAGCATTCCTGCATGGGACAGCTGTGATTTTTTGCTGTATTTATGTTCACATCAAGTCTCTTCTGGGCCACACACTGAACTACAAGCAGTGTTACGTTATCCTGGTGCAACATGGAAAGCTGAAATTAAAACCTGCCTTTCCATCCTTCCTCCACTAATGTACATTGTATTGTACTGCAAAATCTAGCAACAACAAATTATAAAAACTTCCATTTGTCTTTTGTATATAAGAATTACAGAGAAACTACAATTGTTGTCCATGTTATTACTGAAGTAACATGATGCAATTCATTAAGTAAGTTGTATTTTATTCATTCTTAAATATCACACCATTGACCAACTGACCATAGAGATAACCAAATTACTATATTTATTTTCATACTGAGTTATATACGTAGAGAAACATACTGTGTCATTCATAGCAGGAGTTCATTCAGAAGTTTAAGGCCAGGACTCACTCTACACATAAGTTGAGTTTGCATTAAGACTGGCCTGAGTTTGAAATGCATTAGCTAAGAATAATAAGCCAAAAAAGGCAGAATTCCTAAAATGTCACCAGATTAACAGGAATCATTAAAAAGCAATACAAGATAGAGTGGTATCTTTTATTTTATTAGAGTAAAAGTCTTCCTGTAAAGTTACCTTCTCCAGAGGGGAGAGGTTTCTAAATGATGAAGGTGATAATGCCCTTGAAATCCTCCTCCACCACAGCTTTAAAAACAGAGCCAAATAATCCTCTTCTGCTTCAGAGATGTTTTAACTTGGACCTTTGCACAGATAAACTAATACATCTACATCTCAGAGAGTGGAAGAAAAATACATGTAACTTACAAAATGCTTCTGTGGCAAAATCACAGGGGAGATGCCAACAAAACACAACCCTCTCCCCATCTCTCTGGAAATGCTGAAAAAGCTAAGCAAAACAAAAATTTTGCAATAACGTAGTGTCAAGCAATTACCTTAATCAGAAAGATGTTTGTAATGGCTGCACCAAAAACATCTGCTTCCCCTCACCTTAAGATTTAAGTATCCCTACTACTTTATGCAGTTTTTTGGGGTTTTTTTGTTAACAAACTCTGTGGGCAGTCTCTTAGGAGAGACTGCCAGGATACCAACAAATCTGCAGTAAGGCATGATTAGACACCATGCTGACATGCATACTCTATTGTGAGCAGCAGACAGCAGCTTACCAAATCATTTTCTGATAAAAAAAATCCCCAAGCACTGGCCGTCAAGAAAGGTCTCCAAAACTAACAGCCAGAAGCAGATTTCAGAGGGACACTCACCATCTGCTTTCAGCCAATATGGCCAAAAAAAACCTTATATCATTCTGCAAACTGTGTAAATTCAGCTACTTTTACTTATTTTGCTCCTCCAGTTTATGTTCTCTGAAATGTCTCTTCTCTGACAGAGAAGAGAAAGGACCTACATACATGAAAGAATGGACATGAGAAGAAATACCACCAAGGAAGCTTCAGCTGCCAATATTTCTTCAGCTGCCAAGCTTTTAACTTAGTAATTTCCTTTATGTCTCCTCTGCATGGAAAGCAGATGGAGCCACACTCCAGTATCTGGTGGCATCACAAATCAGTGAATCTCAGCTTGACTGAAGTCTTGGAAGCAAGAAACCAATTAATTATTTTAAGCTTGCAGAAGCCAGACAACCCAGAGGAGTTCTGCCAAGCAAATATGGAGTAAAATTTATGGGTGTAATTGTGAACTTCTGCTAAACTTTTCCAACTGACCTGGTTGGAAAAGGTCTGGTCTGGTTCGCTTCAGAGTGACAAGAACAATTTTCTAACAATCATAAGGAAAAACTGTGATGGTGGCTGGAACAACTTCCAATTGCAGCTTCTTAATACAGGTGTCCCAAATCCTCATTTTTACCTCCGATCCTGCTGTTGAGTAATCCCTGTATAATGTTTAGGACAGGTCCACCTGCTGCTTGTACTTCACCTGCACGTCAGCACTGCCTCTCCTTCACTGCAGTAGAATGCTTCATATATTAAGTTGTTTCCTCTATTACCCCAACCCAAACACCACTTCAAGCTTTCTCTCTGAAAATATTTCCTTTTATCTGCAGTGAACTTTTTTTTTCTTTCCCCTTATTCATTCTTGCAGCTCTTTCCTGAGACATCTGCAAATTATTCAGCTATCTTCTCCAGTGCCATGCACCAAATCCAGCCATTACACTCCAGCAGCATTTCTCTTAATGCCAAATTAAGAGAAATTCAGATGTGGTACAGTCTTCCAAAAATACCTGGCATTTTCCTGATGATGGACTCATGGAGCACACTAAATGTCATGATGGAAGAACCCCACTTGCAGTTTTTGCTTATCTGACTATTAATTGTGATCCAGCCCCATGTCATGTTGGCTTTTTGTTCTACAGACTGTAATGGTGATGGGAACATAGAACAGAAGCAACACAACAGTAAAGAGCCTCCAGGGAGCCTCAAGCAGGGCTTTTTTCCCAAGTATTTTGTTGAAGTGTACTAGTACTAGGATTAACTAAGTTAGGACTGACTAAACAGATTCTGAAGTTGAGCAGTGAATGTCGTCTCTTGCCCTGTTCCCACTACACACACACACACTCATTTAGTACTGCACCCATTTAAGAAGACACTCACCAGCCTCCCTGCTTTAGCACTGTATAGCAGACATGCATGGAATGAGACAGCAGCTTGCTATGGAATGTGGGCCAGCTGCTCCCCATTTTCTGTGTGACACTGGGGATGACTGACCAACAGGCAGACACAGCTACAGGTAACCCCAGTTTGATTATTTACAGGTTCCCAAACCCAAACCTGGTAGGAGTCCATAATGATTAACAGCCAGCTGCTTAACAGGCTCTCAGCAGTCCATAGTTCATTAGGAACCAAACCAGTGGTGCCTCAGTGGGAGATCAGAGCAGGGAACAGCAGCTCCCACATGCTCAGCTCCAGGCAATTTGTGCAGGGGAAGGAAACCCCCAAGTCCTCTCTCAGTGGAGCTCAGTTTATTTCTGCTATCAGTACTTCTGCAGTCCTTTACTGTGTAGATAAATTTGCCAATGTCAGGGCCTAAAATGTCCTTTTGTGTCTTTTCTGTAATTTCATTTCATTCAGTTTTCTATTTGTTTCCTCTTTACTGAATTCAAGAAACACAAAAAGGTTTTGCAAAGAAAAAGTGAGCAGACTAAGTCATAATTTGCAATTCTAGCATCACTAAACAAAACGCCTCCTGACTTCCCATTTATACATTTCAAATCTTTCTTTGGGAAAGGCTCTTCCTGAGATCCCTTCTGCACCTTCCCAACAGGTCACAGTACCTAATACCTACAAAAAGTGTGCTATCAGGTCAAGTTCAAATACAGAAGGCCCTCAAGACTACTAAGTCTAATCTGGAGCAGTTTACTGGAACTGCTTCTCAGGGGAAAGACAGCAGTGGAGAGATTTCACCTTTTGCAGGTGCAAATTTCATATCCAATAGCAAAAAAGCTATTTTAAAAAAACTCTTACAAGCTAGCATACCTCTTGCAAGTTTATGCAGCTTACAGAGAGACAGGAGACATGAAATTCTGTGCATTAACACAATGAAAAAGCAGCTTCACAGCAGTCACTACCTGTAAATCCTAACAGATAGAGTTCACATAAACAGTAAGAACATGAATATTACAGAGGCTTGTTTCCCCCTCTGAACATCAATAGCATGCACCATGGGTTTGCAGCAATATAATTTTGAAACATTGAAGGCCCCATTGCCACACTGTTTCTCAGCCTATCAATTCTGTCCAAGCATCTCCTTGTGCAGAGCCAGAACCTGGACTCAGTGATCTTTCTAGGTCCCTTCCCACTCAGGATATTCTATGATTCCATAAGAAAGGCTTAAAAATTTTTGCTTATTATTTGTGGAAATTAAAAGATTTCCCTGTAAGCTCTTTACAATACTGATTTGTGCCTGTGGACAAACACCTGTTACATACTGTGAGTCTCAATGATAATTTATGTCATCATTCTCTAATCAAGGTGTTGGTTTGCTCTATAAACTCTTCTGATAAGCATCAAATTTAAATGGTAGTGGCACAACTCCTGAAAATGCTGGACTGGATATGGAGAAGTTAATGGGAAGAATTGCTGAAAAATAAACTGAATTGGAGTAGCTCCACTTCCCCTGCAGACACACTGATCTGAAATAAGTCACTTTGTTCTGAAAATAATTATTTCCCTCACAAAGCTCAGCAGTATATCTGGCCTTGAAAGAACTGGCTCTTTTCAGCTCATAACAGAAAGAACCACAGAATATGAACTTGATGCAAATAACTTGCTCAAAGGAAAGCTTAAAAGTTGCTTTTCTTGGTAGGCATGGGGGGGAAAAAAAGTCTGGCTTTTATCATAACATTAACACAGTCTGTAATTTTTCTTTACAACTAATGTCAAGATTCATTTTGATGGCTGGCTTCTGAACAAGACCTCTAAGTAGCTGCTTGCTGGAATGTAAGTGTGTGGGGGGCCAGGAAACAGGTCCCCATTTGCTTCTCCTTGGACAGGTAGCTGGAGAACAGCTAAGGTTTAGAACTGTGCAAGAACTGGAACAAAGCTAAGTAGAAGTTTACTGGCAACAAACTGCTAAAACCCTTGGAAAAAATAAAAAAAACCCAGTAAATTGTGGCTCCCTGAGCACAGCTCATTCCTTGGGAGCCCTGCAAGGTTGCTCAGCAACATGCCACAGTTACTGTGGGTCAAGTCCTCAGGACATAATCTAGCCTATTGACTTTAATTCAACCACCCCTGGCAAAAGGTACTGCCAACTGGGAGCAAGAAGAAAACAGAAGCAGTGCAGACTGGAGAGCTCTCAGATGTTGGGAGGAAATTTCACAGTTTCCAAATGTTTTATCCAAATTGTTCTGATCTGCTCAATTCAATTTCTGTTCTATGGTCATTCTCTGAAAGAGGTAATTCAGAAACAAATTTTAATTTCAATTTAATAGGAAAGCAAGAACTAAAGTCCACTGATGCAGTGAGACATTTTTGAGTTCAAGCCATTTTTCAGTACCCACACTCCTGCTACAGATACTCTCTCAAAAAAACCCCTAATACCTAATCTTGGAAGAATTTGTAATAAAAATACTTTCCACTCCATCAAGCATAGTTGTTCATGACAAGCTTGACCAGAAAGTCATCTTTTCCTCTTGTGGATAACTTGACCCTTCCAGAACTCATTCACCTAATACATTACTGGAAAACTTTGCTGTGAAGATGCAATTTGATTGTGTCACACATCTCTCCAGCCTTTCAGAAGGACAGAATTGCTTTCAGATGTCTGTCTGTCTGTCTGTCTGTCTATCTATCTATCTATCTATCTATCTATCTATCTATCTATCTATCTATCTATCTATCTATCTATCAGTTTCTTTTAGGGAAGGACAGCTATGAATAGAAGATGCGACCTTGGGATGGCATAAAGTTCCACTGAGTATTTGGCTTTCCTATGTAAAACACAGAGAGCAGCCTTTTTGACCCAGGCTTCAGCATGCATGGTGCAATCAACAGCTGATAACAATCCTCCTGCACAAGTGCTCCTAGCAGAGTCCCAAAGGTTTTAGCTTTGCTGTAAAAGAGGTAGCTTGCATGGGTTGGAGGAAGAGAGATTCCTTCAGAAAACATTTTCCCTCTCACTGGAACTGCAGTGATGACTCTTAAGCCCAAGCTTACAAGAAGCATTAGTCCACTCACTGAAATCCAAGTGTTGTTGTGGGCTGGTGTTTTCCCTCAAAGAAATATCTAGAGTAAATTTTAAACTTATTATTTTATTACAAATTCACTTTCAAATACTTCTGCAATTCGCTACAATTCCTTTCTCAGGAATGAAATCTAGGTTTGATATTCACTATTTAAACCACTAACAAGAACAATGGAAAAACCCAACACCTTATTGCAATAAACAAAGTGTGTACTTATGGGTTTAGGGTTTTTGATGGATACAGGTTTACAACTGATGGTCGAAAAGCTTGAATAATCCCAGACCCCGGTATTTGATGCAAGCATCTGTTAATAATGACACTGAACACAGTCCCCTGGACCTGGCAGTCCATGGGCACTGCACCCCAGCCTGCTTATCCACAGCAGCATGCTGCCAGATGGCCAGACCCCACCAAACCTCAGTTAATTACTAAATACAGTTTCCCCCATGGAGACATTTCAGCAGAAGCCTTAGAAGCAGAAGTAGATAAAACCTTTGAGTACAAAATCACACAATTGTAAATGCACATATGTGCAACAGTAAACACACCCATTCCAGCCTTGGCCCATGGGGAAGGACCACAAACATGTAAAATGAGAGCTCTGAAGCACAAATCAAGTGAAGAGATGAGCATTTTGCTTGTGTCATTACTAATACAGGCATCTAAGTATCTAACTAGCTTCTCTGAGAGGCTAGTTTGTGCTTTGAAGTACATGCCTTTCAAAATATCTCCAGTCTTTCTGTGAAGGCTAATGATAATTTTATCTCTTCTGAGCCTTGCAGTAATAAATGCTGACAGAACCAGATGCCAGGTCCTTGGTGAGAGCATATTTTTGTTTATTCAGGATTAAGTTAAACTACTTAGCTGCCATTATGGTAAATCCACCTCTCCTACAGACCTTCTTAAGAATACTGAAGAAAATAATGAAACGCCACACACTGCTGTGACATCAATCACACTCAGCAGACTAAGAAACTGCTGACAATTTATTCTTGGTGTGGAGGGGTGAATAGACTGCACCAAACATCCCCCCAAACAAGAAAAGAGAAAGGCCACATTACGTGCTCCTTGTCTTGATTTCATCACATCACACCTTGATGCTGTGGCAGACTTTCAACAAGGGACTGTAAAGCTTCAATCCTGCAGTTTTTGTCCAACAAGAAATGGGTTTGGATATCTAAATAATTATGCTCAGTTATATGCAAAAGGACTGAATGTATTATTTATTTTTTTAAGGCAATTCATGTAGCCCTTATACCATCTTTCAATATTTGAAATGTAAAGACTTTTCAATTAAATTTCCTCTCCCTTAGAGGCGTAAAGGAAATATTGTGCTCTTACTGACACAAATGTAATTTGAGACTCTAAATTACCAGACCTGTAGCACCAATGCCATTCCTTCACACTGGTAAAATATTCTCATGTATCATATAAAGATCTAAAGCTGTGAGTCCATCAACTTGTAGTAAGACCACAGGATACGTATTAAGCAAAGAGCAAAGAAGACATTTGAAAAGGGGATTTTCAAGGCATGCTGCACTGTAATCTATTTAATTAAAAAAAAAATCTGAAGATGGCAGACCTAGCTTCCATTCTGCCATTTAAGGCAGCTGTAAGATTAGCCTTTAATTACTAAATGATGAAGCAAAAGCATGAGACCTCCTCACCAGCTGTTTCTGCAGCACAAGCAGAAACAGCGTCTGGCTACGCCTCAGAGTACTGAGGGAGTAGGCAAGAGCATCTGCACACTGCTGGGTTGAAGTGACTTTAAGTGTGCAAATAAGATTTTGAAGGCTTTTCTTCTCATGAATAGGCAATGGTGCTTTATAGATAGAGCAGCATGAGCTGAAGGATTAAGAGAATTTGGGTTTAATAAGACTGCAGCCTAGGGCCTGGCTAGGGTACGCAGGAACCCCTGACTGCACAGGTACCTTCTGCACTGCTGTTCTTGCTCTCCTCTGCCTTATGCCACCAGTGCTTCTCCACCCAGGGCTGGAGACCATGTGGGAGGTGTGGCCAGCTGGCTCTCAGCAGCTGCACGTCCTGCCAAACACCCAGCTGGAGGTGGGTGGCAGGACCACCAGAGGCTGCATCTCTGTGGTTGGGAACTCATCCTCAGCTCTCCCCACCAAAGGAGAGAAACCACTGCACTGATGTCACTCAGCAAACAGCTTCTGAAAGCCTCCCATGCTGTGCAGAGACTGAGCAGACTTTGAGCATCATGAGGCAAAAGCTGCACTGGCCCAGAGTGATTGGTCCCCAGAGGAAAGGCTCTGCAGTGGGAAAACCCATAGGAAGCAGGCCCAGGCTGGGCTGCCAGGAGACACTCCGAGGTCAGGGCAGAGAATGAGCAGCTTCCTCTCCGCGAGATGCTGTGCAGTGCTTCCCCTGCAAGCTCACGAAGCAAAAAATTATTGCAGGCAGGAAAAACATGACATTTAGTAACATAAATTGACAAGTTCTCAACAGGAACAAAACTATTTTTCCACTTTGTTTCTTTATATAAACAGTATTTGATTTTTAACATGCAAAAGACTGACAGCACACCAAGCATAAAGTAGATTGTGATCTCCGCAGACCAGGATGGCTCTTATCAGATTGGCACCAAACAAGGCCATTGTTGGAGCTAAAATTACCTCTCAGGTCTTGCAATACACTCCACCAAAGAACACGATGTCCCACTGCAAAGACACACTGCCTACACAGACATCCACTAGAGGGGCCAGGAGACAAAGATCTGGGAGAAGTGGACCCCTCAACAGATTTATGGAGCCAGCTTGGATCACTCTCCAGATCTGCACTCCAAACATGCAGGAAACATTCAGGAGAGAGAAATACTGAGCATTTCTGGATCTGACCATGCTAACAGAACACTGGCTGTTGACACCCTCTGATGTTCAAAAAACTCAATTTTTTTTTTTAATCTATACCAAGTATGGCCTTAATGCAACAGGTAAATGAGCACCAGTGAAGATAGCACCCACTATCCCTCTGATTTTCACAGTACTACTTATTTTTCAACTCAATCAGAAGCCTGAAGGACAGGGAAAATGGTCAGCACTTCCTACATACAGAGGCTAAACACTTCTGCAATGGTTTTCTTCTTCTGCAGCATTATGCCTGACTTTTCCCATAGCAATCAGAAAACCATTTCTTTAGTACTTGTCTCACATACAAGTCTCTTGAAGGGCAGGTATCTTCCCTGACACTTTCATTGTCAGAATAATTTGACACATAACCATCAAGAGGAGTCTGGAGTACCCAAGGTAAGTTGTAACACACAGGTTTACAGTACCAAGAGAAAACCAAAACCTTAAAGAACTTTCTTTCTGTGAATTTGCTTTTGAAGGAAGAATACCAGTAATTGTTTAGAACCTTCTTTTTTTAAACACTTTAAAAGAATATATCTTTGGAAAAAAATCTAACATGACACAAAAACAACTTGCAAAAAACTAATGACTCCCCAAGTCTAACCTGAAAAAGAATTGCTGCTTATCCCACAAATTGATAGCCGGGCCCTGGTAGAAGTGGAAAATAACCCAGGAAAACCATTTCAAATATAGTTTGCAATGCATTACTGGCAAACTGCATTATACCACCCATGTCAGGGCTGAGAGTCCACAGTGGGCAGTGGACAGGGGAGAGCTAGGACTGGTGATAAGGCAAAGTAAAGAATGGATGGAAAGAAGAAGATGAAGAAACCTGGAAATCTCAGTTTGCTGCTGCAAAGAGGTGAAGATGGGGGTGAGGGACTGCTGCCTGTGGGAATGGCAGCTATGGCTCACACACTCTAATAGTTATAATCATTAATAACAAAAGGATTCCAGGCATAGATAAAATTTACTACATAAATCTTATGTACAACCAAGTGTGTGTTCCTTATGCAGGATTTTATGCATGCATTATGCCCTGCAGGGAGGCATAAGCAAACAGATATATACAGAGGGACTTCTCTCATGGCAATTTACTGGGTAAGCACATTATTTGCAGCCAAAATGGTCATTATTCCTATTCCCAAAGGCTGAACAATGGGGAAGACAGAAAGGTTTGTAACGAGGTGGTCACTCACTGCACCTCTGGTTCATTACTTGTTTTAGATTATGTCACACCACAATATTTAAGTATACAGTACTGTGGCACATTTTTTCTTAGAATCCAGGGAGTTTTAGCAATATAGAACTAAATGAAGAATATGAATAAGTAGATTACTGCAGATACAAGTGTGTCTGCAACAGTGTCTTGCCACATAGAAAAGAACTTTTTTAATGATCAGAGTTTTTACTATAATAACAGCTTTAATTAGCAGCAGACAGTAGTGCTCATTGAAGTCACTGATTTATTTTAATTGGCTTTGAGATCCTCATAGCATTAATTTTTCCACACGTGAACTTCAAGTTTTTTACTCTCCAAGATTTAATTCTGCTATTGATAATCCCTTTACTTACTGCAGCACATCTTCAATAATTAAGTGTCTTAAACTTCTCTTTGTTTTGCTAGCAGTGGAAATCCAGCCTGTGAGTTTTCACTTAAAGAGTGTGGGGGAGGTGAGGAGGAGAAAGACAACTTCTTCCTGAAGACAAAGGGGGAGGATTGAACAGAAATTGCTCAGGAGAAAGTCAGACATTGACTCAGAGTAAATGAAGGGAGCAGAAGCAGGGCTCCTGGCACTGAAAGTACTGTATGACAACAGAAAACAACCTCAATTCCTATTACTCCCACCAGGCATTAAAGAAGGAAAATGGTAACAGCTCCTTCATCAACAGGGGCCCAGCTCAGGGGGCCCACTGCCATGCCAGGCTGTGGGAGAGCAGCCCTGCAGGGGCACGGCTGGGGCAGGGCTGCCGTGCAGGAGTGCTGGGATGGGCAGGGACAGCCAGGGCTGGTGGGGGCCTGGAAGCCAGGCAGAAAGGAAGCACCCCTGCCCTCCCTGCTGGGCCAGCCAGGGTGTGGGAGCCAGGCCTGGCAGGGAGGGAAGGGCTACCAGATCCTTCCCAGCACTGACAACATGGACTCAGCTCAAGGCGCCACTTGGGCTCACGTGAGTGGAACGCAGCCGCACCTGTAGCCCACAACAAACTAAGCCCAACATTCCTCCAACATGCACCAAAAAAATGGTGAAGCTGATTGGTTTGGTTTTTTTTTTTTTTTTAATGAAAGTCCCTTGTACTTATTTCAGTGCTAATAGACAACCTGTTCCCCAGGCCTTGATCCAGCAAGGCCTGTCCCTAACATCACTGTTCTCCTCATTTTACAGAGCTACAAATGTGGCCACGTGTATGCCCACACCTGCATCTGGGACATCAATACTGTACTACATAATAATTTAAATGTGTAGTAAAATATGTCTGGAATACGCAATGAAACAATGTAGATGAAACACGCCTCCTTCCCCTCAAAGGTAACTATTTTTAATGACTAAGTTAAGATAATGCATTTAAAAGATGTGGCTTGCTGCATAAACAGAACATACTCAAGGACAGCTCAATTTTTTACCATTCAACACCTTTCTCAGTGAACTGCAAGTCGAAGGACAAACCTTCTTGACTGCTAATGATGAGAAAAACTAACAACTGCTGTCCTGTCTAAAAACGTCCACTCCTCCAGCTAGCCAGAAACCAAGCGGAAATTCCAGATCAGGAGGCAATTATTTATGTATGTCTCCTTCCAACCAGCCCCCTCTAAACCTTAAATTTGCTTCTAAGTGGGAATTAATCCTGCCTAGAACACTTTTAAACATTGCTGTATCTTTACAATCAGGTCAGTGACAGTTTTTGCTTCAGCTGCACTTGTGAAATTTTTGTCCATATTAATAGCAAATTTACTTTTATTCTGCTTGAGAGAAAAGAAATCTTCAGCTTTGGGGTATATTTTTTTTTAAATACACCATCACACTTACATTTCTGCCTACTACAACCTGCTGTTGCAAGTTTTATTTAAAATTCTTTTGCATTTTAGGAGACATTTTTTTTAAATTCACAAGTACAAGAAAATGCCATTTTTACTTTAGGCTCTGTCTCAGTTCTCCAAGAGAAAAGGATCTCACTGACAAGCATTCACTATCACATTTTCCCCCTACAGTCTTAGCGGATAAACAACAACACTCACGTAATCTACTGACTAGATCTTATACTTTTGGACTGAAATAAATGCTCCTTCTTGTGTACTGGATTAAGAGAGACTGAAAAAAAAGCTTGTTTCCCTTGAGGATGCAGAACAATTCCTCATTTCATGCAGAAAATGTTTTTCCAAGTGATCCAACTTCAGATCAAAGTATCATCTTCTCATACAGCTCTCAAGAAAGGCTACACTATGTGCAGTAACATTTGAAACAAATTATACTTTCCCAACAGTGGGCATAGACTTTAAAAAATTTAATTGAGGGAGGGCTGCTTTAATTTGAAAATACCTCTTTTGGGCTGGTGGTTTTGCAAAAGGGAAGCATCTCTTCAGTCCTCAGGCATTCAAATGTAATTGAGTGATCTATACATAACATCAGGATGCTGTAAGTCACTACCATAATACTTAACTCTTGCAGTTGAATCCCTGAGGAGCTATAACACACAAAATACAGACAACAGAACAGGCCTCTTAAAAAGACTGCAGTATATCTTACTTGCATGGAGTAAAGCTCCCAGAGGAATCGTTGAGCACAGAGGAAGACACAGTTCAGACAGCAGCCATTAAGTGAATCTAAATAATCAAGAGTGTGATCTGAGCTGAAGATAACAGGTGAGCAGTGCCAGACCACTCTGAATTAGCATTTTTCAATGGACAGGCTGCAGAGAATGAAAGTTGCCCCCTGTGCTCAGCCCAGCACAGTAATGTAAATGTTTACAGGGCAAACAGACATGGATGAATGATTTCCTGAGGTTGTATGATCAAGTTGGACAAGACGTGGCCCATCAACAAGAGTTTGCCCAAAGGACAACAGGGTCAGATCTGGCAGCGGCTGTAGGGAGCTGAGGGACATGAGACAGGAGCTAACAGAGACACAAACTTCAAAATATCATTGTGGATCTGAAAAGGGAGCTCTCAGAGACGCCAGGAACAAGGCACGCTTTGTAGCTACCCACTGACACCAGTCACCTCAAATAACAAATTATTTCTATGAAAAAAGGCACATGATTTTTTCGGCTTCTTTAATTATCTGAAGCAAATGCACGTGTAGAGTCAGAGATCTGGGATAATTCACAGACTGCAAGAATTGTAATTTTCCCAAGTTTCTCTATGCTTTCACCACAGGGCAGGACCTGCGAGCAGATACCTTCCCTTTTTTTACAGACCAGAGCTTTGCTCTATTACATGCAGAAATGTCACTGCAAATTTCACCCTCCTCCCTGAAACCACCCAGCCTAGTGAGCATGATTTGTGCCTCATTTACTGTGTCTGCAGCTGATAATTCTATTCAACCAACTCTGCTGGCTAGAAAAGTTATCATGATAACCTAAACAGCTTTGTCTTGGAGCACCATTGCCATTCTCTTTTCTTCAGTGGGAAACAACTCTGTCGTGCTCCCATTTGCCATAACAGTGCTTCAGTGTCCAGCTGTTAGTTTATGAAGGCTAACAAGTGGGAAGCCTTCCTAGTTTTTCAACATAGGACTTATTGCCTTAAGAGAAGTCAAAACCTAAAGCTTGCCAAAGAAGTCATAAAGAATTTAAGGGAAATGGGACAAAATGGTAATAAATATGTAATTTAGAGATTCCCTTTCCATGAACTGAGTTAAAAGAGACTTAAATACACTCTGAATAAGGGCCCTACAGAGAGACTGCATTATGCATATGAGTTTTGAATGGAATGAAAGAAAAGCTAATAAATGGATAGTAATAAACAAAACCGTGAAAATGAAACTAAAGAAAGTCTGAAAGGTTTTGGGAAAAAAAAAAAGGATGGCAAACAGTGCTTAAGTATATTCTTATTTTTCATCTAATCTCTGAAAACTAAATGTTCTGTAAGAAAATGCATGAGATGCAGAAATGAAGTAGATACACAGACAAAGGCAGCAGATGCATAAAGAAGCTACTGATTACTTTTACTGGGTTTTTTTTTCATCTATACTACTAGCATTTGGTTCTCCTAAAAAAACCAAAAAAAAAAAACACTCACACTAACATAAGCATTTAGGACAAGAGGTATCATTTGCATTGTCAGGAATGACTTCTAATGCCCTTAGAAACCTGGCCTTTAGATCTTCCCTGATTGAGAGCAATTTGCTTGGTTTTGTCACCATGTCCTCTGGTAAAATAAGTCTCATGGAGCCAAGAATATAATGCTGAGTAATCAAAATGTTTAGGGTTGTTGCATGCAGTCCTTTCCATGATGACCTGTGCCTTTTGATTGTTTCTGTAAATTCCATTTATTCCTACGTCACTTTCTGATATGCTACAGGCCACCTCTTTCTCTTTTCGTGACTAGATACAACAAAAGCAGCTGCTGGAAGCCTATTATCTAATTATCTTCTTAGATCCTGCAAGGACTGGGGTGCTCATATAAGCAGATCACAAATGTTTTAGCCTCTCAGAGCACCATTCCTTATCTAGCACACAAAACATTGTTGTACATTCTCTGAATGCGCTGGATGTTTAAATGAGCTGTCAGAAAAGCCTTTTCTCTGTCACTGTCATCACTCATGTTGTTTTCAGCTGGCAGTATCTCCCAGTTTAGCAAGAGCTGTAGGATTAGAGTGCTTCACCAGATCATGGCCAGGACACAGCCTGGTATTTCAGCAGCCCCTCCAGGTGTCGTGGCCTCTGGTGACACGGAGATGGGAGCTGACAAGGCATGCCCATTTCTACTGGGCATCACTGTTTTTAGCTGAGGGTCTTGCTCTGAGCCTCAAGAGTCACAACACAGCTGGACGACCATCAAACTGCTCTGGATTACTGACTATCTTAAAAGGCACCTGTGAATTGTGTGACTGAACACCCATAAGGAATGCAAAAGAATGATAAGGTACAGAAAAACTGCACCCAGCACATGGCTGTGGTGCCCCTGCAGAATGGACAGAAAAGCACTCCATGCAGAACTGTTGTCATTTGTAACTATGGTATTCTTATCATCACCCCAGGGATCTCTGTCCCTTAAATATTGACACTACAGGTAAGCATGAATATAACATTGCAGTTGAAAAAATCAGGGTCAGTACCAGGTCAGCCTGCTCTTCCACTGCTCTGCTAACTCCACCTTGTTTTGCCATGCTGATGGTATTTCAGTTACTGAACCAGCCAAAGCAGACCAATAATGTAAGGTAGTTGAAAAAAATAGTCTGTCAATCTCTAAACTCTGTTGAAGTGTCAGGTCCTGGACTTTTTTAAAGCAAATCCAAAAGTAATTTGAAAATCTCTGAATGCATTCTGTCAGCTTTTAAAGCTCTAACCAACAATTTATATTCACATTCCAGAAGGAAGAAATAACGAACAGAAAACTTTGGGCTATTATTTTCTCCCTTCCATGTACTTCATCTGCTTTCCAATGCAAAAGAATAAGCTTCAAACTCTTATAATTTATCTCTTTAACATATATGCAAACATTCATTCCATTCTTAATTTTCAGGAATATTTGAAAAATTATTGTGAAACACCCCAATACAGATTCTAATTTGAACAGATCCATTTTGCAGATAAAATTAAATTAACACTTTCAGACTACACTTCTCATGAAATGGAGGCTATTTTAACTATTGTGCTGTATATAAGCTAACCTATATTTCAGCGCAGCCTTTGTGCCCAGTCTGCCTGTTTGTAATAGGCTAGAAGAGAAGCACACAGTTGAAAGCATGATCCACTATGGCAAATCCTATCAACAGTCAATCCATTTCAACACCCAGCCTCTCATGTGACCCTGCAGAGGAAAGCAAAGTCTTCAGTCACCTCCCCGTTAATTATCATCTACCAAGCTTGGGGTCCAAGAGAACACAGATGTCTTCTCAATCTCCTAGCACAGCTACTTTATGCTCTGATTAATTTTGATCAAATTCTGATTTTTGCTACAATTACTTTAGCAAGCATAGCTCTTGATATGATAAAAAATTACCTACAGCTAAGAAAAATAATAGAAATATTTGATTCTTTATCTTCTTCCTCTGTAACAGCAAGTATTGTAGTGGAAAAAGATACAATTAATTTTGTTGGCTAAGCTCTTGATTATCTAAAGGATTTTTAAAGCCTAGCAGGGAGGGTAAAGATTCCAGTAAAGATATTAAATGTAAGTAGTGGCTGTTGATAGCTTCAAACTTTCTTGCTTACATTGCACTACCGTGCTAAATGCCTCTTCAGCTTCCGTGCAGCCAAAACCAGAATGAGAGAAATGGAAAGGTGTGTGATATGGAAGATGTATTTGATAAAGAAATGCAATTTGATTCTGATTTTGCAGCTTTGAGAGTAGCTGTGGCCTTCAAATATGAACTCTGGGACAAATTACAGTTTAGGTAAATACATTGCCAGAAATTCAGTGACAGGGACTTGATGCATATCCTATGCTGAAAACACGTGAGGCTCCTTTGTGAAGCAAAGTAACAACAGTATGCTTAGACACTTAACCAGCAAGGAAACATCAAGCTAAGACCCTTAAACTTTCCTACTTCTCATCCATGTTTATGCTTACTTTTGCACAAAGTACTAATGTGTGCAGCCCATGTACATTGCTAGCATTACATCAAGCTTTGTGGCAAATGTACTACTGCTGTCAGTAAATACTCAGCTCTCAGATCTCAGCATGTCTTTAAATATTGTTTTCTGCCCCTTCAAACCAGCACATACATTTATAATTATATGAAACTGCCAGTGTATTTGCACATAACTATTTATCCACTTGTAGTAATATTTATCTGACAAAAGAAGTGAAAAATGTTTTTCCAAGTTATATATGGAACATATACAACAGACAGCCCAGGAAATACTAGTATATTCAGCATATTCAATTTCCTTTAAAAAAATTCAAGTTGGTACACTAGTAATTTGATCTATGAACTCTCAAACAGGCATTTAAATGTAAGTTTCAGTTAACTGAGTTTCCACAAAAAAGTGATAGGAGAAATTCTGCTACTAATACAATATCTAGATTTTTTTAGTACTTGTTGGTAAGGTTCAGCTCCACATGACACCCCAATTGCTTGATCCTGCAACAGCCCCTGTATAAACCCCCCAGACTACACTGTTCAGCACTTTCCTTTCCTCTGGAAAAACAGCCAGATGATTCCAGGGTAGGAGCTGCAGATGCTCTTCTGGGTCAGAGCCTCCCAAAGCTTTTCTGGCTTAATCCCATACCTCTCTCCTTCCACCTCTTGCTGCTCCCCCAGGAAGGTCAATAAAAACCTCCAGACCCAGCTGATGGACAGCTGGATGTTTGCCTGGAGAAGACAACCAAGAGAGGCTTTCCAAGCAGAACTATCTTTCAGTGACAGGTCGCTCAGCAAGTTGGGCTATGCAACAGCACAAGAGCAGAGCAAACTCCCAGCAGTGAGAGCACAGGCAGTCAGGACCTCACGTCTCAGGCTCCTGGAGCCCACTTCTCAATGAGTCCCAAGCTTCAGCTTTGCAGATTAGCCTCTTGAACTTCACATATGTGGCAGAAATTCACTGGCTGTTAAAGAGATTCAGGGAATTGATTCAGCTAAAACAGCAGGCTGACAAAGGGAAAGGGAAAAGGAGAAGGAAGGAAGAAGAAGGGAAAAAAAGAGAAGGGGCATTATTACTGGGATGGATTACATCCTGATCTTCATTGCTGAAACAGCTTTGCTAGCACAACCTAAGTATAAGTAAGTATTGACTCTAGGAGTTGGCACACCAAAGCCACAACTCCTAATACACTGTCACTATCAAAACTGGTAACATTTCATAATACAAGATCATGATAGATCTTTACTGCAGACAGATCTGTACAGCAGATTGATCTGCTAGTATTTTATAGAATCTACACAAAGTATACCATAAAGGTCAACTAGGATAAATATTCCAAGTGTGACTGCAGAAATAAACAGTAATAAAAAATAAAATTCAAAAACATCAAATGCTCGAACCTGTGCATGCAATGACTTTTATTAATGCATGTCAGTAATGCAACAGGCCAATGCAGAATCAACTGCAGGTCAAGAAGCATGACCTCATTTTCTGCATTCCAGCTGACTACTGGGTGATCTCTAAGTTTCTGTTACAAATTATCCAGCCCTTCTTCAAGTAGAATGGATACACAAGCTGACTTAAGGCTTATAAGCAGGGGTTTTGATTTGGATTCTGAAAATTGAAGAGATAATCAGCTTATCAGCTTTAAAGAAGAGAAACTGAAACACACTTTTGTCTTGCTCTGCTACTTCGTTATAACCAAAATCTACACTTTCTGTTCCTCGAGAAATGGCTTCTGTAAAGTAACCCAAAACTTACTAAACCAGATTGAAGCACAGAGTGTTCACCTGTCATGGAGGCTTCAGTACAACCTTATCTGCAAGCAGACAGATAAATGCATACATGCTTTATGGAGGAGACAGACAAATGCAGTGCAACAGTCTAGTCCTGTGCCTGCTTTTTGTTTAAAAGTATTCATAGAAGTGAAATGGCAGTGCAAAGCCCAAGATGGTTTTTTGGACATTTAAAGATGAACAGACTGCTGGTAACACAGCTTATAAAGCAGAGTATCTCAGCTGACAGGCATTTGAACAAAACTCACATCCTGTATTTTATGATGAGCACAACTGCAGAGGCCACATGATGATTCTTGGGGCTAACTCTCCCTTCATAGGAACACATGGAACTTTTCTTTCCATAGAGAGAAAATGCTCTTTCTCTAGTAAGTGTTATGACTATTGATTATATAGATGAACAAAGAGATGCTGATCTCAAGAAAGGTTTTAAATACTGAAGAAAAGAATGTTAAACACCTGAAAAAAAATCCCCAACACTCTGCTGTATTTTAGTAAGTAAGTATTTTAAGCTCAGTCACTGAAACCAAAGAACGGTCCTCTGGTAGCAAACTCTACTGGAAAAGCCTTGGCTACTGAAAAAGTCTTAGCTAGAAAGTTTGTTGGTTTTTTTTTTAAATAATCTCTAGGTGTAGTGTCTGAGAGCTCAGAGCTCATTTCCGCAATCATATTACCATTCATAACTAAAATTCCATGTCTCATTTCTCCACCCATTCCCAGATTCCCGAAGAGCAATAAAGCCTAACTTTATTTATATTTGGGCTAAGGAGAAACAAAGCCCAACTTGTTTCTAAAGGACTCTGAGATCATTTGTTTTGTAGGTGTACATTCTCCATAAAAAAGCCTGTGTGCCATGACCAAGAATCCTCTCCCTACAGGAAAAATAAGCTATATGTTTTTGCAGGCTTCCAGAGACATGAACAGTGTCCATACAATAGCTTCCCTTGTTAAAGGCAAATAGTTTTCAGACCAATAAAACCGATGTCCAACAGATTCCTTGCTACATATTCACATACTGCCATCACCACAGGAACAGGGGGTCCTTCACCCTTGTCTCCATGCATCATCACCCAGTTGTGATCATCCACATCCATGCTTCACAACCTACACATTCCCAGTTCCCCCAGCCACAGCAGCATCAGCCCAGGCTGATGTTCTCTCACTGCCCCAGGAGTGAGAAGCAGCACTGAGTCATGGCCCAGCTGTTTTCCCACCAACCCCACACAACACCACTGGTGAGCTTACCTTACACCTTTTCCCTTGGATGGGGCAGGTATTTGTGTGCCTCTCCTCTAACAAACCAAGGCTATCAATGAAACCTGCCAGAGATTAGCAGCATTAAAACCTCACTCTCTCTGCCAAATCAAGATAATTGATCACTGGCTTCAAAAAGCTCAGTGGAAGGCAGATGGATAGATACAGGCATCCTATAAACTTCAGTTCCTCAGGAAACCAGGCTAAAAATAGCTCATCTCAAAAGCTTAGGGAACAAATTGAGCTCAAATTAACATAAATACCAACTGGAATGTTAAAATGTGTTGGCTCTTAAATACTATCTTTTAAAAAATGGTTTCTCAAAGGGTCAAAATTCCAACAATATTTATATGTAGCAACAGATGAATGTTAATTTATTTACAGGGTCCACAATGAGAATAAGTTACAATCTAGGGTGACATCAGTGCAGATGAATGCAGGATGCCATAAATGACATGACTGTGCACGGGTGTTTAGCATGTCTCCTCTTCATTCCACAGATCAGCTTGTCACTGTGGGTAAAGAAAACATCTAGATTTCAATTCCCCCCAGCAAAAGTGGATATTTTCTTGAGTTTTATCACCTGCTGCCCAGATTTCCAAAATGTTTTAAAATTTCTTACAGTTCAACATGTTAGAATCTATTTGCTTCACCTTCACCAAACAAATTTTGGTCCAAAGCCTTCAAAGAGTTATGCACAAGGCTGAACTTTTAATAAAACAAACTATTCAGAAGCAAATATAATCTCAGTTAATATTTGCCAAACCCAGGGATCAGTTTTCTTATTGACAGGGGGTAACTCCAAATAACACTTAACATTCCCAATGTGAGGAACAGCAAACACAAGTTATACAAACTGATGCTTCTTCATGGTGATGTCTCATGGTAAAGTTAGTACTTGCTGGATCCCAAATTATCAGCATTTTACCTCCTCTAGCAGGAAAGTTTCACATAGAGTACTTCTAGAATCCACATGCCAAAACTTTTTTCCCTCCTTTAACCACAAGAATAAAATAGAGCAAACCTACACAAAGTCCTTACAATCTCTTCCTCCAGGCACCTCAGTAATTTTAATGTGATTTTCCATCAAAACAAATAAACAAGCAAATTGTTAAAAGTCCAGTGATGTTAAAAATCTTAACCTTCTATGGAGATGAACAGGAAATTAGGACCTCGAATAATTCTTTCTTAATTACTTAACTCCAGCCCTCACACTGACCAGCACAAATTAAAGGTATCACTAGGTGTCCTGGTCTGGATGGACTGAAAGTTTGTTAGACACGGGGTGGTTTGGATTAAAACAAACAGTTCAGGTATGATTCTGAGTCAATGAATGTAGTATTTCTTAAAGTCTTTCTTTACAGAACTTTCATTCTACTCAAATGTCTAGATAATCAAGAGCGAGAACTGCACACAAGCAAGTATCTAACATTACTGACTAAGACTTAGTGGATTTCAGAGAACAATAATGTTATGAGGGTATTAAAAGTAGGGTCTCCTCAGAAGAAATTTGCCCTTTCTCTTCTTTTCCAGACTCAAGTCTGGAACGTCACCTTATGGTCTATAATAAATTTTCACAGGTTAGATGGTGAAAGCAGGATCAATCCAGCTCCACTGAGGGGTGAGGAAAAGAGTGGTGAAGAAGAAATTTTGTAATTATGTTATTCTCCCCCATTACAGTCACAACAAAAACTGAGGAGAGCTTGGTTTGCAACACCTTCAACAATGCCTTTGTACCTTTTGGAAGGGAACTGCAATAACAACTCCAGCAATTGTCCTGGAGAACTGTAACACTGAATTCTTCGAAGGAGAACCATTTACAGGGGAAAAGAGTAAAACACACTGTCCATGAGAAATGGAAAAGTGACTTGGAACAGCATTTGGCACAGTGTAAACAACAGAAAGCAGCAAAGAAACTATATAACATTGAAGATGACACTAGAGTAAACTGTACATTTTTAGTCTAAATACATTCAACACGTGGGAAAATCTTTATTAAACTGTAAAGCACAGAAACATCTGTTTTGATTTAGTTTGTGTTATAGCAAACAAACATGAAAGACCACTGCCTGTAACTTCCCCCGGGGCTATTTGCAGGGAAAGGAATACTGTTTATAACATTTGTGCTACAATCAGAAAATTACAAAATAACTTAGGTTCCATGGGAGCTCTGAAGATCATCTGGTTCAGCCGTCCTCCCACCTCATCAAAGCAAGGCCAGCCTCAAAGCTAGATCCAGTTTCAAAGTTGGATCAGGTTCCTCAGGGTTTTGAGTATCTCCTGCCAGGATGGAGACAGCACAGCCTCTCTGGGTAATTAATGTTTGACCACCTTAATGGGGAAAGCTTTCTCCTTGTCACAGATGTATTACTGACTCATGCTCAACTTGTTATACACTGGGACCCCAAGGCCTCTCTACAAAACCATTTCCCAGTCAGTGTGTCCCAGTTGTACTGGTGTGCAGGGTTATTCCTCCCAGCAGCAGGGCTTTGCTGAACTTTATGAGATTCCCATTGGCCCATTTCTCCAGCCTGCCAAAGTCTAAATGCCAGCATCTAAACGGCTGCACAAGCCACTGGTGCATTAATTACCACTCCTAATTTTGAGCTGCCTGCAGACTTACTAAGGGTGCATCCTGTCCCACCATCCAAACCCTTCAGAAGCATTTTTACAGTGACTTGCCTCTAGCTGAATGTTGTGCTGCTGATCTTGAAGCACCAGCAGCTCAGACACATTTCAGTCCTTTCAGTCCACTGTCCCACCTACTTACTTGTCTCATAATTCACCAGTATCTGTAAGGCTGTTAAGTATCAAAAGCTTCGCTAAAGTCGAGATAAACAGTAGCTAACCCTTTAGCCCTCTATACAAAAATTTCAGCCCTCTGCTGACATTAGGAAAAAAAAAAACCTCAAACAAATAAACCAAAACCATTAAAAGGCACAGCAAAGCCTTTCTCTCTTGCTCTCAAAACTGATATCTCAGAACAATCTAAAAAAAACCCAACGCCAGAATAAAACATATTAAAATGAATTAGTTTAAAATTCAGTGAAGCCTCTGTATTTGCATTACATTTGTTACAAACTAGGGAGATGAACAAGGACATGATTATGATGATGCACAGCACCTCATAACTTAACAGAATTTCTGTGACTTCATTAACCACTTTTGTTGAAAAAGTTCAGGAAAAATTCAGGGTCAGGCAAACACCCTTAACAAAAAGCACTGTGCATATTTAAAAACCCAGTAGAGTAACAAGTGAATTAAAATAGCCTCATTTTAAAAACAGAGGGAAACTTCAGAAATAGGTGGAACAAACTTCTCATTTACACCACCATAGGTCATTACTCCATGCAGGCATTATTTTTTAAATAAAAGTTTATCTTCTTTTGCTGTAGTTCGCTCCCCAAAAGGGACTGAAGAAAAATCCCCAACTCTGTCAGAATGTAGCAGGACTGTGATCTACTTTTCTAACAGTGCCAGTGTAAACTGTTCCTACACAGGCAGGGTAGCTTTCCAATGCCAATCACTTCCAAAGCAGACACAATTCAGAACTTGGTACAGTAACCTGAACTCCTTCTCACCAGCCATGTGGGAGGACAGGAGTCAGCCCAGTATCAAATCCTTTCACAAGGCAGAAGGATGCCATCACTTTTTGGACCCCTGACAAGGTGGGGAAGGCACCTGAGAAAAGGTGGAGAATCCTCATGTGGATATTCTGGATATTCTGCAAGTTGAGTTTTTCAGTTTCAAAATGTCACATGTATCTATTGCCAGAAAGGTCAGAGAAAGTTTAAACACTTGAAAGATTTTTTTGAACATTAAGAACTACTGGCATCATTCTTAAGTCTTCCCAACTGCATGTTTAACCTCTTGGGTTTGGCAAACCTGAGAATATTTCTGCCTTTCTTTAAACATACAAGTTGAAGAAGTTACAAGCTTCAGTTTTTGTAACTATTGTGGTTTCCATTTTTATTTTCTTGTTTCCACCTGCATATGATTTTAATATTTGAATGGTTTTAATGATTCTTCAGTCCCAATCCCACCAGCTTCCCTGTGTGGCTATGGAGAATCCCACTGGTATCCTCCTGAAGAAGAGGATCAGCTGTAGAACATGAACTTTGCTTAAATTATATTCAGATGCATTTCCTTAGAGGGAAGTTTTTCAGGTGGTTAATACGAACTTAATGGATAAACAGCTCTTGAGGTTTTCTTTCTTTCTTATTTTAAGCAGTGCAAACCAGGTGAACTTCTGGAAAAACACTGCCCAATACAGACACAAATCAGGGCAAACAACAGAACTAAACCCTGCAAACAATATGAGAAGAGAAAGTGACAAAAGACTACACTGATGGCATGGCCACAGGAAGAGCTTATTTCTTTAATCATACAGTCCTTAACTAAGCTTCATTGCTCAAGATTATACTGAGTTAATCACTGAAGTCCTAAACATGGCCTAAAATTCATAAGAAAGCAAGAAGGAAAGTAAAGTTTCTTGACAAATAAACCTTTTAATCAAGTGGGGGTTTTGTTGGGTCTCTTTTTGTTCTTTTTTTTGTTGTTGTTTGAATAGGACCCTTCTACTCTGTCAAGCCCATTACATGGCTGCTGTTAGCACAGTTCAGCTCTTATAAAGGGTTACACTGAGATGAATTTACTGTCTCTGTTCCTGAACTTACTCCACACTGCACGTACCAACCATGAGGTTCAGAAGAGAAATCACTCTGAATGTTCATTGCAATGCACTTTACTACTGTCAACAAAAAGATACAACAGTAAAGCAGATTTTCACTAAGATGTATTAACTCTGCAAGCAGCTTTCATCGACAGGAACCCTGGTAACCATGAATATATAGCAACAGTTACAACACACCCACTTTCAATTTAATAACTTTTTTTCATTTTCCTTTCCTTTATTTATGAGTTGGTAATCTAAATTTTATAATCTCTTTTGTTGAAGGATGAGAAAATAAAGAGCCTTATACCACAGGAAAGTAATCCATTATATCAGATACAACCTTCTGGTAGCTTGCTGTAGTGATGTTTTGCCCAGGCACTGACTACACTGACTGACTAAAGTTCCTTTATCTACCATGTGGCAGAAACAAAACCAGAACAAATGCAACAACATTTACTCAGAATATTTAAATAGGTCTGTATCAGGTAGGATAAGGATTACCAGTGTATTCTGAAGTATTAAGAGCCCTTTCTGATGACAACCTGTGAGTGCTCCAATTTTGTTTGTATTTTGAAAGCAAATCTTATGGGAAATGACATTCTGGCCTTCAGGCACTATACTGAGTTCAGCTAATTAATAGACTAAATTGATTTTTCTTCTTAAAGGACGCTTGTTTTGATTGATTTGGAAGAAAAATGTGACATTGATGACAGCATTAGAAGGGTGAGACTTTTAACTTTGAGAGAGAAACACAGCACAATAACGCACTGGAAAAAGCAGAACTTTTCTTAAAAAGCTATGCTGAATGGTGTTTTTACCTAGATGGTACATCTGTTAAGAATTTTTCAGAAGTTAGAAGCTGTTCTAAATCCCAGTGGTAGCAGTAGAAAATACCAACTCCAAAAACAATTGCAGGATTCAGAACTGCTCCATTCATGTGTTGTTTCCTAGACAGGTGCATTGAAATGAAATGTGATGTAATTGCCACTAAATAGAAATCAGAAAAAAAAACCCTTTCTGCTTTGATATTTATTTTCCTGATTAGAAACAAAATTAGACTTATCTAATATGAAATAGGCTATTTAGTCTTTAATTGGTGTGAAAACAATTGATGCCTTTTACACAGAGCTGCTTAGGATCACTCTTCAGTTTCATGAACACACAATTTCCCCCAGACTGTTTTCCCTTCCTAAAGCATCTGAAGGAGCTAGAAAGCTGTAAGAATACAGAAGCTCTCATAGATTCGGACTTCACAGATATCTATTAGAGAATATTTGTCTTTGTTTTTTACACATACAGAACTGTATCCACATGTGAAGTCTATCAACCTATGGTGGGAGTCTTCCCCCGTCTCACCCCCAATACTTACTCTGTAATTTGGGAGAAAACCAAACCTGACTGCTCTGAACAACCTAATTTCACTCTGTGTATGCTCTATATTGTACTGCATTTCCAGGCAGTGCTTTAGTATGCCCTGCATACACTTTCTTATGGATAAAGTGGGAAGATAAAGAGTCTATTGGCATTCCTGCAGAGACCAGAAGAACCAAAGAGAATCTCTGGAACTGCAGAGAACTTATTTATTTGAGCTCTTGGACGTATTCTCTGAGAAGTCACTGCGTTAAACACCACAGCAGGAAGAGATTATGGTTGCAGAACCATGAAAGCAGTGCATAACTTGACAGAACTTGCTCTTCTTCTAGCCAGGAGAGAAACTGCAGCTTTGTGAGGGGCAGAGGGAAGGAAGGACCAGACACAAGTAAGGAGCTCCTTGCTTGCAGCCATCCGTCTGAAGCACTGGGGCATGCCAGACGTGCACTTGCCATTCAACACTGCTGAGCTGCTGAAGGGGGCTGAAACACAAGGACAGACTGAAACAGCCCAGTTTTCATCCCCAAATCAGCTTTCTGACCTTTCCCCATCCCTACACCAGCCTCAGCTTTGGTTTCACTACATGTACTGTAACTTAGACAGCTCTTCCAATTACAGACCTCCCTCCTGGCAATGCCAGGAAAAAATGAAGAATAACTCCTCTATGCTCTTCAGCATCTCACAATTTCAGGGCTGCTGTTAACAGAGTGTGTATTAGACCCGTGGTGGAGGCTTGTGGCTCTTGATTTAGCATTTTCCATGGAAGGAGTGGACATATCTTGGCAGCTACCTTCTGTACCTGTGCTCCCCACCAAGGGGAGCTGAGCCTCAGCCAAGGCCAGGAGCTGCTTTTCATGGAGAGAAAACTCCAGGAGGCCTGGCAGCAGCACAAGTCAGAGCTGCTGGGCTTTGCTTGCTCCCTGAAGCACACATAAATTAAACCTCAAAACAAATTATTTCTGTGTCAGATGTCTTTCTCTGCATTGCCACAATGTATACTACAGGTATTCACTACTGAGATATCAGCTATTCTTATTAGAAAAGTTTCTTCCAACACAGTTTCTATATTAAGTGTTATTTGCTGAGGTGTAAGAAAGCACAGCCAGCATTCCCAAATTCCTCCCGTAGAAATTATTTAATCCAAGAAAGACATACACAGGAGCAGGTGAATGAGTAACAAAGATACTGATTGCATTCAAATACAGCAATTTGTGGACTGAAAACTAGAATACAATGCAATGTTCTCTGGAGAAAATATATGTCAGTGTTTGCAGTGAGACTACAGAAAGCCTGACTGGTATTCTCAAAATCATTTGCATTGCTTTATCAACATGTATCTGTCCATGGATAGCAGGAAAAAAAGTCAATTATAAAGTTATCATAGTGTTTCCAAATCAAAACAACCATACAGCTTCTACTCTTTTTACCACCTAAAAAATAAAACTGCATGATCTTTCCTCTCCTTGCTATATTGACTCAAGATAGAAGAGAATAGTCTGACTGAGATTGATCTGGGAAACACATTTCAATAGAGATGCTGCCCCTCAGACACAAGGGATTACAAAAATATTCCTCATGCATACATTAGTCAATAGATAAAAGAATTTGTAAAACCAATATAGTGAAAAAGAAACCAACAGAACACTTTCTAAAACAGATGTTTTCTAATCCTCCAGCTATGCATACTCTTACCACTAAAACCACTGAGCTACCTGCATGTACTCAGATTCACAGCCTGCATACCTCTTTCAAACAAATTGCAATTATTTTCTAACACTTCAGAAACTTTTTGATTCCAGACACAGCATCTTGAAAAAGGCAGCCTGTGTCCATAGAGAGCTACTAAAAGTAATACATCATAAACAGTGAATTTACAGTACAAGTCTTTGAGAGGGAAGCAAGGCTAGTTACAATGCAACCTCTAGGGAAAAAAAGACCAGGATATCTATCTTCCTAAATCCCTTCTTGTGCAAAAATCAGAAACTGCTTAGTCTTAGGAAGGGCATCACCCATGTCCTACCAAAGGCAACCTCCAAAACAGTCACTTCCTGAGACAGAGAGATACAAAGATTTCAGCAATGACTACTATACCCTGTGCTGTTTAGTTACAGCAAGAATGACCAAATATTACAGTCAAGACCAACAGCACAGGGACACACCTAACTGGGGCTTAATGTAACCCTAAAGAATTTGCCAGTGAAATGTACTTGCCTTTACAATCTTCAAAGTTTGTCACTTTCTCCAGTTTTTGCTATAGAAGCCTCTCAAACTACAAATCAAGACTTTTTTGATATAAAAATCCTTTCCATTTTACTGACATGAAGATGATGATTACGAAGTCACATTTTATGCAAGTTTCCTCTTAAAAGGAACAATGAAGTTCCAAGTTCAAAAAATTGACAGGATAAAGTGCTTATTCTCTAACAACTAAAAGTTCTCATTTTCTTTGTTCCATGGAAAACCCAGTTCAGGGATAACCCCATTTCTTCCTTGACCCAACAATTTTGAATATTCATTGGAGAAGACAAAGATAAAAAGCATAACCCTGCTGAGTAAGAACCTGCAACTTAGTGACAGGCTTTGCAAGTTATCTATAAAGTCTATGCTCTGCTCTAAAAGATCTTGTCTAAAATGTTGCCACTTTTCATTGTTGGTTAAATGAGGATCACAAAATAAAATAGAAACAGGTTATTAGATTTTCATCTTTAGTAAAAATTTAAAATAAGTCAGATCTAAAAAATGTATATACTATGCCTTACTTAGGATACTCTAGTTAAGGTATATTGTACTCCTTCAAGCTAATCATGCCTGAAGTCATGAACAGAAATGAGAAAATACAAGCTGAGATTTCAACCATACAATGCTATATTTACCAACTGCAATTAGTGAGTTTTCCCATTCTGCAGTTGCACTCTGCTGGCTTTTCAAATCCAGTGGATAATAAAAGACATAACCACAACCACCTGGTTACATATTCAAATCAATTCAATCCAGATATAAATAGCCTCAATGTAAAAACATGAATTCATAAACTGCTGAGAATTCAGTATCTTAGTTCACTGCTGGAATTAATTTCTTTTCAACAGACTGGTTGTCTAGAGAATACCCGTAATGCAGTAAATGAAAACATGTGTGTCACTGCCAGCAGTGAGAATTCATGAAATTGTAACTGATGGATATTAAAAAACCAGATCTGTCATGGGAAACCAATGGTTTGGCAGTCACTGGAATAAGAATGATAAAGCTAAAGACTCCTGGGTTTGGCTGTATTTTCCTCTTATTTAAAAATGGAACAAATATTGTCTCATATGGAGGTCAATACCCCTTTATGGGGTATTTCCACGAAGAGATGTTTTAAAAACAAAAGATTCCGTTTTTTCGCCTTGTTGCAAAAAAGTGGATAGTGGATAAAATGTAAGGAAAAAGACTTGCCTATCTCTTTAATTTAAAGAAAAAGTATATGCATCTGAGTTTAAATCATGAAAATTTCAAGGCAATTTTAAAAATTACAGGAGCAGTCTGAGAAATTGTTATTACCCTGTTCTGCAGATATCTCAAAAGAATAATGCTTACACTTTCTTAATATTTTTTACAGTAAATTATTCAGGTAGAGGGATACTAGATGCTTTAGAAACACTTAACTTTTAATAACTTTCCTGACCTTGCCAACAGCTGCTGATAGTATCAAGTTATACAGATAATTTGTCTTGCCTTTGCATTTGGGGTTCTCTTCCCTTGTAAAGGCATTTAACAATCATATCCATTTCATAAATATTTTTGACTGCCACAGTGCACCTGCCAATCAACGATTTGGGTATGCAGATGCCAGCAGGTACCAAAGTGAAACAGAAGAATCTGGCTACAGACAGAGAATGCAGAACAGCACAATAGCTGCTGGTGCCAGCTACGGTTCTGCTTGCATTCAAACCAGCAACTGCTGCCTGGTTTAGTAGGTCAAGGTTAATGTGACAAAAATAATCAATGAAGTTAGTAACTCAACGTTTCTGACTCACTAAAACTCTTGTTGGGAATGTTTGCAGCAAAAGTCTTAGACCTGAGCTATTCTGGACTCTCAGAAAAGAATTTCTGCAGTGCAGGGGCACTTACATCCCTCTGAAGTGCTGTGCTCTTGCAAGCTGGGGGGGAAAAAGGAAGGCACATTAAACTGAGTGGGTCTGAGTAAATGTTATGATTAATCAGAGACAGTTTATTGAATAAAAGCATCCCAAACAAATGGCACATGAGATAAACCCAAGCTTAATATAGCTCTAGGGAAAAGAGTCCTGACTGAGCCTCATATCTATTTATCAAAAGGTTTTGTAGCTTATGAAGCCTCATCCCAGAGGATTACAGTAGTGCCTGCAGATATCTTTTAACTGCTAGAAATAAATGCAAATGCTTCATCTTTGGCAAGGAACTCTGCTATAACAACCATCATTTCTCAAATTAGAGAAAACAGTTATTTTGTGATTACCGCACTCTGCTTCATGTGGGGCCCTGCAGAGTGAGTGCTGGTACAGCCACCAGCCACCTGGAGATGGTGAGGGTGACCAAGCAGTGGCACAGGCTGCCCAAAGAGGCCGAGGAATCCCCATCCCTGGAGGTTTTCAAAAGCCATCTGGATGTGTTCCTGGGCAATCTGTTCTGGGTGGTCTTGCCTGAGAAGGAAGGTTGGACAGATGACACCAGGTCCCTTCCAATCTCAGTCAGTCTGTGATTCTGTCACATACTAATAATATACTGTAATGTCATTTACTGATACACACATTCTCACTTTTTCTTTAAATAGTGTACCAATAAAACTGTTTGACTGATATAAAATCCAACTACTGCTCAAAAAAAAAGCATGAACAGCAATTTGAGGGAGGTGATTCTTCCCCTCTACTGTTGTGAGACCTCAGACTGGAGCACCACATCCAGCTCTGGGGTCCCCAGCAGAGAAGGGGCAGGAACCTACTAGGGGGAGTACAGAGGAGATGATCAGAAGCTGAAGCATCTCTCCTATGAGGACAAAGAGCTGACAGTCAGGGTTGTTCAGCCTGGAGAAGACAAGGGTCTGGGAAGACCTTGGAGCAGCCTTCACGAAATAAAGGGGGGCCTGAGAGACGGCTGGAGAGGGACTTTTTGCAAGGGCATGTAGTTATAGGATAAGGGGGAATGGCTTTAAACTGAAAGGCAGTAGACTTAGATTTTGCATTAGGAAGAACTTCTTTACTCTGAGGGTTGTGGCACAGATTGCCCAGAGAAATTGTGGATGCCCCATCATTGGAAGTGTTCAAGGCCAGGTTGGAGGGGGTTTTGAGGAACCTTGTCTAGTGAAAGGTGTCCTCCCAAGAAAGGGGAGTTGGAACCATATGATCTGTAAGATCCCTTCCAACTCAAACCATTCTATGCTCAGTGATCTGGAATTCAAAACAGGTTACCTAACTGTAGAAGAAAAATGAGATATTTTGGTAATTCTCAGGTTTATTCTGCCTTTAAACTGTATTCTTTTAATGCAACTTGCAGAGTTAGATTTGTTGCAGAAGTCTACAGCAAAGCTACCTCCCTCTCAGAAACCACAAAGAATTTTAGCTCCTGCACTCAGTAATAAGTGCTGCTTCATGTCTGTAACTTCCTCTGCCCCCCATACAAAGGGCAAAAAATAGACTAAGGCCAAGATTCTTCTATGTGCTCTTGAGCTTTTCCCATGTGGTGAGCAAGAGTTTGTGACAAACTGGCAGAACATTCTTGCTCCGCTTCAAGTAGCTGTCCTGTTGTGAGAAAGTGCCATTGTACAAAGGAACAGACGGAACTGGGATTCCTGGTAAATTTCCTTTTTCAGCTGGGGACATTAAAAGTCTGACAACACACAGAGTAAGAAAAAACAGGAGAGAGAGAGACATTTAAGTGCTCCCAACACTTGGACCAGAAGTAAAAACAAGCAACTAAAGCTTCCTATTTTTTTCTTCCAAATGAAACTAGAGGCAATTTTTTTTTAAGTTAACCTCTCTCATTATATCTGATTCTTCAATGTATGACAAATTCTTTAAAATGTTTTCCTTATTGCAGATGACACACAGATTACTCAGTAACAAACTGCAGATCAAATTTATAACTAAAAAAACCCTGGTCTTCTTGGAAGCAAAACTATAAAAGAGCTACAGATTTTTAAAAAATTGAATAAGCAATCCATATATCCTGCTGAACAGGATACCAAGGTCTTTATGATACACTACCTGCTTGTGAGAGCAGTGAATGCATGTTTTGAATGGCCTCTCTGCTACTGCAGCTGCTTTCTTACAAGTGGGATTTCAACCCTTCAGTTTATGTTAACATAAGATTAGCAGGGGTATGTGTTCCTCCTTCCCTCTTTTCCTCTTTCACACATAAGCTTGAGGCCTTTGAAGCCTCAAGCAGTTGCAAGTCTAAAAACAAGGACTGAAATTCCTTCACCTTGCTAAGAGAAACCTGAGATGTATCCATTGCCTCTTCTCTGAACAACTGAAAAAGCACAATAAATTCCCAACCTTCTTTGCAGCCTTTGCCTGAGGAGCTCCATGAGCAGCTCAAGTGGGGCTGCAAGCTGCAAAATAAACCTGCAAGCAAAGACTACACACGATGCTTGACAAGAAGCGAGGAGTTACATTCAACATCTCAATTAGTAGTTACATCTACATCATGCATCTACATTTATATATTAAATGTTCCCATATTTTTAATTACTCCCAGCATGACTACAATTGCTGCTAATGGAAGTTAAGGAAAAACAGACTTCAGATGAATGTACAACACAGTTCACCCAGCTCTGTAAGATTCTTTTGTGTTTAAGGCAGACTGGTTATTTGAATCAAACACTGCCAGATAACCCTAATTTTGTGAAGTGGACAATAAGATAGCACTAAATTCAGCACCTATTATAATAACCTGTAATCTTACACTGGAGTCTAACTAGTTCATTTTGGCATCAAAAGAGTGTGGTGTTAGGCTGCTTTTATATTAACAAATATGATTCACTGTGAACAAAGGAATGAGAGCTTACTTTAATTTTGTCAGTTTGGGAAGGGAGAGTAAATTGATACCAGCATTCAAGTGTTTTTTCCAACTCTACCCATGAGATCCATCAAAAGTAAATTAGGGGAAAGCAATTCACAGCAGTATTTCCTGCCTTTTCAAAGGTCAGTCCAGACCATGTGAATATTTAGTTATCTTCATAAATGGTGACCTAGATCTTGGACATCAAAGGTAAGTAAGGCTGTGTAATCAAAGAGCTCTATAATCTCAGTGCATGTTGAATGTTGAACCTCTATGATGTTTGTTTCAAATACTTTCTAAGCACACAAAACTGCATCACCAAAAATCCATACAGGCCTCACTAGTTACTGTTAATATCTTTATCTTCAGCAACCATGGAAAAAACCAAAGAAGGTCTGTTCCAAAATACAGTGGAGGTCACTGAAGTGCATTTACAAACACAGAACCTAGATCTGATTTGTCCTCTGAGTCTATACAGAAGGTCAGGATTCCGTCATTAAATTACTGAAAACATCTCCTGGACCACTAGTTTCAGTGCTTAAAGAAGAAGCTCCACTTATCAGTCAATGGAGCATCCACAACAGCATTTCCTGGGAGACTTCATTAAAGGAAGCATACAAGGAAGAACAGACTATAAAACAATGACCTGAGGCTTGTTTTGTTTCAAATACCTGTACCTCAGCACACTTGGTCATCCACACCCAAAATACACACCCATTTCTGTGCTAATTCGCTGTGCTTTAAGCCTGTTTTCACCTGCTTGCTTTTTGGAAATGGACGATTGACTGGATAGTGTTTCATGTTGTTTCAAAACTTGCCTTAATGAAATGGCAAGCACTGTTCTTGTGTTCTCTCTTTCCTTAATTTGCCAATTTTAACGTGAATTCCTTTCTTTTCAATATATTTTTGGTGACCCACACAGACATTTTGACTTGAGCTGTATTTATTAGGACAAGAAAGGACAATCAAATTATGTCCAGACTCCAAATTTTGTAGAACTGTCAGAGCACTATTCTAACCAGTGAGACATCACCACTCCACATGCTGAACTAACACCAGTGTAGTTACTTCACTTGCCTCAAACCTTAAAGTAACCACATTCTTGAGCTATCCCAAAGCACGGAGACTCTTGGATGGTAATTATTCATATTAGAGTCAGCCCTTTACCACCTTCCAGTTGGTGGCCTGGACAGACTTGAAATGTGTGCTTTCTTCTCTTACTTTTTTGGTTAACAGCCCACCTAGTTAAAATACTGCAAGAGTCTGTGCCTCTACTCTTCCCCAGCACGCTCAGCAGGCACTCTGCCAACTCCTCCTTTTCAGTTGTGAGGGAGAACAAGAATATCCTGCTGCAGCAGCCAGCTGGCTACCTTCTCCTGTCAAGGACTTAATATACTTCCATAAAGTATTCAGCTGTTGCTGGATGAGAGACAGAGCACTCTATAGTGCCTTCTTCAAACAGTCCTCCTCCTTGACTAGCACAGACTGAATGGATGAAAGAACCATATGCAAAGAAACAGGAATGAGGGTACAAACACAGCCTTCATTCTTTGGACAATCAAAAGTCACCTAATTCATCTTAACCTTTAAGCCAAATATTTTCTCTCCAGGACAAAGGCTCACCAGACGAAAGTTCAGGCGAATCTGAAAAACCTTCAAGCTACTTACATATGATATTGTCTTCTCATCATACTTAGCTCAAGTTTGGCTCAACAAAAGCTTTCTTGTATCAAAGGTGAAAACATTTCCATTCTCTTGAAAAGACTGCAAGAAAAGCAAAGATTTCCAATTCTGTTTTAAACATGAATATTCCCTTTCAAAGACTCTATCTCAAACACTTTATCATTAAGAAAATGAAAATGAAATAGTGGAAGAATAAGTAGGACTTGCCAATTCTTACTTTGTTTTCTTAATGAATAACAAATTCAGTCAGCACTGGAACTTCTGTTGCCATGGCAGCAGGAAGCCCACCTTTCCAGTAATTTGGAATCACTTTGTTGGTCATTTCAGTCAGATGCTGGAAAACTTGCTCCAGCTACTCACTTTGCCTCATTTCCCAGCCCTTCTAGAGACAGCCTGTCCTGCAGATGCCACCCTGCACCCTCCTCTCTCTGCTGCCCAAGGGTCAGCACTCACACAGCAAGCAATAAATAATCAGCATCCCAGGCAGCTCTTCCCTGGCAGCTGGCAACACGCTGGAATAAGGGCAGGAGCCTAGGAAATGAGAAGTTGAGCCCTGGCATGGGAAAAAGGGGCCAGGAGAGCCACAGGGCTCCTGCTCTGGTGTGAAGATGGGGGCAGTGGAGGGAGGCAATGAACAGATGTGAAGCCAAGTAGATTAACTCACTCAAGCAGCTGTGGCAGGAAGTGCCTGGTGAGAAAAGAAATCTCCCAATCTTCCTCCATTCTGAGAACTCAGAACATTAAACTGCCTCTCAAACAAACAGGTTCCAAAATTAAAACAACCCCAAATCACTCTTTTGTTGATCACTTGCATTTTCAGAAACCTAAGTTTCTTTTTAAACTGCTGCAGCTTGCAATATTTAAAAGCAATGGAACTGACATAAGCTGATTTACACCACCTTACTGTTAAATTTACCACTTAGGTTCCACTTTGGAAGTCAACTCTCCACTGTCCTGGGATATGTGAAATGGCCTGTGCTGAGCTGGCGACTTTGGGTATTTTTAATGAAGATATTTTCTTCACACAAATATATTTTAGACTATTGTAATTTGGATTCAGTATATTTCTTAAAAGATCATTCTCCTGACATCAACATTGATAATGCCAAATACAATTAAAAGGAGCAGGCAGTTGTATTATGGCTGCACATACAACTTTATGGCTCTAATATGCAACTGTGCCTTAGCAGAATCTTAGGTACAGCTCTGAGTTCAAATTAATCATGTTAATGTAACAGACTTGCAATTTGCAGTAATTTCTAAGAGCTGCATCATTAACTTTCTGCTGTATGTAAGCATCAATAGGTGGCAATTAAAAAGAGGAGCAAGTGAGGGTTCTGAGAGACTGCACTGTTGATTTCTAGTGCTCTTCCTTCATGTGACTGTGCCACGCTGTGATGTTTAGGACACAAAAGCACCAGACCTCCAGTGTTTAAGTACAGACCAAAAAAATGAATTCAGGTAAGTCGGATATTTGTACAAGTCCAGCACAATGCTTTCCTCCTACTCTGAGGTTTTTTTATACTTCTGCATCTTCAGAGGCTCCTTTTTCCCACCTATCCCACCCTTCTTCCATCATTCTCTTGTCTGCACTTGATCTGCCCCTAAAGCAGACTTGCCATTTTCTAAATAAATCCTTCTTCTTCACCTCACCTTCTTCTAGTCAGTCAATCACCAAACAATCATCACAGATAATAATAACTGGCCCATTTCTGTGATGCAGTTTAAACAGAATAGTTCAAACCTTACAAAGCTGAGATTAATATTACTTTCATCCATTTAGAGGAAGTAAAAGAAGAAGCAAACTGCTAGAACTTTCTGTTACAGAAAGAATGTGGAGATAGGAGGCATCAGCAAATCCAAAAGGGGCTTTGGGGAATAAGGAGAGAAAGGCAGAGGAGTGAGTGGTTGTGACACGTTGGGAGACAAAATGTTAAGCCAGCCTTTCTTAGTGTAGTATTTATATTTCCATGAAATGATTTTATCAGAAAGGGTCAAGGAAACAGAAAAAAAGCAAGAAGGAAAAAAAGTCAGCAAGCTTACTATCTGTCATGCTAGAAGATGTTGCCACACCTTCAGCTGTACCCCAGGGCTATCCTTATAGATGCACTTGTATCCTTACAGTTGTTGGCTGTATCCTCACAGTTGCAAGTAAAAGAGGACAAAGGATCAACTCCAACCCCATCCAGAAATGGACACGCTGCCTCACAGGTCAGGATGAGCCCTTGCTCAGAGCTAGCCATAGCTCAGTCAGCTCTCCTCAGAACAGCCTAAATCACAGCCAGAAATCCAGCCAACAGCTAAGGAACATGGAAAATCACGGGCCTTGGGCTCCAGCTCATTATCTGGTCCTCTTAGACACCAGTAAAGGAATGTAAAAGAAACCCACTCCTGGACTGAAGCCTGAAAGCGAAGGCAAAGGTATTTTCTTTACAGAGAGGGCACTCCACTTGGTCCTACAATGCTTTTCAGGGCTATAAGTCTACAATTGTGCCAAAAGAAGAAGAGTTAAAAACAACTTATATGCTGAGGTACAGAGCTATATACACACCCGAGCACTTCATATCCCAGTGCAGTGGTTTTCAGCTGATGGCAGCGAGTGCCCAGGAATTCATGGACCATTCCTACAAGAAGGGAGCTCACTGATGTGCTATGGCCTTCCACATGCACAACCTTTTCAAATGAATTTGCACAACCACGAGCCAGTCTTTGGGGCCTTCAAATGCCCACAGAGGAAAACAGTGAAAATTGGTGACACCTGTTCACCTGGGAGATATCAATGTGGGGATCTGATGGCTACAAAGGACAAATGGATTACCTGAGTATGAGTATGTACTTATAGTAGTATGAGATGGATCCGAGAGAGGAGGACAAATTATGTATCTTCAGAAATAATCATAATTCATAGTAAAATTAGTCAGCATCTTCTGTTAAAATGTCTAGCTAATTTGAAATTTAAACATTAATACCTAAGCTATCTACAGATTTAAAAAAAAAAGTTTGCATTAATTATTTTAGTTATTTCATCCTTTCATGTTGCTTTATTTTCAGATGAACAAATTTCATTTTCAAGTATTGAACAGGTAGTAGCTAGTGAATTAATGCTGAGTGCTGAAGGAGTTAACCTTCAGTTTAACTCTCAGTAAAACACTACTGCTGAGGACTTGATCTCTGGTTTTTTTCTTCCCCCATGGCATCCTAAATAGAAGCTGAATGCAAAATAAAAAAGGAATAAAAAATTAAAAACAAAAAAAAAAAAAACCCAGAAAATACAAACAAACAAAAACCCAAAGCAAACAAAAAAAAAGCCCCCACACACACAAAAATATCCCCACCATGTCCAAAACATACCTGGAATTTACTTCACAGCTATACCTATACAGGAAATCAATCACTCCAGTGAAACAAGCAACAACAGTGTTAGCTAATCCTCAAAGACTTGTTCTCTCAGCCCAAGGAAATGCTGAACCGTTTCCTCAGTAACCTTTGGTCACTTCTCCTGGCTAAGTTGTGTGTATATGATCTTCCCTGTGATGAAACATAAGCAGCACAGATCTGAAATGCTCTGCAGAAAAGTGACCTTTCCACTGAAAGGTATACATACATACCTGTTCAAAGTTACAAAGGCATATATATCTGCTCAAAGTTACTCCTTGCATGGAACAGACACAGAAAAAGTGGCAATGGCTCTACTCAGCCTACCTATCTAGGAGAAACAAAAGGATTACCTGCTTCTAATTCTACTTCTCTAATAACAGCAATCCAATGGCTTCACATGAAAAAAAGTCTGAAAACTTGGCTCTTCCAAAGTTGGTGTGAATTCAGGTTTTCATGAGATCTTCAGAAGGGTTTGCTGACTTTTTTAAAGTAGATGCAGTTATTAAAGTCTCTCCTGTTCATAAAAGCTGCTCTCCTGCAGCTTGCTATTTCTACCTTGCTCTTCTTGAGATTTTGGCAAAGTCACAGAGTTGAGTATGTTGTGACACAATCAGCCATTTGAAGCATTTGCTTTTCACTTGAATTTTATTTTTAGAATCTCCCATAGTCTTTCAAAGCACACGTACCCACACTTTGACATGAAGTAAAAATCTACGAAGAAAAGCTGAAGGATCTGACAAACTCTAGAACATAAGTAAGATCTCTCATTTATAAAATGACTACTGCCTCATTTCTTTTAGAAGCCCACAGATATGGCTGCATGGCAAATACTCATTTGCTATACAGAAAACCTGACAGTTTCTATCTCAGAACTACAAGCCACGGGCTTAAAAGTGCCAGATCTTCAACTGGTGACTCTGAAATCCAACTAAGGCTCTCAGAGTAAAAGAAGAACACATCAGTCCTCAATTCTTACAGCTAAATGTTTCTTAGGGACCATCTGCTCACTGCTGGCCCTGCCTTGAGCCAAGAGCTGGACCGGACTACTTGCACAGCCCCTTCCACTCTGTATCATGCTGTGAGTATACAAGTGGTTTCATGAAAACCACTGTCTTTTGCCAGCCACCACGTTTGTCATTGACTGCAGAGGTGTTTCTGAATTACTCTGGAACATCTAACAGCAAAGATTACTGAGCTACATATACTTCTGGTTGCAGAGCTACTCTGTGTGAATCCAGTAATAAAAACTACTTGATAATGTCCTTTTATATTTGCTGACCTGTATCTTTATATCAAAGCTTTGACAAAGCATTCTCTTTTACATCAGTTTGCATGTATTACCTTAATTAATTCTGCAGAATCCCTCTTATTTCAATTCTGTTCACCAAAATGGTTGTATCTGAGATTCATTTCAAAAGGCAGCCCTCTCAAAGAGACTCCTGGATGACATCACCATATAATGTAACCCAGCTTATGTCCAGTAACTCAAATCAACCAGAGACAATGGAAAGTGGATGAGGATCCTGCTCATCCCTGCCAGCAGGCAGAAAGCAAGGTGTTCCTTAAATCCCAGTCACTCCAGATCCAGGACCTGCTGCTCTGCCCAAATGTCCTCCTTGCAAAAGACCAGAGAGAGAGCTCTACAAGGAGCTATGCTTAGACCTGTCCACACAGAGGATACAAAGGTGAATGTTTACTAAGAAAGGACAAAACTGCGATGACAGCAGGGAATAAAATTGAGCCTCTGCACCAGGGAATGAAGCAATGAAACGTGAAGAGTTCACTGAAGAGCAAAAGGTCCCCCTTTATGCAGAAAGAACTAGCCCCTGAATGCTAAGCAACATCTACATACAAAAACATAGTACTCCACTATCTACTAAATGGAGATAATTGTAAATTCAATAAGAACCGTATGAAAATATAATGGCATGAGAACAAGACCAGAATTATAAAAGCAGGGCAAACTGAAGAAAAAAAGAAGCAATTACTGCAGGTTCAACCAGAAAACCAGGTGAGAAGGTAACAGTGAAAGAAATGAGAAGAAAAACTCCCTGCTGCTGTCCTCTGCATGAATATTTGCATCTGCCAACAGGCCATCAAAAAGCAAACTGGCACTAAGTCATAATTCACCATTTGCTATTTATATTCTGGCAGCATTATGTTTGTGCAATTTCTATCACAGCCTCCATTTTGGGGATGGGATAAGAAAAGGAGATATTGTAATCTACTTCTGCAACTGCTGTTTGTATTTGCCGAGTTATCTGGCACTTGATGTGTGCCTCATGCATCATTTTTTATTCAAAAATTGACATGTTTATCCAAGAATGATTGTAACACGGTAGCCTGATTCAGATACACACAAAAGCTTTGGCAGACATTTTCAGCCATGCATTTAATGTGATTTACACATTGGCATGCAAAAGACAACATTTAATTGTGCGTGTGTATTGTAATCACAGCCTGGTGGAGGCAGCTCATTGGAGCAGTGGAGATAAGTCTACAGGTAAGCAGCATATTAATAAGTTTCTGAAGGCTTTTAAATCTGGGAACTGGTGGAGGCCTTTATCCTGTACCAAGATAAGACACACTGCTTTAATCACTGCATCCTAGCTATAAAGGTTTCCTTAGATAATTTTAAGCTAGTCAAATTTCACTTTCAAACCACAAATTATCTTAGGTAAAAATTGGATATTTCCTCCCACTCTGAAAGTTTGAGTATGAATGAGAATGTGACTATGCCATTGCAGAAAGCATCCCTAATTCTGACTGTAGATACAGCCCTTCCAGGTGATGAGCACTTTCTCCCCTGTGCAGCACTGCACGTGGCGTGTAACAGAGAGAGCTGATACTGCACTGAGAAGGACATCACCACAGAATGGAGCTGCTAAGGACCCAGGAGATACACCCAGGACTAATGCATCTTTCCACTGCTGTCTCCTGTTTCTTTGGAGAATACCAATAGGAAGGAATTGAACCAGCAGTTCCAAAGGAGCTGCAGAGAGGAAGAGAAAAAAAAGGATAAGCAATATAAGGGGGCATGTTCTAGTGCCAACAAAGGAAAGAACAAGAGGTACCAAATGACAAAATCAAGCAAGTGAACAAAACCAAGCAATTTGAACTAGAACTTGGCTGCTGATTCTGCTTGGTTTTATTGATGATGACAACCATTATATCCATGTCATTTGACTGCATGCAGGTGGTAAGGATGTTCCTTATCTTGATATCCAGCCGATCTGTTTCAGGTATGAGGGATCCACATCTACACTGTATCTACAAATAATATATCACAGTATTTTTCCTTTTAAACTGTATGATACTGTTTTATAGTTAAATGCCACATAAATACAGTTGGACTCAAAGATCTTAAAGTCCTTCTCTAACCTAAATGAGACTATGATTTCCTGTTACTATTAGAACAGAAAAAGCAACATTAGGGATACACAAGCACCTCCAGAGAGCAATTAATCTCCTCCTAAAATACACATTTGAGACAGGCATGATGAGCAGTCTGTTCAATGTACCATACTTTCACCCTAGTATGGATGAAAATGATTAGCTGGGGCTCTGACATCTAGCTTTTAAAAATTTCAAGGATGGAAGAGGTGAACCTCAGTCTCAGGGGAAGGATGCACACAAGCAGTTCAGCTCTCCTCCTGCCTCTGACCAGAGGCAGAACATCCCTCCCATCACCCCGGAACAGGAAAACGCAGAGGTAGCAAAATCAGAGTTTGTACCACTGGGCACCCACACATGTACAGTTTGAAGAGGAGAGATGGGAAACAGCTCTCACTGTTCCTTGGACATCTGCCACCTCCAAACAGGTGGCCCAAGGAAATGCCCTGTAACTGGGGAGATGCCCATGCTCCCTACACGGATCATCCATTCAGTCTCAGCAGTACAGTGCAAACCAACTTACAGGCCAGACACTACTACCAAAATTACCAACATCATTTCACTGAGCCCTTCAGTCAGGGCAGCAGAGTCCACAAACGCTCCCACAACTGCTCTGCATCCACAGCTGCCCTTCCTGAGCCAGCTCCATCCTCTGCTTTGAGCTGGCTCACACTCTGCTGCGTGACTTGGTGAGTCAGCTCAGCAAGAGAGGTGAAAAGGCAATACTTGAGAAGCCTTCCATGATTACAAGTTAGGCTAATTCATTCAAGAAAATTACATGCATTTCCCAGATATATTCAAATACATCAATCTAGTCTGAGAACGGACTGGATTTGTTGGCACTTAAAATTACATTCCCACTTATTCTATTCATTCTACAGAATCTTAACAAAGAAATCAGCAGTTTAAACAGTCTGCTGCCTCAGGTTACAGAAGTTTGCTTGCGGATTATTCTCTCTCCCACTTTGAAAAGCACATAAATTATTAACACACATCACTAAAATACCCTGTCTTTCAACAAAGACATTCTAAACATTTGTCAACAAAAATCAGTTTACTGGGTAGCCTCTAACAATATTCTGCTAAGAAAAATACAACTGATGTGTTTTAGGGTTAAAAAAAAAATCATCACTTTTCTTGTAATTTCAGAAGACCAAGCAGAGCTGGCGTGACAATTAGTGAATATTTAAGTGCTTGATATTCACTGGAAATAGTCTGACAGCAATGGCCAAATAATTTCAGGCACGAGAAGAAAAGAAAGTCTCAGACTGATGAATAACTGACATTTGACCTGCTGTTCACTTCCTAAGCTGGAAAAAAAAGCAATTCATAATTGAACTGAAGTTGAAGCTGGCTAAGAAAGCATAAAACACTATTTTACTTTTCTGTATTGCCATGCTGTCTCATGCTCTTTTTAATAAATTGTTTATTTCACTGGTTATAACTGCATATTGAGGACAGATGTAAATACCTAGACAAGGCAGTTATCATTACCCACAAATGTAAAAGAAAATAATTCAAACATTTATAAAACTGTGGCTGAAATTTTGAATTTAATAGGTAACACAGCACTTGTGGAAATTTATAAGAACGCACATGTAATATTTGTTATTAACTATTGAGACTTTCTAATATTTAGCTTTTCCTGGCACACATTTTGGCTTGAAGCTGGTGGGAGCACAGTTAACAGACTATGTTTCCCCACAAAGGGAATATGAACCACCACCATATGACTGCATGAACAAACAAAACCAGCCAAACAAAAAAAACCCTCACCCAGAACATAATCCTTAAGAAACAGACCCCCCAAGAGGATTATGAAGTCCTTCTCTCTGAAAAATTTGAGATTGAGGCAGAGAAATTCCCTGCCAAGGTACTACATCCAAACTCCAGTGGAAGATAAATAGCTGTAGATCCAAGACCATTTGGTCTTTATTCTGTATTCTCAAGTAATGTGAAGCTTTTCTCTTCCAAGAGAAGAGCAAACTGAAATGAAATGTTTACAAGTGACGTTTACAGAGGATTACACCTTTACCCTGCTTTCTATTAAGGGACTCCTGTTGCTTAAGAAACCCGTGTTAATCCCCCAAAGCAGATGACATTTTCCAACCCTGCATATTTCACAAAGCTTGAATATATTCAAAGGGAAAGGAAGTTGACACAATACAAAAAACAGATGTTTAATAAACTTGAGTAATTGGACAGGCAAGCACGTTTTGGTCCTTCCAAAAGACAGCTACAGAAAGGAAGCAAATATTCTCTTGCAGACACGATAAAGAAGACTTTGGTTTGGTTTTAATTAAAGAGATCAGATCCTAACCAAAAGAAGAATCCTAACCTCCTGTGACATACTTTGATCTCACCTTTGATGCCAAAAAGAAACAGCTCTCAATTGCTATTTAGCATCAATATATCATCCCAGTCACATCAGCTTCATTCACCCAGAGAGCAGGACATGATCAGCAGCAAGCATCATATCAGTCAGGGTGAAACCTGGTCTGAGTCACCAAATCATCCTGGCAGCCTCACCAGAGAATCAGTCTTGTCTTCAGCATCACCCAGACAGCAACTACACTGACTCTGCACTTAGGAGCAGTTTTAAAACAGATTACTTCAGGCAATGAAACAACTATAAAAGTAAATATAATATAAATGGCAGACACTAAACATGAAAGGGGTTTTTTTTCCCAGAAGGATCTGAAGTAGATGCAATCATCAGCTATTTTTACTGTTCTTTAAAAACTGTATGCCGTTTTCACTTAAACTGCTTTGAATCTATAGGGGAGATCATATCAGAACAAACATATGAAAATCTAAGGTTTGCTATGGCTTTATGGAATCAATCCTGTTCTCTTTCAACTACCTTAGGTGAGAAATAAAAGCAGAGGAAAATCAAGCAGTACAGAACTGTACATCTTCACTTTCTATTATGTAACACACAACCTCTGTTTTGCAGTGTGGGGTTTTGCAAGTCTTCAGGTTGACATGTCAACCTTTCAAAATGCCCAAGATCTCTCTATATATGATTATCATTGTGTGTACACAGGTGGAAAATGTTCTTCCTCCTTCCTATTAATAATTTTAGCTAAAGGTGTCATCCTCTCACCTAGCAGAAAGGAAATGTATTTGCTCATTCTATCACATAAGTCAGCCTAACACTGGCAGAAACAGAATGCTGCATTTGGGACCTCTGCAGTCTCCACTTAGCATATCTAACCAATCTGTCAGTAAATACAGCCAAAGTGGAAATTAGAAACAAAAAACGGGAGAAATATATTCCACACTTGCATGCAACATCATGACCAGCAGGTCATGACCTCTTGACTCATGGCCTGATTTTCAGGCACTAATCACCTCCAACTGCAGCTGACATCTAGTTCTTGTCTGAGAGTTTGTGGCAGACAAAAAAACAAACATACTGAGACTCAGTCACAAAATGCTGAATAACTTAAAAGAGGGAAAGATGTTCTACATAATTTGTCTTCTCATAGCTGAAGAGATAAAAATGTGCTCAAAAAAGGTAACTGAAGAATTTTATACTTATATGTTAAAGGCAGGAAATACAAAGTCGAAGTCATCTAATCTTTTTTTTTAATAGCAATGCCTACCTTTCCCCCTCCTCCTTCAAGCATGTGTACCCAACCAGCTAAATGGATATGTGTAAAAGGATTCAGGACTATCTATTCAAGTTTTCACTAGCTTTTTGGAATGTAGGAATGTTGAAAGATTCTTCAAGAAAATACTGATTGTTAACAGCAAGCAGCATAGAAGATTTTTTCTTATGCATCCCTTTCTTTTACAATATTCCATTTACAACAATTGATGAAAATGCCTTCATTGTGGCTTCTATTTTTAAGTTTCCCATACAAACTCTCCCCACATACTATATGGGGTTTTTCCTATTAAAAAAAATATAATTTACGGGTCCATATATAGGCATGTGGATGTCTCTTCTTGGAGTTTTGTTCTTGTGAGAAGTAATACAGTGAGCCAAACAGGGTATGATTTTATGGCACCAAAGTACTAACACCTAAAGAATAATATTCCTTGAGAAACTCAAATGGCACTGGAGTTACTTTACTTTTAAACAGCCCAAAGAGCAGCAGCACTGAGGGGTAATGGAAGTAGGCCATATTTTCCTCCTGTTTTTTTATATACAGAACAGACAAAAATCTGATGGATTTGGCACTCATAGTAACAAGTCATCTGTATACAATGTGAGAGAAGGGGTTGCTTAAGAGCAAGGATATTGAATCATGTCTCTTGGAATATAATTGAAAAACAAACCAAACCAAAATTCAATAAACAAGAAAAAATAAACAAGCACGAAATAAAAACCTAAAACCATGACAATTTTCAAACAAAACAATAACAAACCCTATAAAAATACTACATAGATAAGGTCTTACAGCTAATGGGGTGGTGGTGCTTAAGGTATAACAGGAGTAGCACAGTGTTAGGATCAGACAGATGGACAGTCCCAACTACTTCACCACTTCCCCCAAACTCAGGAGGAGGAAGCAGCACCAGCATCTCTTTCTGTTTTTATGCAGACTTCATGAGAAAATAAAAAACAGGCATCATTAAACTTTATACCATCCTACAAGACACACTACAAGCATCAATAAAACCACCCAAAGCATGGCTCATTTGCTAACACAGAAAGGTTTGTGCAGCAAAATTCCTGAAATTGTAGGAAACACAAATTCTTCTCAGTTTATACTTGTATCATATTTGCAAAATTATTTTCATAATCATAGCAGATCAGGTTTTGGGAAGCGTAATTCAGATCTTCAACCACGCAAAAAGTCTTTAATTCTCCCCTGAAAAGCAAACCCACAGATGTGCTTAGGCATGTATGTTTAATGTCTTCTGCCCACGGCCACACTTGCTGCTCCTAAAATATTTTGTTGAAATGGTATCACTTTCCTTTTCTGTGTATACTGCACCGATTTGGCTAAAAACATGAAGCTTATAAATAGGAACATGGGGTTTCCAACATGAATAAACACCTCAACTTAGATGCATCAAAACTTAATCATTTTTGTGAGATGGGACTAAAACAACTAATGTCTTTTAGAGCAGACTGAAAACACCATGTATTCCTCCATTCGACTATGCATAGGTTAAAGACAAAAGGCTTTACAAAAGATTTGCTGTAAAAGATTTTGTATCTAAGCATCCTGCATGTTTTACCACAAGATTTGACTTTCAAACCAACTGGGCTTTCTTTTAATAGTGATCGTTATGAAATAAAAGTCTCTGAAAACAATCATATTGAAGTGATCACAACAGAAAATTGTTTATATCCCCAGGTCTTTCAGGTGTTGCTGAAGTTAAAAACAAATGAAATGCTGATTATCTTCTAATATTAAAGGCCAAAAAATACTGTTTTCTCAAACTCCCAGAAGCAAAGCTGGAGTTACAGGGTGCTTTGCATCTACATAATCTTGTATTTTCTTCTAAACAATTTAATTAAATGGACCTAATCAAGAAATGTCTGCACATCTTTTTCAATTTTCAAAATACAGTGAATTAGTATCTACAGATGGGTTAAAAAAAACCCCAAAATTGTCTCTGGAATAATAGAGATATTTATATCATATAAAAGAGCACCAAAATAGTATCAGTGTTGGATGGTTTAAACTATAACGACACTTTTGAGCTGCAACCATTATCTAAAGACTGTTTTTTACCTAAAGACTGTTTGCTGTGGATATTTGACAGGCACTGTGAAAGGTACACAAGTGTAACAAGTTGCTACATACATGGGCATTTCACTTGATGGCAGTTCAGTTCACCCATAACCTGCCTGCCCAGAGAATGTACCTTCCACTAAAATCAAATCTGAGACTGAACACATAGCTGCAGTTGGATCACAAACAGCAGCAGAGAGCAGATCAAAAACCATCTGTACGTACACATAGAAAACAGACAAACAAAACCTCATAAGCAGGCCATAAAAACATTATAAACATTTTTTAAATTATAATTTTTAAAAGCAGAATTCCTTCATGTTAATACAGGGGGTAACATTTTTCCCTAAACATACAGTTTAGGGCACTGTATGTCTAAGACCTCTGTATCTTGCTGGTGATCCTCCATTTTACAGAAGGGAAATCTGAGCCAATGAAGGCATGAAAATTACCATAGCTACAGAAAATGCAAGTAACAAAGGATGAAATTTGAACTCAGGTTTCCACTTTCCTATTCACTGAAGTCTGAAGACTTTGAAAAATATACATTCCAGTACACTTCCATAACAGCAGCAGTGTTCAACCACATTTCATGTTAATTGTGTAAGCATGGCATGTTAAAATCATTAGTGGCTACCAACAGATAGATTGTGTGAAACTGGATCGGTCTTGGTATCAGAACTAATTCTAACAGATTTCACTGATCACACACTAAAGCAGTAGCAGCTCTGTCTCCCTGACAAGGACAAACCCAGATTAATCTCAACAGAGTACAGAGAAACTTTAGATGAGACTGCTTTGCTTCTTTCCTTGCACTCAACTTCTGTGAGAGCACCAAGCACTTGTAAGAGTGATATAAATTACTGAAAACTTTGATGATTCCAAGCTAATATCCCAAGGACTTGCCAGAGGAAAGACAAAAAAATCTGTATAGATCTACAATTTACAGGATCAAGAGCAAAACAGCAGCAAGGAAGTACATCCACTGTTCAAAAAGCAGAGGAAACCACTAATGAAATATTTGAAGAAAAAAAGAAACACCAAGGACTTTAACTTCTCCTGAAGCTGTTCAAACAGAAAAGGAATTAATAACTGTAATCTACAGTTCACTTCCCTGTTTAATGCTATTGTATTGCACCATGATCTATTTAATGCTGATATACACAACAGCCATTTTCTCTGCAACATGAATTCATTAGCCAAAGAATTACAGCTGAAATAAAAAGAACTGGTTTGAGAATATGTATTATCAGAAATGCCTGAATAATCTTTGGCCACCCCAACCTCCACATCCTTACCGGAATGTCAAAAGTCTCTTGTGTGTCATCCAGCATCTGAATTTTGATAGAGACAAGTTTTCCTGGAGTTGTCATAGGTGGTTTCTGTCCATGCTCCAGAGTACTGATCCCAGCATTTTCCTGAGCTCCTAAGCGGGATCCTGCTGTTGGTCTCTGCTCAGTTTCACCCATGTTTAGGGAAACTTGTTTCTTATATCTGATAAAAGAATAAGGGCAAAGAAGACCATATTAGTCATAAGGAAGATGTTTTGCACATAAGCATCATGCTATATATGCTTGCAGGTAGTAAACTGTATGACCATTAACAAGTAAGAGCATCACAATTCTTTTCTTAATGTTTCACATGAAAACAAGAAAATCAGACAAACGTTGTACTTTTCAATATGCACAGCCTAATCACCTCCTTGGGGTAAGGCTGATAGGCTACAGACTGCACTAGGGAAAATTATTCCTTTTCCCCTGGAAAAGTAAACAAGACCACATTGGAAATAGAGCACGACAGAGCCCAGATTTTAATTAATTATGTACATTTTCAATTATTTATGAATCAGGCTGTTATCACCCCCAGACAGGATTCCCAGAGAAGGTAGGAAGGCGAGAAGAGCAAGTGAGACAACTCAACACTTGCTGACCATCATTCCCTCTTGGCTACATCAGCACTTTTTCCTTCCAGCCTTCTCTGGCACTTTGCAGCTGCCACCTTGGTAAGGGTCTGCAAAGTGGGAAAGCCAAGGGGTACAAGATTACACCAATTATACACTGGGGACCAGAGCTGCTACAGACCTGGGGCCTGGCCTGATCCCACTGATTAGCCAAGAACTGTGAGGACATGCTACTGGAAGGCCAGGAAAAAAAAACCCAACCCTGACTGGGAAATTCTTCATTATTGGCACAACCATTAACCTTATTTTTTAATTCAAGCACCATTAGTTTTACTTGTTGAATGTTACACATCACACTAGAATTTTATTTCACTTTTCCTACCCAGCTTTTTGACACTCCAGATGGGTTTCTGATGAAACCCACTTCTACTGTCCATTTATCTTTCTTAGTAAATGCATTTTCATTCTGCGTGACTTTTATACAGTGATCAATGACCAAAGCATGTAGCACACAGATGGGCACAAATGGAAATGTAACTTTCCAGCTGAACAGAGGCATAAGAAGAGTACTGCCAATCACTGCCTGGCCTTAACTCCGAGGTTACAATTATTGAGAGGCCTGTATGGGAAAAAAAAGGAAGACAAGACAGCCTATGAATTTGTGAATGCAACACCAGTTCTACAGGATTCTATAAAGAACAGTGACAGGTAATAAGACACTAGTTCCCACCATAAGGATAGAATAAAAACAGCCCTGTCTTTGGCAGGATACACTATTTACTACACATTACTCTTCCATATCCTGACTAATCTGTTCCCACAGATTTTTTACACAGCAAATACTAGGCGTAAAAAAATTTAAAACAGCGCTTGGATTAAAAGAAATGTTAGCTGAGAAGGAAGGGAATAAAAAATTATGGATCCCACACTTCTAAATAACAGCTCAATGGGCACAAGTGAAGGAGAAGAAATAAATGCAGGCAAGCTTTTGCAATGATTCAGCACAAACATGCCCATCAAGGTCAGAGAGACACTAGCAAAACTTACTCAAGCACATGCCAACCACTACCAGAGAGGCAAATTTTTCCTCAATTATCACTGCAATCCAAAAATCTATAAAATCAATTATATTTATCTTCTTCTTCTTCTTTAAAAATTATTAAATTACATCTTTTTATAAGACATGCAGTGACAACAAGAAAGCCTCAGCTGGAGGCGGGAATTCCAGAAGAAAAGACACCAAGGTCTACGTACAAAGACTCCAAGCCCCTTTGAAAATAATCTGTTTTTCCTGTGTGTGGAGTACACAGGATCATCTAAAAAGGTAGCACAGGCACCCAGTCTAGAAGTGCACAAGGATTCTGGTGCAAGTAAGAGCTCTCCTGAAGTCACCACAAACCCCAGCCAAGAGGGCAGACAGGACCTCTACAACTGCTGTGCTACTATAGAAGTTTTTGGCTATGTTCTTTCCATTAAATCATAAATGCAGCAATCAACCAAGTCAGTTCAAGTGATACCATTAAACAATCCATGCAAGGAAATATTACAGACACTGAATCCTTCTATAAATGTTCTTCTGACTAGATGATACAGTAGCCCACACACACAATCAGACAGGCCAATAAACTTTATGAAACATATAAAAACCACTCAAATTTAGGAGCCAAAAAAATCATGGAGGAAAGGTACAAGCAGAACCACTCCATATACACAGCTTATTTTTTTTAATATTATTAAGTTAGTAATATAGAAATTCTTGCTTTATATATATATTTAACCATTTGGTTAAAAACATACACTTTTATTTGGAAGAAAAGATCTAAGAACTATTGTACTCAGGCTACCCTCATCACAACCATCTGCTACTTGGAAAATTAAAAGAAGACCTTCCATTTTTTAACCTATATGCCTAAACATCAGCATGCTGCACTGGAAGTTATTTAGGGTTTTTTTTCTGCATGCCACTAGTCTCACTATGCTGCTGTCATAACATCAGCAAAATATTTTTACTACACTTTTATGTAAGAGGTGTTAAAAATTACCCTCTCTAAAATAACAGAGCACATCAGTCAAGCTGTATAGCTTTATATCACTTTGATCTAGGAGACAGTGAACTAAGGTCACAGAATACAACCACAGAGTATTAAGCAAACATTGAGCAAACCTGAGGAGATCAGGATGCCTGACGTCTGTCATGATGAAGAGATGGATCAGGTCTGGACAAACAATAGAGAAATTCAAAGACTCTCTAGTAGAAAGACAACAGTAAATTGGGGAAGGAGTTAATCAAGAAGAAGGAGCAGCAGAACACCAGATTCTAGCATAGGCAGCTCTAAGCAAAACATGCGGAGACAGACAACCAATACAGAAGCAGAGTGGCAAACAGAAGAGGATTCATCTGAACTCTGAATTAGGAGTTTCTGCCTGCTCTTTCTGACAGCTGTTGAAACCAGGGCCAAAACCAAGTCTATTGTTTCAGCTGCAGGCTCACTGGATGTCAGTGCCGTTCTCAGTAGTGCTGTAGCACCTGCAAGATGGAGAGAGCCTGCTGCAGAGAATGAACCTGTATCCTCACCTGTGTGAGGGGAGAAGTCACTGACACAGCAGAGCTGCCCACAGAGCAGTCTTGTCCCCTTCTGCTCCTTCCCAGCTCCCACCCATACAGTCCCAGCTGGTGCTGAGCACTGACTCTCACCCTCCTCAGGCTGAGCCACAGCACCTCTCTAACTCAAAACAATTCAGTGTTTTGTTCTTGGCTGGGTTAGCAAATTAAATCAGCTCTCGGCAGGCTGGAAAATCCAAGGCCAGGGTGAGCTAAGCCCAGCCAGCTGCTCTCAGGCCAGTGGGCTGACTAAAGCTTTCCTGCTTACAGCACCTGAAAAACTCAAAAAAGCCCTACAACTGCCATTAGATAGATTAGGAGATGCTGTTTTGTTCTAATCACACATTAATAACCCTTTTATACAGATACTAAACGCTTAGATTAAAAATGTAAGGTCTGTAGATTCTTATGCAGTAGCTGGACAAAGGCCACAATGTGGTTCAGCATAATGCCACCTCAGTTCCCCATGTTCAAAGCAGGCACATTTTATAGCATCAGAAAGGTTCTGGCCAATTAAAATTTCCACATATTTTCCTCTGGCAGGATGAAAAAAGTATCAAATTCACTTAGTCTAAAGGGAGCTGTGAATATAAACAGCACTTGTTGGGGTTAGGGCAGGGAAAACAGGGGCAGGAATAAAGGGTTACAAAAATTACAAAATACTGAGGAAAACAGAAGCAGTATGATGGAATAGATGCCAGTCTGCCTCCCACCTACTCTGCTCTTTAGGTCAGACCAGGGCTCAGAATTTGATGTAAGAGGCTCCCAAAGCCTGAAGACTTCTGTTACGGGAGAGAATGGCACCTTGTATCCAGGCCCTTTCCACTTCTTTTGCTTTCCTTTATGACACATTTCCACAGCAAGAAACAGAAGGAAGCATAGCGCTCAGGACACTCCTCTTAAAGGTGGGGAAGCCTGAGGCACAGTGGGATGGTGTGAGTATAGCCCTGCTAAAGCACAGAGCAGACTTGTACACCTTCAGTAAGAGAAAATTCTATACATGCAGCATAAATGGTCAGTGATGCTGCTCTTTCATCAGTACATCAGAATTAACACAAAAATGAAATCAAGCCTCTTGAACCCATATTAAAAAACAATGATAGCATAACAAGGCAACAGGACCAGGAAGACTGAAACGACAATTCAGCTGAAATGATGGGAAGCAGACAGTTCAGGTTTTTATACTGCAAAGCATTATCTTACTTAATTTGTGCAAGTCCCTGGTAGAGCTCTACAAAGCAAATATGATGATTAAAAAAATTTAAATTATTCATGTAAATCACAGAATTACAGAATATCCTGTCTTGGAAGGGACCTAAAAGGATCAGTGAAGTCCAATTTATAATTTCTTTGATAAAACCCAGCACATTTGCAGAAGCAAGGAAATGGGAAAAGTGCTTAATAGAAAAATAGCTCAAGCTTGAAGGGCAGTAGTACAGACACAGGTGCTGGGTGTCTGTTTCTCTGCTTACACCCAGCAGAACTAAGTCTGACTCTAAAGGCAACCTTGCAGCTGAAGGGACTTGTGTTCAGTTTCTTGTCTGCCCTTTCTGCTCACATCCACAGTACTCAGATAGAGAAGGCAGGCAATAAAAATTCAGTTTTTCTGTACCGTTAGACTGTCTTCTACCTCAAAACAGATAAGGTTAACACTGTAAGTGATGGCTGCTTCATGAAGTGAGAAGTAGAAAAGCTCAGTGTGAGGTATGGTCAAGAAGACAGGTCATGTCTAGTCCACTGACATGTACTGTCAGTGGAAAAGGGGATGGAGGGTGAAGTCCTTAACCAGGCTTTATTTCTAAACACAGATTTATTTTTTGATCTTTTTTCTGTCCCTAAAGATGCAGAAAATTAACCTTGAAAAACCTTCCTGCTCAAGAAAACACCATGGCTGCCTACCAAAAAGTAGACAGAGACTTGCAGAAGCAAGTCTTAGAATCAGATTCTTCAGCATTCTGAAGACTTCCTAAAATCTGCAGCAGTAAGAAATTCCCTCAACTATGCAACACTATCTCTAAAAGAATAAAATTCATCATTTCTACTGAAAATTAATAGAGCCTACAAAGTTGCCCATCTTGGTCAGACTCTGAAAAATCTCTACACAACACTGTCTTATCCCTTGACCCAGTTTCTGTGGGATGGTTATGCAGCTGGACAGAATAAGTGCTCAGGTTTGTAAAGCAATAGAGTACACTTAGTGAACACCAAACTAGCTTGAGCCTGAAACCAATGTCAAATTTAGGCACCTGAGCAGTAACAAAGCTTTAAAAACTCAAACTATTCAGTATGCCAATAATGTGGCCCAAAGTCCAGAATAATGAGCATTTTTGACTGTACAGGATAAAAAACACCTCTTGCAAGCCTATCAGTACAGCATTCAGAGAGCCCACATTCATTTCTGGCTTTAGGGCCATTCAGCTTCCAAGTGGAACTCATTTATCTTCACTGCATTCAGGTCCTAAAACTGTCTGCAATTCTGTGGCACTAGCAGCTGTCCCAGATTCCAATTCTTCTGCCAGATGTCAGCAAAGAACGGTCCCATCCTGCACAAATTGGATGTGTGCTATCCTTTTTCCTCAGCCCACACACCTGTCAGTAGATCTATCAACAAGTGCAGTGATAGATAAATCTGTGCTTTCCCAATTGCCTCTGTGAAAATCCTCATCCCTTAAGCACAACTACAGACTGCTCCGTGAATTAAGCCAATCTGGTCTACAAATACTTTATTTCAACCCACAACATTGCAATTACTTTTGATGGCCATCAGTGATATTGAACAAGCCAGCAGACATATTGATTCACTTTGTGTTATGTTTCTGGACAATGTTGCGTTTGAAACTGACTGAAGGCAAAAAACTTTTCTCCTTCCCTGCACCTCACACAAGCAAGCAGAGCCATTGTACATATGTAAGTGAGCAATTAAGTAAGCAAAACTTCTTACACTCACCCTCTCAAAGGAACTCCTGAAAAACCTCTTCATAAAAGTTACTCTTTTTGTCTGATTGTGACTGTTTCCCAACCTCTGGAGACTTGTCTGCGCTTTGTTCTTCACTACCCCTACGTGGCACCCCTGTACCATGATCAACGTCACTTACTTGAATCAGGAATGCCAACATCATATTCAAACCAACGCTGCCAATTTTAAAGTTTTTAATTCAGATTTTAAATCAGCCAACTTGAAGGCACTGTACAAACAGGTAATTCTGCCTACACCTGGAAGGAAAATTAGTGTTTCATCTGCTAAGCCAAGGGGATGATTAGCTCCAATTGCTCAATTAGTGACTCTCACCCAACTATGTTTTCCCTTCTCATCCAAAGGCACAGTCTGAGCAAAACAGGGATCTTGTGGAGCTGTGAATCCCTTAATAGACCAGAGGGAGGTATTTCCACACAAATGCTTCATTTGTTATTTGATAAGTTAAAACTTGAATTAAATATTTCCCACTTCCTTTGCAGTTACTGCATCACCATTTAACTACTATGTATGTGTTTATAACATACTTATATATGAAGTTCAACACTGTTTTCCATTGAAAATACTTCCCTGACACTTTGCTTTCCCAATTGGACAAGACCACACCTCTTCCACAAAATTTCTACTTTCTCTCAGGCCAGGGGGAAGATATTTCTTCCTCACTGTAAAACTCCCAACCTGCTTTCTTAGATGTTTTTCAACCCATTGACAAAACTGCCTGCATAAGAAATTATGCTCAGGAAGAAGCTGCAAGCACATATCATATACTTATATACTCGATTTTATTGACACCCCTTCTGTTTTGCATAACCTGCCAATTCTGTCACTAAAACCTATGAAAAAATGAAATTCAGCACAGTCGTACAAGTAACAAAATGTGATTTTAAAAAAAACCCACTGGAGAAAAAATATTAAGAGTAAAGAGTACATGAAATACATGCTGAAGTGACCCAGCCAATCCTTCACTGATGATAAAATGTGTTGTAGAAGTGAGAAAGTACATGCTATCATTTTATGAAGACATAAAGCATTTTACAGTTGAGATATAAAACCAACACCATGTGGGCAAAAATCTATTTCACATTATGAACAGAAAGACTGTGGAAGTTTTATTGCCACATGGTAAATGCTAGGAACTTATAAGGAGAGTCTAAGAAAACCTCTACTTCTTGTGTTTCCAACCAGCACAGTTTCCTGATTAACCGGTCATGACCTGAGCCCACAGTTTGTCACTAGAAAACAAAATGAAGTGGGTAAGAACTTTAGGCAGTTTGGTGGTTCAATAGTGGCACAAATCAATCCTGAAGCCATTAAAAGCATTTCCCAAAACCCTTTCATGCCATCACTCTGCATAAATAAAGCTGTTGCACCAGCTGGAGTGCGCTGGGCTCATTCACCCATACAACACCTCATGTGAAAGCCAAGCCGAATGTGCTTATAGTAGAACAAAGTAATCTGATTTATTTCCAGATTTAACAGAATTCTGAAAGGGATCCAGCAACTCATACCCAGCTTCAAGCATAACGTAGACGTTCTCCATGAAATAAAAATATGTCAAAAGAATAAATAACACACTACATTAATACTACTGTTCAGCAGTTGGGGGAAAATCTGATACAGTCCTGGTTTTGAGAAATAAAACAGCTCAGGGGAAATGCTATTTCTCTGAACCAAGTATGAGTATACAGTAGAGGTATTCACACTGCCTAAATGCAAGCCAGATCCTCCAGAGAACTGCTGAGCACCAGAGACTAATTCAAGCGTTCAGCAGCCCTTCAAGGGAGCTTCTCCCTGCCCTGAGCACACAGACCCCTACCAGAAGACCGTCATGGTCAGTGTGCCTGGCCCTGCTCTCTCTCCTGCTGAGAGCCATCAGAGGTGTCCCTCCAGCAGCCCCACACTTGTGCTGGTGTGCTGCACGAGCAGGGAGCAGGAGCCCGGGAGCTGCAGGGCCCACTCTGTGCTCACTCAGGGCTGGGCACCCCCATGGCCCAGCGGCTCCAAACCACAGCAGCAATGACATCAGTGCTCAGCACTGGGCAGCCCCCGATGATGCATACCCAAACATGTTAAACTGAGGCCATAATGGCCTTGACTAGTTTCCTTTATGCCCAAAGCTTGTGATCAGACTCCCACAAAATTATTACATAGCTTGTGCACCAGGAAAAACGTATTTATGGCCAAAGCCCTACACTCAGTATATAACCCACTATAAAACCAGAAAAGAATTTCTGATGTTTTAAATATTTAAACGTCTGCTCCCAAAAGAGACTTTTTATAAGTTTGTAAAACTGCTTGTTATAACTGAATATACAATGATTGTTTTGTTTGGGTTTTTTTTAAATTAAGTCTTTTTATATGAGCCCTTATTATTCTTGACCAAGGAAATACCACATTTAATAATGACACAGAACCAGCAAGAAATACTTGTAGCATGAAGAAAAAAATTATTTCATGTACTGTTGTTTAGAAAATAACTTAATATATTCACTTGCATCCTGCTGGAGACAAAATGGGTCATGATGTGTGATTGTATAATACTTACCCTAGAGTGTTTTTAAACTATGCCATTATTATGCTATTACATATTCTTTAAAAGAATTCAAAGATTCTTTTAAAAATTATTGCAAAACTCTCAAACTTCCGTGGGTTCCTAACTCATTTCTCTTTGTGCAAATACTTCAATCAGTGAAAGACTCTACCTGTGCTAAGCACCACAGTCCAGACACTGCCTTGTCCTACGACAGCTCTCCTGATCTTTCAAGATAGGGTACTTCTGTGTCTTTAGATAATTGATAACACTGTGTTTATTCTGTGAACAGCTGTCAGAGATACACAGATGAGAGATGCACAGATATACTGTTACTACAGGTACAGCCTCATTTTATGTTTGGCTAAAATGTGAGTATTATATATGCTGCATGGAGACAGACAAGGGTGGGTTTTCCCTTAAGACAGATGTATGAGGTTTGCAGAACAAACACCTTTTCCCACTGTAACTCACTTCACAATGAAAACTGATGCAAGTCAGTCCAAAGCACAGCACTATTAGAGCAAGCTTTAGAAGCTGCACCTAGAAAAGGGCTTTCCTGCTCAACCACACCATTGTCTCTTTATCAACAAACCTGTTTCAGTACAGATCACATCCCTGTGGTTTCTTGTTACATCTCAAAACTAATTACTCACCTGCTTGGAGGTGTGAAAGAGTATTATCTGTGGAATCTGTACTTTTTACTACTAAAGGGGACAGTGGAAAGCACTGATTCTCCTGTTCTGTTCTCTTCCTTGCAGCATTGGCAAAAAGAGTTAGCAGAAGTACTGCCAAAGCAGCCCACCAGTCTGCAATGACCCCTTGAAATGTCATTGGAAGCAACACTCCAAAACAGCCTTTACAATCCAAGCAAGACAGAGAGGTGTAGGAATTGGATTCATTTTTAAAATTCAGATATCAAGAGGCAGAAGCTGACAGTGAAAGATCAAGCAGAAAGAGGCACATAATAAATAATACATTTCAAATAATCCAACATGAATGCTGCCTGGAAGATTTTAACAGGTCTTCTCACTCAATACAAGGCTCCCAGTAAGGCAGCAAGGCAGAGGACACTGCTGTGCTGGGCAAAGCAGCCACGCTGGGTATTAGATTGCTCTTCCTTCCCTTGGAGAACATCCTATACTCCTCATATTCCCTTCTTGGCTCCTGAGTCTCACGTAACTTTAGATTCTGCTGAACACAGAAATCAGTTTTTATACCCATATCCAATGGTAGCACACAGGGCATTCACAGCAGGCAAAGACCTTTAAGGAGCCAGGATCTCCCAGGAGCCTTTCCTGGCCGAGCACGCTCCAGCGCCGCTCTCTTTCCCAGTGGCAAGCCAAGGACTGCCCGCAGAGCGGGCCAGCACGCGCCAGCCCGGGAACAGAGGAGCCCGAGACTCCTTTCATTTCCATGGCTGCCCAACTGGAGCAGGGCCAGGCTCTGGAGCAGATCCAGGCCCTGGAGCAGAGGAGCCCATCTTTCCTGTGCTGGCCGCGGCCGGGCTGCCGGCGCCCGGGCAGCAAGGAAGCGAAAGGAGTGCATCTGGAGTGCCGCAGGGACAAATGCCAGGCCTGAGGGAGCAGACTGGGACAAGGGCCCAAAACAGGAGGGAGAGCAAGCGCAACAGGCAGGGAAGGGAGCCAGGGATCTTTAGGCAGTGCACAAAACAAGGCAGGAAAAAGGAAGAAGTTGACTAAATGCAATAAAGAAAAATTGGACAAGGATGGGGAAGGGGCAGTCATTCAGACAAGATGGCTGGTGTCTGACAATGACTCTGCAAGGGAGGTGAAACTGCAGGTGAAAGATAAGAGAAAAAGAAGCCAAAATTGAAGAGGTGTCCCAAAAAGTGCAAAAGGATAGTCAGGAAGGGCAAGACAAATGGGGGAGGCAGGGGGGAAGTATGTCACATTTAATAGAAAATAGCTTATTTCCTGTGCATGGACAATGACATCAGGTTTTATTCCTGACAGATTCCTCCGGATTGATTCCAAGCCTGTCAGAGGTCAAGAAGCTTTTGGACAACATCCTCAGGAGGCACACGGTGTGATTCTCAGGGCTGGCCTGTGCAGGGCCACGAGTTGGACTCAGAACCCTTGTGGGTCCCTTCCAACCTAGGATATTCTATGATTTCCTTCCAGAGGCAGGACCAAAGTCAACAGCCCTATCCTGCATTTACAAACAACTCAGAGGTCTCCCCCTCTCAGGGTGAGAGCAGCACAGAGGAGCACAGAGAGACTGTCTGCTGCCACTGCTGTCATCTCTTACCCCAGTGCCAGAAATCCCCACTGAAGGGTGGAAACCCTAGAGCTGCTATGGCAGCCTTCATCTTCAAACAGAACAGATTCTCATTTTCCTCTTTAAATAAAGGAATCCTGCACAAGGAAGAGATGAGAATCAGGAATTGTTTGCATTTTAAGCATGTCATCAAACTACAAGTTACCCTTTTCCTGTTCTTGCACACCATAACCTTTACCAGTTTCCCTCCCTGGATCCGCCAAAGGCCACTCTGCCTATTTCACTGCACAAGGAAGCACAGTTACAGGAATGCACTCAGGACTTCTTTTTTCCACCCTGATCTATCCTTAAGGCTAACTAACTCCTTGAACTCTACTGTTAAGACAGAATTAACAATTATCTTTCTGTAGAGAAGGCTGATTTACTCTTAAAAAGCACTTATTCTAACTTCATGATTGTTTCAGGAGAAGGCATCACAATATCTTTACTTCCTATAGGGAGAATTACAGACAGAAAACCCAAGTGTCCAAGAGACATGGAGACATTGGCTTCACCAGGAGCTGGGAGTCTAAATCCATTTATTGATCTAGGTCAAACAGCATGAAAACCCAGAGCTTCTGTACATGCAAAGCAAGGTTCTTTAGGGCCAAATTATGCTTCAAGTATTTCACAGCCCACAGCTTGCTTTAGACACAACTACAGTACATCTAGGAGCATGAGGCTTTCTGAAAATTAGCTCTTGCTGATTTTCTCGAGCTTATCAAGAGTTTAACCATTTTCTGGGTGTTTAAATAACTTCTAACAATGCAGGGAATTCTGCTGAGAACTGAGTGGAGTTCCTTAAAAGCAGGAGGCCATCACCACGTTGAGCCACCCTTCCCTTTCAACATCTGCCAAAAGCAAGGAACGAGAGCTTTCTCATGGACAGTGCAACAGACAACAGTGCCCTGGGGTAGGAGAACTACCTCCACACCCAACAAATAACATAAAGATTGCTAGGTGGGTAAATGCAACTAAATAATTACACTTGTGTTGTAAATCACAAAAAGGGAGAACTACATCTTTACATTACGAACTTCTGCTTTGCAATATTAATCATGTTCTTTAAACAGCAGCTGACCTACAATTATATTCCAAGTATTAAGGTGGGTTGACTTCTCATGAGAACTTTAAAGAAAGCAAATCACATGACTGGCATTACCTTGAGAGTCCAGAAAACACTATCCCTAATTTTCGTAACTCCTGAATATGAGTATTTCAATTCCCAAGGTCTACAAGTGAAGCATCTGCCTTCAAATCACACCTCATAAAATAAACAGTGTAGGATTTGCTTTTGGCATTCCTTTCACCTTGCCCCCAACTGCTCCACTCCCATAGAGACACCAGCAACCGGAGATCTCCTCATATATACACCCTCTGTCTCTGATTCCAGCCATCCAGTCACACACACAGACACACACCCCACTCTCTTCATCTTTCAGTGGAGGAGGTGAGTACTTGTGCAAAGCTCAGCACACTTCAGGAGCATGCACACACAGAAGCTTTCCCATGTGGAGCACACTGGTGCCCAGTGAGCAGAGCAGGGAAGTGCTGGAAGTGTTGGAGGGAAGAAAAATGGATGTAAAATAACATCAGCATTGGACACATGGGAGGGGAAGGAAATTACCATCTATTGTGCACTCTGATGTAGTATTATGTAGGTTGTTTAATTTTATGTAATTTCATACATGGAATATTTTCAGGGGTTTAAATCACTACAGCAGAAAGGTGGTGCACCTAAAGAATATTTAAACATCTACCAGGTATGGAACATTTTCCCCTCTAGCATCAGATAGGATTATATTTTCATAGGGTCACTAACACACCTGGGCTCTGCAATCTGGGCCGGCCTGCATGCAAATGTCTGCACTTTTCCCCAGGGTGCACATCACTGAACAGATGGGGTGGTAGTCATGCTCTCATCCTTGGAAGAACTCCTTCAGCTTGAGTTTGGATTGGGACATTGAAAACAAATTATCAACTGTAAAAACAATCCGTTGCTATCCCTTAGAACCATGAACCCCTGCATTTTGTGAAAATCCCAGTGTGCATCCTCCAAAGGGATGGCAAACTCACCTCCACTCCAAGAGGAAGAGAATTTCTTCAGAACAAAGTCACAGCCAGCCTGACCCACCTGTCCTGTACTGGTGATGAACAAGTCAAGGCAGGTCCCTGCCTCTGTGGAAGGCTGAGAAGGCACATTTCCCTCATCTGTACTTGGGGGCTGCTCTTCTTCTGCTCTTCAGGTGCCAAAACATAAAACATATAAATACTGCAGAGTATCACAGGGAGGAGCAGGGAAACATAGGCACATGTTGCAGCTGCCAAATGCAAAGCAACACAGCACACAAACAAAAACAAAGACTTCAAAAGGTTTCATCTCATCTGAATAGCAGCTGTACCTTAGGCAGTCCTATCTATCTGGTACCATCTTCTTCCTAAATACACAAATTTTGTCGTACACAGCATATGGACAAAGAAGACGTAACTTCTTTGAAGTTCACTACTCTGGTTCAGAAACAGAGGAAAGTCTGAAAGTATTTACAACAGGTAAATAAACCAAGAAGAGAAGGAATTAGCAATACATTGCAGCCCATTGACTAATATACTTGCAACCTGACATCACATCAGACCTCCTCCATTCAGTCCCTATTGGGGAAGGTCAGGGCACCCTGACCACAAAAGTAGCAGCAGGAAGAAAGAAAAAGCCCTGTAACAGCAGCAACACACATAAACAAATAGACTTACTGCAGTTTCTCTTGGGCAGTCAAAGAAAAATGGTGATGAGAAATGGATCAGCAGAACCAACACCTAGCTCACCAAACCGACTAAGAGACCACATGGGGTTTCTCCCCTTTGCAATTCAACCCAGAATACTTTCCCTCTGCTCCAAAACCTGACACTGAAAGATATGAGTTGCTAAGGCTGCTGTGGGGCTATTTACTTGCTTTCCAACATAAATAGGCACACTGCAAGCCTCAGGAGTGGAACACTGCGTACAGCATCCCCCCCACCATTAGCTTCTGGCCCAGCAATTCAACAGGAAGCAATGCAGGAAATCCAAGGCATCGGTGTGATTCCAACCCATGCCCTTCCTGTCTGAGGAGAGAGATCTAAAAGCATCTAGGACTCCTGCTAACAGAAGCAGTCAACACCTCTGTTGAAGGCCACGGTGTGTGGGGGGGAGGAATTCAACTGCCCAACCCGAAGCTAAACATAGTTTAGCCAGTACACATCAGAGGAGACCACACTGATTGCCAAGCTGTGTTCCACCTCCATTTTTCTGACATTCAAAGACAAATGACACTGCAATCCGGAGGCAGTGAAGCCATGCCCAGCTCTAGGCACGCCAGCCAAGGCTGTGTAGCTCTAGTGCTGTCTCAGCAAGGACACCAAGAAGGGGAAGCAGAGGCCACCCAGTCTGCCTTCCCTAGCCCCTTGCAGCTGCTGCCCAGGCTTTGCTGTACACAAAGCAGTATTTTAAAACTTGTCCTGCTAGTTACATCCATGATCCTCAACCTGTCTGCAACATCCTAGCTGTGGGGTTGCAGGAGACACAGCAAAGCTGCCAGCTGGCCTCTGCAAGAGGATGCTGTTCAGGCAGCAGAGCAGGCTGCTAAAGGCACATCATCATGCACTCTCTGCATTTCCCCTGCTCAGCACAAGGCAATGTCAAGGTTACAATTATCCAAGCTATGCCCAGGATGGTCCCTCACACATCTCAGACTGTTACACCGGTTTGTAATGAGCTGCAGTCTGCCAGAGTGGCACTCCTGAAGTGTAGGAGACAGGGGCAGGGGGTAATAGCCTTGGCACACTACCAGGGAACTCACTCCCCAGTGTATTAGAAACTACGATGAACTTTCCTCTTTAAAACAAAACATCAAACAAATCTGCTTGACCTGTCAGTCAGTAAACCCACAACAACAAAAATATACAAACAAAAAAAGGAAATTCCAATTAGTTAGAGCTGGGGGAGGCAGGGAAGGGAAGAGAATATTCTTTCCTGAATCTATTTTTAGGCTTTGTAAGGCTGTCTGAAACCATGGCAATGAACCTGCTATAAAATCCCCTTGCCAGCTCGATGTTTTGTTTCCTTACAGGAGAAGATAAATGAGTACACACTATGGACTAAATGGTCTAAACCAGAAACGAATAAACTATCAGGCTACTGGAAATGCATTTGTTGGTTATGAAAACTACTGGTTAAGAGAGGCAGGAGCAGCTGATCAGAGAGACCACCCCATTGAACAATCCCATGTCTCATAAGTAATCCTTTATAGCCCAAATAAACAGTGCTCAGGTGGGATCAGCCTCCTGATCAGCACCTCTCCACCTCCACCATCCTTGACTTCTGGGTGTATTTTGACCTTATCAAGAGCACCCTCAGTGCCCAGATCCATTCTCCAGGCTGGGCTCCCATGACCCAGCTGTGGAGGGCCATGTCCCCATCCCACCATTACCTTTCTCCCACCCCATCAGCAGTGCAGTGCTGGGGCTAAGGCTCAGAGGAACAGGTGATCTGGCAGCAGCACTGAGACAGCAGGTACCAAGCACCTGAGGGCTGCAATTGCTCACCCAATCACTAACTGCACACAAAATTTGTAAGAACTTTGTACGGAGTTTGTAAGCCTTCCAACTCCAAGACAGAGTTTTTGCAAAAGAATGGTGGGCTTGTGCTCACTGAAGCACAAACATTATTGCATGAAACAAACAAAGAAATTGAGTCTGACCAAGATTTATCCCTGCTATTCAGATATAATCAATATAACTGCCATCAAAGAAAGGAAAGATGTCATCGTTCACAATCCTACCAGGCTGATGTAGAAAACCCCCCTCTGTCTTCCACTCAGGATTTCAACTAAAACCTTTGGTTTGAATTCTGATTGGTTTTAAAGAGCAAAATAACACCTTCACAGTTATCACAGTCTACAACTTAAACATGGGGTTATCACCCATGCTATTCGGTGTTGTGTGAAAATGAGAGCTACCACCTGGTAAAAATGGGCCTCAAAGATATTTGATTCCAATATATGTCATTTTTCTAATGCTTCTTATTAAAAAGAATGAACAAAAAGAAAACAAGCAGATAGTTTAAATTTTAAAAAACGTATACTCCCTTGGCTTTGTTAAAAAAAAAAAAAAAAAAAAACAAAAAAAAAAAAACAAAAAAAAAAAAAAAAAACAAGAAAGCTGGAAGAGAGAATACTTCACTCTTTTGCAATTTAAATGAGAGTAAAAAATCCCACAGCTGAAAATTAGAGATTTCAACAATTTTAAAGAAATATTTCAGAGCTAATAATTTCCATTAACACCTCTGTTTATACTGCCAGTATAGCTCATTCTATACTCTTATGTGGTTGGTGGTATTAAATTCATCCTGGTTTCTAATCCACTGCCATGCACACCAGATTGGCTGCCAATCTATGCCACTTTGGAGGGCTGAAACATCCTACAAAGCTCAGCTCTGCCTTCATAACAGCTTTGCTTGGTACGTGGGGGAGGAAGACAGAAAACATACCTATCTCAAGACAGTTAATTAAATACCCAGCTCTTTAAAGACTGACACCCCAATTATATTTTGATTCTACATGCTACTAAGTTTTCTGCGTGGATCTGGAGGAAGGGGGGAGGAACATCTCAGTCTTTAAAACTGTTACTCGGCAACATAAAGGAAAAAACCCCACCCAAGCACATAAAGGTAAGTGTGCTGAAAACATTAGAAAATGCAAGATTTCTTCTCTGCACAGAGCACAGAGGACAGGTAGTCTCTCCTGCTCAGTGCTGTTCCAGCACACACATCACCCAGGCGGTATCAGCTTCCAGCATTGCTAAGCAACACCACGCCACATTACCTCAATTGATTCAGGGGAGGGAAGCTGATTCAGGAGCCACTGAAGAAGGCAGAATCTAGATAAAAACAGCTGCACAAACCTCACACACACAGAAGCAAGGATCCTGCAGTCAGAGCAAAAAGCAATTAAAGAAAACCATGGGAACACACAAACTGAAGAACAAATAATAACCACGTACACAAAGACAGAAGAAAGGGGGAAATGAAGTCAGTAAAAGAGTAAGAGAAGAGTGCTGCTGTCTCACCTCAAGTACTCTAAGACTAGAACAAAGAACTACCTCTTTCTTTACAGGAAGTAAAAAGCAGTAAAACAGCCAGAAAGCCATTAGAGGCATGGCAGGCTAAGTCTGATCCTCATCAAAAACAGAGCTTGCACATCACTGAGGATCTTTGTTACAAATACTGAAGATCAAATGGCAGGAATTAATATCAAACATTCAATTGAGAACTGTTTCAAAATCAAAACATGCATTAACTCTTCAGAACAATCAACATCTTCCCCTTCATTCTGATCCGAAATTCTATGCATGTCTTAAACATTTGAAGAGTTGTATTTAAATCCTGTTATGAATACAATCCAAAACAAAACAGTTTACATTAGTATACTAAATAAATCCATGATCAATCCAAAAATTTGAAAACAACCCACTTGTGTAAGCTTTTTAATTGCAATGGAGATTTTTCTGAGTGATAAGAACTGTAAATGATTACATACAACTACACTACCCATGCAATAAATGCCAATTGATACCAGTCTATATATTATTATTGCCACATCTTTGGGATCTGCTCAAGCCAACGCAAACTAGGACTGAGGCAGAAAGAGGTGCTCCTCCATGGCTGTATATTGCTGCCTTCCAGCAACCTCCTCCTTTTCAGCTCCTGTTTCACACATGGGAAGCACTCAGGGCACAGAAGGAAAGTCTGCTCAGCTACTGAGCAGGGCCAAGGGACAACAGAGACAAACTGGCCACCACTCTCCCAAAACTCAGGAAAATGCAGGGTGTGTATGGGAGCAAGAAAATGGCACAGGCACAAGACTGTCAAAACCACAGCAACATTAGAGCAGACTTTAGGACCAACAGACTTAGATGCTATTTACCCAGAAATTTTAAAGGCACTTCAACATACCACCACAGAACTATTTACCGTGCTGCCCAGCTTCCCTCTAAGACAAACTCAAAAAACAAGACATAAAAAGCTGAGGATGTACTGCCAATTTCAATAAAAGAACTCCAGGGAACAACAGGCTGGTAGCTATAGGCTCACTTCTACCCTGAGAAAGTTGATAGAAATTGTGGAACAGATCAGCAGGTATGCAAATAAACATGACAAAGGAATGTTACCATGGCATGACTTCTTTTGCAAACTTGCTGTGACATATATAGGGACATGTGGTATGTATGATATGTATAACATGCTTGGATCTCTAACAAACCTTTGACAATGTCTCTCACCACAGGCTTTTAAAGAAATTAAATTGTCATGGGATAAAATGGAAGGTCTTCATGTGAATTAACAATTGGTTAGACTGAAAGAAACAGCACAGGCATATACAGTCAGTTTTCACTAGAGCCCTGATTTTGCATTTGTGCTACTCAATACAGTCATTATTTATGTGAAAAATGGAGCAAGCTGCAAAATTATAAAGTCAGCTCACTACGTTGAGCTGCAGATAGATTTGTCAGGTATTTATTCACACGCACCACAAAGTCACAGCCAATACAGGGAACGGGAACCCTGGAGTCACCACAATTTAATTAAAGTCAGGAACTGCACACTCACAGATGAAGAGCTCCGTGCTGGCTGGGAGAGCAAAGGGAGCAGCAGGAGAGAGCAGCTCAGGGGCACCTGACAGAACACCACAGTAGCTCTGCAGCTACAGAGGCTGCACCAAGCAACTTTCAGAGAAGCATTCTGCTGATCATGAAAAGATTCAGAGTGCCAAGAATGGGAGGTCTGAAACAACTTCAACCTAAGGAGAACTGAGCAAACAAGTGCAATTAGATTAGGAGGAAAGATGGATAAAATGACAGACATAATACCATGAATGGTATTATGGAAAAACTAAATAGGAAATCATGTCTCGGAATAAATGAATTAAGCAGTATAACATGAAGTTTATCAGGCACCTGGTTTAAAAACAAGAGGAAAAGGAGGGACTTTTTCCATACCAAAGTTAATGGCATTGTGACAGGATGTTATGACGGCAAAAATTTAAAATACATTAATACACAGTTAGATGTATTCACAAAAGAAAGTCTGTCAAGGATTGTTAAACAAAGGAGCAGACACGACTTTCTTGCTCAAAGTCCTTGAACTACAGCCTGCCAAAAGTTGGGAGGGATCACTGTTTTACTAACACTTCTCCCCATATGTATTACTCCTGACTATTATTAGAGGTGAAATGCTGGGCTAAGCCAGACCTCTGCCTGGAAATATCGAGGGTAAATAATTTCATTGCTGGCAAACCCCCTCTTTTGAAAAGGAACATGCATAAGCAGCACCTGCTGAAGCCACAAGTCAGACAAAGGTTTGCTTCCTATTGGAGAACTGCACTTGTTTTATCATGTTCCTCTTATATGAACACAGCTAAGCTACATGTTTCTGGACTGGGTTAGGTGTAGAAAGTCTGTAATTTTGCCTACGTTGAACAATCTGATTTACCTACTTCTGTTTTGTGGCCTGGTACTGAAAACCTCATTAGAGGTGAGTTATACAAGAGGAGCTCCTGTCCCCCATTTCAGGTGGCTGAGCTCAATTACAGTCCTGTGCTGGTGAATTTGAAAGTAATTTGAGAAGTTGCACACTTCCCAGATGTCAGTAGCAGAAGGGGATGAGGAAGATAAAGGGGGAAGAAGAAAGAGGCCACTGTACTTCTGCAGGGATTTAGAAACCGGGGACACTAAAAAACAGCATTAAAGGTTGTTCTGCCTTCACATCCCCAGCCATGCCTGTAGCTCTCCTCCCTAAAATGGCTGTCAGGCAAACTATGAATCTGGGAGATGTCAAGAAAATGACCTCTTGATGAGATTTATGAAGCACTAACAGATTTATGCACCCACTCATACGATGAGATATTTACCCACTTGCACAGCCTTACTACCACATTATAAATACAATTATAGTACATGAAGGGTAGCTACTCTGTTACATTTCTCACCTGTTGATAAAAACATGCTTAAAGAACCTTAAAAAAAAGTATATAACTTTGGTTCCCTTGCAGAAAGTGAGCTTCCAGAGAGAAGTAAATTTGCATTTTTCAGTATCACCACCCATTTTTAGCTCAAGTAACTAGAAAATATTTAGACCGTATGTATGTTATTTCTCTTGGGAAAAACTGATTGAGCTGAAACCCAGAGAAAATCCTTCCCTTGGGAAGGAGGAATCAGTCATGCAGAAATTCCCAACGTGAAATCTCTTTTCAGACAGCAGGCTAATCAACAAGCTCTCTCTTGCTTTGTGCATTCTTGCTCTGCCTCATACACTGCCTCTTACACTTTCATGTTCTGCATGCAGACACACAGAACTCAAAAAAAAAAAAAAAAAAAATTCAAACTCCAAGAAATCAACCAGTCTGTTCCAACACTGTATGGGGTTGCCTCTTCAGCCGCCCCATAAATTCTACAGCGTGTGGTGGCTCTCCTGTTCTGCACAAACCATTGAAGCCAGGGGGACTGGAGATGCCCTTCATCCTCTGCCCAGACTCTCAGCTGTACAGCCTGGTTACATGAACCACATAAATCCACAGCTGGTTCCTACTGGCTCCCATGACAGGCTTGCAACAGAACAGCGGCCCACATTTCTCCTCCTGCACAGGAGAGACCACCAACAATAACTCAGGCATGAGATGGGATACATCTGAGCTGCTTGTCAAACAACAAAGCCCACCCACCAACACGCATCATGCCGCTGGGCAACTCTTCCTTGAGATACCAGCACCACTTACCAGATGACAGTAAATCTGTTAGTGCTTCTTTTGTCATGGTCTTGGGCTTACTTGTCTCCACTCAGTGATTATCCCAAAAATTTCAAAACTGGGACTAAAATGACTGATTCAGTGACTCACCTCTACTTCTCCACTGTGATTTCAAAACAGTGCCACTCACCAGTGTGCAGCTTCATCCAGAGCATCAACATAACACAAATGCCTCCCCGCCTCTTCTGGTGACACTGTGCTCCCACGACGCTCTGCCTTATCTAGAGATCATGCAAAACCACAAAAGTGTTTGGGCTACAGCTCTAGTCTAGCTTTTGGTACCTCATTCCTCTTTGCATAACTTTGAACTGTCACTAATTCTGAGACTGCTTCTTAAATAAAAGCAGCACTGCTTTGTTTTCAAATAAACAAAATGAGGCATGTCTCCATGAATGAATGTTTCCCTGGTACTACTCTGGACATTACCAGTGCTAGATACAGATCAGAATATACGACTCCAGATCATTTAGTAACAGGTAAATTTTATTCTGGAGCCACTCTTAGGCAACCAGTCAAACAGGACAGAAACAGGCCATTAAAATGTGTGATCTGTACTTTCCTATACACACCCAGAATCATGTTTATTCAGTCATGCACCACCACCTGGGACTTTTATGGCAAGCATAACACCTTCAGGAAAAACCAGACCTCATTAGTGTGGTCAACTGTTCACTCCAAACAGAAGATATTGGAAAACTATGTTAGCAAGGGAAGATGCCAGCTTTTCCCTCTCAGGCCTCTCTTACCTTGTTGCATGTTCTTATGCTTTCAGCATTAACTCTTCTCTTTCCATAAACAATCAGAAATCAGCCTTAACAATTTCCTATGTATTTCACATCCTTTGAAGCTATTCTTAAGATATACTCACCCATCTTGGGTTTTTTCACCAATTGAAATTTCCTTTATGTTTCCAATTTCAGCAACTTATGATCCTTGTATTTTCCGAACAAACACTACTACAAAGAAATGGAAATAAGTATCAACTAATATCCAAACAAAACCTAAAAAGGTCTTAATCAGGTAAAGTTAAGGTCTGGATGTAAGCACAAGAGAAGCAGCTGGCTGAAGGGAGAAGGGCATGAAAAAACACTGCAAAACCCCATCACACACCAAGAACATTTTTTCATCCTTCAACTTTACTAAGAACTGAAGGCAAAACAGCCTTTGACTACAAACACAAGTAGCATCTGAGCGCTGGACTGAGCTCTGATCACTCTGAAAAGGAAAGCTCAAGCAGAGCCCTTCTTTAAGTGTATATGAGAACGTTTGAATTTTCAGTCTTGCCTTTCTGAAAATGTAACTCTAACATTACCGGGTATCCTTTGATTAGACTGACAAAAAAATCTTCTGAGTCTCTGCAAAGGAGAAGAGAGTTCAGAAGCATGAAGGCATCTACTGTTGCTTATGTAAATGACATTTTGCTATAACAGGTTTTTAAATAAACTGACTGCTCCATTCCTCAAAACTCTGAGATGATCACAGCAAGAAAGAAAAGTAGAAAATAAACATGCCCACAACAGCATACAGTTTCCAGGAATTGTGGTTAGGAAGGGAATCTGCTTGTAGTTTATTTCATTTTCCCCCCCAAGAAGAGAAATCAGAGGAAATTGAAGTTCCCATGAGTAGGGGACAAGTCCCTTCTGAATTCACAAGCAGCCATGCACAAAGCAGCCTGCAGGGGAAGGGGAGGTGACAATCTCTCAGAGACAAGCACACTGGAAGGGTACCACGCATCTCCTAAGATGCTGAACTTTCTAGACCAGGGCTAGCAGCAGTAGCATCATGAGTTTTGCTTGGCAAGAACTGGTCATTTTCCTGCAGCAAAACACATGTAATAACAAAAAAACGTCAAACCCAAACAAAAACACTCCACCAAAACAAACAAAAAAAATTCACACAAAATCCAAACTTTTTATGCAAGTGTCCTTCATATCATTTAAGAAAGATAACCTTAGGTTGTAGTCTGCATCTTGGCAGTGTTCCTTTCCACTCCTCTCCACAACTTAATATATACTTTACTAGCAAGACAAGAAACTTGGTCAAGTCAAAAAAGGAAAAATAAACCAAAAAAACCCCACTTCATACACACAAAAAAACCCACCAAAAAACAAAACAAAACAAAAAAACACCCAAACAATCTAAAAGACAGCACAAGATTATATTTTAAAGTATTTTTAGATAATTTTTTTGGTTCAAATGAAAGAAAGGTAAACAAGAGGACTTAAGTTATTACTGAACACCAAACACATTAGGTAGGAACAAAATTTCACATTACAACTGCTGTTGCCATTTTCCTAGAAGTCCATTTCCATCAGCTGATAAATCTCAAAGATTCATTTGCAATGTAATTATGTGTTTGCCTTTACTTCAATATCTCCTTTTCCACAACCAGTAGGTTAAACAACATTTACACACTTTTTCAGTGTTATATCATCTTGTTTACATGAACTGCTCTGAAACATTTTGTCTTAGAAATTAGCAAAGAACTTGTTTCTTTATACCAAAATGTCAATTTTACTACAGCATTTGGAAGGAACTAAAATCACTAAGATATGCCTTAAAAGTCAACTCTAAAAATGCAACAGAGGAAATTTAAAAAAAAAAAACAAACCACAAAACACTACCACAAACAAGACTGTTATTTAAAACAGAATGATTGCTGATACATAAAGATATTCAGATTTTAGGATCGTAATTAATTTTTTATTCACTACTATTCAAATATACTGAAATATCAAGAAGTTCCTTAATTATCTAAAAGACACTAAGCTTGTGAGACACCTAATTTATGTGATGTCTTCAGTTAGATACCTGAAATTCTTTTTGTGCTTCAAGCTTTCGTGCACATAATCCTAATTTTCTGCCAACTCTGCAATAATAGTCTGTAAGAATGCAGGAACAGGAATGCAGGAGATGATTACCTAGGAATAAAACAGAGAAGTAGCAGGTGTTGGAAGAGAGCCCATTTACCTAATGAGAGGCATGGAACCGCTTCCTCCAAGAAACACCACCTGGAATATTTCTGCCTGGAAAAAGTGATGTTTCTGGGAAATGAAGAGAAGACTGTACAGAGTCAACTTGTGACAACTTTCAAAGTGCTTACGGAATGGTACCAAAGAGGAAACAGTGACTGTGGTACCAGCTGCAAGCTGAACAGAACAGTTGAGGCTGACTCCTCAGGGGAGCTGAGAGGAAGGTGGAATCCCTGGAAGGCGTGCAAGCAGCCAAGCTGCACACAGCAGCCCACTTGTAGAAGAAAAGGTTCACACCAATAAGGACCTGAAGACCTCACTATGTTAAAATAGACACTAAGTACAAACCAGACTGCTGTCTAGCCCTGCAATGATTTTGATAAGCTCTACTTGCGGCTATGAGATTACAGAACCAGAACTCCTTCTGCTCAATAACTGTACAACAGTACTGAAAAACTACCACACACTTCATTTCTGCAGTAAGGGATGATGGATATAGGCAAGAGATCAAAATGTAAAGAAAAATGCCACATGAGCCCCATGTGCTGGTGTCTCACAAGCCCTAATTCTCCCCTTCTCACAGAAAGATTTCCCTGGATCACCTCTGGCCTGCTTAGGAAAACCACACTATTCTCAGCACATGGAATGTAGCAAGGCCAGCAAGAGCATCCCATGGACAGCAGATAAACTGCTCCTGCCCTTCAATTATCAACTGTGTTCGAGGCCAAACCCACATTATCTCCTGGGCTTGCTCTGATGGATCCTGGGTTTAGTACAGCCTCTAAGTGAATTACACTTCTTTGTTCACCAAGTCAATTTTCAACGAAACTTCCAGAAAAAGCACTAAGGTTGCTACTAGACAAAGCAGGCACACAGTCATGAACTTGATATTTTCATCCTTCTGACAGTGAAGTGAGAGTTTTGCAATTACTAGGACTAGTTAGCAGTCAGGGAATACTACGTGTATACAATTCAGGAGGCTTATGGCTCTGTTCTCATCTCTGCAGTGCATAAGATGGTGAGATGGATAAAAACCAAACACCTATGAAGCCATCAAGTCTTCTAAGTTAAGGAAAAAAAAGAATTTTTATTTAAATGGAAGACAATGCAATGGGAAAAAAAGTATGCATATGAGTATTCAATTCTTTTAAAGTCTTTCCCCTCACAATTAGTAAATTCTAAGCATGAAGAACCAGCAAAGCAGCCAATGCAATATTGCTTTAAAGGAAATAAATAGTATGTTACCACATCCCTCAGCTTGCAAAGTGACTCTGACTTTTTGCACGTTCTGCAAAAATTAGATACCCTTTAGGCAGCTCTCTTAATGGATTCATTCAGTAAGGAGCCTTCAACGTTGCATTCATCTAATGAAAAAAAAAAAAAAAAATGAGCGGCTCTCAGTAACTCAGTACTGCCAGGAAGCAGAGAACCTCTGTTAATGTACATAAGGCACAGTGACACCTTACTGAATTCCTGTAGTAAAGTCAGCCTTGCTTCAAGGGTCTTAAAATGATCTGAATTCCATAAATGAATTCCTTATTAAAGACAGTTTTTAAAAACAAGAGTGACCCTTTAAAACTTTCATAGTCTCACAGGCCTTTAACATCTTACAGAACAGAATCCAGGCTCCACTAACATTTCTGGTATTTTACTCTCCTATTTTGTCTCTAGCATACCCCAGAAATTCCAAGATATGCTTCTGCTATCATCCTGCAGCTGAAAAGCCAGACATACTAACCAAAATAGGTCATCATGCCTTACTAACACAGATAAAATGACTAAGCATATGGTAACAAAAGGGAACCTTGAGGTTATTAATCACAAACTGCTTCAGCTAGGCATAAAAATAATGAGTAATTACACTTCAAGGAAGAAAATGCATGTAATATTTCCTGTATTGTGGAAGACAACAGTGAGATAAAAATTATTAAAATTCAGAAGAGAGACTGACAGATCTAATTCCAGTGGTCCGGTAAGTAGGTTACTCATGATCTTTCTGGAAAGCCAGCTGCCAGGAAGAAAAACCCCTCCTCTGTGAGTCCTCCTGTAGTTCTCTGTCCCAAGGGTAACAATTCCCTGCTCTAGAAATGGACAACCCAGGGCAGAGAAAAAGCTTCCCAGGGAACAGAGGAGACTGACACAGCCGAGCAGCAAGAGAGCAAACTATCTGCAGAATAATGGGAGCAAACTATCTGCAGAATTGTGGGAGCATGTAAGGGATGTGGTCTGCAAGTTGAGTGGGAAGATAAAAGATTTAGGAAGGAACTAGAGCAGTTTGAAGCAGACCAGTTTACCAGCAGGAAAGATCCCCAACAGTAAGACCACAAACTATGAAGTAGATTTTTCTTTTCCTTTTAATGGAAGTAGTGGTATTTCAGACATCTGAAAGATGCCTGAACAAAAACTTGAGTCCTTATAGGGAGCACCCTTGAACTAGATTATGGATACAGAAAAGCCCATTGCCAAGATTCTACAAACACTGGCTCCAGCCTGTAGTTACCTAAAACTTGTCCTTTAGTCAATAACTGAAAGTACAGTTATGCAGACAATGGAATCATCACAAAGCTCATACCACAAATCACTGAAAATAATTAAGCATGGTAATCAAATCAAAGGTAATTACCATTCAGGATGTAAGAGACTGTCCATTATAGAGTGAAAGGTAAGTGTTTACTGGTCAAAGTGTCTCATGTTAAATGACAGAAAAAGATACTGAGTTGTAAGTCCATAGAGAAAAAGAATATTATTTCTCTTTATGGAAAAAACCTACTGAATAAAATAAATATCTAAATAAATCAGATCATTAATAGTCATATTCTATTAATAGCTGATAACTGTCTCAAAATCAGCGCATTTTAATCATACATACAGAACAAAGTATATGCAGAACTTACACAACAAAGAACAGAACTTTTTAAAAACATTAAGTTTGAATCTACTTTTTAAAAACATTAAGTTTGAATCTTGTGATGATCACAAAGAACATTTTTAACTGACTGTATTCAGCCACAGGGGAGCAAAAAAGCCTTTAAAACATCCATTAGGATAACTCTCCAAATCTAGGCTTGCCATTTGGAGTCTAAATCATACCAATCACATACAAGATCTGTTACGTTTAAAAGCTTCATGCCAAAAAACCTGAAGTTTTATTGGGCCATCAAAATGCCAGATGAGCCTCCAAGGATGTGCATTCCTTCCTTACTGTTAAGAAAGCTGTAGGACTAATGGAAAAAGAGCATTACTCAAAACTTACATACTTGCACTTTCAATCTTTTGTTGAAGATATAAACAAACTGCTTACAAGTCCCAGGACTCCATGTCAGAAGAAGTTTTGGCTATAAGCTTACTGAAACTTAAAAAACATACACAGTGTGTCCTTCCACTACATTTACCTTATCAATGGAAATGATGAATTCTAGGGATATTAAGGATAAATATGATGGAATGCTGTCACAGATAGTAACTGCATTAAAAAAAAAGAGGAGTTGAGAAATTAAAACATGAACAGAATTCAAGAAGAAAAACAAGTTAATACTGAACAAATAATCAATATAGCCAAGTTTGGAGAAAACCAAATAATCCTTAACACCCCAAAAGAGTAGCATCACTAACATCCAACTTTCATTAGTGGAATTTTTCAGATAGCAAACTCCTCTCCCTCTATTTATAGTAGAAAAGCCATAGATTAATTAATTTCAAGTGCTCAAATACATTTCCCTAATCAGCCTTACAATAGCAACAGTATGGTTTGTTTTGGTTGGGTTTTTTTAATAAACTGTTATTAAAACTAACACAGGTGGAATTGTTCTTCCTGGTATGTCAACAGCAGCACACATGACATACAGAAATAGAATCTCAGAACCTCAGTTGACATCAGGTTTTTCTTTCACCCTGAAAGAAATTCAGCCTTATTAATGAATCTGAAAAAAATCCCACAAATCCTGCTAAAACACTAACAGTCTATGCATATGGGAATTTCGTGGAGGGAGAAGAGGAGGAACTAAAGGGTGGACAAAAGAAACTGGCACAAAGAAATGGGTTAGTGTTTTTCCCTCTAACAGGAACTAATTGCACACTGGGTAAGGATAATCCCCATGACATTCCGTGTGTTCAAAGGTCAAGACTTTTGCTTTTCAACCGTCCCCATCACATGTTATTCCCTGAGGAAAACAGCCTGAAGCTGTCCCAGAGCACAGACACTCTCAAATGGGAGGGTTAAGGATTCTAGCCCTGCACAGTGAAATACTGCACCAGGCACACTGCAGCCCTCAAGGAGGGCAGATGAGCACACAGCACAATTAAACAAGAAGTACAAACAATAAACACAGAGCCAAGAGCTTCTAAAGGCTATTGCAAAGGCTATTCCAAAACAGCAGAGACATGCTACTAACACAGTCTCATTTCACTGTATTTAAAGAATTCTTTTCACCTATCTTGTTGTGTGACTTTAAATTAAAAGCAGAGCTCCTGTCTCTTGATGTCTGAAGAGCATCCATGGAATACAAGACTGGCACCACTGGGAAAGCACACAGCCAAGTGGGACCCCTGTTGTCCCCATGATTAGCTACAGAGGAAACACTCCAGGCCACTGCACCAGATATGAAAAATCTGTTTCTCAAACACAAATATATATATATATGTGTGTGTATATATACATACTTTTATTTATATTTATATATAAATAAGATACAGCCCTGAATACAAGCACCTGGGCCGTTGCTATTGCTCCCCGTAGTCCTCTAGAGCCCGAGCAATTTGATTAAACTTCCTCAACAGGAGAGCACTAAATAAACACTGTAAATTAAACAAAACTATGCTGATGATCTAGTTGCAATTACTTCCAATTGATTTGAGTCTTTATTGTTCCCTCAAGCTTTAAACTCTGTAGATAAAAAAAGGATCAGGCCTTACTGGAGGAATACCAAAGAAGGAGTTACGAAACTTTCTTTAAACACATTCAAAAGCAACCAGACTAGCTTGTCCTCCTGACAAAATTGCAATTAAATTTAACCTGGAAGTTTAGTGAAAAAAAAAACAGGCTATTCCAGGGTTTTCCATAAACAAGCAAGTTAATGCTTAAAATAAACTCACTCATTGGTGAACATATATACACGCAAACCAGGAATTGCTGCAGCATATTTTATCTCACGAAAGTTAGACACTGCCAAAAGACTTAAGGGAACTTCTACCCAGAATTCAATACCCATTGAATTGAATTCTGATTCAATACAATCCAGCTCTCAGGCATTTCAGACTCTTCCGAGTTGAACCAAACTGTCACCTGATTGCAACAGGACACATCTGCACACATCTTAGGTCCTGAGATACCTATATATATATATAAAAGGTTGGTTTCATAATTAATTCTCAGATATTAATTTCATTACTAGACTCATTCTCCTTGTAAGAGCTAGAGCTATTATTCTGATTAATTTTCTCTTCCGTGTCTCCAAATCCCATTTTCCTTGCCAAAATGGACCCATTCTCAGATCACCTTTTTTTCTGAAATTCTTTCTTCTCTAAGATTAGCCCAAAAACTGCCACAGATACAAGGCTTTAAAACTTCTAGGCACATTTTACATTTTTCTGTAGGCATTTTTTAGATGTACTGCTACCATTTTCCCTTCATGGCATATATCCAAGCATCAGTTCAAATCCTGGTGTGCTTTTAAGTGGAAAGAACTTTGTTCAGGTTAGAGGAGGCATTTTGTTTTGACAAAGGCAGGCAGAAAAGTACAATACAGACCCTTCCTCAGGATTTTTTGTATTGAATTATGTTTACCCCAGAATTAAATTTTTTGAGCTTTCTTGACGGACAGACTTTATCTCACCCCGCAGCTCTAAATATCCTCATATCACACTGATCATGCAGAAAATTCAAATACAAAGATGAAGAGGCATCCCTAGCTCTCTGTTATTTTCTTTACATGACACAGGAAGGGAAAAAAATGTAGTGCTGTTACTTATATCCATCCATTGTGGTACATGCTCAAACAGCTCACCAACTCTACAACTAACTACTCCAGCTTTTAATAATTATTCTTTAATATGTCATTCTTTCTCTGTGTATTGGCTGTTCTCGTTATATCACCTATTTTCTGCTTTAAATATTTCAAATAATAACATAATGCATGTATGTTCAAACATTATTCTCACTTTTGAGGAAAAGAACTTTGAAATAAAATTTACTAGTTTTATGTACTGCCCGAAGAAATTCCACTAACGGATTTAAGGGAGTCAAAGCAAGCCTAGCAATTACTCAGTTAAGAACAACAGTGTCTTCAGTTTTAATGCTTTCAGATGTATGTCTGAATTTTCTTGAATATATAGACTGTTGGGTTGTTAGGGTTTTTTTAAAGCAGAGAAAATGAAAAGGCTACATATCCTGGTTCCAGAAAAAGAAAATTCTTCTGAGCTCCCTCTTCTCATCAGATGTAGAAAAACATACACACACCCTACTCCATCACAACAGTGATCTAATATTGCAGTCATATAGTTGCAGAATGCTGCTATTAGTCCCTAGCTCACCTCCATCATGCACATTCTCTTCATTCAGGAAGACAGGAATGGCTTCCCTGTGTTGGGTTTTCTCAAGTGTTGCTTGTCCATTGCTTCAAATGATCCTTGAAGCATTATTACAACTAGAAACTGCTCCAGAGATTCCTCTGCTGCCTCAGTGCGCACACACTGCACACAAAATTAAGGCACAAATGCTTGAGTCCACAGCATTGCCCACTGGATAATTTCTTGGTTCAGAATGTGTAATAGTCCTTGATTTGCATTTTAAAAGCTGGACAGCAGGAGTTAAAAATCATGCAGATATCCGTCTCCTGCATCGTGGCTTCGGTACTTCATTAGATAAAGTCACACAACTTCACAGCTCCAGGGAGCATTCCCAGATAACTGTGGGAAACTGTGCTTGGTGTCAATATGGGCAAGGTTTTTGATGAAGATGTCACTTTCTGAACAGGCTTCGTCAGTGCCACACTTATTTCCTGCCCCTGAGAGCCAGCGTGTAGAAGTGCTCACGCGTGGTGACAGAGCCAATAACAGCCACTGCTTTCCACACAAGTGATGCTCTGGTCTCCACACAAGTGATGTTTTGGTTTCCACACAAGCGATGCTCTTCCCTCAGCCCCCGTGGGGTGAAAAGCCAGCGCTGCTGGCTCCACCCCACCCTCCCTGTCCTGCCAGACCCTCTCCTGACACTGTCCTGTTTACTGATTTGCTAATTAGATGGCAGGAGGCCGCATCAGCTCCGGACAGGACCAGCCACACACATGCCCATGCCACAGGCACAGCTGACAGGCAGCACAGGTGACCTCCAGCAGCAGCTGCAGGCATCCGAGTCTCTCCTCTACCCACCACTCACTTTCTAATTAAGCTTCACTGCTTGCCTGGCATGGCTGAAGCTGCCTGCCTGCCGGTTTACTGAGGTACAGACAGAGAACACTCAAAAACAAAGGCGCAGCACTACTGTTCAAGCCTTATTTGTAAACAGTGTGAAAAAAAATATTGAGATGGAAAAGCCTGCCCCACAAAGTTACCACCAAAAGCTTCTCCTCTCTCTCAGGTCTGTTTAGAAATGCTTCTCTTAGAGGTTCACTTCCGACTCACATGTTTTAGGCAAATGGATCCTACACCCTTGGAATTGTACCATTCGGGACCTATCTCAGTATTCAAATATTACTATTAAAAGCAGAGCTGTGAGCAGCACTTAATTAGAATGCCTTTTAAAACATTTTTTGCATTCAAATGGTAGAGTCACTTGCTCTTCTCCCCACTGCAATACTATCACACCATCTGTTTTGATTTTCTTTTATTTATTTGCTATTGAGACATTTTGAAGGTATTTTCTGCTAGCTTCAAGTTTAATATTTATTGACCTCACATTGTAGATACACTTTCCTTTTTGCTCTTTTTTTTTTTTAATGGCTTCTAGTATTTTGTGTTTTTTTTTTTTTTTAATGGCTTCTAGTATTTTCTCCTTCATAGTACTGAAAATTATGATCAAAATTTCAAAGGACACAGGAGGGGAAAATGGCACTCTGCACCAAAACATTAAACAATGTTATTTTCCATATTACTCCAATCAATTCACCCAAAATGGCTAATGAACAACACAGGCTACAATGGCATAACCACAGAGTTGATCTTCCCACATGCACTAATTGATGCCTCTGCTTAAAAAGCACTATTGAATGTTTAATATGTTAAAGGCAAACACAATGGCTTTAGGTCTTACAAACACAGTGTAAAACAGATTTTCAGCAGGAATTCCCACCATGATAAAATAGGAGTTGAGGTCTTCAAATTGAAAAAATAATTAATTAATATTAACTAAGGAGGCTAATCCCAGAGATTCACACAAAGTTTAACTTCTAAAATGCAAGGGGACTATTTAGTTCAAAAACGCTTCATTTTCTAAAATGTACAGCAACTGAATGCCCCCTTTCCATTTCTCCCTTTAATATTTTCTGTATTTTTCAGAGCCTGAACACTAGCCATTTCCAGGAAAATAGGAAACTCCTGAGGAAAAAACAAATCAACATGATTTCAGTACATTCTTACTTTCACAAGAGCTTTACCTTCCTTTTTAGGCTGAATGTTTGAGAAAATAACCTCAGGCAGGACAAACTAAACAAATCTTACTTTTCCTTAATCTGAAAAAGACACTGCTATTATACAGAGAACTAGCTGGTCAGAGACTCCTCAGCTGTAATCACTGTTACTGCAATCATAAGACTGTAGAGAATTAACAAAATAAAACCAAATCAAATTAAGTTCACTTTGATGGTAAGCCACAAGCAACAGCAAACTCCAGAATAACTGGAAATACGAGAGAGATGGACAGAAAAAAAAATACTTAATCCCCAAACAACATCCCATCCTCCCTTCCCATAATCATAGGAAGACCAGGGTGGCCAGGGAAATGCTCCAAGTCTGTCTGATACCTGCTGTGATCCCAGAGCCTCCAAATTATGAGAAGCTCTCTTCCAACTGAACAGTGAAATCATCACATCCTCTTTTCCTCTAAGAAATTCAAGATTTATGTTCACTTATTTATTAATGCAAGGGAAACCACCTCCCTTTTAAGTAGCATTAAAGTCTGCCTGAGATTTCTGCCTCTCTTTGTGTAATAATATGTTTTAAACCCAACTCAGAATGAAAAAAAGGCAACTATGGAAGACATATAATTTTATGGTATCCTATTGCATATAATTTAATGGTATCCTTCCCCTCCCCTGAACTTTCAGGCCAAAATCAATGCCACACAAACCTGCTGAACAGGAAGCCTAATTATTCTAACATGTGCAACCAAAGCGATAGGGAGTTTCTCAGTAAAGCTGATAAGGAGAGACATAAAAGACTAATGAGCAGCCTGCCAGTGCTCCACTGCTAGGCTAGCAAAGGTCCCTGCAGAACACCTTTAGTATTGTTCAGGGGAGAGACAGAGGCTGGGACACGTCCAAAAATAACACTCCGAGGTTGAAAGAGTGAACACATAACATCGGCAGCTCAGGTTCTTAATCCAGGCACAGAAATAAATTATTTGAAGAGTGTAACCAACAGAAAAATGCTTGATGTGGCACAGAAAGAGCCAGTTAAATGCACTCAGGTTACTCAGCAGACAGACCCTTCGTGCTGTCAGAATACACTGACAAATGTTTTCTTGACCCATGTCTGTGGTGCAGGTGACTGAAAATAAAGGCCCTTGATTAAGGAGACACAGTCATCAGTATTATTGGTGACCAGCGATCAAACTACTGGGCCTGCAGTAATCAGCCATGAAAGATGCAGAAAGGCCAGTGGTGGCCAGCAGAAGCAGCACCCCAGAGCAGGAAAGGAAGCACCCAACAATAGCAACTCCCTCCTGTTACTGCTAGGGTTTCCAGTTTACCAGTGAGTCACCTTCTGACCCACAAAAAAGTGTGTTCTTCCCCAGCAATGTTTTGTGGAAGATAACCCAGGTCCCCAGGCAGCAATGCCATATTCCCTCTGTACACAGAGCACTGTGCCTGAGCTCAAACACAATTGTTTCAAACAAGGATGGCTTGATACTGGTATATCTGCTCAGAAAGTCACAGCTTTTCCTCAGATAAAACTGGCCATGGGACACATCTCCTGCTGCTGAATTTCTGTAATATTTTGTGTATTATACACCTCAACACCTGGTGTTATAGAAATAGATGCTCTGGGGAGACCTATACCTAGGGGAGGAGGGGTCCCCTTTGGTTGCATAACTTTTCACTTCTGTTACCCCTAACAAGGCAGTGAACTTGAAACAGCAATTTAGAGAGCCTTACAAGACAGCAGGATCACATGTCAAATGGGAGTGTAATAGCTTCTTAACACAGTTCCATTATGGCAAATTCAGTCACCCTCCAAGGTCCAAACCATTAATTTCTCCCCATCCCAGGACAGCATGTTTGGAAGGAAATGGGGATTGAAGTCATTGTTAACATTGCCACACATTTGATAAATCTTGTGCCATGGGTCAGCAACCTCCAGTGCTGACACCAAAAACCTGATTTTAATGGCAGGCACCAGAGCAGAGCATAGGCACCAGTAAGGGAAGCAGCATCTCAGAGACACAGCCTCCCACGTTCCAGGGGCTTTTATCACTACACCCAATTTATAAGCTGAGAAAGATAATGTCTGCAAACATCATCCCTGCCTTACACCAAAATATCACCCAACTCCCCGGTTTTCCTCATGCCTAGTAACAAACTGGTATTGTACAAAAATCTCCTGAAAGTCTCAATATCTAGATTTCACAGCTTGAGAAAGTTTTTTTCCTCTGTATTATACAGCGACACAAAACCAGATTTTGGTGTACAGACTTCACTGTGTAACACTGAAGGGCACACTACAAAAATCAGCTCCCACATGAGATCAACAGAAAACAGAACTTTAGCACCTTCCTGAACTTTGCCAACAAAGCTTCATTTTGTTTGAGTACCAGCTAACAGAGACACCATTCTTTTTTTCTTTAAGTCCTTTTTGACAACCAAGCATGAGGAACAATTTCCTCCATTTATATTTCCAGAATAAGGGAAAAGAAATGTAGTTGCAAAGGATCATCCCTGCTTCTCAAATCCCCCAAAAGGCATATCATATTTTCCTTTCTCATAACATTTAATCAAGTCTGCTTCATTGCAGACAAGGTCAGAAAGCTCATCATGCTGCAATTGATGACAAAGAAGATAGTGCCCACAACCCACAAAGACTGATCTGTCTGATTTGCCTACATTTCTGCAGGCCACATTTACTGACATTTTGCACAAATTCAAAGCTGACTTGAGCCTGATGACCTTTTATACCTCTGTAATTAGTCTTCTGAGCCTTTACAACCAGAAAAACAAGCTGTTCCCTTATGCCTGAGTTCAGTGGTCCATCTGTAAACTACAAACTTCACCATCTACTCAGCCAGTCAAAAAAGTACACAAAAAAAGGAAAAATATAAAGAAAGAAAATACACAAACTGCAAGCTTTCAAAGTCAAGAAACTGAGTCTGGAAAGGGCCGTTTAAAATAAACATGCCAATTTCTAAAAGAAGAAACAGAAAAAGCAGAACCGGTTGGTGGACCCAAATTCAATAAACAGGATTTTCATCATGCTTTTCTAAAAAAGCCAATATAAAATAAGGGCACTGGCAAAGACAAGAACCATGAAAAAACAGTTGGGGGAATAAAATCAAACCAGAAACCAAACCCAGTAAGCTTAGTCCTGAATGCTAACAGCACAGCATGAAAAGCACAATGCTAATACATTGATTCAGCCCTAGAATTTAACCAAGATTAGTAACACAGAGGTTTAAGTGCTGAAAGCATCCACCAAGAGCTTCGTTTATGTATATAATGAGGGTTTGTAACCCAATCCTACAGTTACAAAAAATACTTCCTAAATATGAACGTAAGCTTGAAAAGATGAGTTGAGTCAATCCTCTGGAAGTTCTGGATCCAGATCCCCGCTGCAGTCAGCAAGATGCAGATCTGCTTTTCCCCAAATGGAGCAGAGGAGAGGCCAAGGTCAGAGCACTGCCCTGCACTGCAAATTCCAGTCTCGGGAAAGAGGGAAGGACAACCACTAACAAGCAAGGAACAGCCAACACTGTTCTCTTTTACCTTGTAAAACCTGAGGGCACCAGCTCAGCTGGTGATGAACATTTGACTCTTGAACCCTGGGGTTTCTCTGCCCAACAACCTACAGACACTATGGGTACCCCAGGAGCACCTTCCCCAGCTCCATGCCCTAACACATCATAGCTTGGGACTCTCCACAGCAGCCAGGCCCTTCAAGAAAAGCATGCCCAAGAGCAAGTAAAGACTTAATGTAAGGATATTTCAAACCAGAGAAGCATTTCTTTTGCATAGCTCCATCATGAAGCATACATTATCTAAAAAGCTGCCGGAACTGGCAGCCTCGTATTCATCAATGTCAAAATTTTTTATATATTTTCTTTTTAGAAGACTCGCTAATTATCATCACACATGAATTTTTTAAGTGGAAGTTTGGATTTTTTACTAAGTTTAATTAATCTAAAAATCAGCAGGGAAAATTTACTGAGTAACTCTACAAATTCAGAATTCTCTATCTGAATTTTAATGCAGAAATACATCTCATAGGGCAAGTCTTTCTTTTTCTTGTTTCAAATCATCACATTTAAGCGGTGATTCCCCTCAGGTCATTTATCTTCCACAATTTCATTTCAAAAAGTTTAGTTACAAGTAGCATGCTTAAAGATATTGATTACAAAATGACTAATGAACTCTGTCAACCTGAGGGAAAAAAAAAAAAAAGGAAAAAATCCAATTTGAAGTCCAGCCATTAAATAAAAGTCAAGCTTGGATACTACATATTCAATCTCATACCAACTTTTGACTATTTGAAGTTTTACGTTGCTGTTGAATATGTTGTCCACTTTCCTAGTGTGTTTGGTTTGTTCAAAAAAGAGTGCAGAAAAACAGTAATTTAATTGATTGTACAAGTTATTGCAAAAAAACAAGCAGAGAAATACAACTTTCGACCCCTTCTCATTATGACAAACTCGCCCTACTGCCAACTATGCCTTCCACAGGGATCTGCAGTTCTACATTTGAACTTAATTCCATAGGGACAGAAGAATTTGCACCATGTTTGGACCGTTACAGCCACGTCTAAGATTTCAAAAATAGCCACCGTAATTCAATATATTACATATAACCCCTCATCTTAGTTATTTACAAAGAAAAAGAGAGTCTGCCAAATCCTGGAGCAAAACCGTATCTAAAAGAATGAAGTTCTCAACTGGAAAGCACAAACATTTGGCGGGACTCCTGAGCCACAAGAGTTGTTACCCTTTGCTGGGCACTTCTGCCACTGGAGAAGGCCAGGGCAAAAGGGGGAAAATGAGGAGCTCTCACCAAGAGCGCGGTCGCTTCATGGGCACGGCAGGGAAAGCACACACAGCCCCCTCCTGTCCTGTCCTGTCCTGTCCTGTGAGCCAGCCCCGAGCTCCCAGAGCCCGGCAGGTCGGACACGTGAGGCACAGCTAAGAGGATTTGGGACTTTCCTGGGAGGCAGGAGCATTTCTAAAAGGCTCAGATCCACCAATTAGCTAGATATCACAATTCTTGCATAAAGTAGAGGAAAGAGGTATCTTAATTCAAAGAGAACTTTTGGGGCTTTTCTTAAGTGACCTGCTCCAGAAATTTATTTTTCTCGGCTTGATTCCAGCATCAGCTGCTTGCTGTGAATTGGAAGCAATGTGGAGCAGGAGTCAAGGTATCTGAGAGATATGAATAACAGAACAGCTGATCGATGCTGCTCTTTTAGAGCAACCACTTTTCCACACTCGAGGGACAAATCTCTTTGAAGGTAACCCAAGTAAGAAGGCTGTGACCGAAAAAGATACGCTACAGAGTAATTTCATGCCGGCAATCAAGCAAATCCGGCAACTTTAAATCAACTCCAAGGAGTTTACGCGTGCATTGAAAAGAGAGAAAGCAGCCGTATCACAGAAGCTGAGTAGGCCTACCGCACATGAGCTCCCGCTCTGGAAATAAGCTGCAGTTTACGCTAAACTTTGCCCAGCGGCTCCCGGCTCTCTGAGGCTGAGCATAACGAAAAGAAGGCAACGTTCGGTTTGGAACCGGCGAACTCGCCAGCCTGGACCCGGGCACGGTGATGGCAGAGGTGCGGAGTCCCCCAGGCTGCGCACCCCTGCGTGTGAGGGAGGGAGTGAGGGAGAACCGGGCGGCTGCAGCCGCTGCAGCCACTCGGGAAACCCGGCGTGGTGGGCCTGGCCAGGAGCGAGCGGGAGCCTGTCCCGTCCCATCCCGTCTCCGCGGGGCCGCCCCGAACCGAGGCGGGAGGGAGGCGCTGCCCTCGCACGCCCCCCGGAGCGGCACCTCCCCGCCGGCTGCCGGCCGGGCTAAACCCTTCCCCGGGCCGTCCTTACAACTCCGCCCGGCACCTCCAGGGCTCCCGCCCCGCCGCCGGCACCGGGGGCCGGGTCCCAGCCCGGGGCGAAACAAAAGGCACAAGCTGCGCTGCCGCCCTCGCCGCCGCCCGGACTGCGCCCGGCCGCGGTAGCCCAGGGACGCGGGGAAGGGCGAGCGGTCCGGGCGCCGCTCTGCGCGGAGCCTGCCCGCGGATTACCCGCGGTAATGGGATTACTCGGAGCCGATCGGGGTGTCCGCCGCGCTGTCACCGCCCGGGGAGGGGGCGGCGGTGCCGGGGGCGGCGCTCGGAGCCGCCGGCTGCCGCCCGCCCCGGCCGCCCCGCGGGCGGGTCCCGCCGCTCACCCCGCAGCCCCGGCCGCGGTGCCCGGCGGGGCGGGCGCCACCCGCCGCCGCTCCCGCCCGGCCCCATTGTTTGCCGTGCCGCCCTTACCGTGCGCGGGGCTGGGGCGGCGCGGGCTCCCGCCGGCTCTCCTCGCTGCGGCTGGTGCAGGGGCAGTCGCGCTTGGCCGCCGGAGGTCCGAGCCATTAAAAGCTCCGCGGGGAGGAGGAGGAGAAGGCGGCGGCAGGAGCGGCGGCGGCAGGGAGAGGAGGACAGCGAGGGGCTCGCAGGAGCAGGGTCGCCATGTCCGGCTTGGCAGCGCGGGGAGCCCACCGGGCCGGCGCGGAGAAGGGAGGCAGGCGGCGGCGGAGGAGCCGGTCTTGCTGCCGCCCGCGGACCGGGGGAGCGGGAACTGGACGCCGCTCGCCGCCGCTCTGCCGCGGCTGCACCTCCCTCCCCTAACCCTGCCCCCTCCCGGAGGGGGAGCCGCCGGCGGGAGGAGGTGGCCGAGAGCCCCCTCCAGCGTTCGCGGGCGGCGGCGGCCGCTCGGATCGGCGCTGCCGGCGGCGCAGCGAGCGGGGTGCCCGCCCCGGCCGCGGTACCCGGGCAGCCCGAGCCGGAGAGAGGTGGAGGCGCGGCGACCACCGCCCTGCACCGCTGCGGGGCCGGGGGGGCTCCAGATATCCCCATTCTGCTCTACCTCCGCCCCCGGGCACCAGCAGGGACGAGCAGCGCCCAGGTGGCCGCGGTGTACGGGAAGGGTTAAACCTGGCTGCAGCCCCGGGGCAGGGAGAGCGGGAGGCCCCGGAGGTCCCTGTCCCTTCCTGTGGATTTTGGGGACCATCGGGCGTAGGTCGCCAGCGGGACACCCCGCAGGAGGGCCGTGCCCCGCCACCCTTCCTCAGAGAAGGAATTGCTCGCCGACAGGCGTGAGGCTGTGGAAGTAGGCGGGTGCTGCAGGAGGAACCAGGACGGTGCCTCAGGGGCTGTGTGTGCATTAATGGTGCCCCGGCTCCTCTGTTCTAGGAGCGAGGCTTCAGGAGCCAGCAGGGAACAGAGCCGTGCTTCATGTGCTGGGAGGTGTCCCTCCACACTCAGCCCCAAGCGCTTGTCTGAGGTGCCAGGGAAACCAAAGGACGGGGCGTGTGTGAACTGTATTCACATTTATAGGTACAGCTTTGTCATAAACTCTATTTTTGTCCTCGTTAGACAAACATAGATCAGTAAAGTTTAACCAGTAGCAGCAATCTGGGCTTCAGGTTCTGCCTCTCGCCGGTTTTCAGCACATCAGAAGAAAGGAGCCGAGAGCGGGCAGAGGGCAGGGCTGGGTGCCGCCTCCTCAGAGACTGCATTCCCTCAGATCTGGAGTTCCGGCGAAAAGGCTGTCACACCTAGGGCCAGCAGAGTTGTCTGCATACAGCAGCTCTTAAATCGCCCCCTTGCATTTGCATGCCTGAAGGGTTACAGCATGCATCTCTTTGAGCCTTCTCCGGTCTCTCATCCCATGCTTTTCCAGGAAAAAGACGGGGTGGTGCACACGAATGAGTGATGCAGGGAAGAGCCTCCAGGTCTTTGAAGTTCTCTCAGTGACCCAGGAGTGAGCGCTAAACTAGGATGTATTTGTAAAGCAAACCTTCTGAGCAACTAGCGCTTAAAGGCTATTTGAGGAACCATGCTGCTATCTAGTTTTTAATCACAGGAGGAAAAAAAATAATGCAATCTCTATATTTTCTTTGTCCAAGCCTTGACCTTGCTTAATTCCAAAAGACAAATTCCTCTGCTGTCAACAGCACGGCTTCTCTGTGCACAAACCTCACTACAAATACCTCAGTGCATGTGCCAGCAAACCTCCTGAGATCAAGAAATCATAATTTCTCTAATCAACCCTGAAACCTTAATCAAAAGTTCATCAATTACTGAGTTAAAAGCTGGAATTTGACAGCCTTACCTGTCAATACCTGAAAAATAATGTTATTTCCCACAAAACTTCTTCCATGCAATATGAACGGTCTATAGAAGAAAGACATCTCATTCTGACAACGTAGAATGCAAATAGAATAGAAATAGAGTAAGAAGAGATAGTGTTTTCGTTGGAAGGGACCAATGAGGACCAGCTAATCCGAGTGCCTGACCATAGGAACTGTGATTAAAACCACTGACATAATAAAAAGATTGCCTTTTCCCGAATTCTTACTTTATCAGCAGCTTTAACTCTTATTCAAGAGTGGCAGGACTTAACATTTAGAATTTCCTGGTGCTTTTTATCTACACTTCCAGATCGCTAATGCCTCATTCGCACCTAACAAAAGAGTTGTTGTAATCTTATTCGAATGTATGATGTCATCTTCAATGCCTTCCAAGTTTGAGTGGCATTTCTCGGCAGTGAACAAAAGTAACAGGTTGCCTTGCCGCTATTGACCATTTCTTACCAAGCTCCAAAAAGCAGCAGCGAAATACTGCCTTGAGTGGTGTACCTTAAAGCTGGTAAGGTGTTGGACAGTTCTCCAGCAGCCATGGGCAAGTTTGCACGTGTTTATTTAGTTAACCTTTCGATTCTTGCGTCTTCTGAAGGCTGTCAATGACAGCCAATGACAACATCTGAGAAGACAGCAATCTTTCCTTAAAACGTATTTCTGTCTTGTAAATTGCAAGTGGCAGCATCTTGCACTCTTCCGATGTGATAGCTGAGAAAAGCCCTCACTGCTGCTGTTAGTTTCCTGTAGCACAGTAGGTTACATTTCTTCCCTGTTGAACAAGATGTGGAATTTGTTGGTACATCAAAAAAAAACCAGGAGAATTTGAGAGAAAAGCCTTTTGTTTTTGAAAAGTCACTGAAATTAGAAAAATGGTTCTAATTAGTTCATGTTTCTGAAAGCAAACAAGACAAGCTTTGTCTACCTCCACTGAAAAGGAAGAGAAGAGCTGGAACTGGATTTCAGATTATTAGTTTCTGCTTTACCAGATAAAGGAGAACCCAAGGAAAAGGAAGGGAAGGAGAGAAGTGTGCTTAAAGGGTTCTGTCATCTTGAGAGACTGCATCTCTGCATCTTCTGCCTTTTCTTGTTAGGAAAGAAATAGCAGCAGCTACAACGTGATACAAACGCAGATCTCTGGAAAGCCTTCACTTTTTCACAGCTCTCATATCCTGGGATGATGTGCAGTTATTTTTTCACCACTTTCTCCTGTATGTTGTGAGGCTCTACAAGGTATGTGTGTGTGTGTATGCAGGCAGTTAAGGCAGAGTACTTGCAATTTCTGTTTTCACCTCCCATGTAGGAGCTTGTTTGCCTTTCTGTGCTTTTCTAACTAAATTACTGGACTCAAACACTGAGTATTTGGATTAAATCCTTTGGTCTGGTTTACACTAAGGTCATACTGGATTCTTCAGTGCTCCTTCTGACCTTAAAATCTATGCCTCTTTTGTGAGCTTTACAATATGTGTTGAGTTCATGTTTTGCTATGTTTCATTAAGGTGAGAAGCTAAGATGATGCCCAAAGTGAAATCCATCTATTTCAGAAGTCTAGTAATTCTTTTTCATTAAACATTCCACAGATATTTTCCCTGGAGCTTAAAATTTTGTTTCAAAGATGCTTTCAGCAAATACTTCCCTGCTAGATTTATCAGTGTGTTCTTGCATAAACGTGGTTTGGGACTCAGTCTTGCAAGCTTATGGTGTTTGATTGGTCACTTTTAGGCTCTCATATGCCTTTATGTTAACTTGTGTAACCCATCAGTTTTTGCTGATTTCAGTGCAAGAATGTGACAGAGCTATCCATCTTCCACCATTATTTTTATTACACATTTTGTAGCATTTGGATTTCCCTCTACATTTCAAAGGCTTTTGTTTGCAATATATTCTTGTCCATGTCTTCTCGAAATATTATTAGAGTGATCAGCTGTTAAGATTACCCCTGCCTATTCTGTTAAGATTACTAATGTTGAAGCAATGTGTCTTTCTTGCTTCTACATTGGAAGGCAATGTTCAACTTACAGCAAGAGGCAGTGGTCTTTTAGTTTTCATAATAGTGTATAGTACTAGCAGTACTACTGTCTTAGCTTTTGAGAAAAAACCCAAGTATTTAGCCAGTTGGCACAGGAGTGAATTTCTAGGCTCAAATTTCAGGATTTCCATGTGAAAGAAATACTCAAACATTGAAAAGGAACCATTCAGACACTTAGAGCCAGCTAATTAACAGATTTTGTTTACTGCCTGCTCAAGGCGTATAATATCATGAATTAAGAGAGAGCCTTTTAATGGTGCTTACAAGTTTCCCAAGTCCCTAAGAATTTATATAAAGAGAATTTTGCATGTCAAGTAGCTGTAACAAGCTCCTCTCCCCAGCCTCAGCACACCAACAACATCCCCTCGGTTGCACATTGTCCTATTTACCTTGTGTGGTCCAGTTTGCCTGTTTCAGGATAATGAGTGTTACTTTAGCTGCGTGTCTGTGCTCAGGCCATCAACAGTGCAACAGTTCACAGAGGAATCGTCTCTGAAACTTCAGAGCTAGAAAGTTCATTTGAAATTTGTGAACAATTTATACTCCTCAAAACTACACAGACTGCATCATCTTATACCTTTTTGGTGCTTGCTTTTTCCCACTCACAAATCCAAGTTAGGAAAAAAAATGTTTGTTTCTAAATGACACTGACATTTCCAAAGTGTTCATTAATGGACAAAACTGTCAACTACTGCAGTATAAATGAAAAAATAATAATTTTTAAAATTATTGATAAAATAATAATTTATGAAATAACAAATATCCTAATATTCAAGAAAAAAAAAAAAAGCCAAGGAAAAATACAAATGTTTCTTAAGTTAAAAAAAAATTCAATTTGCTGTTCAAATTCAGGCTTCCTCTCCTACAATCCACATTCACCTTTTCTTCCAAAGAAGGGAAGCAGAACACTGAATATCATGACAAAATGCATATTCTATACCAGTATTTTCATCAGAAACTCTGTCATGGTGAGGAGAGAGAAGTGATAAGGGAAAGTCTTAGCAGAGCTGAAGAGATTTCATACAAACTGGCCACATTAATCTTTCAATACTACTTTGGAGAAGAAAACTACATATGTTGTTTTAAATAGGAATGTGTCTTTAGAATTCAGAGCCTAGAGTATAACTCCCAGCATCATAGTTCATTCTCTGCCATTGTTTTTGTAATTTTGGACAGAGCAAACTGGTTATCTGTTTAAAGAAACAATGAAACAAACAAAAGAGAAACAAAAAATGTTGTACTTGTCCAGGAGGAAAGTGCAACTGAATTTATTAAATTATTTTGAAACTGATTAACTGCATGATGAAGAAGAACCTTTTAAATAACTGGACTGATAAAAGCATGGTTTTAAACAAAAAACACCCAATTTTTGCAGCCCCTTATAATTTATACCATAACTAAACACAGCTGAAATGAGTGCCCTTGCAAATATGAAAATGAGAACAATATAGAGCAATAAACATGGCTTTTAGCATTATCAGACTTAAAGATTCCCATGAAAACAATAAATCTCTTCTCTCCTCAACACTTCCCGCCAATATTTTTGCTGTGACCTTCTACAGGGGAATACATCTGGAACACATCAGTGTGTTTGAATAGATCCCTCTGGGATAATCCCCACTTCAAAGTAGTGCTGGGGGAGCCTTATCTGGGGCTCTGTTGCATTCAGGGTCTCCCATGGGTCCTTTCTGGTTTCATGCTGGCTGGCAGACGTTTTATTTTTACAACAGGTCGTTACAACAGGTGGCTCAGTTATTGTCTTCTCCATTGTCATATTCTCTGTTTTAGTGTCTAGAACCTCTGAATCTGGCTGTGGGGAGCAACTGTAAAACCTGTCAAAGCAAACATCAATTCAGTCTATTAATTTACTATTTCAGAAGGCAGCCTCTAAAATCAGCCCATTCCTAAATGTCAGAGCAGAAGCCCAGTTTTCTCAGGGTGGTAATTTTTATGCGTCCCAGATGAAAAGCATAACAGAATGAAGAGAAACAAGACCATCAATTTTCTATCTGTGCTTAACATAATTAGTGAAATCCCTTCTTCAAAAGGGATCTGTGAAACTTTCTGTTCTGAAAGTGAAAAGCATTAAATAATTTACAGAAGTAACATTTCACTGTAGAAAGCTTAGCAAGATCTGCATAGTCTGTGTTTAATAAAATAAAATTATTAGAGACTTGAAAAACATTTTTCCTGCTTATTATTGTTTTTCTCAGAAACAAAATTTCAATGAATGTAAGCAAAACAACTGCTCTAGAAAGTAGAACTTAGATGAAAAAATATGAAGCATCATTTCCATTTTACTGATGAGAAAATTCATCTACAATGATATGGTCTATTTTCTACTACAGATTCTTTTCACATCAGGAAGGAAATTTTTCCTGAAAGGTCAGGTATATTCAGCATACACTTTCTCTCCCATCAACTTGCTGACAAAGCTGTCCAGAACTGTTGGTCATGTTCCTCCCAGTGCCGGTCTTTCACTGTCAAAGATGTTCTTTTACCTGTTCTCTGTGTCTGCCTGTAGCTTTTAAGTGTGAGTGACGAGTGCTATCCTGCTTCCTGGATTCTGATGCTGAAGACAGACATAGAAAAGTTTTTGTTTACACCATCTTCATATTCTGAGATGCAGGTCAGAGGTACAGAGGGTATGAGTTTTTCCCGTGCCTGTTTTTTTCCACCTAATACCATCAGTCAAAATTCATTATGACTATTTCCAATTAGATAATTTTCCCACCCTACTTAAGAGAAAAAAATTCCCTTATGTGCATTGGTAGTAGTGTGATTTTTTTGTTTTCTCAGTTAGTGTCTGCATGCCATGTATGTCTCATTCCCCTCAGCATTTTGGTGTCCCATAGGATTCCAGTTTATTGTGCAGTTTTCCACTCTATAAATATTTTAAACATGAGATTCATGGTTTACTCTGACAATGAAATACAGAAAGCAATCACTTTTAGTTTATCAGTAATCTTTAGGAAACAATTGTCCTTTAAAAATGTCTCAGTTATCTCTAGTGACCATTTGGTATTTCCAAGTGAACCAAAAGAAAAAAAAATGTAATTTTAAAAAAATACTAGATTTCAAAATGGACATGAGCTTAATATAGAATTGGATTGAATTCACTCTGCTGAAATGGGACAGGTTTAGCCAGAATAGTTCCCAGGAACTCTATTAAAGCACCAGGAGTTGTAATAATAGTCCATACTAAATTTAACTTTATGAAAAAGAAGCTCCCTATTATCTTATGCTTTTAAATTCTGAAATGCAGTCTTTTCTTTGATATTTCCAATTGCTTCAGCCCTGCCTGTTTAATTTGCTCCCTTCATATTTTCTCTGCAGTTGATAACAACATTGGGTGTCACACATCTGTTCTGTGCCATATCTCCCTCTGGCACTGGAGAGGAAATCTTAATCCCTATTTCCTGCTGTCACCTCTCATCCTAAAGAGGCAGATCAGTAACAAAGGAGCTGCAGTTCTCATAAAACTGCCCAAATATTAAACTGGTTTAATCTTCTACTAGGAAATGCCAGATTCTCACCACATGCCTTACTTTCTACTGCACTTTAATCCTTTGTGTAAGCTACAAATATTTAGCATTTCAGATTTGCCATATTTGAATACACAAAAACTAATCCATTATCTCCTTCAAAATAGTGTAGAGAATAAAGGATAGAGATTTTACTGTGTTTGTACTTAATTATAGATTTGTCTTTTGTCTTTTATTTAGAATCCATGTAAGTGTCAAGGTAAGAAAACACTTTTTTTTCCTTCTCAGGCCCCAGAGCAAGTGTCTCCATAAATATTAGCACTGAGATGTGTTTTATACAAAGTGAATCCTGCTCTAGTTGATCCTGTATGACCTGGGTGACCAATTATTTGTATCTCCCAAAGCCCCATGCAAAGACAGCGAGTTTTGATCTGTATAAACAAAACCAGTGAGGGGAAAGTGAGGAGTGCTGTAGAGAAGGATGTGTACAAAGGGCTGTGTGAAGCCTGATCAGAGAACTGGGTGTCTAACAGAAGATGGAGTAGTGGAGCTCTAGGGAAAGAAAACAACAAATGGGACAAAGGTAGAGTAATCTTTTCCTAGCCTACTTTCCCAGTTTCTGACAGCCAAAGATTTATGGACTTCGTGAGTAAGTAGTTTCCTCAGGAGCACCTTGCTTATTAACCATTCACACACCCTTGAATAATTGGTTTTAATAATCTATTTTTGACTTCCAAACACATCCATTAGAATTTACAGTGCATGAAAAAATATTGTTGGTTTTAAATGTCCTATTTTATACTTTATTTGGGCAGTCTTGTGTTATGAGAAACAGTGAATTGTTCCTGATTCACCAACTCCCCTGCAACCACTGTCCTGCAACTACTCAGAGTTCATAAGAGTGGCATAAGAATGATAAGAGGAGTCCAATTTCAACAGTTTGGAGATTGAGGTTGTGGAAGTCTTTTGTTTGGTTTCTTTGTTTTGTTTTGTTTTCCCCCAGTAATATCAAAATACAGTATTTTAATAGCAAAAAGGAGCAGATGAAGATCCTCGCTCAAAATCTAATGTAACTTCTTTACCAGTTAACCCTTTTTAGCTTTGCACTTGAAATGTGTTTTCTCACCACACTGCCACTTCAGCTATGTCTTTGAGCTTTTATTCATTTTAAGGACAGGAATCCACATTGTTGATGCTAATACAGAGCCTCAGGAGCTCATCTGCAGAGCTGCTGTTCCTTTTTGCTCGCTCCCAGAGACTGACAGGCATCCCAAATGAAACTCATTCCTCCTTATCCTGAGGACAAGGCGAGGTGGCAGGTTCCAAACAGAGGTTGGCTTTGTAGCTGCAAGGAGAAAGGTGCTATGGCTGTCTCATTTTACAGGAATGCATTTATCCATGGGCACGTACTTTATTCACACTCTTTAATGACAGGAGAAACAGGGATAGGGAGAAGACCTGACTAAACCTGTACTGATTCAACACTTCACTTTCTCTTTGTTTTCTTTCATCTCCATCTACTGGCCAGAAGCAGCTTTAGCTGGAGCACAAAACTGCTGAAACACAACCACTGCATCCACACAGGTCTTCACACTAGCTATTGACAAAAACTGCGGTTTTGGGGGGTTTGGTGTTTCTTTTGTTTTTTTTTTTTTTTTTTCCAGGGATACCAATTCTCTAAACAGACAAAACTTCACAGTAAAACATTTCTTTTGGCATTTTATTCTCAGGTATTTAAAAATGGGTGGTGTTGCATAATTTAGGTCACGTAATATAGGCAAGGTTAGCTTCCCTGATTCAATATCCTGTGTTACATTATTTCTCTTTGATCTGAATCCAAATGTGAATTTTATTCCAAGCTTTTTTGTGGTTGAAAGATTAGCATTGGTTTTTAAGACAGTATATGAATTGAATATTAAACCTTTTAATTAATTGACAGCAAATCCTATCACCACCAGACACAAGATAGGCCTGTGTAGTTATTGAGGAACAGCATTTTGTTTAACAGCACATATTACATGAAAAATTGTACTTCAGATATATTGGAAGTAAAACTTCCTGTTGCCTGATAGAAAAAAAAAGCAGCCACACATAGTAGAGAAATGCTAAGTTGAAAAAATAACTTCTTTTTTGCTTCTTGCCCACCATCAGAACACAATGGCCATCTGTAGTAGGTGGCAAGCAGTGGTAATAGTGTTGGCTAAATGAGAGACAAGTAACAAGCTTCAGAGCAAAACTGACTGAAGTTATAATTCCCATCAGTCACCATTAAGTTGGGAATATTTCACTATATACTCATGGATAGTGATCCCTTGAGGAAATTCTGCTGACATGTACCCTCTCCACTCTTCTGGAAGAAAATTCCATTCCATCAATGAGTATGGCTCTTCTGGTGCCTCAGGGGAGCTTTGAGCCTCTTCTGCTGGCAAGAACATACAAAAACCCCTCAAAAAAACCCAAACAAAAAACCAAACTAACAAAAACCCACAAAAAAACCAAAACAAAAAAACTCCCCCAAAACAAACCCTGAACAAAACCAACAAACCTCCTTAAGTAAATAAAATTCCACTACATGTAACTGTCTGCATCTAGTGTTACATCAGCACAAGTTATTCTTAAGCCTAGAGTGGTAATAAGACTAAACTCAAAGATATTCTGATTTCAGGGTTCAGCAGCCACAAAAATTCCCTGCACCTCAGCTGAAGTCATGGGTAGCCTTTGGAGTGATAAAGCAAAATCATGAAAGTCCAAACTGGCTTGTCCCTCTTAGGTCCTACCTTTCCTTCCTGAAAACATGCAGAAAGTTTATCACTGCTCTGAACCAGAATGATAGGAAATGATCTGTTGCAGAGGTTGTAGAAACGGTCTCCCCACAGCAGAAACTGCAATTCCTTATCTCCTAAGCAAAGAAATGAATTTCACACTAACCCCAGCCTTGCAGGATGCCCTGGTTTCAGCTAGGGTAGCATAAATTTCTTCCCAGTAGCTGTTACAGTGCTGTGTTTTGGATTTGGAATGCAAATGTTGCTGATAACACCCTGATGTTTTGGTTTTTGCCAGGTTGTGTTTATCCCAAGTCAAGGACTTGTTTCTCCCTCTGCCTCATGCTCTGCCAATGAGGAGGAACACAAAAACTGGGAGGGACCATATCTGGGACAGGTGACCCAAACTAACCAAAGGGATATTCCACACCACAGAATGCCATGCCCACAGTGTATAAACTGGGAGGGGGGTTACCTGGAAGGGTGGCTGATCTGGGTTTAGGAACATGGGTCTGGAATCACTCCGTGGGTAGTGAGCAATTGCAGAGCATCCTTTGTTTGCTCATCAGGAGGAGATATCCCAGGCTGCCACTCCCATGCTGATTTCCTAAATAGGCTCAGAAGAGCTGAGAGGTGATGTGGCTTCTCTACCAGGTAATTAAAAAGATCAGATTTAATTCAGTGAGCAAAATCTGTGAACTTGTGACAAATGTAAAGACCAAACATTCAGGCCTCATGGGCTGTGAGGAACAAGATATTACCTTTGAAAAGCAAATAACTCTGATACACAAAAGTGGTTGAAAACTCAAGAGACAAACCCAGATTTTGACTGGAATAACTGTACTGTGGCTGAGGTTAGCATTTAGTATTCAAAGACAGGAAACACAGCTTTCATATTCTGAGTATGCCTCCATTCCTCATTTCTCTTTTGCTTTAGAGAAGATGCTATAGAAGCCTTTTCCTGAACAAATCCCATTACTGCTATTCAATATGGAGCCCATATCCCTACATCTCAACAGAAGTTAAGCTGTCCTGAGAGATGTTCTTCCTTGAAGCAACACAAACATCTTCCTGATAACCAACAGGGGAAAGGACCTGTACTAGACACACTTAGATCCTGTTTATTGCTTCTTGAAAGACAACAAATACATTTATTAGAATTTAAGGTACCATTGAGCCCCATAAAAGGAAGTAGCATTTTCTAAGTTAGCAAAGGAAAAGCAAACCAAATGATTGAATAGCAAAGGATAAGGCTCCTCCATAAAGATGTCCAAAAAATATTTCAAAGCTGTAAAAACACATTGTGTCAAGTACTTGACTTTTGTATTACTTTTAATAGCACCCTATTGTATATTGAAGAATCAGTGTACGTGTGCACCCCTACAGATACCACTAAGGGAAAACAAAGCACCAGTTCAAGAGCCTGAGGCAGCTGCATAGCCAATACAGACAAGCATACACAGAGTCAATAGGAAATTCACCTTCCTTAATTCTTTATTTCATCAAAAATTCCAACTGTGCAACACGTCTTACTCTCATGCATGTACTTCATACATGAGACTGACAGATCTAGATGTGTAGAGAACAGACAACATTTGGCATAACAACAACTGTTCTATGCTGGGGAATACCAGCCCTTGCACTCAGCAACACTTTGAAATCTCTGCAGGGAAAAAAGCAATGACAGAGTACCTCAGCAGTACACAAACCCCATGCTGTAAGCATGAAGGCTACAAGTCACTTTCTTACATAGATTTGGCACAGATTCTCTGGAGGATCTTGTAGACCAAGCCAGGTAAAGGAGACTTGACATTTATCTGCATTATTATCTGTCATGACCAACCTAGAGCTGCAAACACAAAGCAAGCAGCTTCATCTTCAGAACAGTAAGAAAGGGTGAGGGTTTAGATGGAAACTCACCCACATTCAGGGAGATGAGCTACTTTTGAAAGCAGTGCTCATGAATGCTAGTTACTCTCATGTGCTTATTAAACAGGCTAATGGAACTCCAGTCCCGGAACACCTGCATGGTGTTCTCTAGTTGTGCTTTTGTTTCTGACTGCAACTTGGAGCACTTTTGTGTGGATGTCTGGGGTGGATTTGGTACCTCCTTTGTTCAGGCAGAGTGAAACACTGCTATTGTTTGCAGTGCTCTTCACACCACACTAGGTACATCTCTCAACCCCATGCAACAGCTGAGCAGTTTGTTAAAAAAAGATTGGAGTTATACCCAGGAAAAATGGTTGAATCAAAACTACCTTTCCCGTATCAGTACAACAGCTTAAGATTACTTTGGTTCCTTCATAAAGATGTCACTTTATTTTTTAAATAGATAGCTGCAGCTAAGCTACTGTTCTGCTACTATACTTTCTTTGGGCAACAGTACTTAAATGCAATGAACAACAGGAACAGTTGACTGCTTAAAAATTCCCTATTAAGGAACCAGAAAAGCCAATATAAGTGATCCAGACAGCTTTTAAATATGGAAAGGAAGCATTGTTTAAAGCTTGAGCAAATTGAGAAAATGCCACAGAAGCTTTTGGATTAACCCTGGCAAGTTCAGTGGGGACAGGCAAGAAGAGATCTCCAGGTAGGATCCAGAACCAACCTACCTGTCAGGCTGACAGCAGTGCCCTTTGCTTTGATCAAATGATTAACAGGGTAAAAGCAACTGCACAAAGATGCTCTGTGCTGGCTCTAGCACACAGAGCAGCCCCATCCCCTGGTTCTATTTGTTCTCAGTTACTCTGAGTAAAAGGAAGGCAAGAGGATTACAGCTGGTCCATTAGGAGAGCAATTCAAATGCTGCTTATGTTACAGAGAGCCAAAGCTGACGCTGTTTCTGGGAAATGCCAAATGTGCTACGATTCTCACCACACAGTCCAAAGAAAGGGGAAAAAATCTAAGCTTTAAGATCTGAGAAAAAGTACAAAAAGTTTGCTGCAGGGCAAAATTTACATGTTTTAGACTGAGGGGAAATTGAAATAACAAATACCTAAAAACCAAACCCCACAAAGAAGAAAGATGATAGAGTATAGCAAAATTGTTATTGTTAGGACCAGTGCTTGAGATAACTGACATGACTTACTAGTTCTCTCACAGCACTGGTATCCAGTCCTAAGCATTCATCTTCCAGCTGCATGAATGCTTGAATTTCTGTAAATAAGAGATTACTGATACTGAACAAAATGAAAACTGGAACAGCACTTTGTTGCACTATTTCAGCTGCCTCTAAACAAACTACATTGTCAAGTTCTATGGTTAAGGCAGTTTGTCTCACAAACCTCTGGGTATAATAGTTCTGGGCTGGTTTTCGTACACCTCATTCTTTATCTTCTTTTCTGAAACACTTTCAAAGGCAAAACTAAGTTTATTCTTTAATACGAGAGGGATTTATTACATGTAAAATTCTACCTTTTCTTATTATAAAGGGAGAAAACTTACACTCTCTTTGTGAAAAGATGTTTCAAGACACAATTGAGATCTACTTGAAGAACACTTCAGTAAGAACTTCAGTTTTTAAAGATCAATGCATATATTAACAGTTTTGAAGTAACAGAGTGGGAAAACCTCACTCACCTTTGTTAGAAATCAGGTAACCTATGCCTATGTCTGCTGGTAGATGATGTATTGCTCTTGACGTACCAGAAAAGACCTGAGAAGGGTTTTTTGATTCTTTCAGGTCAGGCTGTCAACTGCATGATTGCTTTAAACGGAACACAGGCTACTACAACAGGTTTGCTGCCTACCAGATCACGTTGCACATTTGCAGCTGGTACAACACTACATTTTATAAGTTAAGAAATGCAACTGCATCTGAACATGAAAAACATTTTAAAGTCAAGATATGTATATATACTGTCACACCAGGAATGCCATTAAGTTTCCATTCTACAGACTCAGGTGAAAAATTTGTTAAAAAGTCAAGAAACAAAAAAGCATAAAATCTGTAATAGGCAACAATATACAAAGTTTCATATATAAAATCGTGACTTGTATAGTTTGTTATTTTCATCTTTTCACAAGAGAAAATTAAAAGAACCACACATCACTGAACTTCTACACAAGCTTCTTGTGTTTCAATGTCATTTATTGAGGAGTGAATGAGAGACTGTCAGACATGCCAAAGAGACTTCACATTCAAGGGCTGGAAGCTGAACAGCTTTCCTCATTGAGTCACTGTACAAGTTGTTTTTGGGAATCAAAAGTGCGATCAATGAGGTCTTCATGCTCGATGTTGGTCTTCAGTTTTTCATCTTTTGATCTACTACCTTGTTGGGCAGAAGGACACTTCCTACCCTACAAAGACTCACACTCCAATTCATACAATTAACACTAGATGTAGAGAAACGTTTATCTGTTATAACGTACATCTACTGCTGAAGGTCTTATGTCTAATGAGAAAATTCAACTTGTTTCCCTTTCACCATCGTATGGATGGCTGATACCGTTAGAAAAATACTCTTCAGTGCTATTGTAGGGTTTACAGGAAACTTCTTTCATGTTGTGGGATAGAAACCGATTTAAACACCGTTCTGAAAGAATGCTTCTTCCTGCTGCCACTGCCTGGAGGTTGCAGAAGAATGGCCTACACGCACTACAGTTCTGGTTTTACTCAGAAAAGAAACAAAAGAAACCTAAACAATAGGGTAAACGTTTATTTGGAGTTAGTTTTCTTGCAGATGATAATTAAGGCCCTTCAAGCAGAGTTCAGGAGCTCCTGTATGGCTGCCTGTTGATCTGCATTGAGCTGTGATATGCATTCTGTCCACAGTCCTCCGGATGTCTAGAAAAAAATGAGAAGGCGTCTTTATGCAGGCTGAAAGTGTCCAAGGCACATCTTAAGCTTTGCTATTTTACAAAGCTCAACATTCACTCAGCTTAGTCCTGTAATACACATGCCAAAGAGACTGAAATCTTCAGGGGTACACAGGGCTACACGGGTTCACCTTGAGATGCTCCAAACGGCTGAACAGCAGCAGAGTAATTGATTTGGGACTTCTGGGAACTCCCTGTAACAACTGTGTGGGTTAACAAATGGCACTCATGTCTGTGTCAACCACAGCTAAAGCATTTGATGGTTTTGCAATGAAGTTAAAAGACCAATGTTCAGGCAAAACTGAATCATGCTTCTTCCACGAGCGTTTTGGGCACTGGTGCAGCAGTAACACACTCAGAGCTTCCAGGTGAGCTCTGGGATTACAGCACGATGTGCTACATGAGGGTGTGCAAAATTCTGCTGCCAACACAGGGTGTGGCTCTGCAGTGAAAGGAAAGGTCAATTACTTCCCAGAGAGACCTGCACAGCATCTGTCTGGGTGAATGTAAACCCTTCATCTGTGCTAGCACAGCCCTCAGCTGAGACATTAGCTTTAAAAGTCACCATCAGTAAGGTCTGTTCTAATGGTGCCAGAAAGTGCTGAATATTAATCAAGATTGAGGAAAAAGTAGTTATTAGCTTATCAACAGAAGCTGGAAGCAATTGGCACCCTGCTTTCTTTAGGATAATGACAGGGAAAAAAGTTCCAGGTGACTGACTTTAGGTCTTTAGATTGGCTTTTGCAATAACTGTATAATTTAAGTAAAATTTAAAAAAATGTTTAATTTATATTTGTTATATTTTACATTCAGCTCTATTATAATGCACTTTTCTCAAAATTTAAAGTTAAAAAAATAAAAATGGATTAAAAAATAAAAATGTATTAAAAAATAAAAAATAAATGCTCTCACATGTAAATTTGTGGGTTTAGTTTTAAATACCATTAGGCATTTTAGACTCTTAATGTATGATGAAATATTGTAGAATTAAATGCACTCTTCCTGCATTTCTGATGCATATTTAAATTGATACTTTATGCTGAAATATTTCTGGCCTGACAATACCTAAGCAAAGAAGTTTATACTCAATTCCAATAATGACTATGTTGATCATGTTAGACACTGGCAGTGAAACAGCTTACTGAGATAGTTAAAAAATTCTCTTGGAATCTGGGAAGTAGGAGCTTGTTAGCAACTCCACAACCTTGAAAATTCCTATCATAGTATATAAGACTCTTACAGTTAGTAAGAGTATCAAATTCTTACACCTTTACTAAAGTTAAAATACCATGTATGAAGAGAAATAGGATTGGTAACACTGTGCTAAAATTGTATTTTTTACAAGACATTACTTTAAAAATTATGTTTTTCTCCTCAGTCCAAAGGTAAATCATTCAGCCAGTGCTGGAGGTCTTATCTCACATTAAAGTTTCTATCAATCCTGGCCAGAACCAGACATTGTTGTAAACAACTAATCTATACATGTATGTGCCACTGTAGTGTTAAAAAAAAAACTTTGATGATTTGAGGTAAAGTGAACAAATGCATTAGGTAAACCCTAATACAAAGGTGCATTCCTAGACTTTGAGTACCAACAGCAAGGATTTTTATCTGTCAGGCAGAATTTAGAGCAGTCACTTACACTACTTTCACTCTGAAACTTGCTCAATTTCCTCCTCTTTATGCCTTCAGAATTTTAACAACTTTTCCTACCAGACAGAATGGATCTCTCAGGCTGACACACTCATACAGGTGAATCAGTTCTAATGTCAAGTGTTTCTAAAATTCTTGAACCTGAATTTTGCCAAAGCAGGTCAGGTAGAAAGATAATAATTGAAGATCAGCTGCATAAAATCCTCCATGCTTTTTTATGAGCAAGATGCTTGCCAGGCACCTTTCTCTCATTAGTACTACATCTACCCAACAACATTTGGCCCTGGAGCAGATCTGCACTATGAGCACTATCACTTACAGCACTGTAGAGAAGCACTGTTTAAGTACCTGGACATCCCCATCATCCTTAAGTGACTCATTATGGCATAAAGGATGTAAACCTTACAGCAGCTCCCCAAAGGCAGGGAAAACATCAAACAGCCACCTATATTTGCACAGGACTGAAAAGGGCCGTAGTAAAATAACTTGTGGTTTGCACTTGTTATCTAACAAAGATCCCAAGCTGCTGCTGTACTAGAAAGTCACCAAAAGGTGTTGGTGACCCTCACAAGAATCACATCTTGGACCAAATCCTGCAGTACAGTTCACTGATAAAAGGACATGCAGATTTCTCTCCAGATTCTAATTTCCGACTCAGAAAAAAACCCCCACAAAAACTAATACTGGTTCACATATTAACCAACTTGCTGCAGGAAAGTTAGTTACAGTTATTTTAGTCAAGTGCAAATGTCACCAAGTTTTATCATGAATCATTCAAGGAACATCAAAGGATCTCCAAGATCACTGGTTGAACCCTTATTCTCTAAGGAGATAAGGCTCTCAAAACTGGTTGAACAGTTTAGCTCCTTCTGCAAGCAGACTCTAAATGCTCCCTTTCTCCTTAAGCAAGCATTTATTTACCTGCACTTGGCGGACAACGTTAGCCAGCCGCTTGGTGCACGGATCTTCGTGTTTGATAGCTTCGTGGATTTCACCATCCGCAATTATCCCCAGTATTCTGGGAAGGTTGGAATTGTTGGGACCCAGGACAATTGGGTTATTGCTGTTACAAAAGACATATTGCAAAGGAATTAATGGTTATCTAAAAATAATGTAAACACTTTACACATAAGTGATTTTGAATGATCTTATTCTGAAGCTGCTTAGTTAGGTTTAAGTTTCACACAGCTGAATAAGTATGCACAGCTTTGTTGCCTGCTGACAGCGTGTTCCCCCTTCTGTTAATATTTAACCAGCTGATTCTTTACTCAGCCTAAACTTTATCAGGAAGAAGTTCTGAACTTTACAGAATGGCTGAGTTCCATGCAGATGGAACTGTAAACAGTGTGACAGAAATACCCTGCCTAAAAGGACTTGTTCCTCTCTCTGTGCCTCCCAGGACGCTGTGTTACTGGCGTCAGGAGCGTCGGTAACTTCAGCTCTCTGCCAGCACTCTCCATGACACAGCAAGCAAGCAGTTCTGCTCCCTCTTTCCCAGCCAAATGCTGGAGTGGAGGAGTATTAGCAATCAGGAATCTGTGTGGAACACAGGATCTACTTGCAGCCCTGCCACCTACCATTGCTGGAATGCAGAGGCTGTGAATGTAGGACTGGCAGAGCTCCAGAGAAGCAGGTAGCCAGGCAGAGCCACCTGCACAGACGTGGGTACAGAAGTGAGCTGCTACTGCAATTCCCAATTTCTATGTTCCTGTTCACATGCACCTGGCAGCATTGTTATGTCTCATCTGTATCTCACTGCTCTATAATGAATCTAGGGACCTCAGTTGCAATTTTGAGACTTTGCCTTAATAAAGCACCCAGAGATACAAGCTATTCACAAAATACAAAAGACTGTAAGAAATCTAAGTTATTTCCCTTATATTTTTCTCCTAAGATGTAATACAGTGCCAGCCAGAATGTGCTTACTACACAACACCTCAGAGGCTACATTTTTTCACTCATTTATGAAGTGCATCACACTAGAATAACTGTTTACTTTTTTCTTTCATTTTACCTGCAGGAAAGAGCACAAACCCGAAGAATAAACTGAGGGATAAGATCCTTTCAATGATAGCTGAAATAATTATTAAGGGAGACAGCACTGTACAATGAATTTTTCCATATTATTTCTCTGCTTTATACTTCACTTTGTTGGAAAGCAAAAGGTTGCAAAAACCTGATCAGTTACTGGTCCTGATATGTAAGCAGAGTATCAAAAAGTTTTCCTGAAATTTTCTGTAAAAGTTTTCTGCAGATCCTATGTCATTATGGATATATAAAGCAGCCAGGATTTTTTTTTCCAGCTGTAGAGACACTATTTAGGACAAGAACAGGAACTGTTTAAAAAAGCAGCAATAACATCAGGGAAGGCTCAGTTCTGACATTTCTAATTATCTTCTCTAAAGCACATGTAGATTAACCTCACAGTTTCTCAGTTTTGGAAAAAGAGGGCAAGGAAAGAGCATGCAAACAGGCTTACTTTCTGCATTAGTGTGAAGACTTTGCCTTACCTCTCAAGTAAGTCACACAGATAATTGAAAGTATGAACAGCTTCTTCTTTGTCTTCATGAAGTGGAAGCCATGATAACCAGTGTGGAAGGACTTCTTCAACGTTTATACAGTCAGGCTTGAACTTCATTATCTTTCCTATTGCTGAAATGCAGTTTTCTGTTGCATTCACATTCTCTTTGGCTTTGGCATCTGGTGACTGAATGACTCTCACCAGCAATGGAAGTGCCTCTAATTGTTAAAAACACAAGAATAAAGTTTAACTGCACAATCAAGGTATACTTTATTATTATCACACATCTGTATATAAAATATGTATAGATGTATACATACACACCACCCACCACTAAAAGGTCATAGGAGTAATCTCACCTGGTGAATCAACTTGACATAGTTAGGATCATAAAAATCAAGGAAATCTTTCAATGGAAGAAATATGCCAGTTTTTCTCCTAGGTTAATAGCAATTATATTTTGTTAAACAGTCGTGTGGGTAACCACACACACCCTTCTAAAAGAACAATTAATGTCACAGTTTTAGCTACTAGTGTCCATGCAGGCTTCCAAGCACACTACATGCAAGCAGGAACAATTGTCCTTGTGTTCTTCTGCTAAAAATAAAATACTAAAGCTGTGAAATTCTCTATCAGCACAGTAGGCAGGTTGTGGAATTGTACAGAAAGTACACTTCAAAATAACTCTAATTACTGAGGAAGAGTAAGATCTCTCACTTCTGAATTTGGATGAGTAAGTAGAAGCTTTGCAGTTAAAGAATGCACAATCCACTTTCTATATTAAGTCCACTGCATTAGATTTTTGAAGAATTCAGCAGCTGTGGAAAAGCTGTTAAACATTACAGAACTACAGAAACATTAGACCTGCTAGCTTATGTATACTGAATGCAGGACAATGATGCTGGGCTATTCTCCACAGCAGAGTTTGTTTCAGAGAGGTCTACAATGTCCAGGACAACTGAGCCTGCATTTTATACCTCAGGTTTTCATGGTTGCTGAAGCTAAATCTCATCTCATCTGTATCCCACTCACTAATACTAATGAATGACTCTGTAGGTATTGTGTCCTTGAAACTGTAAAATTAGGAGGGCATCAAAATGAATCAGCATAATTTTCTCCCTACAGCCTACCAGACAAGTTTTCTCTTGTCTATAAAACAGATGCATTCTCACATAGATACTGTGTTAGACAAACCTTAAAAAAGCCTTTTGACAATGGAAGACCCATCTTGTACAATGTTAAGCTTTTCTCCAAGGACTGACTGCTCTGACATCTGGCACCACCCAGTTTTGAGGCCACTGATGTGAATTAGGAAGAAATCCATGCAGTTGATTGATACAATTTTCACAGAGAACAGCTAATCATATTCTTCCACCAACATAACAGAAGCAACCTTGCCAGCTGCATCAATTGTAACCCTGTACCCCTGTCGAGAAAGTGATTTGTTTTGCTGTAGTTCCCTTCCATCCTATTTCTTTGCCCTTTACAAAATCTGGTTTTTGTGATGTTTGTTTCATCAGGTAACTCACATGCCATTTACAAGTTCTTGCTATATTCCTGGACATTTTTAACTGACTGCCAAAAATGCTTATATTAATACCTCTGCTTTTTCTGAAGTGTATTTACATACTCTTCAAACTTGCAAAAGAACAATATGCCAGTGCTATATATCACCCAGTAAAGAAAATAAGTTACAAATAAAAGCCCACAGACATGGTGTTTTTCAGAGATATAGCAAAACCTCTGGGGTAGATAATGTCTCATGACATGGATTTGTTTCTAATCACAGCATATCTTCATCTATTACAATAAATCATAAAGTTCTTTCATGTATGCAAAAAGGATTTGGAATACTTTTGAGGTGTCTGCTAATAAACTGTATACTGTAAAGGCGAAAGTTTATTTTATCCAAAATTCAACTTAAGGAGAAGCCAGGTGTCTGGGCATAATCAAGAATTATTTGCCCAAGTACAAAGAGAAGCATCAAAGATTTTACAAAGTTTAAGTGGGGTAAGATAAAGTGTAATTAGAGAAAAATAAAAGACTGTTAGACTTCAACAGAGGCTAAAAAGCTCAGAAAATTTCAAAATCAGAACTGTCTAGACAATTCTAATTTTTCATGCTCTTAATGATTCATTGCAAGGCTTCCCACACTGCTTTTCCTTTTCTTTTTAAAAAGACACCTTATCCTGATTGTTATCATGTAACAGTTACATTAACAATGAAAATTACAACCCTGATTGATTTAGGCAAGACTTGTGTCAATCCCTATCAGATGATTCTTATTTTCTTAATTCAGCTTTCATATAATATTAATGCAAAATACATATTTTAAATACATACTTAGATGATATACTATATCATCTAAGTATCTATTATACATACTTTATATAATTTTATTAAGAAAAAAGGAAAAAAAAGCCTTTAATAAGGGGTGCTACTTAGTGTGCAAAATTAACTTTGGTGACTGGCAAGAAGAGTGCAAGCAGGCAATAATTTCTTTAAATTTAAGATGAATTTGAAGTTTCAAAGAAATTCAGACAGACAGCAGACAAAATGTTGCTGATAAGTACTCTCACACTCATTTCACTTCTTACTTTACAGAAATCAGGTTCCTTTTTATATAATCAGAAAGCAGAGAGCCACACAAGTCATATTCTAGGCCATTCCTTAATATAGGTCTCTTGTGTAGTTTTTCCAGACATCCAAAGGCTTTTGCATTAATATGTAACCACATCAATATTACTAGAAAGCATCTATGAGACAGCTGTGTATCAAAAAGATGGTTTTTATGAAATTAACATTTGCATGCCAGATCATATTTTAAAAAAGAATATGTAAATCAAGTTTGCTAAGCAGTCAGTGCTGCAACAGGAATGCTACTAAGCAGAGCCACAATAAAAGCTTGAGGTACTGAGGTGGTTTATCACTCAATCCATCACTGTCTGTGACACAGCTAAGAGCCAGCAATCTGTCGCCCTGCACACCCGCAGGTGAGCCGTTCCCATCCGTCCCCAGCCGCAGTACCTGGGCAGACGGGCCGGTAGCTGTCGCCGCCGAACTGCGCGATGACTCCCACGCCGTAGGCAGCGGCCTGCCGCACCTCGGGGCTGCTGTCACACACCGCCTCCAGCATGGGCCGCAGGAAGTACTCGGCGTACTTGAAGGACGAGGGGCTGCAGTGCTCCACCACGTCGTCAAAGATGCACAGCCCCCACTGTCGGTCCGGCCACGGCCGATGGGGACACTGCGGCACAAACAGCCACCGGCTCAGACACCCCGAATCCTTGTACAGCCAATGAGTACATCAAAACAGTCACAGGAACAGGGGTCTAACGCTTTGGTTAAAATCTTCAGGGTGTGAAACTCAATCCTAAAACCATGTAATTTGCAGTAGTGATATTCCAGCAATACCATGAACGAAACAAAATCCAGGTGTCCATCTTTGCACCTCTGTTTCACACTCCATTACATGTATCAGTCTCAATTTTTCTCCACGAGCCTGCAACATTTTTTTGTCCCTGCTCTCGAAATCCATTTTTGAGATACTGGACAGTCTCAAGGAAATTTAATTTCTGAAAATAGTTGTGTGTGTCAGTGATCCTGGATCTTTGAGACACAGATTTTAAGTAGCACAGCAACGACCCTGCTCGGAAAGCACGGGGTAACAACTTCATCCTTGATCTAGAATAAACCTTCTATTTCGTAAAACAGTAATTGCTACATTCTATCTACCAAGTTCTCTAAGACTTCAGCATGGATGGCATATTAACCCATCAGAAAAAATAATTATGTTTAAATTAAAGGAAAACAAGGTACTTACAATTAGGTTGACAATTAGTGGAAGTAACCTTTCAAACCATGGCAGTACCTTCTCCTTGTAACTACTGAATATTGAGTGCAAAATATCCGACACTTTAGTCAAAATATAAACATCACTGTCATCCTGAAAGGAAAAGGATACAATTCACATGAAGACTAACAATCTTTAATGGAGTGAAAGTCACATGAAGTGCTAAGTGTCTAAACTAATGGAAAAAAGTTGATTTATGACTTTTTAGGTAAAACCTTTTTTTAAAGTTCAATAATTTTCAATTCTTCGTCTAATTGCAGAATGATAGAAAAACAAAATGGTTTGGGTTGGAAGGCACCTTAAAAATCTTCTAGTTCCAAACCCCCTGCCATGGCTAGGGACACATCCCATCAGACAGGGACACTTCCCACTAGAGCAGGTTGCTCAGAGCCCCATCCAACCTGGCCCTGATTGTTCCAGGGAATGGGACATCCACATCCTTCTCTAGGCAACATGTTCCAGTATCTTGAGGGACATCACTTGTTACTGTCATGTCGATACTGAGGCACTGAATTGAACTTTTTTAACATGGCCATTCAATCAATTCCTTATCTGCTGAATTAATCAAATACAGATCTCTTCGTATTAGTGACAAGGATGTTGTGTGGGACCCTTTTAAAGGCCTTACAGAAGTCAAGGCAGATGACATCAGTTGCTCCCTCAACAGTCACTCCATCACAGAACCCACTAAATTAATCAGGCATGATTTGCATTTTGGAAGCTGTATCAGCTGTCTCTAATCACCTCCCTGTCTTCCACTGCTGCCAGGGAGATGTGTTCAAAGACTGTACTGGGCACAGAGTGAGACTGACTCACTGCTAGTTCCAGGAGTCCTCCTTTTCACCCTTCTTAAGTTGATTGCTAGAACTCAGTTGCCTAGATTTATTTCAGAGATAGAAAAATCAGATCAAGACAAAACTGTCTTGTGCAAATTTGCCGCTTCAATGGGTTCCCTTTACAGAAGGCAAAAAGCCTTTTTCCTCTTCTGTACCCTACGGATATCCTAAGAAGCTTTTGTGGAAAAGGAAATGGATAATAGCCTTTGTAATAAAAGACTGTGGCAAAATTATAACAAATATTATTCTCCTCCTTTGTTCAAATTTTTCACCTTGCCCAGTTAATATAACAAACCGGTCAAATAAAGAACCTTACCTCAGAGCTATCAATTCAAGTTACATCTACAGGTGAGGATTATCCCCTGGACATATTTATGCTGGGAAAACTCTTAACTTTCTTTTACAGCAACTTCTATTGCACTCAGTATCGTCCTTTCAACCAGTTTAACAGGCAGGGAAAACAGTACAGCTAGTTTCTGGTCCCTAGTGACCTTCACCTTTCTCACCTTCTGGTGACAAACTAGTAACTATTTATTGTGCAACAGGCAGCTTCCCACAACTGGATATTTAAACCCTTCCTAGCGAGCCAATTTCTGCACCATCAAGGCACAGCTCAAGCAGGAGCCCTGGCACATGCACACAATGACATTAAGAGGTAGAGAACTGCTCCAGCACACCACAAGGTCCACCTAGCCTGGTACTGCCTGCTGACCAACAGCTGATAACAGATGCAGGAAGAGAGTGTAACACTTGCTTGGTGTACGCTTCACACTCCCTACCAAATCAGCAGTTTAGTTATTGCTGAAGTGAGGGCTGGATCTGAATAACTGTTTGAATAACCTTCATGACTTCTGTGCTTCTTCTATTTCTGCTGCCTTGAGGTAAGGGCTACATGAACATACTCTGACACCAAAGGTGTATATCCAAACGTAACTAATTTGTTAATTCTGTCCATATGGCAAGTGATGTCCTCATCCCACACCTCCTTTCACAGGGTAATGCAGATAAGTCTTTCTCCAGACTTTACAGAACAACCAGCAAACACTAGAACATTTTTAAAAACGCCTTGCAACTCTGTTGCAGAGTAGGGACTCAGCTTTTCTGAAACTGCTGCCTGCTTGCATTTTTCTAAGTACAGAGTGACACAGAGGAAATAAAAGGGTCTTGGAGGAAACAAAAATATATCCTCTTGAATGCTGGCCTAATTCTCAAAAGCCCAAAAGGAGAGTCAAGAACCACACTGTTATTTAAGACAGTATTTACATAGGGGTGTGATTTCTGGAGTCTGAATCCAAGTTAAACTCATGTGATCAAGCTTCATACCTGCATTGTACAGCAAAAAAATTTCTTAGTTCTTAAATTTACTGAGCACCCTTTGTCTTGTGTTATAAACAGCAGCAGCCATTCATTATTACTCTCTCTCCATACTAATAATGATTTAATAAAATTATTGTATCTCTTCTACAATCACCTCCACTTTAAACTATTAACTCACTTTGGTACCCTCGTGTGTAAGTAGTTAAGTAGTCACTTTAGTATTCCCTCATAAGCAAACACATGATGGATGGCAGCTGTTTATCCCGCTGTCCTTTTCTGGTTTTAGGCTATTCTTTTTGAGACAGGCTCCTGATATGACACACCAGATGTCTTGGGATCAGAGGTATAGAGGCCCAAGGTTAAGAGCCACCCAGCTTGCAAGGCTCAAAGAAAAAGCAAGTCAGCAAGGCTAGACCTAAGGGATGACCTCATTGCAGTCTACAACTTTCTCACTGGGGCGAGAGAAGGGGCAGGCACTGATCTCTTCTCTCTGGTGACCAGTGACAGGACCAAAAGGAATGGCCTCAAGTTGTGTCAGGAAAGGTTCTGGTTGGGTGTTAGAAAAAGGTTCTTCCCCCTGATGATGGTTGGGCCCTGGAACAAGGCTCCCTGGGGAAGCAGCCACAGCACCAGCCTGACAGAGCTCAAGAAGTATTTGGACAATGCTCTCAGGCACATGGTGTGATTCCTGGGATGCCCTGTGATGAGGCAGGATGATCATTGTGGGTCCCTTCCAACTCAGCTTATTCTGTAATTAAGTAATCTGCTGTGAAATCTGTATAAGTATTAATGTCATCCAAGAATTGTTTGAGCAGATGAAGAAAATAAAAAGCTATATCCTGAACTTCTTACTTCAGCATATCAGACAAGGAAACCTTTCATATTTTCTAATTCACAAATGCAGTGTGACTCATTTCTTACTGTTTTGAAGGACAATGGTAACAAGATTCTTCTATGAAGAAATAATTCTAAGGATGCACTATGCCCTAAATGAGTCAAAAGCATATTTTTGCAATATTCCATCCTGGTGCTTGTAGAGCAGAAAAATTCTTCAAACTAACTTACTTCATCTTGTAATGACTCTTCCACTTGCTCATCATAGTCTTCATCTTGTCTTTTCACTAAATTAAAAGAAAAAAATTAAACCACTGCCTTTCTATAAGTGCGTAAGAAGCCTGTGAAAGGGAAAAATTATGCAGAAACAAATTTAGAAAACAGGAAACAGTAGCTGAAGATGCAACAGGAATTCTCCATTTTTAAGAAGCTTCAAAAAACTTCCACAGAAAAGGAAGAAGTACAGGATAGTCCAGTTAAGGAATGTGTAAAAATGCCCATGAAATAGAAACAAACACACCAGCTTGTCCACAAACTTAGAAACAACAAACTACTATTGCTTTGAGAAAACTGCAGACTTCAGATGAAAAAACCCCAGGGAAATGATAACACCATAGATAGTGCACTGTCTCTCAAGTAAATCTGTCCATTAACTTTTGATTAAACCACAGTATGCTGAAAATTACGCCATCTTCATCCTCCACAAGCTTAAGAATACAACTCATGGATTCTGTGAGTTCACAGTCCAATTACTTCACATAAATATACAAATCAGTGAAATTGAAACAGTTTTTTTTGTCTTCAGAAATAATTAGAAATTCTGCTTTAAAGAACAGCCACATCCCATGTTAACAGGATTTGTGTTAACTTACCCTGTCTTAATTCTTGATTTTTAAAGTGCTCTTCTAGTTTTTCTTTCAGTATTCCTCCAAGTTCTTCAAAGTGTTCGTTGTTAAGGCATCCATCTCCCATTACCTCAATGCACTTGTGAAACAAAACAACCAGTTTTTCAGCTTTAAAATTTAACATGAGCAGCCTTAATGAAATCTAAGCACACAAAGAATATTAATACATGCAGGAATAATATTAGAAGAACAGTCATACTGTAATCAATGCTCAAATTATACAAGTAAGGCACAGTACCACTGTACATTTCATACCCATAATTTCAGTTGCTCATGGTTACAATAAAAAAATTTTGGTAACTGTTTTATTCTTGAAAAAAAAACAAAACAAAACAAAACAAAACTTTTTTCATCAGCTGTAACAACATTTATAGTCACAACAAATTTCCAGTAGAGGAAGCCTTGCATTTCTTTGAGCCATTTAAAGGAACACCAAACTGTCCCTTCTTATTTCAAAAAGCTACAAACAGTAACGCCATGAAATCTGTAGAATGTTACCTTTGCAAAAGAATGCATTATTTCTGAGAGGACATCAGACTCTGGCTCTGTCCCAATGGCTTTGATGAGAGCATCACACATGAAGTGCCACATCTGTGTGAGGTACTCGGGCCCACGAACCCTGGCACACTCAAGCAGGAGGGGCATCGACTCTGCGGCTGCCACTCGGACACGTGCCATTGTTAAGGAAATACAGCAATCAACACCAACAAAGTGCTTAGAATTTAACATCCCACCACCATGATGAAGTTCTTGGTTTTCTACCTGAAACTCATTTCATGACAATCCATGCATTTGATTTCTTAATTATATATAGATTAAATCATAGGAAAATTACACTGCCTGCTCTTTAGAAGCGGTTTCAAGCCTGTTTCAGGCCATGACAGAAAAGCTGTTCAAGTTCTTTTCTGCTTTGTTACACAAATATTCCTTTTTCTACTGATTGCTTATTTAAAAAAAAAAACAAACTAGGGGGAAAAATAGGAATCCATTGCCTAAAATATAGTGTGTAAACCAACATTCTCTGAAACCATTTCTGCTATAAAGTCACAGACTATTTTAACATTAACACTTTCAATTCATTTAGGAAAACAGCAAGCACAATCTTGATTCTGAGTTTCTGTTTTCACATTGGTATTTGTTAATAGGATATCATCATGGAAATAGAATTTCAACAATGGAACCATCAGCTTTACAACTTGCTCTGTGTATTCCACAAATCCTTCTTTTAGCTCTTTTGCATAGCAAACCTGAAAAATAGAGCACAGATATACCTCTTTTAAGGGATAATACTTACATTTTTCAACTATGTAAAGGTGAGAGGGAGATTGTTAAAAGTGCAAGGGTTTTTTTAGCTTATTTTAAAAAACATGTAATAATTTGTTTCCCTTTCCCTCAACTGTGGTAATTTGACAAATCCTGATAGCCGCATGAGTTCTCACTCTTAGGGCATGCATGTATTTTTCAAACCAAATTCCAAAACAGCAATATTTGCAAAAAGGAACTACTTTTAAACATATCCAATTCCTTAAGTTTTGCTAACAAAGAAAAACCATCTATTCATTTAGAAAAATTTACACTCCTAAGTAAATTAACTGTTTTTAATCAAGTAAACCACACACAACTAAGTGCTGTAATCCAAACTAAGCAGTATCACCCAAAACACTCTTTCACGTGAGACAAAAAATATTTTAGGTGCAGATTTTGGCTTCAGACTTGATTGACCAGAAACACATTGATCACCAAAACTGTTTTATTGCTCACCAGCATTTGGCATGCAGTTGCTTTTTCTTCAAGGCCTGCAGTTTTAATTCCAAAACTCTGCTGATCACCTATGCTTACAAATTCCCAACCATCATCATCGCTCATATTCTCCATATCTTGTGCTGTTATACGGAAGGAAGGAAACATAATGTAAAACTACTACAAAATAATTTATTTCAGTATGCTTTTCAAGCAAAACATCATCTTAAACCTACTGTCTAAAAGAGCAACTTCAGGTTTAATGGATGCAGTCTTCATTAAAGGTCCCATGACAACAGGAAGGTACTGCTGAAATTCCTTTCCAAGAATTTTACACATTCTGGCCCATGCAGAGATCATGTAAGAAATCTAGAAGAGAGAAAGCAGAATTTTCATGTCCCACATTTTATTTTAATGCATACTTAAAAGGAAAGTATTAAGGAAATGCTTTACACACTAGGACTTTTGAAAAGAATTTGTCAGCAGTCCCTAAAGCTTATTTCAAAGAGAAGTAATCCAATATGCAATCCACATAAAAATGCATCATCAAAAGACATCCCAAATCTGGCAAAACCTTGACAGCACCTCCAATCAAAGTTGCTATACATGTAAAAATGTGACAGTGTAAGATTCATGATTACATTGAAAGTGCCTGTTCTACAAAATATTTTTTCTGAAATATTTCCCAAATTTAAACAATACTGCCAAGCCACATTCCTGAAAATGGTAAAATAGAGCAAAAACTAAAAAAGGTTGCAGTACTATGTTTTCAGAGGAGTATTTGTTTTCAAATATACAAGTTAAAATAGCTCTCTGCTCATTAGAACAGCTGCTTAACAAGTCTTGTTGATCTATTTATAAGAAGGTGACAGCAAGCTCAAATTTCTTCTGCAAATATAGGTCCTGGAAGTCTCATTTCCTAACCACACTTCTGTGAAAGATTCTAGGGCCATCTCAATGTCAGGTTTTGTAACACAGGCTGGACAATTAGCCTGAAAGGCCAGGGAAGGGGCAGAAACATCATGTATACAAGGAATGTTTTTAATACCAATGAGCTGTAAATACACAATTTCAACATACCTGTGGATCATCATCTTCTAGATCACTGAAGTCTGTTTGTGTCTTCAATAACAGCTGCATAACATCTGATGCATCCTGCATAAACTAGATACAGGAAACAACTATGTTTTAAAAGGCAAATTAAGATGCTACTTCTCAGAGACTTTGATGCTCACTTAAACTTTTTCAGGAATCCATATACAAAACTAAGTTCCCTTTGAACTGCATACATTTTGCCCCTGACACTGCCTAAATGTGATGCTGTGTCATTTTTCTTAAGGCAAAAAAAACCCAAAAAACCTCAAAGGAAGAAAAAATTCTTGCTTTCAACATTTTTCAGTGTGACAAGAATTACCTAAACTACAAAAAGATTCTATTGCAAATTTGTGAACCTAAGCAGCAACACAGTCATCTCAGAAATGCAACAAAGACAAGCACAGAAATCAGCAACAATACAGCTGCATTTTTAACAAGTGATTATATTAATTCAGTACTAATACCACAAAAATAAAGGCATTAAAAAGTGTATTTAGACCATTATACAAAATCTAAGCTTACCTTTTCTTTGCCAACAGCAAGACCAATTAGACTGATGCATTCAATAGTCTTTCCTCGCAAAAGTCTTAATTCCTTCTGAACAGCATTTTCAACAATGTGTTTTAGGGAGGGCATAAATAAATCATAGTAGGGAACAAACTTCTCCTCCACTGTATCTGCAACTGATGCAATTGAAGTCACAACTTGCTCCAGAACTAGCTTAGTGCCTTTCTGTATCAACTTGGAAAGAAGAAGAATAAAGTGTTATATTTTAAAAGCACACATTTTACTTAAAAGCATGCCAAATGTGAAAATCTGCTTTTGCACATATGCTAATTCTCGTCAGTTAAGACCAGCATCAGCAGATATGTGTACTGGCTCATTTCTGAGGTCTCAGTTCAGCTATACTTATTCTGCTTATGTGACAAGGTTACCCTCCATCAAACAATTTTTTCAGGGTATTATACCTCTTGCAATTTTATCACCATAATGGAATGAAGATGCTTCACTAGATTATCCAAATATGGAATAAGCAGTGACTTGGGACAATCTTCAGTGAAGTTTATGAGTGCTGCAGCTGCATGGGCTTGAACACGTTGGCTGCCTTGATCCTCCATGGTTTGTAGAAGAGCTCCTATCACCTGAAAAAGAAATACTCCTTTTTCAGACAACAAGTTTCTGAAAGGGACATAATTTTACCACTTTTTTCCCCCTACCACTCTACTACTTGCCTTCTCATGAAATTTCTTTTGAAACCCGGGTGCAAAGTCCGTTGCCATTTGTCCAACAGCGTTACAAGCGGCGTATCTTACTCTGGGATGCTGAAAAAGTATTTCCCTCAAGCAGTTAACAAGTAGTCATAACAAGCAGTCACCTTTCATTTTCAGAAATGAAAACATTTTGAAATAATTACTAGAACAATACTCACAGGATCCTGAAGGAATAGCAAAACGAAATTAACTATTTCATTTAAAATTCCCTCCATCTGTTGGTGGCAACCTTCTCCAATGGCAGAGAGTGCCATCAAGCCAGCATGCCTATACTTCCAGTCAGCTGCAGAAGAGTAAAAATGAAGAGTTACTCATTTTGGAAACTACCAAGAACCTCAAAGATGAATCACCTTATCTTTGCAGGGGCTGGGGGACACAGGAGAAGGCAGAGTGAAGAACAGGAGATGGAAGGGAAGTTAATGCATCTACTTGATTTGTTAAATACTCTTCTGTTTTCCTCATACATACTTCCAGTGATGCACAAAAAATTGAGTGTCTAATCCAGGCCAAATCCAGACCTAGAAAAAAGAATTCTTAACTGCTGATACAAGTACATACATAGTACTAATACCTGGAAACTGCATTTTTAATTAAATGAGCAGACCAGGCAAACATCAGGACAGTATTTTTAGTATTTTTATTTCCTTCTCCCCCATTTTTTTTCTGTTTTAGTATGATCAGAAGAGCCCATATCTTCCTCAAGAAAAAGGTCTAATGACTCAAACAGTACCTGAATTTAAAACAAATAAATGATTGGTATCAAACTTTCCAGCAGTCTTCCCAAAACTGTAGGAACAACAATATTCTACTTATGATGTAAACTTTGCTCACCTCCAAGTCATACTAGCTTATTCTCAGAGTAGTGGGTACTGTTGAAATTAATCTTCCATGCCTGTCCCTCTCTCATTTTTTTTTTTTTGAGCAACATGTGATAAACTCTAATTTATTTTCTTTTTTATAAAAATCTTTCTTTGTGCTAGAAATCATTGGGATTACAGAAGAGAAAACCAAAGGAATAAACAGGTTTACCAAATGACCTGTGAGAAAGGCATGTTACAGAACTTATCTCCCAAAATAGTGCAATATTTCATTATTGCTAATAACATATTACATTCCTGGAATGAAGAACATCACAGTTCAGAGCAGTAGAATCCTGACACTCAAACTTCTGTCTGACCAGGATGCAATGAAGTATCATCTTGACAGAAGGCACAATAGAAAAACAGCGTTTATTTTGTGTTATTTCAGTTCATTAGATGTTCCTAGTTAAGCCTACACCTCATCACTCCCACTGCATTACTGTTAGCATGTATTCCAAACTTGAAATTCATGAATCTACAAAATGAAACACAATCTTCTTTGGACCATCTGGCCACCCAATCTCAACTCCAAAGTCTTAAATTATTATTTCAATAAATAATTGTAAGAAGGAGGGGATAGGAGAAGGAAAAGCTTGACTTCTGAGAGTACTCTCAACACTTTAATCTAAGCATCTTCACCTTTCCTCTGTCCCTACCAGTGAGAGCTTCCAATCCAATCCAAACAACATCTTCTGCACTTCCCTTCTCCAAAGAGTATTAATGGTTATGGACAGCTCTGACCCACAAGAAAACAAGCATCAGGGATGAACTGCATGACCTCCCCTTTACAGGAGTCAGGCCTTCAGTGACTATCAGACTCCACATTTCTCTGAATGTACTACAAAATTAGTTAGTTACTATCCTAGAAGCTACCAACACTGAGTCAGGTTAGCTCGTTTCATTAATAAAACTTTCTTTACAAAAAAAACCACTTTAATTCCAAACAGACTTTGTGAGTGTTCACACACACAGCTGGTGCTACCTTGAGTAGACCTCTGTTCCATACCCAAAATGCTAACAGCCTTTTCTGGACTGGGTTTTAAACCAAGAAGGCAGAACCCAGAACTTCAGCACTATCTTCTACTCCAAAGGCTCAAACCATAGGTCAAATGAAAGAACTTGAAAGCAATACACAGTACGTTTTGATTCATTGGCTGAGCAGGCACTACAGGTATTTCAAGAGGAAAAGAAGCATCCAAAATAACTGATAAGAATATATAGAAACACCTCATGAAACAAGTATTAAAATCAGCATACCAAATAGACAGACAGACTACCACTGACCTCAGTCCATCAAATTCCAGGGGGAAAAAACAAGTTTTCCTCTACAAACTGTAATGCATTAAAATTTCACTTAAATGCAGCACTTCTGGAGAAGCAAAAACACTGAGCTACAGAAAAACAGGTGGCACTTAAGACAAACTTAAAGTACTGTGAGAGGATCTGTTTAGAGATTTAGAGAGAATATTCTGAAATAGAAAAACCCCAACTCTTCCCTTATTTTTATGTAATTTCCAGTGTTTTTTAAAAAATTGTATTGTTTTTATGACATCTCTGCTCAGCTGTCCATGTATCAGAAGAAATGTTATAATGCACTCTATGTAAGTTTATTAAACCAGTCTAAGAGAAAGTATAAACTTTCAAGTTCACAGCATTTACAGTTTTTGCTGCTGACATCAAAAGTGGAAATGTGTCATAACCTATCAAGGAGCTAAACAAAAAGACTTAAGAGGTATTGAAGCTCCTGGCAAGCACAGAATTGTTAAAAAACAAGAAAAGAAAAAGCAGTTACTTACGATTCTGAAGCATTTGCATAATATGTTCTTTAATCATTGGCAAAACAAGTTTCCCTCCAAGGCCACATGCCATCCTGTCCAGTGCACTCTCACCAGCCACCGCATTGCTAAATATTGATTACACAAATATCAGTGGTTTGAGATCTACAATAAAACAAGCAGTCCAACAGAGAGCTCTTCCCTGCAGTTCTAGTCTTCAAAATTTGCCATCTGAAAACATGAGCCTCTTTAAGTAAATACACCATATCCACATCTAAAAACACACACACCACCCACAAAATAGTTATTTACTATTCACTGAAACATTTGTTATCTGCAGGCCACTGCTTGAGTCTTATTAGCTGTAGGTCCAAAAGTACAGACTGAATCTCTCAGCAGTTACACACACCCAGAAAAAATTTGCAATGAATGAAGCAATAATATTGGCCATCGTCTTTTTGTCACAAGAACATAAACCAGTTCAGACTTGCTATGATTCAGGTGAACCAGCAGAATTCAAACTTTGGCACACAAGAGGCCTTTCTTGGATGGCTGTACTCAGTAGCATGGTCTCTTGTCAATGACTGGGCAGAAAACATCCCGTCCAGGTGAGCAATTTGTGACTCTTGGCCAGTTACAGAAGTTAGAATAGCCCAACATTATCTATGCAAAGTGATTTGTTCCACTCAATAGAATTATTCCCTATAAAAAAGCAAGAAAGTTTCCAGGACACAGATAACTACTGTTACAGTCTGGATATGGCTGGGAGTATGGTAACTCAAGGTTACTACAGTCCATCCTGGACACCCATGATGATGAAAAAGCTGAGTAATGGTTCACAAAGGGATCAATCTCCCCTTCTTTACAGTTTCAATCAGTTGGGCCAGAAACATGTTTGAATCTCCAAGTCTCATTACAAGCCATAAATAATCTAGAAACTCACATGTTGTGAACAAAGGTGTTTGTGAAAAGATATTGACAGCATTGTATTTGTTCCTCACATTGGTCATGTTCAAATAAAAACAGACACATCACCAGCAGGACAATGAAGCATGGGCACACAGGGTTAAACTGGAGCAAACTCACTGAAGCTAACAGACACTTTCATCTGAAATTCCATTCCTTGAGCTTTCTTCCCACCATTAATTCACACATTCAGTTTTAAGAAATAAAGATAGTTTATCTCAGAAAAATGACCCCACATCTCCCTCTAATCTTTGCAAGGCTTTTCCAAGAAAAGAGGAAGTCGGATTAATCTTTTCCTCCTTTACAATGTCACGCCTTTATGAAGCTGGAGCAACAAAAAACTGGAAATGCTAAAGTATTCCCTGCTGCTTTTGTGCAGGCTGACTCATATCCCCATTCATCAGATCTGAACACACCCTAACTAGGGCACAGCCCAATGATCATTAGCCTGCTCCTGGGTCTGCACAAAAATTTCAGTCCTCTTAGGAAGCTACAAGGACTCAAACACAAGGAGACATTAGCATGCACATCAGCCATGCACTGAGCTCTCCACAAAGGTGAGCTTCAATGGTGGGAAGCACATAGCAGCACCAGGAGTGAACCTGCTGAAAGAAAAACTGCCCTCACACACACCATCACCAGAGACCAGCTCATGTGCAGCAGCTTGTGCCTAAGCCTCAAGCTCTCCTATTACTTCGAGGGCCAAAGGAGCTCCTTCAGGCTAAGGCTGTTGAGAGTAACTTGTTTTCTGATCTGTGCTCACTATTTGTGACTTCTAACTAAGAAAAGGAAAATTTTCATTACAAAATCCATAGGCAGCTAAGCTGTATTTAGAAGAACATTCATAGGCAGCTAAGCTGTATTTAGAAGAACAAAGTTACTCTGCTGACAATAAAAAGAAAATGACATGCCTCAAGTGCATGATTCAGCATCCTTACTAAGCTGCCTACAGCAAGCCATCTGAATAAATTTCCACACCCTGAATGGCTTGATAAGGATATGAACTTGAATATTCTATTCCCCCTTGAAATTTTATTCACTGAAGAGATTCAAATACTTAACAAACCTGAATGTAGTGGTGGTGTCTGACACCTGTATAGCAAAATTTCAGCACTCAGGAAACAGGTTAAAAGGGTATGGTCTACTATGTGAGGGAGAGAAGAAAGGACAGCTCACTTTCAATTTCATAATCAAAGAGAACTAAAAAGATTATTTCAAGTAAGGCAAAGATTATTCCATAAATTCCTATACATCAGTTCTACAGGTGTCTTTTACATGCCTGCTATCTATCAGAAGTTGCTTTACAGGGTAAATGAACATCTCTTTTTTAGTGTATTTTCCTATGAAATCTGTAAGTGTTCTGAGATAAATTGTCTCAAAACACTAATTACATGAGTCTGGATGAACCAGGTATGTCAAAGAAATGTCTAGACTGGTAAATTAACATCCATGTCTTTATACAAGTGCGGGGATAGTTACCTCCTACACCTATTTCTGTTTTCTTCACTCTAACAGTAGCTGGAAAAGAGTAAATGTAACAGGATGCTTTATACAAACCCCTATTTTAGTAAAAAGTTGGAGCAAGCTGCAAAGCATGTAGGAATAAGCAAATCCAAATGACTGGACATCTTTTGATCTTCCTTGCCTAACACACAGCAAGATAAGCTATTGCTAGCCGTACCAAGGGATGTAAAATAATAGCAAAATTGTAGTATTTTTGGTCTAGGTGAAATCCAACAAGGAATTCTGCCATGCATGACGACATCCTTCCAAAGTCACCTTTTTCTGAAAACACCACATTTTCAAGGGCATAGATACAGAAAAATAAAAAGACATTGGTTGTGGATAATTGAACAGGCCAATATGCTTCAACATGGCTTCCAGCTAACTTCAGGATTAGCCCTCAGTTTAGAGGATTAGGAGGCACTGACTTCTGAACTGAGTAATATAAATGACAGAAAAACAAAAGCTAAAGGCTTTGAAAAGCTACAACAGTACAAAACAGCAAACATGGGGACATGCAACTTGTCTAATTACAGCAAATATGAAAACTGAGATAATTTACTTCCTTGCCGAACACTGCCTAAGTAACCTACAAATAAACTGCTCATGACTGAAGGAACAAAATTACAATAGCTATTTGAATAAAGAAAAAGTAATGCACTACAGGCATTTGCATTCTGCACTTTAAATGTGCCTTTAGCCACAGCCTTGGTAACACATTGAAACAACTGGTTTCATAATTACCTGTCAAAATCATCATCTGCAAGCTCATCTGCATTTGCCCAATCTTCATCTTCTTCCAAGTCAACCATCATTGCTAACATCTGAGGAACTAAAAAAAAAAAAAAACAGTTTTAACTCAGTTTGATCTCTTAAAATAGATTCTCAAATAAAAAGTAGGAATTTCAAGTTTTCTTTTTTCAAAAATTTTTGAAGAAAACGAGCTTTTCTTCCAGTAGCAGATGGTCAGGTCTGTCAAACTGCATCAGCCAATAATCCAGAACTGATTGCCACAGAAGTATTTCCAGAACATTCAAACTGAGAGTAACAAAGTCTTGTGTATAACTTACCAAGACTCAAAATTTTTTTGTAGATCATTACAATGATCTTATAAAAAGCAAAGTCCTTAATAAAGTCTATATTCTTGAAACAGTTAAGAACAGTATTATATGCCTTAAGAACTCTGATATACTTCCTTGGTTTTCCTTAAACTCTGGCATCATCCTTTGAACACTTATTAATGAAAGAGACTATTAATTAAGAAAGAATACTACTGAACCCTTAGTTTTAACACAATAAATTTTTTTATGTATTTATATAGTGGTCGCTTAGCATAAAGCTTTTCTCTTACAATGAGGCCATGGTTTAGAACTTGAGATTTCCTTTTTCCCACCTAATGCAAATTTTTCTTCTGTGTAATGAACATATCTTGCACACTATAATCCACCAGTTTTCTTCTTCTATCTCTAGACAGTCCACTCTTCTCCTCTTCTCATTCTAAGTCTTTATAGAGACTATTACACAATCTCTATCACAGCATTAAACTCCTATGCAATAAGCATCAGCAATTCTTACCAGTTGTCACAGCAAGGAGCACAGTGGTTTGTTTGCTCTAAGTCTACCTGCTGCTGTGCCCTTCAGAAGCACAAGGGGTGAAAAGTCTACCTTGCACTTCCAGAGCAAAGTAAGGGGCTCTTAAGCACTTCTTTACCCTGTACTACACATCAATCACTCAGAGCAGTTGTTTGAATTTAGTATCATTTATGCAACAAAGTCTCACTTTGACCTGGAGACGAAAGGTTTCAATCAAATATTCAACCTTTGACCTTTAACAATCTTTTCAGCACAGCCTACCACACGTCTTGAAGACAGACAGCTACCACAGGTAACTGCCCTTTACAGCAACCTGCCTGAAAAACCAGTAGGCATCTAGTCACTGTTCATGCTGCTAATGAATTTACTGGAACTGATCAAGTATACTGCAATTGCTGAATTTCACAATACACCCACACTATTGTAATCTAACACACAGACAACACTCTAAGCAAACTCACCACCACATATCTGGACAGATGAGAAACTTCTGGTCAACTGATGACAGAAAAAAACTATTGCTCACTGATAGCATTGTAGAGCAAGTATCAAAAAAGATCAAATTATGGATTTATTTGCTTGATGTGGGTATGTGTTTTCAGATAGAAAATATCCTATGGCTACAAAAACCTCCAGAGGGCTCTTATGTACTATCAAGATAACTTCACAGACACTATGGTCCCTCTGGCATGATGCCCACATGTCAGTTTTATATACACTGATTAGACTTCAAAAAACATCAAATTACTGCAGTCCAGAAGATTTTCGGACACAGACACATATAAGTACACAGATGACAAACATGGATTGTCACAACAGCTATGGAATATGGAAGACAAACATCATCTAACAGAAATGCTCTGTGGCTCCAAAAAGTCATGTCAGTGTTTGCTGCTACAAACAAACAAGGCTAAGAACACACTCATCCAACGTGCTCTGGCCATCATTATATCTAGAACCTACAATTTCTTGTTTCTTCTTGATGTTTTGCATGAATGTGACTGCCAGTAAGTGTAATTTCACAAAGAGTTTTTAAAAAAATGTAGACTGTGCATAGAAATTTCAACATTGTCCCAACAAGCCCTCAAAATTTAATTACTGCTACTATATAGACTCTTACAAACAAGTTAAGCTTGAGCCCACTAAGCCTGCTTCTTATCAGAGCAATAAAACTCTCTGCAATCCTGTGAGCTCAGGAAGGGAATTCTTAATCCAAGTGGATTCCTGAGCAGCTAACTGGCACACAGGACACACACTCCTAAACCAGCACTGTGCTCAGTAAAAGCAGCACAAGATGACAATGTTGCCCAAGTCCCAGCTCTAGTCCTGGGTATCAAAGGATCTAGCAACTTCTCAGTTGAATGAAAACAGAAAGCCTTTTAAACTAAGATACAAAGCCAAGACAAAAGCAGTCCCTTTTTGCTACCTTTTTATCAGGCCCTGAACACAACTGCTTTACCAGTTGTGCAAAATAAATGTCTTTCTCCTAATGATATATTAATAAGACTAACTTTACAATGAACTGCAAATGAAAGGCATTTCTTTCCCATATGGTGCTTTATCTTAATAGAAGTATTTCATCCCTGAACAGCAACTAGCAACCAAAATAACAGGAGCACATTCTAAAGAGGTAAGAGGTACTTCTCTCCTGAACAAATAAGAAGCTTGTAATGATCTGGGGTCAGCAAGTGTCAAGTGTTAATAATTCCAACAAGCTACAGGATGGAGTGAAAACAGAGTGTTCTGAAAATTTACAGATTCCAAAATACGTTCTGAAGAACCTCTTCTTTAAAAAAACTATTCTACTAGCAGACAGAACTTCTCATCAATATTTTTAACACTTAAGCCAAGTACATTCAGTTTGCAACATTTTCCAACAGAAGCTTTATAATTTTAGTGACATCTGTACAACTTTCCTCATGCTGAGGACACAGAAAATTTGTAGTATTTTTGAGTGGAGCACACAGCAAAAGTTATCTTTTATGCAGGTTTCAGAAAACAAGAATTTAGACAAATGCAAGTCTGACAGGGAGGGAAAAGCAGGCTACGCTGCTGAGCCAGGGCCCTGATCTAGTCAAAGAAAAGGTTTAAAAGGCAAAGAAACACCAGTGCAAGCAGCACTGATGCTGGAGCTGCCCAGAAGACATTTATTTTTAGCATTTCAAATAATAATGCATGATATTAAAAGTGCCTCTTCAAAGACTTTACCATCCACATGTTAAATAGACTAATTAGATTATTTCTATGTATTTATACCAGCATCTGATTTTTTAATTCCACTGATAATAATAACCACTGATGTTCAACATACATGCTGAATTCCTCAGGCTTGACTTGCCAGCACCACAGAGTACCTGGCCTACATACCAAACTCCAAACTTAGAACTTCAGGACTAAATGCTGTTTTTTGTTACAGTAAAATTTTCCAAAGCCAGCTGAAAAGCATGCAAGTAGAGTTTTCCTTGGAAATATCTAATAAGAGCCCACTGTATGCTTATTCAAATTTTTGGTGCTGCATAGGCACAGATTAATTTATGAAGAGTCATAATAGAAGGGGGTTACTCTGTTAGGTAACACTGAATTGAGTTTTCTTTAGTTATGAGCACCAGCAAACTTTCAGTTAGATGTGGTTTTGCCACTGACCAACAGCAAAGTCAATTTAATTCTGTAAAAGAAGACTGTTTCAACAAAGAAAATGAGGAAAATACTTACTGGCTTGTGCAATAATATTTGTATGCCTCCTCAGCATAGCAGCAGCAGTTTCTGACAAGGCCACAATTACTTCAAGTGCCAACTGACGCTGCATGTTACTGAGACTGGCATCTGCACACAACTACAACCCAAAAGTTAGAGCAAATGGTTAGAACAGAGGTTTTGGGGTGGAAAAAGTGATTCTTAAAAAACATTCCTAGCTTTACCTTCAGAGTTAGCTGCAAAGTAGCTTCTAAATGTGGTCGTAAATACTTGGGAACAGAATCTGCAATTTCTACAAGGGATTTCAGAACAGAATCATCATTTTGGTAGCAGGAATCATTTAGAGCCTATAAAAAGATAAGATGGAGATAAGATTAAATAAAAACAAACAACATTATGAATAGGACCAGTGTTATAGAAGAAATTTCATTAATTGTATTCTTGTTTCTCTGAACAGTCTCATTTAGTATTAGTAGCTAAGCAGCCAAAGCCTGAGGCCACAAGAACTGACCAGAGTAAACTTTTTGTTAAAGCTAATGCTTCTAACAATGAACTAGCTGATTGCAGCAGATACAAGCTGAATGAAGAAGATAAGAATCAAGCAGACAATTCCAAGAGAATGAAGTAACTTCATCAGAAGATCAGTCCTGCAACAGTGAAAAAACCAGTGAGAAATCAAGAGACCACCAACCAGAAGTAAGTGGCTGGGGACCAGGCCATCAGCAACACAAGTACAATTGAGAGATGTGAATTGGGATAGGGGTCCCTCTCTGGAGGCACCAGCTCAAGCTGTAACCTGAGAACTAACACAATACAATTAATCAGAAGCCTTCACTCCAACTTTCAGCAGGATCCCAGAGTCAGACCCTGCTATGGTGACCTGTGTGCATAAACCCATAACAGGATAACATGCAGCATCCAAAACTAAAAGTTTTCTACAACTAAGTTATGGCTCACAATATTCAAATCTAACACTGCAGACAACCAGAGAGAATTAAGCTCACACATCAGAGGCTCCAACATGCAAAACCACTTGGTTCTGACAACTTCAAAATCCATTTAAAAGGAAGTAACTTGGCCTGAAAGAAGGAAAATGAGCCTAACTTCCCTTTCGCCTGTTACGTGAGATAAGTTTTGAATAGCTTATGCTTACAAACACCAGGAACCACAAGATTAAAGAAGTTTTTTCCAGACATCCCTCCAGAGCCACCAAATTAAAGCAGACCTTTCAGCCTTCAGTCACAGACATGGAAAAGAGAGAAAGAAATCAAGCTTTTTGCAACTATATTTCCTAACTCATGTCCACAATCTGAAAAGTAATTTAAAACTTGGTTTCAACTGATCAGGGTGATATTTTAGTGCCAAACCAGAACGCTGTTACTCAGTGGTGTTAGAATTCAGAAGGAAACAAAGCTCCAAAGAAAAAAGTCTTTACACTCACTTCTGAGATTTTGAAAGGAATTTTCATTAGTGATGTACTTTATGTCTTAATGTTGAAACATTTTTGAAGTAACTGACTAAATAATTTTTAACATTTAAGTCTATAACTCAACATTTTTGTTAATGGCACTTATATAACCCACACTTTCAAAACAGAAGCATCATCTTCTAGTACCAGAAACATTGTGGAAAAATCCGGGAAAAAAAAATCTGTCACGGTTAAGGCCTTTTGGTCTAACAGCTATAACATCCTCTGATTCTCTTAAAGGACAATGTAATATTTACTGGAATTTTCTGCAAAACTGTATTTTATATCAGTTGCAACTCTGACAGTTTTTTTAAGAGTGGTTTTCTGAAGAAAGCAGCTCAAAGTGAAAAGTGAGCCCTAAAAGGCAAAAGTACTTTTCTATAGTATCAAACAATGTCCAAGAAGTCAGTGAAGTTCTATCTGCTTTTACCTCCCTTTGCAACAGAAAGCTTTGGGTAAAAGTTTCAACTGTCAGTTTTGAAAGTTCAACTTCCAGCATAACCATTATAGATCTTCTACTGAAAGAACTGATATGCCAAGTCAGAATTTTATTTTTAACTTTTTTAGCGTCAGTGTTTCAACAAAATTAGTTTCAACAGCAACAAAAAAAGCATCCAACTGTCTCCAAAGGTCACTCACCACTATTCTAACACATTCCTATTTATAAACTCGGATCTTCATATCCATCTTGTGTTACCACAGCCTGAAAATCTAGTTCTTCTTGCAATATGTACTTTAAAAAGACAGATTTCATAGCACAGCTCTGTGCTCTGTATTAGCAAAAGGAAGCTTGAAAATGTGAGCCAATTGCATGTGTTGTTACAGTGTCTTCATAGTGTCAGAGTAGCATTGAAAGTTATAGCACACAGAGTGGGCTATTAGCCTGAAATCCAAAACCCATAGACTTTTTAAGTGCCTCACATCAAGACAAATGGCATGACCACCCCAAACCCTGCCTCGCCCCCACTTACACAGTAGTACTGTGTAGCCAAGGTCCTCTCATAGGCAGTTACAACTTTTAAACAACAAATGTTATTGAAAAGGCATGGACAGGGACTAATCACCAAATAGAGACCTCAATATCAAAAAACTTATACACACTACAGCCCATTTTCAAGTTCAGGTGATTTGGATAAATTGCTCTCAGTTTGCATTTAAGATCAAGCAGAATTCCATCAGTTGCAGATGCCACTAGATTTGGCAAAATTTTTCTTCAGCTTGCCACAAAGCACACGCAGTTTACAGCCACACTGTCAACAAGAACCTGCTGTTCTGACTGTAGTGAGAAGTCTGTCTTTAATGTAAATTTAGCCTTATTTAAAATCACCAGAAGTTCTCTTCCTGCGTTATCATAGGTACTTAGTGCTTCCACTGTTTCTTGATATAGAAAGGGAACTGTACTGTGAATTTTTCAGCCTTCAGAGCTCAAACCATTTCTGTCTCTGGTTTGATCTACAATAGGCTTCCCTGCAAAAGTAAATCACCTTACACCAGAATTTCAACTTTGGCTCAAATTCATCCATCCAAGAGATGTAATCCAGCCCCAGAAAATACATGAAGCTTAAAAAGGCATTTTATTTGCAATTTCCTAATTTATCAAACAATAAAGATCATTTCTACAGACTTTTGTTCTCAGTCTGAGCATCTATGTTCAGAATAATTCTATGCTTTCCTTTAAACTGAAGAGATACAGGATATCACAAGTCCATGAATTCCCCAATTACAGATTATTTCAAATCTCAGGGTAGCCCATATTTGTATTTCAATATCATGGTTAATTTAAAAGCTGTATGATTTTGACCTATATGCCTTACAAAGAATTTTAACTCATTAATCTCTGTAACACTGTGTAAATTGATCAGCATTGAGCTATTTTCCTTAAAACCCTATCAAATATCCTCTGTTTGCAAAATTGCTTATTAGTCTCCACTTCATCTTGCTGGCAATTGCTGTCTGGCTAAAAGAGTCAGTTAATTCAGGTCTCAGCAAAAATTAATGGATTCACAGATCAATAACATACATTTGTATATAGACAATACCAGTAATGGCACAGTAAGAGTAACTAGTTTGGTTTCTTACCTGCAAGATTCCAGGCAGCAAGTCTGCAAAATGTTTAAGAAGGGGAGCATTGAGCTCATTAGCAAGCACAAATGCAGCTGCAGCTCTAGCAGACAAAGTCTTGATCTAAAAGACATGATTGACAAAATAAATGTGGGAAACTAGTACTGAAGCATGCCTCTGTTAGCTTTTAACATGGGATTATGAATTTTACTTCAAATAAAGTAAAGTGATAATGAAGACCTTCAGCATCTACATTGCCTATAAAAAGTTTATCATATGAGGTAGCAAGTAGTCCCTAGTTTAGCTTTTTTGTTTTGGTGGTTTTCATTTTATGAAAGAAAAGAGGAAAAAACCCTATTGTTTTCAACTTCTATCAAAACTTCAAATGTGCATGCAAGTGTCAGTCTCATTTTTCAAGAAGTGTGAGCTAAGTGTTTAAGACATTCCTCTTTAAAGGCATGACTTGTGGTACTTTAGAAAATGTTATTCAGTTGACTTTCAAAGGTCAGAAAAAGTAATCCTTGGGGGAGCAGCAAACTGAACCCATGTATCACAGCAGGGTTTCCTATCCTTGCCCAGCATTTTCCATAACAAGAGAAACATTTTCAAAGTACAATTCTCTGCACAAATCAATTAATCTGAAGCCTTCCAGAAAAGCAAGGCTTGCTTACACACCCTTAGAGCAAAACATGCAGAATTCAGAATTTTGAGGCATACCATGTACAATCTACATACACTGTATGTAGAGACATGACAGACTTACATTGCTAAACACAAAGGTCAGAAAGAGAATTTAACACGGAGTTTCTGACCCCTCAATGCTGCTGGCTCAAACCCCATTTGCCTGGGGCCACTGCAACTGGGTTTCTCCAAGCATAACTAGGGAAGAATCTGGGCCTAAACAACGCAGATATGGGCAGCCAGTCAGCTTTAGGACCACACAAGGGTCTGAGCCTTTGGTTTGCAGCAGGCACAGTCAAAACTCTATATGTACATCATTTTCAGGTAATGCAATTCTCTGATTGAAATCTATGGTTTAAACTTGATGTTTGAGACTACTGCACTGAGTTTCTATGCTCAGAACATACTAAAATCCCCAAAGAACATAAAGGTCTTACTGAGGGATGTTCCTGATCTTGCATACACTGAACCAGCATTCTCTTAATGACATCCAAATAGTGCTGCTGTTGATTCCCAAAAATCCCAGGAAAATTCCTAAGGATAAGACCAAACCATTAATAAAAGTTGACACAAGTTGAGGCTAAACTAGTATGTCAAACTTATCCATTAAGTTCCAGACTGTAACTGTACACATTTGAGTTAAGTAAGCCACAATACAAGAAACTAAATTAAATAAATATGATTGCTAGTTAATTACATTGTGACAGTTTTTCCTTCATTTTCACACATGATTAGGCTATCCTACAAAAATGTAGCTTACCAGAAAATATGTAGAGCAGCCTCACGCAGTCCCACATTCTGAGAGCTGACAGAGTCAAATAAGAATTTCAGAACTTCTGGCCACTGGTTGTTGCCATCTTCATCTACATTAAACACAACAAAGTTTTAGGATAAGCAAACTTCAGAATGGTGAGATATCAGTGGGGCAGGAAAACCAATCATCACTGACTCCCTGATCTGAAGATGTACCTAAGTCACAATGTAAAATATTGTGAAATGTTTAATCTAAAAACACTCATAACAGAAAGTGATCTCTGTTTACTGCTATATAGCAACATTCAAAAAAAGAAACTGATGCAATGTTCAGCATAATTCATGACAATTTACACAAAACTGGATTTATAAACCTTAATACAATCTCACCTAAAATTGAGCAATTTAAAAAGCAGAGTTTAAGAATCTTATTTTCATCTGGTCAAGGATAGTGTAAACAAACATTAGGTTCTATTATAAGCCATGGAATTAGTTAGCACATCATGTGCAAAAGCCTAAGCAGAGATACAAACACAACCACTATCAATACATAAACATTTTACTACAGTATCAACTTATATCAATAAAGTACCTATTAAATTCCTGGCCAATTCAGCGACTATGTCACATATTTTCTTCCTCATAGTGGACTGCCCTTCTAACTGGATAAAGAGCAGCAATTCACTCTTGACTGATGTCTGATCCTCAGGTGACAGAGCTGGATAAACTTCTTCAAATGCAGATGACAACAGGCGGCGCAGAAGGACGGCTGCCATCTGCCGAGCCTGTCAGGGAGAAGTGTGTGTGTTAAATGTTTGACACGATCATCGTGCTCCTGCAAGGGAACATCCACACGTGCTCCCAAATGACACTTCCACGGTGTAGACTTCTTTGGTCAATGGAATACCTCTCAAGCAACAGATGACAATTATGATACTAAAGAAACAACAGCTTACAACCATGTTTCTGACAATTACATCCCTTCAAAGAAATAATGACAGTACTGAGGTATTCAGGCTTTTTCTATAGCTGAACCTCAGAAATATTTTATGGCAAGTTAAGAACTTAGCTATGCTATTGAAAGATCTTTAAAGCATGAACTCTTTCTATTTTAAATGGCCTAATGCAGTCATTATAATCCAGACATGTGTTTCTGGATTAAAAAGTGACTTATTGACTTATTGGGGCAATTTTGTCAGATAATTAATCTGTAAACCCTCCTTCACATTCTCAAACAACTAAACCCAAATCCAAGTCAAACCAAAGCTTTCAGTGTTTTGTAGGTGTATGATGACACTTTCTTGTATCCTGGATGCATATACCTATTTTACAACAGTATCATTTCTATATCCATATTCATTTACAATTGTACAAGAACTAGAAGCAAAAAATACAATTAATTCAAAATTAATAGAGCAACACATGCAGTAAAGGTAAAAAGACACATGAAGCTCAGTGAATAACTTAACAGAATGTTCACCAACTGGTGTTTAAGGACACACAGTAATTAAAGATCACCACCCAAACTTCTAAAGTTTAACACATGTACCAAAACCTTATCTGTGCTAAATTCTCAGAAAAAAATGATCCAAACTCAATTTTTTCCTAAGACATTCTTATTTAATGTGCAAATGAATGACAGTTTCATTTATAAGGCTTTCAAATTCAAAACTCTTCAAGGAGCAGCAAAAGTAATCAATTCCAATTTCTCAATAGTGTTACTGACATTACTATAGAAGTGAAACACAAAGTGCTGCTAAGTGTCAACTTCTAACATACCCTGTAATTATCAGGTATTGCTAAAACCCAAGATACTACTCTTATGTTCTGCAGTCTCCAGACTCACTGTGTCTTTTTATAATCTACCCAGCTCTCTTCTGTACAGCTGAAGAGTACTGCACACAAAGTGTCTCTGTACCAGCAGAAGGAAAGGACTAGAACTGGATCCAACTCTATCATTTCTTATCTCCTTGTCACCATCTCCAGTAGGGACTAAGGCCCCCACATATGCAGGCTCAGCTCTTCCCTGGCAGATGTAAGGAAGGCAGCAGCTGAACAGTCACAGTGCCCACCTGTGCTGTAGCTCCCATCAGAAGCCAAGATTCTCCAGCAATATTGTCATAGGGGAATGTGAGTTCAGAAGGATGTTCTTCCCCCACTGCCTGTGGGAATCTCACTAACAATGCGTCCAAAAACCTTCATGGTACCAAAATATAATAATATCTTTCTTTCTCCCATCCCTTGGAGCACCAATATTGGGAAAGATTAAATTTTTCTTCATTAGTATGGTAAACTTACATAGAAATGCCTTGAGTAGGGAGCAAGTTCACTGGGACTACAGAGGGCACAAACTCTGATGTTGTCTTCCCTTACTCAAGGCATCGTGTTTCAGTGAGGATTTCCTGACACCTGATAATGACTGAACTCACATTATATTATGTTCCTTCATGAAGTACTAACAGGTGGGACAGTCAGGGAACAGAGGTGAAGACTACATGCTTTATGAAAACAAGGATAAGAATTTCCAACTCTGAAGAATTTAAAATATTGGAAGACTGATAAAAAGGCTGACTGCAAAGTAAAAACACAAGCAGTAAGGCAAGCAGAAAGACACAAGACCAGCACTACACGGATTATCTCCTGGTTATAGTTACTAGCTTAGGAAAAAAAAAACAATCTCCAAAATCCCCAAAGCAAATTCAAGTGTTCTAAGGAGTGACAAACTGACTACTGACTTCTAATAATAAAAAATGGCATATTTTCCTCAGCAGATACTCACTTACATAAGAAAACTATCATTGACAATTTAATTACAAACATGGCTGAATTAATGGCACTTCCAGGGCTGTTTTCTCTACTCTGAGAAAGAATATATGTATTTTTCACAGACCCCAAAGGTTCATTAAGTTTAAGTATTTCAAAATATGTACTTAAAATAGCATTTCAAAATTCTGCAATTTAGTAGCAATAGCTTTTAATGAGGAGGGGAACAATATAAAGCATACATCCCCAAAGAAGGAATTCCAGCTACCAATGAAGCATAAAGAGAGCACATTTTTTTCCCAGCATTGGGTCTTCTGCATGTCTAAATTACTGAGATGCTCATATGTAAGTGAAGTGTTAAAGTTATATTAATATAAGTAGTCATATTAAAAAGTAGTCACAATACTCAAATTTCAGCATACTGCTTGTGATTAGTAGAATTTATAGCGTGTTAAAAATATTTTAGTATTTCAGGGATGAGGGGAATAAAGCATAAGAAAATCAAATCAATTTGCTGAGCAGGGCAGCAGCAGAATTATGACAGCAATCTGGGATGCCATGCTCTCCACTAATATTCAAAGCATCCATGTAACCTTACATATTTTATAACAAAAAGTTTGACTATCTTGTGTAGCACTGTCACACTGAATTTTACTTTTGTTTTATTGTTCAAGTCCTCAAGGAGGAAAACATGCAGAGATGGAAGTAAAGAACATTTAGCACATGGTTCAAAGATGGACTTGTCATTCAGAGATCTAGTCCTGTGTGGAATTCAAAGCACAGAATGCCCAAGGTCCACAGACATCTCAAAGGCAGAATTGTGGTGCATCTTTGGGCTGCCTTCCTTCCCAAAGGCTAAACAGGGAGCTGTCCACAACAGCAGTCTTCAAACTGGGAAATGCATCCCTTCATGTGACAATATGGGCAGAGGTCTGGGAGAGGTCAGGGGCCCCAAGAAGGCTGTGAGTACAGCAGAAACAGTTTTACAGAGCATTGTTATTTTACTAGTCATCTCTAAATTAGGACACAATCAAAACCTGCCAAACCAGAGTTAACTAAGAAAAAACAAATGAAGGGGAAAATGCAGAACTTCTGCTCCTCTCAAAGATTTATGTGGTAAATCAAAACTGCAAAGTAACAGTCTAAAATATTTAAGTCCTACAAATAAAATAAATCAATTCAGCTGTGAATATATATCATCTTTCTGTACAGCTCTTTAAAATGCAGTTGCATGGAAAGTAGTCTAAATTTCATAACAGTGAGACTACAAATGCAGGAAGAAAGGACAAGCCCCTCCTCAGTCTGGTGTACAAACGTGCACATCACCTGGCACAGAAGTGTTCTAGCTGCTAAGTCACATGCTTCCCTCCACTTCTGTGAACAGTGTTACTTTGCTGTTAGCAAAGTGTAAAATAAGAACAGAAGAAAGAGGTGAATATTTCCATAGCTTAGGCATCTGGTTAGGCAGGAAAAAACCTGTTACATAGTTAGTTAAAAGAGTTATTCCAAATCTGGCTTAATGGTGTTTTCTATGTTAAATACAAGGAGTACTTGGGAGCATGATCTGCATCCTTGTTTCTCCATTTAAATGCCAAAACTACTGGGTTGCAGAGGCAGGACTTCCCCAGCTGCTGTCTGAATAGTCCTACAAGTCTTGTAGTCTCTACAACACAGACACACAACTCATGCAAACAGGATGGGGCATTTTCTTCATCCTAGTTTTCCTGCAAGGAGGTAAAGCAATGCAAAGGCTTCAAGATGAAGAGGGATCTGAACCCAGCTTCCACATAGCCTGGACAAGGCATGTTTAAAGTTCTGAAGCTCCTTCCAGCATCCTGTGTTTGGTGGCACCAGTACATTCAATGTGCTCAGAGGACACATGCCAGGCCCAAAGCTCTATCCACTGGTGACAGCATTTGGATCTCTATAAAACACATGCAGAAATTACCTGTTGATATCAGCACCACATTAAACACACACAGAATGCTTCCCAGCATATGCAGTGTTTATATGCAGCGTGATTGAGCATGGGGATTACTTCACTTAGGCTCTAATTAGGCTACTAAGTAGTTGGATTTACAGGGAAGAGGTTGCTGGTTTTATTAATCAGGATTTTTTGAGTCCAGCACCTAAGGCTTACTTAGGGTAAGAGCTAACATTTAAACCTTTCTTCGAGTAATCCGTGTGTAAAGTTAAATGTCAAGGTATTCTGCAAATGTTAGCCTTTGATGTCTTTGACAAGAGTAACTTCTATAGGTGAAAAGTTTCTTTTGTACTTTGCAAGTCAGAATCCAAGTCATTGGCAAGATTTTTAAGTTTTACACTGGGCTATTTCCTTAGCTGATGTAAAGGGAATAAAATCAGCAAACACATAAAACAAGTATTTATTTATACTTTGTACTAACACTGCTCTACATTTTTTTATCATTTGAAACATCTTAAAGGAGCAAAAAGGAAAACTAGATTCCAGTTGCTAGTATAATATTGAAGGAGTCTGTCAGAAGAACACAACACTGTAGATTGATAAGCATCAGTATGGGTAAACTGATACTTTCTTAGCATTAAAAAGCACAAATGGCAACTAGCTCTAAATTGAATACAGTCTGCCAGAAGAGGCTGTTATTCATAGAGAAAAAGCACACTTATGCTCTTATAATATTGTTCAAAAATTGCTTAGGTGACTCTAAAATTTGTAATATCTTGAAAGTTTAGTACTTCTCTGCTCTGCATATCCAAGCGCATAATAGTTTTACCAGTAAGTACTTCAAATGATTGCTACAGTTGCGAGCCTTACAAAACTAAGGAGTAACTAAAAGGCACCCTTACTTTATGCCCAGATTAAAATAATGTGTAATATTTAGACTACTCTCCACTCATTCCATAATATTGCCAGATGACTTAAGAAGCACTGCGAGTTACGGACAACACACAAGTTTAATGGTTAAGCACAGGACTCCAAGTAGAAATCATTTCTCAACCGTAACTTGAAGAAACAAACATGACAGTAAGTCACCTAGTAGTTATACACTTAATGGAAAATAACACTCATTGAGCAAAGCACACAACAGAAAACAATGGAGACTCAAGCAGTTGCTTATAAAAAAAACTCTTCCTGAAACTAAATATCCTGCACCACAGAGTCTCAGCTAGTGAAATGGGCATGCAACAACCAAGACAAAAAGACTGATCCCTCTACAAATGCGCAGTAAATGAAGATGCTTCAGTTAACACCAAACTTGCTCATTTATCCCAAAATGATCAGCACTGATTTCTTCCCCTCTTCTCCAAGTCCCCGTGAAATCTGCACAAATCCAAGGTTATTGAGGCATACCTCCTCGGGAGTAGCATTGTTCCTGATTGCCTGCAGGAGGTAAGTGATCTTTGATGGGCCTGGAATAGTCTCGTAGGTCTCCTGCACAAAAAGAGATGCAGCTCACTGTAAACATTTATCAGAAAGCATGTGTTAAGCATTAATATGAATTGACTCTCCTTTTAAAAACATCAGTATCCATTCAATTTTAAAAAAATAACATAGAAAAAAGAAATGAAACCTATCAAAATAAAAATGTAAGACCTATTTTAAAATTATGAGTAAAATCTTAGTTATCTGGTAAGACCTGCCATATTGGAATGATCTACATATGCATGGTCACTTAGGAGATTAATTACAAAATATAAATAGAACATAAACTCGTACAAATACAACATACAACAAACATGTCCTACTGGGAATCCATCATAGCTTTTATCATATCAAAGAATGAAGAACTTTGGAAGCCTGAGACTGAGTTGTGACCAACAGGTTAATAATCACAGACTAATGTATAGTCCAAAAATTGGATCAGTTCTGGGTTTGAACCTTTTTAAAACTTTTACAGTGCTATGTGGCAGCCACATGTGTCAACCATACATTCTGTATAAGAATGTCTTATTTTTAAACTCCTCCCTGAATTTCAGAAAGAGAGCTATTTAGTCTCCTCCTCAGGAAAACCCTCAGGAAAACCCTCTTAACAAAATGAGAAGCTTAATAAGTTCAGTTACATTGTCTTACATGCTCCTGGCATGCATTTTATACATGTTTCCTTTTTAAATTATATTGTTACTTAGAAGCTAGAGTCAAAACACAGCAAAACAACTCTTGCTATCCAAAACATGGTATATGAGTGCATTTTGAAACAATGTTTTTTAAAAAATATATTAAACCCGTGTAGGTAGGAGCAGCAGAATCACAAGCTCAAGAGCAGCCCCTCATAACATCTAGAAATAGTTCTATACTTAGTAACTCCGAGTTACTTTTTACTGACAATCTTGAAGATTAATTACTTCACCCTTTCCAAAAATTCATTATCCCATCCTGAACTCAAGGAATGAGCCTATTCTGCAAAGCTCAGGTTCATTTGTATCAGTTCTCTGCCGGCCCACTTCCTCTTTCCAACTCTGCAGCAGCTCCTTTCAGTACTCCAACAAACTCTTATCCACCTTGATGGGATACCTGCTATTGTCAATTAAGCAGTTTTGCATTTAATATTAGACATCATCTTCCTCCCTTTCTGTACCTGCTTCCTAGTAGGCCTTCTTCACAAAGTGAATCCACATTTTATATTCTCCCTAGCTGCCAACACACACTCACAGTCAATGAGACTGAATCCCCAATGAATCCCTGCATTTAATCTAATCATTTCATGGAGACTGCAAAATTAAACGAGGTTTAGGGTCAGAATAGAAATTCTCAGGTTAACCTCTTCCATGAATGCATATATTTATACTGCACTATTATCTACAAATCCAAAAACTAACACAGAAACACAAAGGGTCCCTAAACCCAGGCCCAGCACAGACTTGTTATGCTTTCACAGACAACTGAAGCACAGTAAAAGCTGGCTTCCCTCATGTCAATTCTGATCACCATAAAATTCTATTTTGAGTTGTTTAACTCACTAAAAATGGCAGCAACCTAAGCAGTTGTTTAATGGTATAACTCTGTCAATTCTGTAAACTGGATTCAGAGGATGCTAAAGCCAAGGGGCACAAGGAATACATGGCCAAACACAGAACCTTCCCTCTGGGCTGGTGGGAGACTGGCCCTACCCATCTTATTACTAGCCTTGCCTGCCCTCTAACTATGTAGCTGGATCCTGCTACATTTCACTGTGTTCCTTAAGTTTACAATTAGTTCCCCAGTTATCTCATACAGAAGTACAAATTTCTCACACACCATGACCAACTTTCATAACAAGTGCAAGAAAGTATCTATCCTCTACACTTGCTACCCATGTTCTCTCAAACCCGAGAAATGCTTTTTCAAAGAGCACAAAATCACCAAAACAAAATAATCAAAAGTTTGTCTATTAGAAGGCAGACACACAAGTAAGAAGACAGGTTTTTATAGTCAACAGACAACACTCCAGGATTTCAGCCAACTAGTCAGATTAAGTTATGAGCATGCTAGCTGATACACATAATCACAGAATGTTTTGGGCTGGAAGGATCATTAGAGACCATCTAGTTCCAAACCCTCTGCCATGGGCAGGGATACCTTCCACTAAACCAGGTTACACAAAGCCCCAGCCAACCTAGACTTAAATACTTCCAAGAATGGGGCATTACAGCTTTTCTGGGCAGCCTGCTTCAGTGCCTCAACATCCTCACAGTAAAGAATTTATTCCATATATCTAATCTAAACCTGTCCTCCTCAAGTTGGAAGCCATTGCCCCTTGTCCTATCACTGCATGCCCTTGTAAATGCCCCTCTCCACCTTTCTTCTTTCCCTTTAGGTACTTGAAGGCTGCTCTAAGGTGCCTCCAGTCTTCTCCAGGCTGATCAACCCCCAGCTGTCTCAGCCTGCCTTTCACAGGAGAGCTGCTCAGACCCCCAGACCATCTTTGTGACCCTCCTCTGGACCCACTCCAGCAGGCCCACAGAGGCAGACACAGTTCCAGTGGGGTCTCACAAGAGCAGACTATACACATATAAATTCATACACATCTATTGAGTTAGGACTCATCAGGCTTTCTTCCTCACCTTTTTTTTTTTTAACATCTTTCACTACAATCCTCCCAAACAGGATATGACTATTAATTTTATCATTCTCATTTCAATGACCAGACCTATTTGGAATAACCTGCTTAGTCTGCTTAGTTCTCTGTCTATCCATTTCTCATTCTGACTGGTTTTCACTAGATACAAATGAAAACCTGCTATTCAATTTACCTGCAGCTATTTGAATCCTTTATGTATTCAATATTACCTTCCAACAGTAAGTACACTTTGAAAAACTGACTGGACTATGCCAATGTTATAACCAAGTATGAGTCCTGTATGATTTTAGGAAGCAAATATTTTAAAGGTTATGCAATACTTTTATCCAAAAAAATCTTACTTCAAGGAATATACAACTTAAATCAGTCTAGCTACACTGTAGAGAGACGGATTTGTGCTTCCAGGAGAAAGTTCATTAAGCCACCACAAAGATAAGTGGGGTTCTTCACAGCCATGCATGGGGGGGAAAATGAGAGGCAACAGGCATAAATTGAAAAAAGGAAGTTCAGACTGGAAGGTCCAGATCTCTCTGTCCTAATGAGGACAAGCCAAGCAGGAGTGAGTAACTCAAAGAGCCTGTGCAGTCTCCATTCTTAGAGGTTTTCAAGAGTCAGCAGGACAAAGCCCCGAGTGACCTGATCTGACCTGATAGCTGACACTGCTTTGAGCAGGGCAGACCTCCTGAGGACCCTTCCACTCTGAATGATGCTAAACCATAAAATCATTTGCAGCACACCTTGGAAATATTCAGAAACGAATGGCAAATTCAGTGCAGATAAATAAGTAAAAAGTTATACTATTCCTTGTATTTTTATAGGAAGCTAACAGACTTGAAAAACTTGGTATCTATCATGCCCATTAGGGTTTCTTATTCTGATTGACCATAGTGCATATGCAATAAATACATACTTAAGAAAATTAAAAAGAACTCCAACTCAGTTTCAAGCAAGTTTCAGACAAAATATACCAGTTTTAAGAATCTAAGCTTTAGAGTTCTTACCCAATGTTTTATTTCATAGCATTGTGACACAGGTGCACAACGAACTTCCTTTGTTACAATTCCAATAAAGTTCAAAAAATTTTAGAAATGTTTTTAGGTTATATGTAGGCAGTTGAGAAGAGAAAGAAATTCAGCTCCCAGAGAATGGCCTCCATTGCAGCTCTATGTTCAGGAATGTGGGAATAATTCTTGCTGACTCTAGAAAGTGCAGTTATCAATACCGAACTTCGCTAGCTTTCTAAAAATGTATGTCTCGCCTCCTTCTCACCCTCGATTCATATTTGAGGAATTTTCACAGCAGCATCAGGAATAATGCTTTTTATTCTTCACCAAACAATGCGCTGAACTCTGCTGACCGCTGGAGTGATGAGAGCGATAAAAGACCCGATGCAGCCATGCAGCGGGAATTCATGCTAAACCTAGACGCTGGTATTTAATTCAACGGGAGAGATTCCCCACCAGGCTTGACAATGGAGCCTTAAGCATGACAGAGAGAAAGAATTAACGTGGCTTAGCCGCCACAAAGAATTTCAGCTGAAACAACACGTCTGAAAACTTTTTGCTGATAACAAGAGAAACTCAGCATATTGAAAGCACTTCTTTTGGGTGAAATACTTCTTAGCTGACGAAACGCTTGAACACACACGGGGCCGTTCCGAGAAGTTAAAAAACCAAACTCCTGCGCGGCAAGGGAGAAGGACCTGGGTCCCGCTGCTGCCGGCGCAGCGGGGCGGGGGCACGGAGCCCCAGCGAGGGCCGCCTCGGGCGCGCACACCACAGCGCTCTCACCGCGCCGGGCACCCGCTCTGACCTCCTTCCTTCGGGAGCCGCCTCCGCTCCCGAGGCGGCGAGAGCCGGCCCCCCACACGCCGCTGCCGCCACCGGCCCGGGGCCCCCTGCGCGGGGCCGCGCTCCGTCACGCCGGGCGGCTCAGGCGGAGCCGGCAACGGGGACAAGCAGCCCCTGGCGACGGTCCCACACGGGCCGCGGGCGGGGCGGGCTCGAGGCGGGCGAGCGGCGAAAGCGGCGCCGGACACGCCGGGGCGGGCGCCGAGGGGAGTAACGGGATCCTTCGCGCCCTCACGGGCCGAGGGCCGGCGCGGGCCCTGCGCCCGCCAGGCGAAACGGTCGCCACCGCCCGGCCCCGCCGCCCCGGCCGGGGCAAGGCCCGGGCCGCCCGGGCGGCAGCTGGTGCCGCTGCTCACACGTGGGGCTCGGCCGGCCCCGCCGCCTCCCTGCCCCCCTCCCTGCCTCCCTCCCTCCCGCCCTCCGACGAGGCCCGGCGGGTCTGACAGGCCGTCCCGGCGGCCGCTGACGCGGCGGCCCCGTTACCTCGGCCTGCTTGCGGACCGCATTGTCCGGGCTGAGGAGGTTGCCGAGGAGGGCGTAGAACTGCTCCTGCTCCGTCGCCGCCATTGCTGCGAGAGGGAAGGAGAGGGAGGAAGGGGGAGCGCCGGCCGCGCCGCCGGCGGGGGAGCGAGGGGCGGGGCCGCAACGCCAGCCGCGCTCCCATTGGTCGCGGCGCACGGAGCCTCGCCCCCGATTGGCCCTGCCTCCCTTTGACGTCCCGGCGGCTCGGGGCGAGGCGGGCAGCGGGGAGCGGCGGCTCAACCGACCCTCAATGGGGGTTTGTCTCCTCGCGTGTCATTGGTGGGCCGCAGCGCCGGGGGCGGGAGGCATGGGCGGCGGAGCGCTCTGATTGGCGAGCGGCTCCGGCAGCCCCGGCGGGATTGGCCGGAGCCGCAGTCGGGCGGCGCGGGCAGGGAGGGGTCGCGCCGGGACGCGGAGCTGGGCCGGGCAGGGGAGGGCCGGGAAGGGGAGGGACCGAAAGCGCGGGAGATCGCGGGGCGTCGCCTCCGGCGCTCGGTGACGTCGTGCTGCTGTCCCGCCACTGGGAATCTGTGAGTCACAGCACGGCTGGGGTTGGCAGGGTCCGCGGTGATATCGGGTCCGAGCTCTGTGCTCAGGCAGGGGCGTCCTAGAGCACATGGCACAGGATTGCACGGAGACAGGTCTTGAATATCTCCAGTGAGGGAGACTCCGCAGCCTCTCCGGGCAGGCTGTTCCCGGGCTCAGTCACTCGCACGGTATGGAAGTTCATCCTCACGTTCAGGTGGAACTCCCCGTGCGTCGGTCTCTGCCCGTTGTCCCTGTTCATTGCTCAGCACCGCCGAGCAGAGCCTGGCTCCAGCATCGTGGCACTCTCAGATACTGATAGATATTGATGAGGTCCAGCTCCCTCAGCCTTTCCTTGTAGGAGAGTTGCTCCAGTCCTCTCATCCCGCTCTGCTGGACCATTCCAAGAGCTCCATATTTCTCTTGTGCTGAGGAGCCCAACACTGGCACAGCACCCTAGATCCGGCCTCACCAGGGCTGAGCAGAGGGGCAGGACAACTTCCCCTGATTTGCTGGGATTGCTCTTCCTAATGCACCCTAGGATACCATTGGCCTTCCTGGCCACCAGGGCTCATGGACAGCTCGTTGTACCCAGCATCGCCAGGTCCTCCTTGCAGAGCTGTTTCTCAGCAGATCAGCCCCCAGCCTGGGGGTTGTTCTTCCCAGCTGCAGGACCTTGCATTTGCTCCCGTTGAGTTTCAGAAGGTTCTTCTCTGCCCATCTGTCCAACCCATTGAGGTTTTAATGGATTGAATAAAACTTAATTAGTATTCCCTTTGATCTCAGGGGATATCACAGGTTTGTGACATGCATGGTGAGAGGCTTTGAGCATTACCCTGCTCATTGGTGGAGGGTTCTGTTCAGCCAGCTGTTTGGGGTGCACCAGCCAGCTGTTCACCAGCCAGCTGTTTGGTGTGCAGCTGTGGGAGTGGCTGGCCAGGTCAAGGATCTCCTTCTGCTGTGCCTTGGCTGTGCCATGCTTTAAAAGCAGGAGGACTCCGGTAGTGATATGGTGGAGCAAAGATGGATGGATGGATGGATGGATGGATGGATGGAGAGATGGAGAAGGAAGGAAGGAAGTGGCGGAAGGAAGGAAGGAAGTGGCGGAAGGAAGTGGCGGAAGGAAGTGGCGGAAGGAAGTGGCGGAAGTGGCGGAAGTGGCGGAAGTGGCGGAAGGAAGGAAGGAAGGAAGGAAGGAAGGAAGGAAGGAAGGAAGGAAGGAAGGAAGGAAGGAAGGAAGGAAGGAAGGAAATATCTTGTCTGCTGGGCTGGAGAATGATTTTAAGCTGACTGAAAACTCAGAAGGGCCATAAGTGAAGATGAAATATAAAAGCAGGCATGCTTTCTAGTGTGAAGTGCACTCCTGTAAATGTCCTCAGAGCTCAGCTATGTGGATTAGGTTTGTACAGCTTGTTACACATTCTGGAGGGCCTTTTGGATGTCTTCTTGAAATAGGCATGGTTTTCCTGCCTTTTTATCACTTGTAAACAGGTTTGTATCAACTTCAGTAACATCGCTGTCTGCTTCCCATGCATAAACAAATAAATGTATTTGCTTTCATCTTGACTTGTCTTAATAATGATTTCACCTTAAATCTGTAGTAGGATTGTTAGCTAAAGAATACAGTATCTAATGGGGGTTGGGAAGAGAATGTAAACCACAGGATATGGAAAATTGTTTTCTTACTCCTGCTGGTTTTTGCATCTGTAGATGCAGGGAGTGGATTGTTATATAAAAACTACCTAGTTGTCTTTGAAAAAGAGCAAGGTGTATGAAATTTGCCTAAAACCTGAAAAACAGTTGTCAAATTATCTTTGAGTAGTAGTGATGAACATGAGATTCCAGTAGAGCTCCCTTGGAAAGGGAAGGCAGGGAAGGCAGGAATGACCTGATGCAGTTCATTAGTGCAAGCCAAGTGAGAGTGTCTCTCTGTGGGTGTATGTGTGTCTGTTTCTGTTCTTGTGTGTGTAATGATCAATAAATTTAGTTGTGTAATGCTCTAGGAATACATTTGAATACATTTCACCCTGATATTCAAAGCATAGAAAGGAGCACCTATACTGGGTTCAGAAGAACCTGCTGGTAAACTCAGCAGATTAATGATGTTCCATGTCAAATCCTGACAGTTTGGGGAAGGCAGATTAAAAACTGCACCTAGGTAAAAAGCAGTTAATATATTGGAGAGAGTCCTAAGCAAACAAAGTTGTCACTAATGCAATGTGATCAGAGTCTGCCACATCAGGTGCTCGTTCCCACTCAGGACAAGTTTGAAGCTTGGGAAGCAGCCAGAAACTATACCAAAGAAGCACTAAGGAGGGTTTGAACAAGCACCTGAGGAGAGCTTAAATAGATACAGCCACCAAGCAGCCAGCAGCAATGTTGGTATTACTGAATATTGCCTGATTCCCACAGTCTGTTTAAAAAACATCAAAAAAGACAGGAGAAATCAGAATAATTACCTTGACCTCTTCTAAACACTTCAGGCCCAAGATGTGTGTTCAACTGTAGTTTATCCAATGAAATTTTATTGCCATTTTAAAACTTGGACAGACCCTGAAATTGTAAATTCAAGTCTTTGATAAGCAGAATTTTTAGTTTAGTATTTATTAAACTTTACAACTCTGCATACAAATGGATTATAAAGAGACGGAAAGCTAGAAAACTGTTTATTATACCTGAGGAATGCTATAATGTTTCTTATAGAATAGTAGGAGATGTGAAATGACAAAATAGGAAAGGCATCTCAGATTCTTGTGAAATACTTTCTGGTGCTGTTCTGTGGGTGAAGGGTTTGACATGTCTGTGTTTCAACATTCAGAAGCAAAGAATGAGATGATGATAAAGAAAGATGCAGAAAAGAAAATACAGCAAAATAAATTCAAACGTATTTGCAAAGCACAATAACAGGTCAGCTTTGTCATATGAGGAGATCTACCATAAGCTTAAAGTGACTGTTGATGGTCTATATGGATTCCATATACTCTACATATGACCAAAAAGTGCAACCATGACAGCCTCAGAGGCCAGAGAAGAGTTAGAAAGTGCATGAGGGCAGATTTCCAGCGAAAGTCAAGAGAACAGAGTAAGTTGATGTCAGTGGGAAGCTATGCTCTAGCGGGGGCTGTTTGAAGTTATCTTGGCAGAGCAAGCTCTCTGCAAAGAGCAGGCAGTGCCTGAAAATTGCTCTGGCCAATGTGTGGGGTGAGGCAAAGAATTACAATGCTGTCAGCAATGACTATCAGTAGTGGACTATAGTTTGCACAACTTGTTCAACTGTTTATCTATTTTGTGTGCTCGGAGCTCACAAAGGGCCTAGGTCAGTTCCTGTGCCTAAAGCATGGGGAGGGGATGCCTGTACCTATAAAGGGTGCTGGGGGAGATGCTGCTCTTTCAATTCTGCTCCAAGAAACCCTGACCTGTGGCTTCTTACTGGTTTTCTGTGTTGGTAAGGCAGAGCTGGGAGGTGATACAACAGTGTCTAGCCACAAGCTGAGGGGTCTACTAGACTGGGGAGCAGGCTGGGGGTCTGGAGAATAGCTATCAACCACTAATGAGATCCACAATTCTTGGGTGGAAACTTTCTGAAACCCCTGAAATGGTTAATAAGCTTAATTACAAAGGCAGGAAAGCTCCACATGCAGGTTATTCTCTAGGTCCTACACACTGCAGGCTTGAAAAGCTCCTGTGAAGAAGCTTTGAACATCCTGTAGAGCTGCAAAGAGGCATCCCGTACTTCCCTCCTCCCAGTTCTTCTCACTGAAGTCAGATATCCCTTAGAGGACATCAAACTGAGGAACTGACATGAAATTTTGCTAGTCCCAGAAAGCAGAATGTCTTGTATATTTGTCTAGGAGTATTTTCCTAACACATATACCTGTTAAAAAGTTCACTCTAACCTCACTAGAGACCACCAGACAGTGCAGAATAATGAAGTGTAAAGGGCTGGGATAACCTGTGGAGATAAGTGACTTCTTGAACAGGGCTCTGTCCCAGGTCATTTTACCAAAGAGTGATACAGTGGAAGAAGTAGGAGACAAGGCTTTTGTGTGGATTACAGATAATACTACACAGAGGCTGTGCCTGCTGTGTCAGAAGACAAAGCAGATAATTTACTGAGCAGCCTGAGCAATGCTAAGTTCTACAACTTGCCAAGCTTCACAAAGCTGCACATGCACTTACAAAAATAGTAGTTTACATGCATCATGAATGTAGGCCTTTGAGTTCCAGACAATTACTGATTTTGTTAATTTAGGAGGCAACTTTCCGACACTTAAAAACCCAGTGTTCGTAGAACTGCATTATTTGATGTATTGAGAACACAGAGGCTGAGAAGAGTGGAAAACCTGTGAGTTTTGAATTGAAAAAAATGGATAAATTACGAAAAAATAATACAGTTTTAGTCATTAACAGCAATAAGGAGTAGGGAGAGATGTTACGTCTCTCTGAGAGACTAATATAGAGACACAGGGAATTAGCTTGTGCAAAAAAAAAAAAAAAAAAACCACACCAAAAGAAAAAACTAAAAGAAACCCCAGCAAACAAAAGTTGACCATTCACAGAGTTTCTTTCTTAGAATGGAATTCAATATTATAGAATTCAATTATTACGGAAGATTTGTAGATGGCTTCAGTGGTATTGTTGCTTTTATTAAGGCAGTTTGTCAAAAGCATCCCTCTGACAAGACAATCTGAACATAAGCTTTGAGCAGATTAAAGAAGCTTTCTGACCCTCCCTGTGCTAGCCTGGAAAGGAGCAGGAAAATGCATGAATGATCCTGTCAGTGCTTCAGATGTAGGTCTATGGAGGATGCTTTTCTTGAGATGGAAAGGGAGTATTGCATTTAAAACCAAGGTATGAACAGAATTACTCCAGAATGAGTACATTGCCACTGTGTGGGCTATTAGGTGAAATACCATTTCCTCACTCACAAATTCAGTGTCTGCAGGGAATAAATAGCAGTGACATTTTTGTCAATGTCTCATAATATTAATGGTAAATGTTCTTTATCCCTAAAGGGAAAAACTTGATAACATTAAAATGAATTCAGTATGAAAGTGTAGTTTTGAATCAGTGAATGTTGGCAGGTCTGGTTACATATTTATTTCTTTGGCAAGTCCCTCTGCTCCAAGCATGTTGCCAAGCTGTGAGGAAATAGACAGATTCTCAACCATTTTCAGAACTTTCTATTAGTTACTCAATAACATTTTTTATTGTATAGCATGTTTTATGAGCACACAGAATGATAGTAAAGTCATATTTTCTCTGAAGCAATGAACAAGGTGCTGTGGAATACCTGCTGAGCTCCCACGAAAAAATTTGCTGCTCCTACTGAAAAATTGAAAGCTGTCTGCTGTATTAAGATGCTAAAAGCCTCTTTGCTCTCAGCTGGTTTGACATTTCATCAGGTATTATTCAGAAATAATGTAAAATCATGGAAACCACTGTGGAAATGCCATACTGCTATATCTAGTTCATCTTGTTAGAATTCAAGATTCCTGCTCCCTCTGGAGCTGATTCTGCCTTAATGTTGCATAACTTCCTTTCTCCTTCCAGCTTCCATGCGTATGGGAGAAAAGAGATGCTCAAATAGTCACAATTCAACAATTCATTTTGCTATATTGGTAGAAAAATAGCCCTTTCAGCAGGAATCAAATTTTTAATTGTTTGTGCATTAGACAGAGTGTCAATTGATTTGGCATATCAGTTGGCTTATAACTGGCAAATCCATTGGAAGGAAGCAGAGTCTGGAAGCACATAATTATAATGAAGTGCATTTCCAAATTACAAAGATTGATGTGTCCAAACATGAGTTGAATGTCAAATTTCATTTATTCTATGGCTTAACTCATAAATCACTTGCTAAAATTTTGCATATAATATCCTGCATTTGTGACATCTTTATAACAGCTTACCTACTGTTGACCTGGTTCAACACACCTCTGAAAGAACACATTGAGATCTTCAGATTAAAGAAAAGGTCAATTGCAAATTTAATAGGGGTAGTTTTAATAAGAGACTAAGAAAAACATGAAAATGTGACTCATTGTAAAGGAACTGTTAAATAATCCATATAGGGAAAAAAAGACATTAAATTCAGTCAGTCATAATCTTTGGTAAGTAAAAGGACGAACATATGGAGACAAGAAAGGTAGAAAATTAGGTTTGACATGGTAAAAGAATAGAATGGCAAAACCACCAATATAGTTTAGGGTTGCTCAAGCACGGGGAGATGCTCCTTGCTATGCAAACATCACCTCTTGTGATCAGAGCAAAGTGGCAAGCACAAGTGCAGATTACAAGTTGTGCATGTGGCATTTCCATCCCCTTTGATGAAAACTGAATGTGCTTATCACAGGAAAGGCTCTAAGCTAGAATTTGGAGTCTGGGAGGATGCATTTAAAAGGAAAAGCTAGAAGCAATAATCAGCAATTACCATGATAGATTCTGCAAACACAAATTACACTGTTGAGAGTGATATGAATTATTACGTCTTTACAAATGGGCTAAATTAAGGGGGAAAAATTCCTTTGGCTATGTTTTTGGAAAATTTTCCTTGTACTTCCTTGATCATATGAGGTCACATGTAAGTAATTGCAGAAATGGAAAAAAGATTTCCAAAATATGTCTTTGCACAGGAAACACAGGTATTTTCCAAATTCTAAGTGCTTAGCTTTGTAAATTTAAATATTTTTTAAATTTTAGATTTTATACATTTAAATATTATTTTAAAAAGGTAATAAAAACACCTATCATATAGGATTAAGACAGAACATTGCAAATTCATGGTATTCCCTCCGGCCTGGCTTTCCAGTGAGTAGATATTTGAACTTGTCTTTTTGTACTTCTCAGATACTACAGATTGGTTCCAGGGGTTAATCTGGGCAAAGCCTGCTCAGATGTGGTCCTGCAGAATAAAAATTCAGCTCAACAGTGGCCCACAGGTTTCTCACTTTAATCAACGTTTTGCTGAAATGTTCTTGGAAAAGTTTATAACAATTCTCTATTCAGCATGCATAAACTGTGATTTTTTTTCTTTGAAGGTTGAGCAATATTTTGAGAGTGTGCTAACTTAAAGTTACGTTTTCCAGGGACATTTTATGTCATCAAAATATTCTTCAGTTCAAATTTCAAGGCCTTTCAACAAGGCATGTCTCAAACAAAAGCTTGTAAAAGTTTCTTGACGTGAGAAAATGGAAATACCGTCCCTTAGTTCCATTCTTGGGATTGCCTAACGGCTCTGCTTGAAATCAAAATGTTTGATACAAACATGGCAAGTTTTAGTCCAGGTTGTAGAGTTCAATAAAATTTAAGCAGTAGTTGGGGTACCAGCTGTATTTATCTCATGCTTTAATTACCTTCTTATTTATAAGTTATGTTGTTCTCTCGTCTCAAATAGTTGTGATATCTTCCAGCTATTAAATTGCATTCTTGACTGTAGCTCCTAGGGTCTGTTAGACATAGAGTACAAAGTGGCATTGATTCTGCTCCCTTGTTTTCATTATCCTGTAGAAACTGAAAGTTGTTCCCTAAGAAGAATGAAGGTCAAATTGTTTAATTAAAAGAAGATTTGATTTTTTAAAATAGGGATGGAGACTGAGAACAGTCTGCAAGATATATTGAGCTCCAAAGAGTTTCAGTTTAATCTAGTTTAATTTAGTTTTAATTGCCCTGAATACCAAACTTATCTAAGAAGTCTAGGAAGTCCTTTGTTTTTCTTTTTGTCTCTTCCAGCTTTCTAACATTACATTTTTCTAGCTGTCTTTCATCAAATAAATCTTACATAAGCTATCTGTAATTCAGGTATCTCTGTTCTTTGTGCTCTCACCGAATTTATTTGTTTGGAGCCTGTGATTCTTTTCTATGCCAAAGATAAGGTGGAGAGATGATTGAGAGCAGCTCTGCAGAGAAAAATTTGGGGTTGGTGGTTGATGAAAAACTCAGCATAAACCAGCAGTGTGAGCCCACAGCCCAGAAAGACAATTAAATCCTGGGCTGCATCAAAACCAGCATGGCCAGTGGGTCAAAGGAGGTGATTCTCCCCCTCTGCTCTGCTCCTTGAGGCTCCCCCTGGAGCACTGCATCCAGCTCCAGTACCACCAGCATAGGAAGGACCTGGAACTGTTGGAGCAAGTCCAGAGAAGGGCCACAAGGCGGGTGAGAGGGCTGGAGCATCTCCCCTGTTGAAGACAGGCTGAGGAGGTCGGGGCTGTTCAGCCTGGAGAAGAGAAGGTTGTGTGGAGACCTCAGAGCAGCCTTCCAGTTTCTGAAGGGCCTGCAGGGAAGCCAAGAGGGACTCTGTCAGGAACTGTACTGATAGGACAAGGAGTAATGGCTGCAAATTGAAAGAGGGGAAATTTAGGTTAGATATCAGAAAGAATTTTTTTACTGTGAGGATGGTGAGATGCTGGAGCAGGCTGTCCATGGAGGTTGTGGATGCCTCAACCCGTATGATATTCAAAGCCAGGCTGGATTAAGCCTTGAGAAGCCTGGTCTAGTGGGAGGTGTGCCTGCCCATGGCACGGGAGGCTGGAACTAGATGATCTTTAAAGTCCATTTCAACCCCTTAATATTCTATGATTCTGTATCAAAATTTGAACAATATGTTTTTAGATCATCTATGGTATTGGGGAAGAAATGCATTCTAATTGGGCCAGGGAAAATCTCCGTCCTTTATTGGATGCTGAGGGATCATTGTAACCAAGGCTGAGGAAAAGTCTGAGGTACTTAATACCTTCTTTGCCTCAGTCTTTAGCAGAAGGACTGGTTTTCCTCAGGACAGGCAGCCCCTGAGCTGGGAGTCGGAGACAGGGAGCAGAAGAGAGCCCCTGCAGTCCAGGAGGAAGCAGTGAGTGCCCTGCTGTGCCACTGAGACACTCACAGCTCCGTGGGGCTGATGGGATCCATCCCAGCGTACTGAGGGAGCTGCTGGAAGAGCTCACCAAGCCACCCTCAACCATTGATCACCAGCCCTGGTTAACTGAGCCTGTCCCTGGTGACTGGGGGTTGGCCAATGTGATGCCTGGATTAAAAAAAATGTTGGAAGGAGGATCTGGGGAACTAACTATAGGCCAATCATTCTGACCTCAGTGCCTGGGAAGGTTATGGAACAGATCATCTGGAGTGTGATCACATGGCACGCACAGCACAACCAAGGCATCAGGCCCAGCCAGCATGGGTGGAGGAAAGGCAGGTCCTGCTTGACCAACCTGGTGACCCACCTAGTGGATGAGGGAAAGGTTGTGGATAATGCCTACCTGGACTGTAGTAAAGCCTTTGGAACTGTCTCCCACAGCATTTTTCTGGAAAAGCTGGCAGCCCACAGCTTGGACAGGAGCACTCTTTGCTGTGTTGAGAACTCTCTGGATGGCCAGGCCTGGAGAGTGGTGGTGAATGGAGTTTGATCCATCTGGCGAGTGGTCACCAGTGGAGTTCCAAGAGCTCAGTATTGGGCCAGTAAAGATACTTTATGTCTTTAATGGTGAACTAGATGAGGGGATGGAGTGTATCCTCAGTGAGTTTGCAGATGACACTAAGTCAGGCAGGAATGCCTATATGTGGGAGGGTAGGAAGGCTCTGCAGAGGGATCTGGGCATATTAAATTGATGGGCTGAGGTCAGAGGTGTGAGATTCAATAGCGTCAAGTGCTGGGTCCTGTACTTGAGTCACAACAACCCCATACAGTCTTACAGGCTGGGACAGTGGCTGGAAAACTGCCAGGTGGAAAAGGACCTGGGTGTTCTGATCAACAGCCACTGAACATGAGCCAGCGTGTGCTAGAGAAGGCAGATGTCATCCTGGCTTGTATCAAAGCTCCTGTGGCCAGCAGGACCAGGGCATGATTGTCCCCCTGTATCAGCACTGGTGAGGCCATACCTCGAGCTCTGTGTCCAGTTCTGGGCCCCTCTACTACCAGAAGGACATTGAGGAGCTGGAGTGAGTCCAGAGAAGGGAATGGAGCTGGGGGAGGGTCCTGAAGGGAAGTCTTATGAGGAGTGGCTGAGGGGGCTGGGGGTGTTTAGCCTGGAGAAAAAGAGGAGCAGGGGAAACCTGGTCCCTCCCTACCACTCCCTGAAAGGAGGGCATCAGTTTATTCTCCCAGGCAGCAAGTGACAAAACAAGAGGATATGGCCTCAGCCTGTGCCAGGGGAGGTTCAGGTTGGAAATCAGCTAGGTTTTCGTCACTGAAAAGATGGCCAAGCATTGAAATGGCCTGCCCAGTTACCATCCCTGGAAGTTACCATCCCTCGTGGAGTTACCATCCCTGGAAGTGTTCAAGGAACAACTGGACATGGCACTTAGTGCTATGGCTTAGTTCACAAGGTGGTATTCAACCAAAAATTGGTCTTGATGATCTTGTAGGTCTTTTCAAATCTGTATTGATTCTGTGATTCTAATGGTTGTTTCTGTCCTTTATAACACCTTCTCTCCCTCCAGCTCTACCTGAAAACATTTTCTAATGTATTTTTTTAACAAAAGTATTTCACAACAAATATCACAACAAATATCTCTTTGTTGTCTTACGCCTTAATTATCCTAAAATGTTGAGTCGCCAAGATTTTGATTTCCATTCAATTAACTTCTCACTGGTGTAGCAGGAAAAAATCAAGCTCAGTTTCTACAGCAACAGGAGTATGCTTCCTAGTAGTATTCCTCATTTTATGGTTCTATCATTTGCATATTTTGATATAATATGTAAATAAGTGTAAATAGTAAAAGGATTTTACTCTTTTTTAACCAATGTGTTGAAGGGCTGGATATCTGAAAATGCATGCTGGACTGGGATTTTTTTTTATGGTTCAGTAAAACATGCTATCCTACAGTAAAATATACTGCCTTCTTTCTGTGAGGGAGAATGGAAAGTGTAATGCAAACCAAAAAAACCACAATATCATCATTGCAAGGGGCGATGTGTCAATGGTAGCTTGCTGTGGCAGTTTTTTTTTGTAAAAAGATGAAAGACAGACAGATGTTTGATGCCACAGTTAATGAAAAAGAATGATACTTGAAGCAGTTGATAAAACAACTGCTGAAGGGGCATGTCCTATTGATGGATGGTTTATCTCTTTCGAGTGAGCTCTATTGCAGGTAATAAATACTGGCAAACAGTAACAGCCATCTAAATAGAAGGTTTAGAAATCACCACACCTCTGATTAGCCTTAACAGAGCAGTATTTACTTGATATTGACAGAATCTCAGTATAGATAAATTAAGATCTTTCAGGGAAGATCATGTTTATCTAATGAAAGATTTTTGTGGGACAGGGTATTTAAATTCTGATAGTTTTTGGTAAATAAGGTCCAATTGATTTTTTGTTTCCTCACAGCATTTCTATTGTCCTAAAGTCTAGCCATGGCAATGGTCTAATAAAATGGTTGGGAAAAAATTGATGAACATGTGTTGGGTTTTTAAAAGATTAATGTAAGAAAACTAAATTTAAAAAAGTCTGCAGGAAAGCCTGATAAATTTGTAGAAAACTCTCCTGCAGGGTTTTTCCTTGTTTTCTGTTTTCTTCAGATCACTTTTTTTACTTTTTTTTTAAACTTGCTGATACAAATACTTCAAAAATACAGGGACAGACACATTCTGTTGTTCTTAAAAATTCTCAAAGGAAATCAATGACATGCTGGACCAGCAAAAAACTCTGCCCCAGATTTTTCCCTTAGGCATATAGTGCAATGTAGAGAGAAAATCTATGGGAAAAGTGGATGTGTGATGTTTTATCTCTGTGTTTTATGTGCTTGTTATTTGGATGCTGGACATATTTCAGCCACTGTTTTTGTCTGCTATAGCCCAAGTTCCAGGTCCTGGATGTGTCATAATTGTAGAAGTCTTTCTAGGCAAGCCTTGCCTAGCTTGGAAAGTAGGTTGTATGGAAATAGGGACAGGAAGAGAACCATCTTCACAACTCTTGCTATATTTGGTCTCCTTTGGCACCACAGTCATAAATAAATGTGCTTCCATGGGAGGATAGAATTCTGTTTTGGAAAATATGAACAAAGATCCAGAATAAAAATATAGTAATTAAATACCCCTGGGAATATTCAGGGAGGGAAGTGGCAGGATAAAACTTGCATTAGGGTTCTGTCTGTGAGTATGCAGGTCCTCACTTCTGCCTTCTTGCCTGCATGCTTTGCTCCTAATGCAGTAAGACACATGTCCTGTCCCTGGGCACATCATCCTCTAATATTAAGCATCTGCCACACTCTCATCTGGAATATCTGTGAATGGAAGATGACAAAACATCTGAGACATTAAACTGGAGGCATTAGGACCACTAAAAATAGAAGCTTGAGAGTTCCTTCCAACTCTCTGATTTCCCATAAAATGTCTGGATGTGCTTTCATTTCCAGAGAGGGTGCCAGGTTAAAAAGATTTTAAGCTGGACCTAATATGGTAAATTTTGATCTTAATGGGAAAATGTTAACATGATGGGTTGGTTGTCTATCAATTAAAGAATATAGCAGCTGGAGGGTATCACAAAGTTCTTTCTCAGAAGGAAACACTCCTTCCCCAAAACAGATTATGAAGTGAAATGGACCTCTGCTTGTCCTCAATGCTAGGGAAGAAATCAGCATGCTGATGCAACAGTATCTTACATAGTAGGTAGGTAGTATTGTTCAGGCAACCAGCAGCTCTTCCTCAGTTATATTGAGTAGTGTTCCCTCATGTCTCAGAATGACTTACCTGCTGCAGAGCAAGTGAGTTGTCTGATGAAAGCATCTGCTTGTGAATTGTATGTTTCAAGAACATTTTCAATGGTTAGATCTAGGAAAGTGTGAGGGTGCAGTCAAGAGGTACTTATTTTCCTGCTACATCAAGGACTAGAAGAGTCTCAAGGCAGGTAGCACTTTGGTTTCTCAGGTAAACCACAGTCTAATTTGTGTGATAGCAGGAAGCAGCTCTGCAGACATGACAGTCAAGGTGTGGTTGCTTTGACTATGAGCACATCTTGATATTTTAGGCAAGGAAATGCTTCGCTGTGATTATCTTGAGGGTTAGCTGATTTTAAGAAATGTGCACAGCCTCTGGGACTACCAACCATCTGGATTCAAGTAATCAGGCTCTGAGGGCTGTCAGCATTGCTTCTCTCATGGCATTTGCAATAGGAGAGGCATCATGCTATGGCTTGGTTCATCTCTGTTTTTAGAGATCTTATGCTGTGGAAGATTTATTTCCATGCCAAAGCCAGTCAGAGTGCATACAGCTGGCTTACTCTTCCCTCCAGCAATGTCACCAGTTTCCTCATATGCCTGTCAGCAGTCTACTCACTTGTTTGTAGTGCATGGCAGGTCTGATGGCAACTGGCCTCCTACAGGGTAGGTAACTCACATGGAGAAATCGTGCATGATCATGAGAGTGCCTTTGCCAACAGAGGGTCCATGTTCTGTTACCTGTGGGGAATGCTGTACAGTGCCCTGGTAGAGCTGCTAGCACAGATTAGGGTGGCTTTGTGGTGGGAAAGAACAATTTTCCTGCTAGGTGGAGAAAGAGGCAACATCAAGACTCTGGAAAAAGGAGCCTTCAGTGAGGCAGCCTTGTACCAGACAAATGGAGCCACATGTGAATCAGACCTCTGGCACATCATGGAAAGTGTCAGCCAGGCAGCACAGCAGAGACATTGTTATAATGGAAAAGTGAAAGACTGTCCAGGAGCACTGGGCTGAGTGGATACTCAGGATGCTTAAGCAATGTTCACTTCCTCACTTAACTGAGCCTCCCAGAAGAGAGAAGCAGCACAAATAGGTTTGGGGATGAATCAATAAAAGGGTCTTTAAGAAGTGAGACAGATATGGGGTTGCTTAATTTGGCTTCTAAATAATGAATAATCATAGGTAAATAATTCTCTATCTTAATGATTCCCTGATGAAAAAGGTTCTTTACAGGAAAGACTGTTTTTGAGTTTAGACAGATTTATAAAGGAAACCTCTCTGATGCCAGGGGTTTGTTTATTTTTTATGTTGTTTTTGTTTTTTTTTTTTCTCATACAGAATGAACCACAAACAATGAATTTGCATTACTGGAAATCACTACAGTAAATCACTGTGCACATATCCATGCCACATGTAAAAACTGCACTGAGCAATTATCATTGTGTGTGCTGCTTTGAGATTAAACAGCATGAAATATGTGTGAGGGTCTCTTGGGGGGTGGTGGTGGTGGGTAACTGATGGTTACTGATGGTGGCAAGTGTTTAAGTTTTCTGGGGTGAGGATATGGACACCACCTTCCAGATTCACTTTATTTGCATTTCCAGATGGTTTTTTATTTGCCAAATGAAGTATCAATGTTATTTACCAAATATAATGTGTAAATCTCTCTATTCAGCAGCATTCCTAAATGGTGATGGTTGATGATTGGACTAGATGATCTTGAAGGTCTCTTCCAAACTTGATATTCTGTGATAGTTTTATTTGGCATGGTTTTACTGGCTTGTGTGGGTTGCTTGCTGTTTCATTACACATGAAAAAACTTTAGAGTATGACTACCATTTCTTACTTCTTCCCAGTCGAGTGGACAACAAACAGTGGTTAGATAAACAGTGCAATTAAACCCACTCATTTATACTAATACAAATTAGTTATGCATGAACTGGAGATGGCCAATTCTTTACAAAAAGAAAATTAGCTGTCTTAATGCTATCAGCTGTCAGCTGTCTTAATTAGCTATCAAAATGCTATCTGAAAAATCAAAGTAAAAGCCAATTCAAGCAGGTGTAATGGTAGAAAAAGAATAGAACAGTTTTAGTTGGAAGGGAGTTGTGTTGATCCTGTAGTCCAACTACCTGATGCTTTAGGGCTGACCAGAAGTTAAAGCATGTTGTTAAGGGTATGTCCAAATGTCTTACAAAAACTGCCAGGCCTGGGGCATCAACCACTTCTCTAGGAAGCCTCTTTCAGGATTTGACCACTCTTTCTGTAGAGAAGTGCTTCCAAATGTCCAGTCTAAACCTTTTGTTGACACAGTTTTGAACCATTCCCACACATCCTATTGCTGGATCCCAGGGAGAAGAGATCAGTATCTCCCTCTCCACTCCCTGTCCAAAGGAAGGTGAAAAGAGCACTCCTTAGCCTCCTTTCCTCTGAACTAGGCAAGCCCAAAATCTTCAGCTGCTCCTCACAGGACATGGCTTCCAACCCTTTTACCAGCTTTGCTGTCCTGTCCTGAATGTATTCAAGAACCCTTATGTATCTGTGTCCTGCTTGGGTGGTTTTCCTTCCTTTTTAATCCCCTTTTGTACATGGCAGATCTCCCCACAAAGCATCTCTCTGGTGTTTATTTACTGCAGGCTTCCTATCTATTTAAAGAAGAGCAGTAGCTGCCACCCAAGGGCAATTCAGTTCACTTGGCTCTGGGATTATTCCAGGATGTTCTTCTCTTCTTTCTGTTGTTAAAGCCTAGGATGATAGATTTCCAGTGTAATCATGCCATTTAGGTAGGATGGGTCGAGATCCTCTGTCCCATTGCATGAGAGCTGGGAGAAGGAGGACTGCTGTCCTCCCTGCTTGCTGATTCTACCATTGGTCTTGAAAAGTTGGTGGACTGGGAAACTGTGTGTGAGGGATTTGGCAGAACCTTTGGCTGGGAACTTGGAGAAGTTGCTGACTGAAGCCACATAGCTTTGTCTCTGTGCTAGCAATTCCAGAAACCTGGCAGAGGGATTGCAGGAATCAGTGGATCCAGCAAGTGGAGTGCTGCAGGAATCCATGCATAGACTCCATGCAGAGCATGGAGAGCCTCTGTCTGGTGCTTGTCTCTGTATGAGATGCTGCAGAGAAGCCTGTTTAGGCATCAGTTTGTGAAGTGGTCTGGTAAAGTTAACTCTATTGAAATAACCAGATTAAATGCCAAAGAACTCTCCCAGCATGACAATAGGTTTTGATGTAACTTACTAGAAAGGAGGAAAGATGTCTTGCTAACCAGGCTCTTCTATATTCTCAGTGGACTGAAATGCAGCAGTTGTGGTTGCATGCTAAGAACCTTTTACAAGTCTACTCCCCCTTCTTCCCATGAAGTCAGTCTCCTGGAAGGAGCATGTCATGGAAGCAAATTAATTTTGTCCCTACTGCATGTCTGGGCAAAGGACAAGAGGATGAGAGAGCATTAATAAATCAAATCTGTCCTTACCCTTTCTATATATCTGCATGAAATTATAGGCTTTGAGTCACAAAGATATTTTCTTTCATCTAAGCAATGAAAATATGGTTTTTGTCCAGTGGAAAAAACACTGCCATCTCCAGAGGCACTTAAATTCTGTGAGAAAGAAGAAGCAGCTGAGAGGATGTTTCATGAGTTACCAACTTGCTCCTTGTGTCAACAACAGCTCACCAAAATAGAGATCTCTCTGACAGCAGGTATGGCTAATTCATGGGCAGTTGTCTTTACCTTTGCAATTTATTCTGTGCAGGCAGATCCCACAGGAGAGTGAACAGGGCCAGGAGGTGCTCCAAGCAGTGGAGCAGAGATCCCCCTGCAGCTTGTTGTGAAGACCTTGGTGAGGCAGCTGTGCTCCTGCAGCCAAGGAGGTCCACAGTGGAACAGACATGCACCTACAGCTCGTGGAATATCCCATGCTGGAGCAGGTGTGTGCCCAAAGGAGGGAATGAGCACTGCATGGGAAGTGTGGAATGACCACCATGTGGGAAGATCACAATGGAGGAGGCTCCTGGTAGGACCTGTGGCCCCATGGAAAGATGACCCCACTCTGAAGCAGGTTTGCTGCCAGGCCTTGTGACCCTGTGGGACACCCAGGCTGGAGCAGCCTGTTCCTGAAGGACTGCACCCTATGGAAGGGATCCATGCTGGAGCAATTGGTGCAGAACTGCAGCCCATGGGAAGGACTCGGTTGGAGAAGTCCATGAAGGACCATGGGAGGGACCCCACACTGGAGCATGGGAGGAGTGTGAGGAGTCCTCCCTCTGAGGAGGAAGGAGCAGCAGACACAACATGTGATGAACTAACCACAATCCCCATTCCCTCTGAGCTCCTGGATGGAGAAGGTAGAGGAAATTTGGAGTTAAGTTGAGCCCATAAAAAAGGGAGGAATGAGGCAAAAAGCCTTTGAGATTTAGTTTTATTTTTCATCACCCCACTCTGATTTGACTGGTAATCAATGAAACAAATTTTCCCAAGTCTGTTTTGCCCAAGACAGTAATTGGTGAGTGATCTCTCCCTGTCCTTATCTTGACCCACGAGCCTTTTGTTATATTCCCTCTCCTCTGTCCAGGTGACAACGAGAGTGATGGAGCAGCACATGGACACCTGGTGTCCAGACAAGGTCAACTAACCACAGCATTTAGTGTTTTTTCTGAAGTTAAACTGATACCCTGTTAATGTGTTGTGCTCCTTGCTGTTTTTAAACCTGTAGGCCAGGAGTCCCACTGAGGTCACAGGAGAGGTGAATTCGTTGCAGGATTAGTTGCACTTTTTTTTTCCGCTCTGAAATTGAATACTGTTGGATTGCCCTCATCTGTGCTTTCAAGGTAATATGAACTTGTGTTGAAATTAACAGGTCCTTCTAAGAGCCTTCAAGATCAACCATTTCCCCTCAGTTTTGCATTATTCTACTTCATTGCAAAGAATGTTTCCTTTTGCTGTGTTGTAAAATCCTCTTCAGTAAGATAAAAATTAAATGTACATGTCCACAAAGTACATGTGAATCTGTTTGCTCTGCTTATTCTAACTTAGTTCTTGTGTACACTTATTTCATGGGTAAAATTATAATTTAAGGTGCTCCTTTTACTGTACCTCTCTTTATTGTTGTAACTGAGATTCTCAAAGCAGCTAATCACCAGGAGCACCTCTGGCCTAAATACTTTTTAAATAAAGCTTTTCTCTCCAGAGCTATTTCAAAATGTGAAAAATTGTCCTGTCAATTCTAGCTGTAGCAGTCTCTATCTCAGGTAAAATATATGATTCTATTTCCCTGTCATTTGCACAATTTGATTGGATGTATTTTGCAATTTTACTTTTAATTGGAATTCCTGCTTATTCTTCCTGAGAATTATTGTACACCTCACCCCATAATTTCCAAACTAATGTATATCAGTGTTTTGTTGGCTGGCATTAGGATATTGAAAATACTTTGCATTCTTCCTTTGAGAGTAGTTGAATCACCAGGGGCACTTCCTCTGAGTGCAAAAATGGAATTACTGACCAAACTGAGTAAATTTCAAAAATTGTAAATAGTATTTAAAGTTAATTATGTCTCACTGCATAAAAATCATCCTGGTAAATACAGTGTTCTAGCTGTTTTGTAAGATTCTTTTCCTCTTTGCCTGCTGTTCTTTTGAAGCAGCTAAGAGAAAGTATCTGAGCTGAAACACAGTTCAGGTTACTGTCAGCTGTTATAAAAGGAAGATAGGTCAAACAGGAGGCAGCCATCATCCCTTTGGAGATGACAGCCCCTGATCCTGCCCTTTGGCCCTATTAGACAGACCCAGCCAGGATAACTGCTGGGGAGTGCTCTGAGCTGTCAGAGGCAATGGTGAAACACCTGAAACTGCTTTCTGACTGCTTGGCATTGCATTTGTCACTTGTATGAAGGCACTGCGAGTGAAAAACCAATGTTAAAAGCCAACTGGTTGGCTGCAATAGCTAGACTACAAAGCTAGCTTTGGCTACAAAGCTAAAATGGTTGGCTTTCTAGCTATTTAAAATATCAAATCACAAAATAATTTCGGCTGGAAAAGAGTCTCTGAAGGACCATCTAGTCCAACAGCATGCTCAAACCAAGACTGATTTCCAAGTTAGACCAGGATATATAGGTGAAGGTGTGTGTATATATGTGTCAGGGGAGAATTAGCCTTATCTGTGTTGAAACAGGTCTGGACTAGAAAAAAAAAAAAAAATAAAAGGATGAGCATTTAAAGCTTTTCTGGGAAAGAAGTCTTTTCTTCATGGCTCTGTGTATTCCTGTTCCATGCTGACAAGCCCTGTATTTTTGATACAACCCTAATGAAACACATCCTTGGGTAAGAAGCTTCCTCTGGGATGGTGCCAGCATACGCTGCATTCTCTGTCCTACTAACTGTCCTCCACAGTCCCCAAGCGCGCCTTGTCTCTGTCAGTCACCCTGATTATAATTTTGAACTCTGCTGCACAGAAGTCACAGTGTCCCAGAAGCATCTACTCTCACACTTAAAAATTGCTAATTATGGAAGTGTCCCTTTCCCCATTAGCTCACCGCTGCAAGCACAAAGTACAAAAATTAGGCTAAAATGTCAAGCAGGGGAGAGGATGCTGGATTCTTCCTTGGAAAAAGAATGTAAGGGGAGAGGGGAAGAGAAGAGAGCAGGGAATCTTGCATCACTTGAGAGGATGGGGAGAAATGGTGTGGCAGGTGCCATGTCCCAGTGTGCCTGTGGGTCAAGGGTCCAAGGTCATGTCGACTGACTGCAGAGGCACAGGCTCTCAGGAGTACCCAATGTGTGTCTTGAGGGTATGCTTTGAAACCTTTCTTCTGATTTCATTAAAATTAGATGCATCTTTATTTCCAAATTATTAATAGTCAGGTCATAATGTAGGGAACTGGACGTCCTCAGAGCTCTGAGAAGGTATTTTAGCAGCTTCACCTCACTCTGTCCTGGACTCAGTGTAAACAATTTTCTAATGTAAATAAAGTCTTCGTTTTAAGAGCTCAAGCTGTTTCCATGACATCCAGCTAGAGACTCCTGGTCACAAAAGAAACTGCTTTGTGCTGTGGGCAATTCTGTGGTACCAAATTTTGTGCAACTGTACAGCCACATGGAACAAAAACATGAGGAAAAGGTCACAGAAAAATTTCCTTCTCATAAAGAGAAGTTCCTCTTATCACAAACAAAAATTTTTGTCTCACAAAGACACTTCACTTTTTACTTGGAGCTGGCAGAACAGCTTTATATCCCCTTGTCACAGGTTGGCTGTGCTGGGTGTGCAGCTGGGGAGGGGACGAGCAGCAGGGTGTGCGTCATCCCTGCTATTTTTGACCCCGGAAGCGCCCACTAGTGTCCCAGGGAGGCTAAATGTATGTTGGGACTGCCTGGAGATGGGATGTGATGGAACCACTGCATTGTTTTTTACCTTGTGCTGAGCCCCCTCCCCAAGGACCTCAATGCCCAGAATCCAGCTTGGGTTTGTCCCAGCTGAGCAGCCCTGGCTCAGGCATCCACTGGGATGGGAAAGCAGAGAGTGAAATCATGGAGCATAAGGAAGGCACAACCGCAGGCTGAGGTGGGGCTGTTGAGAGTAATTTAGGAGGCAAACCTCAGCAACATGGAGAAGTATACAATCCAAAAGGACAACTGTAGTGAGGAGTTGGTAGGTCAGAACATGGAGCAGCAGAACTGACCCTTCCCGACCTGCCTGATGCCTGCTGGGCTGGCAATGGCTCATGGGGAGCATAGTCATGCCTGGTAACACCTTAAACCCCAGCTGTTTGTCTCTTGTGCATATTCACCAGGAAAAGCTGCCTGGTGGAAACCCAGCTAAACTGTGTGTACCTTTTTGGCAGTTTCTGGACACACGGCAGGAGCTGGCTGTGGTGACCAAGAGAGAGCCAGTTGTACCCTGGAGAATGGCAGAGGGAGGCCACAAATATGTGTGACACCAGATATGCTTTTTGTCTGCCTGCAGCTGTCCCTAAAGGTGGAAGTGTGGTGAGACATCAGCCTGTCCTGCCCAGCAGCCATCAGCCTTGCTCAGTCTGGAAGGGAAGCACTGATGACATTTCCTGTAGTGGCACCATGCCTCCTTCATCCCACTGCAGAGCTGTTCCCAAAGCAGGGCTGGACTTTCAAGGCTCAGGCAAGAACTGAGATGCTCTTAAAGCCAAGGGGAAAATACACTCCTTCATCTTGTACTAGTTCCATATATAGATGCTACAGGGTTTTTTCCATCTTAGACATAGTTTTTTAATACTGATAAACATAAAACACCCAACAAATCAAAGTCAAAAACATGACCGATTTATCCTTCCATAATTTGAGTATTTATCAATCAATAATTAACTAATTTGTTTTTATTTCATTGCAATCACTAGTGCAGTGTTCTATGGTTTCATTGTGTTGCTTCCTCTTGTTTATTCAAATCAGCTCCTTACTAATTTCACAGAAAACTCTTGCATCAACAGGAGTGATGGAAAATCTTTCCATCCTCACCACCATGATTATGGAAACCTCTAGTGTATTCCTCCTAACATATACTTTAACTTCGTGCTTTTCCAAGAAATAGTAAAAATATCTTTAAATGTATTATTTTTTTATGTTAAGCTTTGTAAAGAAGGAAGAAAAGATTGTAACCTGTGATTGTGGTTCATTCTTTTTTTCATGATCCAGTTGCAGTTTAATAATGTAATTGCTGATTACTAATGAGATACTGAGATATTGTGCTTTAAGAAAAGGGTACTTGTCTCAAGTCAGGTACAGACACATTCAGAAGGATTATTGGACAGGATATTTTATTGTAAGAAACATCCTTTTTGTTTACAACATAGAGGCTTTCAAAAATAATTGCAAATAAATGTCATCAAAATCCACAAGTGGGCCTTATGTAATAAAAAAGAGCTTTATTTCTATTTGTGTATACAAATTGTGAAATGTGTGTGAAGACTATTTATATAGATATGCAGTGGTCTCAATATTAACAAGAGATGCAGTAGTAGCAGTAGGTGATAGGGCTGAGAAATAGTATATTATTCAAGGCACTTCCTTGGAAATGCATCAGATAGGTGTGTAAGTTTCAGAAAAAAAATGTAAATTTAGTTCTTAATGCTGACTGAAAAAAAGTTTAAAATTTACATTCTAAGTAGGAGTCAAAGGGTTTTCTTAGTAATTATCAGTACTTTATTGAAGTTTTAAATAAAAATTCAGTGTTCTCATGGCTTGTAGGTGTTGACACCCATGAATCACTGAAGTGATTCTCTTAACAGAATGATCTTTCTTTAGTGACCAGCCAAGAAAATATACTTTGTCTTTCTCTGTTGATACTGCTTCAAGATTAACTAGAAGATTATGTTCCACTCCCACCTAGTGGCAAATAAAACACGCACAGTATAATTATCTTTTCTTATGGTGAAAGAAATTTGTGTTGCCCTTCCTAGAAATCAGCTCTGACTTGCTTAAAAATTACATACAAGCAGCTACTAAATTAAAGCACGCCTACTGGAGTCAGTAAAAATTATAACCCAAAACATGCTTTTGTACCTGTAACTCAGCAGCTTTTGTATAAAAGAAAACTCAGATGTATTTAGGCCATGGTTTTATGAATTAGCTTTATTTTTCACACTTACTGTGTACAGTCAATAATAGGATGAGGCTCTCAGCTGTCAAGTAATGGACATTAAAAAAAAAAAAGAAAGAAAAAGAAAAAGTGAGTAGCAGTCTGTTTGGCTTTAAAATAGCCCAGACAGAGAGTGTCCCTGAGTGGAACCCCAAGCTGCTGGAGCAGCCAGGAGCTGCCTGGTCCTCACTGAGCTGTTAAGTACAGCTCAGAGCAGGTCTGGGCACCAAATCCCATGGGACCAAAGTCAGCCACTGGGACTTGCACAGCCCTGAAGATCTGATGGATGGGATTTAGCTCCAGGTGGCTGGCTCAATACAGGAGTCTACAATCTTGCCATTTGCCTACAGAGTTGGCATAGACTAGTTCTTCTACAGAGTCAGCTGTCATTAAAGACCATCCCTAAGACTGTGGCTGCAAAGTAAATCTGCTGGAGCTGTTTTCCTAGATAGGCTGATGCAATGCTGAGGCTAGAATTGAGATGTGTGAAGACATGTTAATTAGCTTGTTTGATCAGCCTCATCATCTTGGAAGCATGGAATCATAAAATTACATGGTTGGGAGAGGCTCCAAGAAGTCATATAATCTATTCCCATGCCAAGAGCACAAACTGCCCTATCAGCAGTGTTCCTTGACAAGCAGTAATGCAACCTAGTCTTTAATATCTCATAAGCTGGATTTTTCACATTCCTGCTACAGCTTCTTCCATCCTTATGTATCCTCAGTGGTAGAAGGTTTTTTCTAATGTCTAATCTGTATCTTCTTTGTTATGGATGCAGCCCATTCATTCCTGTATTCCCTTTAGGCAGCTCTGTCTCCAGTTTGGGACTTTCTTGAGTTGAGATTGTCTTCTTCCCAGACTGAACAACCTCCTACCTCATAGGTGATGTTTTTTATATCTCTGGTCATTCTGAGTGCTGCCCTCTGTACTTTCTCAGAACTAGCCAGTGTAGATAGGCCAGATGAATAATTAATTACTTTTTTATGGGTTATACTTCTAAGGTTATGGCCCAGTAGAATATAAAGTTTTGTCAACAGCATAACATCATTGACTTCTGTTCTGCTTATGATCCACTGAAATGCCAGATTTTAGTAGGCCTGCTGTCTGGTCCAGACTTGCAACTCATTATTCCTGCTAAAGTGTAGACTTCTGTACTTTTCTTTGCTGAATCATAGGCTATTTTAGAAAAGGTTTCTTCAGTTAGTAATTACTTTGAATTCTAACCCTGTTCAAAAGCTTATTTTCTTCTTTTATGTATTTATTTTTAATTTGCAGATTTGATAGGATTCTGCTTTTTTCATCAGTTGGTAATAGATAGTTCTATTTCTAAGATAACCCTGCAGAAACATTACTTTTGCTCTTCTGCTGTAGTAATTTAATCTGTAGTTCATTTATTTTTGAGAATTCTGTTTTCCAAGTTCAGCTGTGATATGTCTGCTATTTCTCCTCTACCCACATAAGAAAACTATTTTAGCCTAATGTTTGTCCTTGACAAATTCACATTGATTGTTATTTGTTTTCTTGTTTTACGGATGCTTAAAGATACTGGGTTGTATGTTTCAGTGGCTTGGGGGAACTGAAGACAACTAGCTATTCTTTTGTGTTTATTCTTGCTTTTGTCTCCTTTTAAAGTTGAGTCTCCCTTTCAAGTTTTACAGCAACTTGTCTGTTCTCCAAGTGGGCTCAAAGATTGCTCACATCAATTTGTGTAATCCACTAGGATAATGTTCATGAGGCCTGGCTGATTTATAAAAACACTTTTCTTACTTAAATGCTTTCCAATCCATCTTTTCTCTATTCTGAACAGTGATTTGTCACTCTTCTTGGTTCATTAGCTAATTGATTTGTTGCTTTGTGTGAAGACAAACATGGAAAGGTATTTGGTCTTCCCTGGTGTCGTCTGCCAATAGGTTGTCTTTTCAATAAAACAACAGATCCACATTTTTCTTCATCATCTTCTTGGTACTTGATATCTCTACAGATGGATTTATCTGCCTGCATCTCCTTTTTTTTTTTAAATTCCTCTGGGAATTTCTGATTTTTCCCTTAATTGCTTATGCTATTATTTTGTGTACCCCCAATCAATCCAACCTTGTTTCTATGGATATGCACTTATTTCCCTCATTTGATATAATTGGAAAGACCATAACATAGCTAAACTGATTTCTCATTGCAGCTCCTGTCCTCCCTTTGCATTGGGGAAACTGTCACTTGCAGACCAGCTTGTCTACCCAGATAAAATTTCCGAGACCCCTTTTTCTCTTTGTACATGAGACCTGTGAGATTTTACTGGTGAATTCTCTGCGCTTATTGAAGTCTATCTCCCTGAAATCCCTGTTTAATTAAGTTTTCTGCCTCTTCCCTTCTTAGGGAATGTAAATGTTTCCTTTACACACACAGTCTCACATTCTCAATCACCCTCTGCTTCTGGTAAGGATAAGATTTGCAAAAATCTTCTCTAACTGCTGCTTCTACTCTCTTAAACAAACCAAAACATCTCAAGAGCTATGTGTGGCTATGTTTTCCCCAAAAATTTTGGCTCAGTTGAATACCTTCACTAGTGCTGACTCTTGGATAGTTGCAAGCAATTCTGACTTGTGTTGGTCTCATCTGCCTTGGTGACCAAGAGACACTTAACTCCCCACACTAGCAAACACATCCTTCCTCGCTTCTGTTTCCACCGAAGTTTAAGTTTTTCTCCTTCAGCATTTTGGATCTCTGAGCCCCACTGATGCACACAGCAATTCTTTCTTTATCTCCTCTTTCCTGGAGAAACTATAAAACTCATTTTAACAAATCACTTATTTCCATAAATCTAATAACGAATAGTATTTGCATAACCCATAATAAGGGATATTTGCATGAGCCATAATAAGGGATATTTGCAGTGATATAAATATTCCTTTAACTGATGGGATCTATTTTCCTCTCCTCATGGAAAGCATTTTGTAGTGGTGTGATTGTTTCATGCTATTGAGTCTGAACTGCTCTAAATTTGTGCTTATGACAGAAGGTATGGAAAGTTGGTGGGTTTGTAAAGCCTATGCATCCATGTTTTCAAAGCATTAACCAATTCCCACATGCTACAGTTTAGTTTTATATCCAGGATTCTGCAACACAGTAGTTGAAATTTTAAAGCTGCCCTTTTGTTAATTGAAAATAGTATCAAGGGTAAATTAAATTAAATGAAGAGGGCTGTAGTGGCATTGTTGATTGATGCATGGTATTCAGTAAAATCCTCTGTTCTTCTCTTTATTGAACTCAGAAGAGCCCAGGTTCTTTGATGCACAGCTCGCTGTGCTTTTGTCACAGAGTACACAGGCATTGATTGTAATTTATTTTATGCAGCTTATAGTCCCAGTGTATACTTCATCAAGGCACTAAATACCAATAGTGCCATTTAAAGGATCAACATCTTTGAAGATAAGACACTCACTTTTAAAAATTATGTTCCATTAGTTTTCCCAAAACCTTATGCTGAAGATTTAATTTGAAGCGTTTTGTTGATGAGGTAAAAGGGAAACACAATGTTAGATGGATGGATAGTAAGATGGATGGATAATAATTCATAGCTTACCTGAAATTAAAATATTTTATTTTCTCACATTTTTCTTTGTATTAATCTGAATTTTTGAAGATTAAGTTCAAATCAGATATAGGCTCTTCAAAAAAGGTAATGCAAAGAATTTCCAAATCCTCATTTGAGTATGCAGAGAGATGGAACATCAGTGCAGTTGAGGAGAACATTTAAGTTTTGGCTTGAAGGCATTGGCTGTCTAATATATTAGTAGGCAAGCTGTTCATTAAACAGGAGGGAGCTCTATAATCCCTCAAGAAGTCTTTGGTGTTTACAAATATTTCTCATCATATAGATGAGTCGTGATGTTTTTGATTTTTAGATTGTTGAAAATATGAAAACCAGCTACTTGATGCTTAAAATGCCTTTGCTTCACAGCGAGCATTACTCCTATGAAGTTTTATTGTTCTTGACTTTGTATTTATCTACAGTGAGTAATGATACATCATGGATGATGAATTACAGTCTACTTCAGTGAGGACAAAAAAACCCAGATAAATTTCTGAGTCCAAATATACAATTTTCTCCAATTATGCAAAGCATATGAGAAATAAGAAACAAGACAAGAAAGAAAACCAGAAAACATTTTTCAAATATTGACTGTATTGTAAGAGGCAGTAGGGCTGCCTCTTGTGCATTGAGTGAAATTATTAGTAAGATGAAGAGAGAGGACAATCCACTCCAGAAATGTGAAGCTACCAGTACTCCTCTAGAAATCCACTTCATGCAGCAGAACCCTGGGGACAAACTTGTTCTCTGCATCCTTTCCTATGCTTGAGAATCTGACTTAGCATGCGGGTTCTATGTGAAAAATTTTCCATGCCATGGGTTATCATGTTTCAGAGCCATCATGTGTTTTCCAGATTCAAGATCTGCCTTCATTAGGTTTACTGGTGGATCTTGGGAGGTCTTCAGCTTTTCTGCTCATCTTCTTGGATCTGAGCTCCACCATACACCACTGTCCCTCTGTACTGTGATAACAGAACACCTTGACTTTGGGCACAGGAGCATGTGGAAACCTCCAAACCTGGGGTCTTTGGAAGAGGGATTTCTATTTTAACAAAAGGGCAAGAATTTATCCACAAGCGAAGAGGTACTAAAGTTTGTCCTAAAGTGGAAGCCAGCAGCAGCACATGCCCTTCCCACTTTCATGTATCTGCTTTAAGAGCTGCTGTTTTTAAACTAGAGCATAAGTGAATGCATTGAGTGAATTCTGTTATAAGGAGCAGAAAGAGTATTGAATTATGAAAACAGGTGTGGAATATGTTCTGTGAATGCACTAGAGGAATGTGTCTTGCTTGGAAAACAGCTTGAGAGGTCAATCAGCATTTCCTAGAGGAAAAAAATATTTTCATGTCTTTATAATTAAATTAAATGGTTTGTTTTGCCAGTTGTCCTTGTGGTATCAATTGTGAGAGACTGTTAAAGTGATAATTTTTGTCTTGCAATCTTTAAAAATTATGTTCTTGCTATTTTTTCATGTGAAAGGCAATGACACAGAATCACCATCACAGGCCTTGGGAGCTGACTCGCTCACACTCTATGAAGGTAAGTGGAAACTACTGCTGGACCAGTATCTCATCTTTCATAATAAGAAACTGAGAAAGCTTTGCTTGCTTAATCTGCCAAAACAGCCTGAAAGAGAATAGGAACAAAACTGGTTTGAAAAATTGTATTTGAAGAGTGTTATCTTTGTTGCAGTGCCTGCAGGGAAGGGGCAGAGCTGAGGGTTCAGCACCATCTGTCCTTGGTGAGTTTTGACTCTGTCCTTTTACTGAAGTCTTGGGTTAGGAGGTGAGGTCTGCTCACTAAATTTGTCAGTTACTGAAACCTGAGAGAAACTGCTATGCTGGTGATAGGAGAAACCATCTGAAAAGCAGGCAATCTATGGAACTGTGGTTCATTTGGCATACCTGTATCTGCCCTGCACATTATGTGAGCATAGCCCTCCCCTCATCCCCTCTGCCCTACCTGTAAATTCCCATTTCCCACCATCACATATTATTTCTCACCTCTGCTTTGCACTGGTGCTGGCTCTTCCCCATGTTCTCCGTCTCTGGGCTGGGCAAGGAGCAGCAGGACACAAGGCTAGCCCTGAACTAGCCAAGGCGGAGAGATCAGCTGGCAGACCAGGCAAAATAAATGCCCAGTGAACCCACAGAGTGCAGCCTGAACCTCTGCAGGAGCTGTAATTTCCATCTTTTCTCTTTACCCAGTCATTGATTTTCACATAACTTGAAAGAACTTAATTCCTTTGCAGCTCTTCAACTAAATCAGATACGGAGGTAAATGAGCTCAAAAAAAATTGAAGGAAATAAGAAAAAGTATCTGGTAAACAGATAAAGCAGCTGCCTAAATGCATATGTTTTGTTTTCTCAGATATCAGGTGGAAAATAAGATGCAGTTCAATTTGCAGTAACTTTCCAAGTGAGATAAGGAATAATTGCCATATAACAGCTCTTTAGAAAATGATACAGGAGCTAACAGAACAATGATTCAAAAATTTAAACATTATATCAATACATATATGAAAAAGACTGAAATATTTCAAACCTCTGAGCATGGTAAGGTCTTGGTTGTGGTATTGTGTCTGTTCTTGGACAGCACAGCTCATATTTATGTAGGCCAGCTGGAAACAGCCCAGAATGGCTACATGTCTCAAAAGTGTGGCTTATGAGAATAGAGACTTAATTTGTATTATTTATTCTATTAAAAAGGAGTCTTCAAAGGCTGCATGCAAAAGTAAGTTTTCCATGCAGATTTCCACGTCAGTACTGGATGGGACAAAGAAAAACAAACCTCATTTTTCAGGAAAGGAAGATGCAGATTAGACATGAACTAAAAATATCTCCAGTAGTGTCTGGAGCACGTTGCCTAAATCTGTATTTTATTCACCAGTGCTGGAGACCTTCAGTTGCTGGTAAATTCCAGGGATGATATGAATGTATTGTGATAATTCCACTTCAGGGCATGGAAATTACTTACATGATTTCTTGATTTTTTTCCAGCTTTGATTGCTGAGACTGCAAAGGAAATAAGAATAATTACATTAAGGAATATTAATGATAAAAAGAGCCTGTGAATTCTGGCTATACATCAATTATTTGGGAAATTAGGAGAAAAACTTATAATCATTCGGGGACAGTTTTCTAAGTGAAATGCAAATCTGAGTGGCTCTGAGCAGGAGTACAATCAGTTTCAGAGGGTATGATGCATGTTTTTCTTATGATTTCAGGGGACTTGGCTCAAAGATATAGAAAGACCCTTCTGGTAATCTTACAGATGCATGATCTTTGCCTCCCAAAAGAAGACAACTGAATGCTTTAAGCCCTTGGGAGTCCTGCTCTAGTTTGTGGATAAGGCAAGTGAACTTGACTCACAGGAGTGTGCAAACTCATCTCTCCTTTTAATGTGCTTCTTGGTACATTCTCTTCCAAAGCTTTATTTTATTTTATCCCTTCTCTGATGTGCCAGTTGAATATCTAGGGGTTTATAATCCTTCCAATGATAGTGAAACATCATGAACACTGGATGGTGGCATTGTAGAATGAATCAGGAATGCAAAACAAGCAGGATCTATTTATATACACAGATATCCCAGTAATCAAGGAAAAGATTTGCAGAGTAAAATGTGTTATAAAGTACCCTATATACAATTTACTTTTGGAAGAAGAGTTATAACTATTACGTAAGCTCATTCAGTATTTCAGATTTTAAGTAAAAAGGTTAACAATTGTGGGGGAAAGAAAGCAGAATAATTTATGGCATTTGTTCTCACAGAAAAATCCTTGATTACTTTAAGACTATAGCCTGTGCAAAACACATTATAAAGCAGGCAGACATTTTACAATAGAGTTAATCCTGAAAGGAGGAAAAGCAGAAATACATTTATGAAAGATTTCTTTCATTTTCATTTTATTGTTGTTTCATGCAGTCGTTGTTTTACTTAAGCTCTGCAAAAGTGAGAAGCAACATGAGTTCCTGAGTGTTCAGATGGGAGACCCATCCTCTGTGGCCTCATCTCAGCCTCGCAGGTAGCAGGATCCTTGCCAGTTAGAGACAGCTAATATGTATGGCTGCTCCCTCAAAGAGTTTCACTGAGGTGATAAAATATTTTCTACTAGTTTTGCTGAAAAAAGAGCAAGGGTTCCTTGTAGAGGAACCAGAGTTAAAGCTGGTAACAGCTGTCAGAATTTTCTTCATATTTTTTGTGAGTAAATTTCCAGGTGCTTCAAGTTGCTCCTTATGGCTGGGGCACTTATTGATGCAGATAGAAACTTCTGCTTTCTCAAATACCATTTTCCTAGGTCACTCCCAAGAAACCAGTCTTCTCCAAAAGAGACCTGAGAAGGATTGGTTCAGGCTGACCTTTTGGCAGTGTGGGCCTGCCCATTCCAGATCTGGGCACTTCTGCTGGATGGCATCTTTCAGCACCCTCCTCAAGTTTTGGCTACCAGTGCCACGCTCTCCCACATGCCTCTCTGCCATAGCCCAGCGTTTGCAGCACTTCTCAATTTCATCTCATGAAAATTCCAGTCTGGAGATTGTACCCTGTCCTCCTGTTACCTGAGATACATGGAAACAAAACCAACACAGTCTCAGCCCATTCTTACTTGTAGCATGACAGAAGCATCCCTCTGCCCCTCCGGGAGTCCTGGGGCCAAGAGTGGCCCTGGATGGGTGTATCCCATCAGCTTTTGAGGGGTGAGGGCTGGGCAGGACACACAGCCCCTCTACGCCACTTGGCCATTGAGGTGTTGATGGACATGTGGCTGCAAATACACCTCCAAGGTGCTGTCAGGTGCAGAGTGGATTTTTCAGCTCTGATTTTTTGTCAAAGGCACCTGCAGAAGCAGTTAAGCTGGATTTAAGTATTTTTATAGATGCAGTTCTGCTGTCTATTTTACTAGTTTTGAGACTGTCTCTTTTCTCTTTGTGGGGCATCAAATGACTAAATTGATTTCCACTTTTAATAGGACTTTTTGTCCTGTGGGACAAAAGTTTATGAGTAATATGCAGAACTATATTTCAAGCCCTGGCTTGTTGAAAAAGTTAGTTTAGCACGACTTCAAATTGTTTAATGAAATGGAATCAATGGATCCAACTCCTTAACACCCTAGTCTTGAACTGAGTTCAGGCTCTGACCTTGGATGAAAACAGTGTGGAGAGACAAAAGGAGAGAAAAAACACAAGTGCTGTCTTGCTTAAAACTCCCTGAAATGAAAACATTTGTGCATTTTGAAGACCACTTTTGTGTTAATTAGTGAGAAAGTAGACATTAAATGTACATTTGAGCAATTTTTCCTTTCAGTTTTGGATACTGCTCAGAGACACTAGATGGCACCTTCTGTTTGCTCCGTGCATGGGGCCAGAAATAGGGCCTGTCTGAAAGCTGGGGAAAGCTGACAATTATTTCTGAAGCAACTGGTGCATCCATATGGATCCTTGCTGATGAAGGAGACAGAAATATCCTGGTGCTCCACATCCAGAAAAATGGGGGGGACAGAGTACCTATTAACTACCTTGTTTCTTCTTTTTATATTATATCTGTACTGTAGCTGATGGGCAACAAAACACCCAATTTAGTTAAAGAGCAGGCTGGGAATTGTTGTTTTCATGGTGCATTTTAGGGAAAGGATTTTCAGGAAAGCTCAACACAATACAGGCAGCTAGGGGTGGGACTTAGGCCCACAGAGTATAACTTATCCCAGTGTGAATGTGGAGTCTATGGACATGTGAGCCTGTAACTGCTTCATCAGACATCTGGTGTCATTCAGGATGCCCTGAAGGATCCCACATAAAGTCTAGCCACTGCTCCTAGGAGGAATGGATTCTCTGTATAGGCTGAGGATTCCAGCGAGAGGTCATGAGGAACTAGTCAGTGATCACCACTGCATTTGCCAGTGACATGAATGAACATAAAAGTAACTCTGCAATGGTACCCTTGTAGGAAGAACATTTAGTCCATGACAAAGCTATTTTTTCTTAATTCAGGGGTGAGAAATCTCTGACTGTTCTCCTTAACAAGTTTCTACAGGCATGTATCTTTTAGAAAGAATTCCACTGAATAGTTTGGGAAAAATCTGCCCTGAGCTTATTTTGTGATTTCTGCTCTGTGTTTATCATAGTGAACTCCTCATTCTCATCATCCAAAAGCAGGGGGATTATGACTGCACGGTTCTGCAAGACATCTCAGGCACAGACCACTAGGACTGCCTAAATCATCAGTGTAGTGCCCTGACATCAAAAGCCCTCATCTGGTCAATGTTTAATCCACAAGGATTTGCAGAATCCTTGTATCCCACAGATCAGATATCACAAAGCTATAAAACATCTTCTTTGCCATTGCAAGCAAACCTTACCTTTAATACAAAAGTGGAAGTATGAGAAATTAAATGAAAGGTCTCAGAAAAGAGCAAGGAAAGAACTAGGGCTAGAGCCAATGACCTGTCCTGTTAGAGCAGGAGCTGATTTGTAAGGAATAAAAGACCAGAGAGTGATGGGGATTGAACTGTGCCAGTGCTACAGAGAAAAGCAGGGACCATCTCTCCCAGTGGTGCTGTCACCTTAACTTGGAAGGAAAGTCCTTTCTACCCCTGGATTTGGTGACCTGTCATAGTGGGTTGAAGCTGGCTGAATGCCTGTAACCCTCCAAAGCCTCTCTTCTACAAATCACTCACCTCTACAGCTGGAGAGAAAATATAACAAAGGGTCTGTGAGTTGAGCCAGGGACCAGGAAAGATCACTCACCAAAACCTACTGGGACAAAACAGACTCAAAGTAAAGATATTAATTGAATTGATTGCTAACAAAGAGCAGGATAATGAGAAGTAAAATAAAACCTTAAAAACACCTTCACCTCTACCCCTCCCTCCTTCTCAGATCTACCTACTCCCCCAGCAATGCAGGGAGACAGGGAATGGGAGTTATGGTCAGTTCATCATGCATTGTTTCTCCCACTGCTCAGGAAGAGGAGTCCTTCCCCTGCTTCAGGTTAGGGGTTGCTCCCACAGAAGACAGTTCTCTGTGAACTTCTCTAGTGTCATTCTATCCCAGGGGCATCAGTTCTCCACAAACTGCTGCAGCATGGGTCCCTCTTTCACGGGGTGCAGTCCTTCAGGCACAGCCTGCTCCATGTGGGTCCTTCACAGGCTCCCAAGTCCTGCCAGCAAACCTGCTCCAGGGCGGGCTCCTCTCTGCACAGGTCTGCAGGACCTGCCCCAGCACAGGCCCCAGCACAGGCCCCAGCACAGGCCCAGCACAGGCCCCAGCACAGGCCCAGCACAGGCCTCCCATGGGGCCACAGCCTCCTCCCAGGCACCCCCTGCCCTGCTGTGGGCGTCCTCCATGGGCTGGGGGTGCATCTCTGTGTCCCCAGGGACCTCCATGGGCTGGGGGTGGATCTCTGTGTCCACAGGGCCCTCCATGGGCTGGGGGTGGATCTCTGTGTCCCCAGGGACCTCCATGGGCTGGGAGTGGATCTCTGTGTCCCCAGGGACCTCCATGGGCTGGGGGTGGATCTCTGTGTCCACAGGGCCCTCCATGGGCTGGGGGTGGATCTCTGTGTCCCCAGGGACCTCCATGGGCTGGGGGTGGATCTCTGTATCCCCAGGGCCCTCCATGGGCTGCAGGGTCCCAGCTGCCTCACCATGGGCTGGCTGCACCAGGGGCGGCAGGGGAATCTCAGCTCTGGCCCCTGCAGCATCTCCTGCCCCTCATCTGCACTAACCTTGGTTTCTGCAGGGCTGTTCCTCTCACATGTTCTCACTCTGCTCTTCTCTGGCCACAATCACATCTACACCATGATGTTTTCCCCCTTCTTCTTAAGTGTGTTATCATAGAAGCATTAACACCATTCCTAATTGGCTCAGACTTGGCCAGTGGCACATCTGTCTTTGGAGCTGCCAAGGACAGGCTCTGCTGGACATGGGGGAAGTTTCTGGCAAGTTCCTACAGAAGCCACCCCTGCCACTCCCCACCACGCCCCCAGAGTTTGGTCATGCAAACCCAGTGTATCTGTCCAAGCCTGAGCCAGTCATCAAGACATATAAACATAGAGATTTTCAGTACTGTCAATATACTCTGCCTGCCACCCTTTTTCTGAAGCTAGATCACATTTCATACTTCCAAGAGAGGAGGAAAAATACTAAGATGTCAAGTTATACTTTAACAAGAGAAAAAAAAATCACTTTCCTGACCACTGCAAGCAAGTAGTAGAAAACCTGAAACAAGGATTTAATTAGAAGCAGTGTAAAAATAATTCAAACTTGCTTTGTCAAAAAAAATCTGCTCAGTCTCCTTTTAGAGCCCTTGCAAGTCCTCAATTCACTCCTACAATCTCCACCTGACGTGCATTAAACATAAATAAAATAAATCTACAGCATTACCTTTATCAAATAAGACAGTATTTTTCAGGTGAAAAAAAAGGTTGTACAATAAAAGTGGCACAGCTCCATCCAGCCTGGCCTTGAACACTTCCCTGGGCATCTACAGCTTCTCTGAGCAACCTGTTCCAGTAACTCATCACCCTCATAGCAAAGAATTTCTTCCCAATATCTAATCTAAATCTGCCCTCTTTCAGCTTGAAACCATCCCCCTTGTCCTGTCACTGCATGCTCTTTCCAAGGTCCCTCTCCATCTCTCTTGTTAGCCTCTGTTAGGCACTGAAAGGTGCTAAAAGGTCTCCCTGAAGCCTTCTTTTCTCCAGGTAGAACAACCCCAACTCTCCCAGCCTGCCTTCATAGGAGATATTCTCCAGGCATCTGACCATCTTTGTGACCCTCCTGTGGGCTCATTCTGTCAGATCCACATCCTTCTCATGTTGGGGGCCCCAGAGCTGGATGCAGCACTCCAGAGCAGGCATCATGAGAGCAGAGGGGGAGAATTGCCTCCCTCAATCTGCTGGCCATGTTGCTTTGGAAGCAGCTCAGGATATTTTTTCCATCAGGCAGAAACATCCCTTGGCTACAGCCCCCTCACGTGCTCCGCTCTGCTCACACACAGAGCAAGCCCTTGACTCCTGAGCTGCTTGAACTAAAGCACTTGATGCACAGCTCACTTGGCATCATCTCCATAGTAAGTAAATGTGGCTGAAAACTTGGTAAATAATTGATTGTGTTGTCAGGACCTCACTGGCCAGGCTGATTAATATTTAGTGAAAATCATACTCCTGAGTTTGAAAGGCAGAATATTGTCACGGAAGGAATGCCCATGGCCAGCAAGGAACACACGTCTCTTACAGGTGCTTAAACAACACGTCAGCATGAAAAGGCTGATCATTCTTGGGACTTGCAGGGATGACAAGTTACTTGTGGGACATATTAAGACAAAGTTTTAAGTTCAGACCCCTGTGGCACACCTTGGTGGGTCTCCAGTCTGAAGAGACCAAGACCCAAGGTGTGCTGCAGGACATTGGCACAGCACAGGTGATGTGAATGGGATGTCTGTCTCCAACAAGACAAGGTGCTGTGTCTTACACACCTGTTTCCCTTCCCTTTGGTAAAGAGAATGACAAAATTAGAATGATGAAACATGGGTAGAGGAAGGAAGATGGTGGATGTGAATGTATCTGCAATGTTCAGTCTGATCCTTGGGTTCTGTGAGCTTTCTCATGAGCCTGCTTTCAATGGCGATGTGCCTCTTCAGTACCCTATTTCTTTTCTTGCTTCTCATGTTGCATTTTGTGCTGAAATTATGTTGTACCTGTGTGAGGAATTAAAATATGTGTTTTGAGTAGATGATCAATGAGCAGAATTGGGTTGCATTGCAGCTTAATATTCTAAGAATTTGATTAATCAACATGCAGTCATTAGATGAACCCAGCAAAGAGCACCAGAATAGTATCTCACTGACATATCAAAGGCTGGCCCGGAATTGCTTCTTCTTTTCCTAATGCTCTCAGGCTTCTGCTGTGGAAAATTATAAAAGTAGCTTTTGTAATCATGTCTCGCACCTCTAAAAGGGGAAACATTAAGAAAAAGTTATTAAAAGGGAGGTATTAATGGAAAAAAGCAATTCACCAATTTCTGCAATGGCAAGTTGCGTCTCACTAATCTATTAGAATTTTTGAATATTTAAGTAATGCAATGTAAAACTGCAAAGGAGTAAAAAAAAATTAAACATAAATTAATTTTAATTTTCAAAAAGTGAGTTAAAAGATTCCTTAGAAGGTGTAAAAACATGTCTTGTCTCTCTTTGGAGAAGCAATGTATTGACTGGGAGCAAAAGCCAAGAAATAGAAAATAAAGAATCAGAATAATCCATTTCCAATAAAGCAAAAACATTTAAAGCCGAGTACTCAAGTACTGATCTCTGGAATAATATTCTTGGATCCTGTCATGAGGGAGAAAGGTTGTTTGGAGCTCCAGAGAACTGAACAATAGGGAGCAAAAGGACAGGTGGAGCTCAGTGTCTAACAAATGCAAAATACTATTAATTGGGAAGGGAAACATGATTTACTCATTAACCTTACACCATTCTGCCTGTGTCAGGTTAGGAAGGGGACTTGGATCTGGTGGTGGACAGATGTGCATAGCCATAGTCCAAAGAATGAAACAAGTTCATAGATAGTGAAGGCATGGAAAAAGAAGGCATTGCTTTTATGTGGTCGGCAGCGTGACTCTGTGGGGAACAAAGTGCAGGACTGGGTGCTCAAAGTCTCAAGAGACAATCTATGAAGCAGATCTATGTCAGCTTCAGCACAGGGTGATGGGAATGATTGGGACTGTGTTAAAATATTCAGCAGAAACCATGTTTTAAAAGATTGAGATTGTCTGCCTTTGACACAAGGAAAAGTGAGAGTACGATAGCGACATATATAACAGCAGATAATCTGGGGAAGTGAGTCTGGGAACTCAAGAATAAGGGGAAATCAATGGCTTAGACAAAGGAAATGCAGTTAATTTGAATTAGTTCAATTCTAATTTGGATAATTCAGTATGTATCTGGGTTTTACTGCTCCAGCCTGGAACACCAAATGTCTGGGCTTACCCACTTTTTCAGCCACTGAGTCTCACACAGAGAAAATTGCAAAGTGATAGAAGGGAATCTCATTGCCGCAGAAAAAATAATTAGACCGTAAAAATCATTAACCCAGAGTTGTGTTTACCATTAATACTCTATCAAATGTTGATTGTGTGACTAAACTGCAGAGTAAAAGAGCCTCCATAACCACTGCCTAATGATATAAATAAGGTCATTGTTGCTATGAAAGAAAACATGAGATGGATGAAAAAGATCCAAGAGGTACTTTCATCTTTAAGTGATAACTCCGAGCAGATTTTAAGGCATAAATCATGGAGTAGTTTTTCCTATTTTTCTGGTAAAAAAATGATTAAGAGATTAGTGTGTGTTAAAAAAATATAATCCCAGAAAGACACACTCCAAAGATTCAGAAGCTGCTTGTGCACACTGAATGCACCTTAATACATTTTGGAAAGAACAGCATTTTGCTTGGTATGAACATGCCTGCCAAGTACAGCCACGTGCATATCTGTTTTCTGCTATCCAGTAGCCTTCATTCAACTTTCTTCAATGTTGTCATGGCAATAAGACTGTTTTTGACACTGCCATTAATGAACTCTGAGGATGAGAAAGGTCCTTCTCCAACAAAGACTGACACCACCACAAAGCAAATTAAATTGCTCTGACAATGTATCTATTGAGAATGAGTTCACATGTCACTGGAGCTTTTAGGATCTTATTGATGACTTTGTGGCTGCCAAAAGTCATAAAGTACTGCTGTTGTAACAGGTTTATGTTTATAGAGAGTATTTGCCTGCATTGTTTGATCACCCTAATGCTGATATATCCTGTCATTTTACCTTGACAGTTGTACTCACTATTACTCCTCTGTCAGCGAGTTAATGAAGGTGTCTGTGTCAGTAATCATTCCTTATCTCCAAGGGGGTATAATGTATATGCCATAAACACATAACTACGTGACAACTGATTACACTACAGTTAAGTGATAAGAGCAGCTGACAGGGGAGTCGCTGAGGATCACAAAGAGGCATAGACCAGCGCATCCTCCTGGGTGATAAAAGCTGAAATAAAGGTGGCCCAAACTGTATGTGGATAGGGCCTTTTCCAGCCAGTTTGCTCCCTATTCAAAAGAGGATCTACCATCTACAGAAGTTACAAGAGACCCCAAAAAGCCTATAAGAATGTGCATGGAGCTTTATATTGAAAGGTCACCCCCCCCTGCTGTGAGTGGCACTCTGATTCCAAACCTGTAGCACTGTCAACTCAGAGTTTATTGGCTGCATAGCAATATGTGAGTCTTATTTCCCCTGAACTAAGGAGCTGACATCAGTATGCAGTTTTATTTTTTCTGGGAAACAGAGGGAATGAGGTGAGCTGTAACAGACATACTGACTTGCCATGGTCACTCCTGGAAATGGCATAGAGGAGATGGAGGTGTTGGACACTGTAGGTGTGGATAAGGGGGTCCTCATCCCATCTCAATCTCCCTGCAAGAGGCTGCATGATAGACAGGCTACTGGATACTACAGAAATCTTCTTATACTGTGCAGGCAGCTGGCTCTATCTGGTTTTACACACATGGCACTCTTTTGTCTTAAGTGACTGCATACCTCTGCTCAGGGCCAGCCTGTCTTCCAGGCAGTCACCACCCCCACAGGTGGCAGCATACAAGTACCTACAAGTCAAAAAGAGAAACCTTATCCTGCCCCTGGCAGAGCACACCAGGACTGTCCGAGCAATAACTGCTGCACCACATTGCAAGAGCTTCAGGCCTTTGTGCCTTTAGCTCTTGCCTGCTATTACCTAGATCAAAACCACCACCATGCAATTTTTTTCTTTCCCAATCACAGAAAAATTAGTAAAACTGCGGACAAATGTAATCCTGGGGATATTTCTGAAGAGACTACTGTATAGTAGGGTACATGGAGCCATACTATTGTCAGCAGCAAAATCATAAGATCCTGAAAGCTCCAATGACATGTGAACTCTCAACAGATATGCTTTCACAAGTGCTGGTATTCTGAAGTCCCTGTTACTTGGGCACTCACAGGTACTGTGATAAGCAAACAGCTGATTTGGGATTGCTATGGCACAGCCATAACAAACATCTGGACAAGGCCTTGATACCATGCTTTAATTCTTGTTCATCCCTTACCTGGTCAGGCAGTTGGACTAGATGGTCATTGTAGGTCCCTTCCAACTGAAATACTCCATCCTATTCTATTATACTCTATCCCAGCATGGACTTTTTTCTACCAAAGAGGTTTTCTGTGATAAACATTGTGAACTGCTTGGTGAGTTACCCGGCTACCAAATGCTGGGCAGGATAGGCAAGAGGCATCCACCTTAGATCAACATAAGAAATGTCACAAACATTAAAGTGCCCTCCACCAGAAACAAAATTTTCCTTGTTTTTTTCAAACACATTTCAGTTCTTCCAATATCCACTTGTTTACAGTGAAGACTCTTTTGGAGTCCTCACTACTAATCTGCTGTGAACCAGCTCATCCAGAACTGCCAAGGGCTGTCCATGGGTCAGATGTACAGTCCTGTTTCATCCTTCTTCAGTCATATTGTGCAGAGCCATCAAGAGTTTCCACGTTCTGCCTTAAAGCATCTTCATGTTATTGCGACTGGTGCTGGGAAAAAAATTAAAACCAGCTGAACCATGGATTTCAAGGTGCAATGTAATCAAGAGTGAGCCTCTCAGCTTTACTGAGCTTCAGTCTCTCAGCTTAGCTAAAAATCTGTATAGAAAGCAGCACTGCTCTGACAGCTTGATACAGCACCTGAAAACTCCTTTTGTTAGAATACCTAATGCAGTGTACCTTAAGTGGGCTTATGGATGGATTGCAAAGGAATTTAAACACCCTTTGGTGCATTTCTATATCTTTACAAATAGGATGTGGATAAGGAGTCTGCAGTAATTAACTAAATAATGTCATTGCAGGCATCAAAAATAACTTCTCATTGTTAAAGAAATATCATGACTCATAACTAGATTTGCTTTTCAATTATTTGCTTAAGGGCTAGAGAGTACAAAAGATTTATTCATGACACACTTCAAATTCTTGTTGCTTTTTTCATTTTATTTTTGGTTGAACACACCAACCTCAGAAAAAGTATGCTAATCTCTTATACTGGAACTGATCTGCCCTCAGTCTATGTGTGGCTGACACTGCTGGTAACCCCCATTTCAAAGAATAAACACATTACCAGCACACACAGGAGGAGGCATCTGAAATCTCATCTTTGTCTTTCTATTTGGTCTTCCAGTCAGATTGTTTTACTCATATAGAGACTTACCCCTTTTTACGACCTTACAGGAGCTGCTAAAATGCTCTGTCATGTGCTTCTTATGTAAGTAAGGCTCCATTTAATAACTTGCTTCTACCCTGAGTGCAAGTGGAGAAATTCAGCCTGAAAAAGGATGAGAGAAGACAAAACACATCATGTAGTTCTGGTAGCAAAACATGTTTTTGCTTTCTGGATTCATTGTACCAGCAAGCCCACCCTTATACTAATTTGCTGTTTCTTTGGCATGGGAAAAATAATTCTAACTGAAAAGTAAATAATAAATCCAGTACCTCCTTTCTATTTCCTTTATGGGGACTGTGTTTGTTCCTTATGACAGGAATGGCTTTTTATAGACCAAGTTTATACTTCTGAATTCAAATTCAGAAGGATGAAAAAGAATGTAAAAAGATTACACAATAAAACATGAAATTATTTCTTGAAGCCTCAAGTATTATATAAGCTTATATTTTAATAGAATGAGGAAATAAAATCAGATAAGACAGGGTGCTCCATGCATAACTTATCATCAGGATTTCAGCAGTGAAGGTTCAAGTGAGCAGGCAATAGAGGTTAACAGCCCAAGAGGAAAATCTTTGGGTCTGCTGGAGATAACAGCTGGGCATCAGGTGACAATGCACTACTGCTTAATGGTGAATATCCTACCCAAGTTTCTAAAAAGGAGCATAGCCTGCAAGATGTGTGAAATAATCCTCTCCTCAGGACTGGAAAGGCCATAGAGGTATATGGGATATATGGGATCCCTGGGAACTGCACACCTAGAAGGATATCCCTCACAAGGACCCAGTGTAGATAGTGCAGAGGAGACAGAGGCAAGGCCAGGATTCCAGAAAACATGAAATGGTCTCATTCAGCCAAGAGCTGGAAAGGTTGTGGGACATGTGATGGACCCTTGAACTGTCTCAGAGGGTACAGCACAAAGAAGAAGCGGTCCCTGGCTCTGGGCAGGTTTGGAGCACGCCCTCTCCCTAGAGCTGAAAGACACAAGGAGAAAGCCCCTGTGGCCTGCAGCCTGCTTTTCCTGGGGGGATTTTTTTGCTGGGCATTTATTGCCTGGAATGTGACTAAGAAAACAGCATGAGAGGGCCCATCTTGCTGTGGCCTGGCAATGGCTGTCCCCAGGACTGACAGAAGAGCTTGGTCTTCTAAGGTGCATCTGTCATGCCTATGCCTACTTCTTTCTCTGGACAATCCATCACAGATAATTCCTCTTCTTGATTCAAACCTTTCAAATCTTGAGAGCAACTTAAAAATCTCAAGAACCTTGAAAGAATGCATTTAGGTTGCTTACTTTTTGGTTTTCAAGTGTTATGGACAATGTCTGTACTGTTAGCTCAGGGCATATCAGCCTGCTGGTGTCATGTTCCTGCTTGCCTTAGATAGCAATTCTTATACTTTTATCCATCATCACAAGACAGTTCATTGGTCAATTTTTCTAAAGGTAATGAGTGTTCACTTGTGTCATGAAGACCTCAAATCTCAAGTTTCACTACTTGAATATTCTTTATCTAAAGTCCCCGGGTACTGTATCCTACACATTTAATTTAAGTTCTCCCACTGACTTCAATCTGAATGGTACAAACTCAGCAAATAGGACACTCATGAGTTCAAGTTCATTCTTATTCAGTAGAAGTCCTTCTCTACACTACACTACATCCTGTGTTTGAGAATTTTGTTGGATATGTAGAAATTTTGTCTGAAATTTTTTCTGACACTTTTTCAGAAACAGCCTCCAGCTACAGAGAAACAAATTGCTTTGTGTGTTGACTGTATTTTTGTCTCCCTCATTTAAACTTCAGTTTATTTCTTTGTCTGCCCTTAGGTTTGAACCTTTCAAAGTAGAGATCATGTTCTCTTGAAAGTGCCTTGCACAGAGCTACTAAAGGTTCATAACAGTGCAAATGCAACAGCAGCAAAAGCTTTAACTAAAGGCAATGAAAGCACTTTTCATCCTGCTTTAAAATTGTCTTAGAAATAGAAAAGAATGAGACATTGACCAAATAATGTGAAAGGGCAAGCCATTAATCATACCTTTAAAATTATTGTGGTACTTTAACAAAAACTGGTCTTGAATAAGAAAATTCAAGTATGTACAATTAGAATGTAATGTAAATCCCCTAAGTAAAGACCCAGGTTGAAAGAAACAGGTATGATATGAGTCAGAAGGATTCAATTTGTGCAAATAATCAGGACCAGATTATAGCATCCTAAATTGTAATTAGAAGTACTTAATGAGTTTATTGAATCCCTAAATTATTTCTGAGTTGTTCTGGTGAGTCAGGAAGGTAATGAGCACTGGGCAAGAATGTGGGAGTTGTCTGTGTTCATCTGTATTTGTGAAATTGAGCCTGTTGTGCTGCTGGTAGTCAGACAGTGGATGTGCCAGTTTCTCTGAACTTTAGTTTCTTTCATTTTTTTGTAGACAAGGATAAAGCCAGTGGGGGACACTGGGGCAGGAACTCTTTGAGATGAAAAGCAGGAGCTCTTAACCCCCAAACTTTTGAGGAGCTGTGAGGAAGCTAGTTATAGCTGTACTGCTGCAGGACTCCAGAGAGAAATGAAGGGTTGCTGACACAGGTGAGCCACTAAGAGATTTGAAAGAACCCTCCTGAGCTCCTCCAAACCAGCATCTTAAATCCCATGCCAGCGCCAACAGAGCTTGCTTGCACTGGTTTTGTTGAGTCACTGGAATAGTTTACCCAGAGAAGTGGTGGATGCCCTGTTCCTGGAAGTGTTCGAGGGCAGGTTGGTTGGTACTATAACCAGCCTGCTCTAGTGGAAGGTGTCCCTGCCCAGGCAGGGGGCCTGAAGCCAGAGGATGATGAAGGTCCCTTCCAAAGCAAGCCATTCTATGATTTAATGACTATTATTTCTGAGGCAGTGCTTTGCAGCTCTTGTTCCTACGTGCCATCTGCCGCCAGCAGAACAATTGTGAGGTAGAAGGGACACATGTAACAGGCACAGGTTACAGGCACAATCTGCTTTTAAACAAAACTTTTTCCAGTAGAATTTAAGGGCAGAAGCTCTTCGGGACTGCTAATTGTCTCAGTAAAACTCTTCTATGGGCAGGATAATAAAAGAGAGGGTAAAACTCCTCTATCTTCCACATCACACCGATCAGAGCAGCCAGTGCCCCTTTATTTGAAAGAACATGTTCTTTACAGCCAGAGTCTGTGTTCATGGAGGCTGAATCTATAGTGATGTGTTTGTGATTCATTATATAAGTGATAGTGACTAATGTCATTTTGCATGTCATCAAGGGATTAAACACAATCCACTTAATGCACACAAGAAACTCCGCTATAAAATTGTATTTGTGGTTGCTGCTGATGATAAATGTTGGCTTCTAGTGTCAGACAAGTATGAGGGCTTCCTCAAGGCCTGCCTATTTCCTTGAAATACCTAATTAACTAACATTTTTCCTACAATAAGGAATTAAAAAAAATAAGCCTCAGACTGGCACTACTGTCTGTGTTGAATAAATTACTGTTTGTCCTTTGTACTTCACCATGTTAAAGTAAATCTGCATGCACCTCTTTTCAGAATTGTAGTCTCAAAACTCTTTTAGTGTGAAAGTACCTAAAATCAAGGAGAGAGGTAGTTAGAAATGCAGGTGCCAAAAACACCACAGCAAAACACAGCAGCAGTGTCTGAGCGCCGTGTTCATTCTGGTATTGATTGGTGTCAAAGGACTGGAGCCTTCCGGAGATTTGTTGTTCTTTGGGATTACCCGAGTTTGTTTATTTCTGAAGTAGCAGTGTGTGGTAGAGGGAGGTGTTCTCTCACCCAGCTCCTGCCATCCTCCTTTGAACATGGGGAAGAGTCCCAGGGAGCTTCTGAAAGTTTTTGAGACTAGAGGACACTATCCTGCTTTTGAACCAACCTTTTGAACCAGCACTGAAGTACAGGGGCTGTACAAACAGTTATTTGGACTCAGAAAACAATGTGATTCACAGGGCAAGCATTCTCTGGACTGGATTTCTTGAGAAAATGTAGAAAAAGCTTTGTCTAGTCTGCTTCCAGCTACTAGGTCCCAAGAAAGGGAGCGGGTTTTCTCCAAATGTGCATTGGGACACATCTAGGAGTTGGACATCTCAGTCCACAAGCTAATGGCCTGGATAAACAGACTGTGTTATATGGGAAATCAGACTAGATCAGACCTTTCTTCTCCTCATCAATAGTTTTATTCATTATTTTGAATGCATGAATGAATGACTGTACATGATTTTTATATTCATTTACTCTTTGTAAATCATTTAAGCCAAGACATTAAAACTCTCTCTTTTTTGTGTTTTTTTTTAATGAAAGAAAATCCAATATATAAATTGATATTTGCATTTCAGAATCCTCATGCAGTCTAATTTTTGCTTGATATTGTAAATGCCCTTTTTATTTCCCTTCACTCTTTTGGACAGAGATTTTTTTGTCTCTCTTTTCCCTGGCATACTTAAAACTGGTGCTGCACATTCTAGATGTGTTGCTTTCCCCCCCTCTCTCTATTTCCACTACAGCTTTTTCCTTCAAGCTCATGGTTAAAGGTAACCTCTGGGTAGATATATGCATTGCACATTAACGAATTTCTGTCCTTTAGCAGGGGTACTGTAGGGCCAAGCTCGAGTGTGGCTCTTCATTTTAAACCCCTGTTTTACATTCTCATTCTGTTCTCTATCACTCCAAGTGTTAGTTGCAAGGAGGCTTTTGTTGGAGCCTGGGCAGCTGCCTCCTGGCAGGAGGAGTTTTGAGCAGCTGACCTGCCTGTGCTCATTGCTGGGTTAAAAAGCTCCTCCATTTTCATATGGGCGGAACCACAGGGGAAAACAACTTTGGCTCCAAAAGCATCTTCAAGGAGCTCAGAATTGTTCTTCACCCCAATCAGAAAACAGAGCAACACAACAACAGAAGAGCTTTCTCAGATGTGAATACTGTACTACTCTGTGCCCAGACACAGCCATTGTATTGTTCTTGCTCAAATAAAATGCACTCACAGTGCACTTACTCACAGTGCAGCTGATGAGACTCTGGAGAGGGAGGGGTTTCAACTGGGTCCTGAGGAAGGGGGGATCGCCCAACCATCTGCACTATGAGCCTGGAGACCTGGGATCCCCTCTGCCAGCTGGTCCTGGGACTGTGACATGGCAGAAGGCTTGCTCAGGAAGTATTTTGGAAAGAGGATTTATAATTTCATTTTTTTTTCAGAGTGTTTAGGCAGCACAAATTTCGTTGTTGAAGATGGGAGTGCTGACTGCTGCAGTGCTCACCATTCTTCCTAAAGTCCTAAGGTCCACACTGCTTTTCCTCTCTGAACCTCCTCCTGTGATGGCCTGTGGCAAACAGGAGGAGATGCCTCCTGTGAGGTACCTCAGAAAGCAGTATAATGATTTTCCTAACACTGGACCAATGTGATGGTATTGCCACCAGTAGGCATCTCAAAATGGTATCCATGAGCCCAGAATAGATAAAAGAGTGTCACTGTAGTGCAATAAAAACACCCCCCTTGTCCTCTGTCACTCTGCATATTGTGTGCATGCTTGGTTTCCTTGGAGCCCAGAAATCTGATGTTAAAAAAGACGTCACATAGGCATGTGTATGCTTCTGTTTCAAAACACTTATTCACATCAGAAAGAAAAGGTGCTTTGGAAAGATTTACTCCCATTGAAAGAAAAGATTTTTATTGGGGGCAGGGGGGAGGAATTGTGTTTGGCAATCTGCAACATTTGATTGCTGTAATGGTAGTGACGGCAGTAATCTATTTTTTTGCCTTGCTGGTAAATGGAAGTATCCAGCAAAGATAAAAGGTTACCAGCTGGGATAACTATCCTCTAATTAGTACTGCAGATTTTGGAGGGAATTTAAAAATAAAATGATGCAGACTCTTAAATTTGTTATAAATAAGACTAAATAGGCACAAGAGAAGTAAGCAATAAATGAACCGCAGCACCTAATCCAAGAGGGCAGCTCAGCCATTTGGAGCAAAACACTCCTTTTCTTCATTGCAAAGGGAAGGGAAGAAGCTTGTTCTGAGAAATACTGTTTCCAAAAATCAATTCAGTCCTGAGCTTCTTACTCAGATAGGGTGCTCCTGAATTAGTTGGTCAGGATATGTGCCTGATATAGTCATAAAGCGCAGAACTAAAGCTAATTTAACTTAGACAACCAAGAACTGGTAAAAGATTAGAAAGAGGAGCACCGACAACCAACAGTCTTGGTTGATTCTCCCAAATCATTTTGTCAAGAAAACTTTTTAACTTAGAAACTACCAATTATGAAGTATGAGGAAGAAGGAAAATTCCAGCAGGGGAGCACCACTACTCTGGAGAGATGATCAGAAAAAAACAAAGCAGCTAAACTTGTCTGTGGACTGAAATTTATGGCAGCTCCGTAGCTGTGCATCAGCACATCAGATGCCTCTGACTTGGGGGAGCAAAGTCCAAGAATGGATCAGCTAATGTTCTGATTTCAATGCCTGTGAGACCCCACCCAGCTACTGGTGCTGATAAATCCCACCAACACCTCAGCCCTTGCCCCCCTTGGGCTGTTGCCAATGTTCTGTCAGTGAATGCCTACTTCTTTCCCAGAGCAATCAACTGGTGACAAAAGCTGAAAGCCCAAGGGTAACTGCTTCCAGAGAGGAGACACAGGATAACTGGGACAATTTTTGCACTGTCATCAAGCAACTTGTCTGAGCAGACATGCTTAAACATCTGGAAACCTGACAGATACATTCCTGAACTCACCTGGACTAGCAGGGGTGCAGTGTAGACAAGGAGGATTGGCATTCTGGAAGAGTGTGCACTCATTTGTTTCTTCCTCTCTTCCTTTACCCCCATATTTTTCTGAAGTCATGGGCTTGCAGATGAGGGCATTTTGGCCCATTTGATGTCAGCAAAAACATCTGGAAGACTAGATTAAAATCATGCTGGGCGGTTTTGGAGCACAGCTGCAGCCCAAAAAAGCTTGTGATGGCCCTCCTACAGCATTGACTCAAAGCCAGTGGAGGCCATGCAGGAACTGCTCAGGGGGACTCAGGGAGGCCACAAAGAAGCTGCAGCCCTGGGCTGGTTGCTCCTTGCATGCTGGTAAGGCCATGGTGGACAAGACCTGCAGCTGCTGGAAATTTATCATTCTTCACACATATTTGGGGAGCATGGAGAAGTCTGGATTGCACTGCAAAAAAACCCTTGAGGCTGCTTATCATCAGACCATGCCACTGAATGCTAATCAGAGCATCTTCTTTTAAATGTCTTAGTCTGCTATTTTTAGGCTATAAGTAGGGTGAAAAAAAATTTGCTTTCGGTCAGACAGGAAAAACACCTCTGAAAAAACAAAGTGGTAAAGAGGGGCATTCTTGGCCCCAGGTTTGGGCTGGCAATTCTCAAAGATTTTTCCATTGTGAACCCCTAAGCAAGTGGGGACATGGGTTTTTAAATATACTAGGACTTGGAGGACAGGAGGGAGTCTTGAAAAATGTTTTATTCACGGCTGCTTTGCTACGGTCCTAAAAGCTATTTACCAAGCAAAATACCACCCACACTTCAAAGTCCCTGCCCATTATGTCCTTGAATAGTCCGGGTGGCCTCACAACTCCAACAATTCCATCTCTCCAATTTCTCACCTCCTCTATTCAGAGATAAATACTGGTGCAGACGTAACATAAGCACACAGAATTATCCAACCAGCAGTTCTTATGAAGCCAATGTCCACCCTACCCTCATGAAACACTTTTAAATAAAAACAAATGTAATTCTCAGAAATCCCAGGAAATCCAAATGCACCAAGGGCCAGGGGGATACCAATGTAAACAAAACATGATGGCAAAGCCTCCAAGTAATCTCTGTGCAGAGGGCTAGACCAGCTGACTTCCTTAGGAGACCCAGTTTGGGTTTCTTTTTTCTGCAAGTGGTGTTTCAGAAAGTTGAGTACATTTAAAAACTCTTAGAGTAATTCTCCTTTACAGGTGACTGACACCTATAAAAAAACCCAGGAATTTACTGGCATTTAGACCACACAGCATTAGCAACAGGCTGATGTGGTTTCTGCCCACTGTGCTATTTACTGAGGAGACACTGGCTTTTTGTTACACTTGTGGAGCAGTCAGCATGAATACAACCCCTATGGAGAACACATTACTGTCCCAGGATGAATGGCTGGGCTCAAATTGTCTTTGTCTGAAACTGCCTTGATACCCAGGAAATGAGGGTCCTTGGGTGCTCCTGTGGCAGAAGCAGTCAGGCCCACACTGTGCTGATAAGCAGAGTCTGTTGCTCTGTCAGAGGGTGCCAATGCAGTGCTTTTGCTTTTTTGCTGTGCCTCAGCCCCTCCAAAGGCTGTCCCCACTGCTGGGCCTGCAGCAGGGCTCTGTGCATTTTTGGGAAAAGAGTGCCACAAGCAGCTGCTCCTGCAGGGTTCCAGACCTCCACACAACTGCCTGGCAGGGGCTTCTGCTGAGGTGGGGGTCAGCCTCTTCCCACCAGCAACAAGTGATAGGATGAGAAGAAATGGCTTCCAGTTGTGCCAGGGGAGCTTTGGATTGGCTATTGGGAAAAATTCCTTCATGGAAAGGGTGGTTAAGCACTGGGGTAGGCTGCCCAGGGAAGTTAGTTGCAGAGACCGAGTTCCCAAAGGTATTTAAATGGCACGCAGATGTGTCACATAGGGACATGGCTTATTGGTGGACTTGGCAGTGCTGGGTTTATGGTTTAAGGTCTTATAATCTTTTTCAACCAAAAAACTTCTCAGATTCTATGCACATTTTCTCACATTAAGTTCACAGCGCAAATCTTTAATGGACCTTGCTGATACTGAGGAGACACTTGCTGCTTCATCATTTTGAACACCCCAGGCAGCATTTTAATTTTTCAGTTCTGACACCAGGCAAGTCAAAAAAGCCAACACTGTATCTACGACCCAAACCAGGACAGCCTGGCTGTCACTGTGATTAATGCAGTGAAGGATCTGATCCTATTTTTGGAAAAGACTTTTCAGTTTAAACATGAGATAGCCAAGACTTTGGTTTTGATACATTTTAAATAATAAATCAATCATAATAAATAGGTTTTGTGACTTTCTTCTTCAAAATAACATTCATAAAGAGAGAAAGTCTGGCCACCAATGCACAGTTCATATTTGGACCCGCAGCAATAAAGTCAACTTGACAGGCAAATCACTACTAAAGGTGTCTCTGGCAACCAGGACCTTCATGCACTAGACTTAGCAAGGTAAAAGCTCCCCTACAAAAGATCTCCTACAAAAACTCTCTCTACAAATGATCTCCTGCCAAGATCTCTTGTACAGAAAGTTTAGAAAGTTTAGCCCAATATTAAGAGGCAATACTCCATGTAGATAGTTTTTAATGTCTTATCCGTAGAAGAAAACACATGCTAGGGAGAAAAAAAATCCCAATCATATTTGTGGATTTATGAGATTTCTGCAGTTTGTCAGGAAACTCCTGGTACTGTGTTTTCCACAGTGCAGTGCAGCATTGCTGGGAGGGTGGACAGCAGCATCTCTGCAAAAAGGGCCATGTCACTGCATATGCAAACCAGCCCCTTCTGCTGCAGCTCCACAGCCCCATGCCCAGTTTCTCTTCTGTCTTTGCTCTGGGTTAGGTTGCTGCCATCATTCTAAATGTTACCCTCATGCCAAGCTATATATGTAAGTATAATTTCAAAACCAAATTGCTACATTTATTTATGCAAATTATGGAAACAATAGTTTGACTGACATGTAGGGTGCTTTGGAACCTGATGTTTACAAGTGAAGGGCAGTCACTGAAAAAGAGAAGTGCTTATTCTAAAATAAAAGCAATATCTGTTTAGACCTGGGTTTCTTGTACCATTAGCTATTCTAGAAAAGTAATAATTTATTCTGTCCTTTACTACTGCCTGTATTAAATATGTTACTAAAATATTTATTGTGCCTCAGTTACAGTGTCACCATTAAGGTAGTCCATATAAAAGCATCACCTGCAGAAATTTATAAAAGTCTATGTAAAAGGATTACCACCATTACCACAGCTTAACTGAAGTATTAACTTGGTGTCCAAGGTAGAAAATTAAATCTCTCTGCTCTATATTTAGAAAAATAGAATTCTAGCCACTTCAATCTTAGTTTCTTCTCATTTTTTACTATTAACTGGAGCAAAATTAAAAACTGATGCTTTGAACAACATTTCAAGGAAATACATTTTTCAACATCCTATGGTTTGAGGGTACTTTTTATAGTGTTCCAACCAGTTATCCATAATATTTTTGCCTACGCATGTGCTCTCATAACTGCAAACTAAGAAAATAACTTCCTAGTTTACACATCTTCTTTTACAAAATCATGTAATGTGCATATGTCTCTGTACTGTCAAGTATTGTATATTCTTCTTCATTATACCCTCATATCTCTCCTGTTTTGTCCTTCATCATGTACACTAGTGTCTCACAAGCTACATATTTAATTCTCCTCATGTAATTGGTTTCTCGTTCACAGTAAATATGGACTTCCTTGTCCATTCAGAATCAATTCTCACCTGATTGATAGGAAATTAACCAATGTTAATTGTTTGTTTCACCATTGAAAGAGACATCTGTGAACTGATTTCTAACTACAATTGTTTAAATTGACATAATTATTTCAAATGACACTTAGGGGATTCTCCTTTTCAGCATTTTCAGTATAAGCTTTAATAATTGCTTACCAGTCTTAGGCAGAGGTTAAGCAGAGAGCAAGAAGTTTGATTTCTTGCTAAGGTTCCCTGAAAAAGAAGGGGCATAAAGAAGGCTAAACCACAGGATTTTAAAATGGTATGTTATTTGTATGACAGAGGAAGGAGTTGTAAGATTGTGAGCAACAGTGCCCACCAAAATCATTTGTCCTTGAGCACATGAGCATGTATACAGGTGGATGTTTGCATGCACATAGATGCTGATGCCCAAATCTCACTCACACAGCCTGCTGCATCACAAAAAAATGGGAAGCACCCTGTGACTGCCAGGTTGGTGCACCTATTTTTGGCATATCCACTTTCTGTGGTTTGCTTCGTTTTGCTGCCATCTTTGTGGGGGACATGGTGTTGTGGGGCAACCCCCTCAGACATAACAGTGTGCAGTGGCACATTTTACACAGTAAAGCTGAAGGGTTCATCCTGTTGTTACAGAGAAAGGAAAGATGTTGTGCATTGCTGGAATGCAGCCAGCTCTCAAGTCAAGATTAGCATCCTGGAAACAGCAAACATTGGCAGCTGCGTGCTTCTGAACCCAATAGCTCTGTGCAAGGCTGGCAGAATGCTCTCAGGCTCTGCTGACACCCCTGAACAAGGCAGACTGGGGCCCATCTGCAACAGGACATGAGGGCAATGTGCATCCCCTCCCTGCTCCTGAAGGGGATCATCCACCAGCTCTGTGATAGGGGTCAATGCTGTGATGGACACATCTTCCCTGATTGTTCTTGTGCAGGAGGGATGCAGATTGCCTTGTGCACAGGTATCCCTCTGTTTCCCAAGTCTGGGAGGCCAGAGGCTAACCAAGTGGTGGAAATGGCAGAAGTGAGAAGCTCTGTTTTGTGAGGTGTTGAATTAGCAACCCCAGTATGACCCTCAGAGCGATGGAGAGCCATAAGAGCTACCTAGCAGGCTGGCTGTTGTAAAAGTGAATCCTAAGTTTGGGAAACTATATAAAGCAAAGATTTTAAGTAGTGGTTTTATTCAGAGGAAGAAAAAATATCTGCAGATAAGTGATCCTTGTCAAATTAAATGAGCCTTAGGAAAAGCCTATGTATTACACTCTCTCCTGTGTCAAATAATCAGCCTGTCTTATCAAATGCACTTAACTGTTCAGTTTTGTCAGCCCAAACTGGAGGCAAGGTTTCTGAAAATTTTATGCTCAGACTTACTGACTTATCTGCTGAACATTGATTGTACAAGTGCAGGTTTGTCGACGCCACCAAGCTGTGTGGGGCAGTTGCCACAGTGGAGTAAGGAATGCCATCCAGAGGGACCTTGACAGGCCTGGGAGGTGGGTCTGTGGGAACTTCATGAAGTTCCACAAGGCCAAGGGCAAGGTCCTGCACCTGGGTTGGGGCAATCCCAAGCACAAACACAGGCTGGGGAATCCACACCAAGAGCAGCCCTGAAGAGAGAAAGTTGGGACTTGTGGTTGATGAGAAGTTCAATGTCTTGGCATTGAGAGCTTGCAGCCCAGGAAGCCAAACATCTCCTGAGCTGCATGAAAAGCAGTGTGGGACCAGCAGGTTGGAGGGTGCAATTCTGCCCCTCTTCTCCTCTCTCATGAGACCCCACCTGCATCCAGCACTGGGGTCTCCAACGCAGGAAAGACATGGGCCTGTTGCAATGGGTGAAGAGGAAGGTCACAAACACTATCAGGGATCTGGGGCATCTCTCCTATGCAGACAGGCTGAGGGAGATGGGGTATTTCAGCCTGAAGAAGAGAAAGCTACATGAAGACTTTAAAGCAGCCTTTCAATAACTAAAGGAGACCTGAAAGAAGGCTGGAGAGGGACTTTTTACAAAGGCATGTGGCAGAACAAGAGGGACTGGCTTTCAACTGAATGAGGATAGGTTTAAATTAGGTATTAAAAAGAAATTCTTTACTGGGAGGGTGTTGAGGCTCTGGAACTGATTGCCAGAGAAATTGTGGATGCTCCATTGATGGAGGTGTTCAAGGCCAGGCTGGATGGGGTTTTGGGCAACCTGGTCTAGTGAATGGTGTCTCTGTCTGTGGCAAGAGGTTTGGAATTAGGGCATCTCTACGGTGCCTTCCAAACCAAGCCATTCACTGATTTTAGGATTCCCTAAACTTACGTAAAGGTTATATAATTCATGGAGTTGGTGAACAATCAGGTAGGACATCAATGGCATATCCAGAAAGATAAAATCTCTCCTGCATCCTGGATAAAGAGCACTATCTTTTAAGATAAGAATCCTTACTATGACAAGAAGGACAGCAAAAAACCCAGTAATAACTGTGAGGGAATAAAAAAAAAAGAGGACAAAAAGAGCTAAGTAATTCACCTTGATTTGGATTGCTTTGAAAGTAGTCCCCTTGTCTTTCAATCAGCAAAGGCCATGTCTGAACTCGGGGCTGGGTGTACAGCCATGTGAGGGATGAACAGGGCCCTTTTCTGACCCCCAGGCATTTCTTCTCCACAGGAACCTAAGGCCAAGCAGGGAAAATATGTGAGACTGATGGGCATAAGAATCTCCCATCAAAACCTCTGGGACTGATCCAGCCTGGGCCAGCAAACATCAGGGGGAAGGAGGAGAAGCTGCTTCTTAAAAATCAGAACAGCTCATATGAAAGTCTACACTGGAGAAGGTTTACATCAGGTTTCTCAGAACCAGGGTACACATTATTGTTCACTCAAAAACTCTGAATGCAATGAAAATTATCCTGTTTTCTTGACTCATCTGCACTTTCCTCTGCAGCAGAGTGAAGCTTTCAGTGAGAAAAAGCAAAACCCAATTTATAAAATGACAACCGTTTTAAAGCACTATTGCCTTTAGAAAAGGCTTTCACCTATTAAGCTTTTTATGCCTTACAAAGCCTAACATTTGTATTGAAAAAATCATTGAATCCATACAAATGCATCACATGGTAATACTTGTTATAAATATCAGGTCAAAACCAGAAGAAAATAAGTAGACAGGCAGCATCTTTCTAGACTATTTTTGAACATAATTTAGATAGTGTAAGTAGTCTATTTTCAAAAATTCATTTTACTGTAAAACCCACTAGTATATAATTCTATTACTCAAACAGCAGAACGAAAGTTATAAATATTCATCAACATGGCAAAAAGACAAAATTTACACCTGGTTTTAGCCTATGTAACTGTTCCACTAATTTATAGAATTAAATGCTTACGTTTTCAAAACAGATTTCAGAAACACCACAAGAGAACTTGTGCATTCATCCATGCAGGAAAGAGAAAGGAAAATCATCTTTATGTATGTGACAGCACTGTTTTCTGGATGGCTGGTGCTTGTTGTGCTTAGAAATGGTTGCCTATGCCAATTCAGAGCTACTCTGGAGCCCTGCATGCATGCATAGTTCCATTAATATGTCTAGATTGCTCTAAATTTTGGTTACAGTCCACTGATAATACTAAATTGCTCTTTGCAAAATAGCAAGATATTCTTTGAACAGGCAGCAGCATAGGCAACTCTGACTCAGAGTCTCATTAGAAAATATCTAGTCATTTATGTCTACTTTGCTTCAAACCTGATTGAAGTTGATGGCAAAACCCCTTGACCCTGATTACAATGGAAACACAGATGGAGAGTTTTCAGCCCGTGTCTCCACTCTGGTCAGCTCAAAGGGGACGGGGTGACTAGCAGCTAGTTATCATCACAGGAGCCACAGCATCCATCTCTGCCTCCCCAAGGGCTCTGTGTTTGTCACCAGCTAGTGTGTGGACAGGTGGGTTTGCAAAGCTTTGGGTGGGTTCTTTCTCCCCACAAAATATTGTCCAAATCCCACAGGCACTTAAAAGAAGACACAGACGAAAGGGAGTTGTTGCTGATTCACATGGTAGGAAAATCCACATAATGTAAATTTGAAAACTAGATACTCTGCTATCAAAGACTATAATTTAAAACATTATTAAATTCATTGATGTGACTTTTTCAGTAGAAAATTGCAGTCTGGTTTCTATCAGATTAGAAATTTAATACATCTGCTGTTAAGTATCTAGAAAGCATTGCGTAACTTTCATCCATGAGGAACAGAGCCGGAGTAAAAGCACTGGAAGATGAAGGGAAACCTGCGACAGGGGTGTTGCATGGCAACTGAAAGCTTGGCTCTGCCAGTCAGTGGCTGTTCTTTGTACTTTAAACTCTATGGTGGGGAAATTAGTCATTAAAGTGAATCTCAGATGGATGACTCTTAATTTCTGAAATACAGCTGAAGCTCTGCTGTACACAAAGGCTTGCTTATGAAAACATCTCGTTTTGAACACAAGTGTGCTTTGTGAAGAGCTGGAGATTAAAAAAAAATGAAAGAAAATAAGAAAAAGCCTGGTGCACCTTAATCAGAGACAGCCTATTGCTCTTTTTCCCTAACCTCAAATGATCGAACATGCATCCTGGTTTAGACCTCACACAACATTCAATCTGTCCTTAATTTTAGAGAAACAATACTTTCTCTGTTTGGAAAACAACATGTACCAAATAAAACTACTTGGCCCTGAAATTATATTTTCTTCCCACCCCCAACTTGTTTCAGTAATCAGAAAATCCCATAGAAGACAAAGAATTAGTTACATATGTATTTGTTCAGTTTTTCTATAAAAGTTGCACGGACTGAGCAAGGGTTGCTTGTAAACATCTGGTCCAGTGGGTGATCTGTTTTTCACAAAAGGCATAGAGAAGCAAGAGAGAAAGGTCTTTAAAATGACTGGCTACTTACTTCTTTTTCTACTAACAACCAAAATTTGGAAGCCACTTTTATTTTCTATGTACTGCCCAGGCTGACGGCCATGGATGCATGAGGGCGGGGACCTGCTGGGCTGGAAAGGTCCTCCTGTGCCAGGTCTGTGGGTGGATGTGCTTCTCCTGCACAGGAGGAAATTTGACAAATCCCCACTGGGAGGAAATCACGCAAAGGTGGCTGGACCTTAGTTCCTTCTCTAGCATCTGAAAATGTTCCTCATATAACAGTGACCACTACTAAAAGGAAGACTGAACCTTAGTCATTACTGTGCAGAAGACAAGATCAGTTGTGTTGTATCTCAGGCTTTGATCATGGGTTTCATGGTGTTTGCTGACTGATTTTAATGCTGAACTTCCCGAGTCTTGCAATTTGCGAAAATTATATTTTTGTTAATATTGTTGGGCACAACACATATCCAGAGGCAAACCTGTGTACAGAGGAGGTGATGGTGAACAGCAAGTGTCACAGACACTGCACAGATGCTGTTACAGATATGTGGTCTTCTATGTTTTTTTTCCAAAAGATTTATTTTACTGAATTTCCAAAATTGGGGTTGCTAAGGACGAAGCAGCAGGCTCAGAGAAAGCCTGAGGGAGATGGTGTGGAGTGTTTTACTGGGGGTAGGCAGGGACATGGTGGCACAGAACTCAGAAGAGCCTGGAAGGTTAAGGTGTGAATCTAGTGCAACAGCGGAAGAAAGATATGTAAAAGGTTTAAATTTGATCTGCTGATTAAGCCATTTGTAAGTTGAAATGTTTATAAATGTTCACACTGTATCATCTTTAACTTTGAATGTGTTAGACCTGTGGCTGCCTTTTCAGTTTATTTCCTAACACCTCCTAAAATTTCACATTTCTCAGAGAAGTAACTCTTCTGTCAGAAATCTCCCATTTGCAACGTTTACTTGTGCTGAGGAAAGAAACAGCGTTGGCTCCTGTCAGGGTTTCACTGACATTTTTGCCCTTAGAAAGCCACACATTTGTGCAAAATGCCGCAAGGCAAGTGCTTGCAAGAAGGGTGAGTCAGAAGTGTGCTGCATCTCCTTCCCTTCAGAAAGCCAAGGAATCAAGGCCAGCACTGCTGGGGCTACTCAAGTACCTGTGGCTGGGGCTGAAATCACTGAGGTGCCTTTAAAATCCCTCCCTGAGGATGCTCAGATGTGAGTGTAGGACACCGGCTTGGTTTGGATCTTGGCTCCTTTTTGAAATAAAATGATCTGCATCCATTAGGTACATTGAAATCAGTGCAAGCAGGTTTTGTTTCTTGGCACTTTACAATGAAGCTGTATTCTTGCTGAGTTTTTGCCACTGAGAGTTGTTCCAAAATAAAACAGTTTCTGTTTTATAAATAAATTCACATGTTTAATTCCAAATGCAGTTTCATTAAACTCAGAGGCCACGTTTTCCAGGTAAAGGGATGCATATTTTACAAAATGTGCTATTGCTTGTAGCTATTTTCTCATATTAAGACAAAAGACCTAATTAACAATAGTGCTGGTTTAAATTATTTTAGATTTAATTTTCAATTTAAAAACTCTATTACAAATTTGAAACAGCTTAAATTTGATTTTAATCACAAATCTGATTTTAAATAAATGGTTCCAATTGGTCATTTGTCAAACCCTGAGTGGAAATCTTTCATGTGATTTTTATTTTGGGCAGCTTCTCAAGGATTTGAAAGCCATGTATCACCCTGAGAAGAAGTTCCTATGCATTTGTGTCCCATTTTGTTTAAGCTATCCCTCTGCAATAGTCCAGCTGTCCCTCATGCCTCCTATGGTGCTTCTGCTTGGTAAGCACAAGCAAACACTGTCACCAGCCAGGAGTGCTGTTCCTGTGGTTTGGGTTTCCAGCTGCTGCCAGGTGATAAATAATGTGTGAATTTGGTCTGCTTTTCTGCCAGTGGGAGCACTAAGTTAGGTTCCTTTGTTGCCTGGCCGTGAGCATTCCCAGAACCTGTAGGAACTCGGTTGTCCTCAGCTGCTGCACATTCAGTTGAAAAGCCAAATTGGTTCAAGAAGTGTTAGAGAAAACTGGCAGACATATAATGTGACTGTCTAAAACTCACTTTCTTAAAAAAGGAAGCTAAGAGGGAGTATTAACTGCAGTAGACAAGAGGATGGAAAAGTGTGACATGTTATAGCTTGTGCTGTCATTGCATTTACCTAGAAAGAGGAGGGGAAGTATGGGGTGATAGGTGGAAAATTGAAGTACTGCAGTAAAATGGAAGGACTGAAGAGATGGTGGAAGGGATTAAGGGCAGCTGAAAGGATTCAGTTTTGGTGGTAACAAATCATAAAAGGAAAAGGAAAAATTCCTGCACCTTGAGAGGTTTGATCAGTCTTCCTTTCCCTCTGGGTCTCCCTCTCCTTTGAATTCAAAGAAATCTTCAAAGTCTCCCTGAACACAGGGGCAAGTTGTAGATGTGATACAGGCACAGAAACAGAGCGGTTGTCATCCTCTGGGTAAGGCTGCTTTGATGGATGCCTATTAGCTTCCCAGTCACAACATTTGGTTTACCCTTCCCCATCTGCCCTCCAAAATAAACAACCCACTCTTGTTTGTTCTTTCCCCAGCATCCCTGGGTTTGTTGATTTTAGTAATTCTGGTCTTTATCAGTGACCTTGGTAAAGTCTGGGAATCTTCTCTATTCCCACCGTCCTCTGACATCCATCCATCCATCCATCCATCCATCCATCCATCCATCCATCCATCCATCCATCCATCCATCCATCCATCCGAGTTCCCAGTACATCCCTTTCCCCATGTGTGATATCTGTCAGTACCTTGCTTTGTTAGTTCAGCCTCAGCTGGATTTGTCCAACCTTTTTTTCCCCTTCCATTGCTTTTAGCAGTTGGCAGTTTCTCATTTTTCTGCCATGTTGTCATATTGCTGGAGCCTGTGGTGTACAGGAGTGGGATCTAAATGCTGCAATCTGCTGCTGGAAGGGGGACTATGGAGAAGATGGAACCCACCTTCCCAGCAAAGCATGAACAGGAAACAGTAATGAGCTGCACCAGAGGAAATGCTGGCTGGAGACAGAGGAAAAAGTCTTCCAAAAAGGATAGTTGAGCATGGAAACAGGATGCACTGAGCACTGGTGGATGCTCTCTCCATGGAGGTATTAAATACTTGAAAGAGACAAGGTCCTAAGGAACCTGATTTAACTTCTAAGTGGCTTTTGCTGCCCTTTTCACCTGGCTAGGCTAGTCAGGAGGTCAAAGCTGCAAATCCTCCCCGAGACCTGCAATAAGCAGATTTGCCTGTCTTCTGTAATTGAGATTTGAAAAGCAGTTTTACCTCGGGCAGTATGATAGCAGTCAGTTGTCATGTAGACAAGTGTGCTGTCTGAAAGAGGCATCCATGTAAACAAAGAAACACTGGCTTTTTACAAAGACTTTACCCTGACTTTTCATAGCTCCAGCTCTCTATCACAACACCAAAAACGGATCACTGTCGATGTACAAGGCAGTTTTCTTCGGGCACATGGAGAATAAATATCAAATCTCCCAATGTCCAAAGCATCAAACACAACCCATCATCTAAACCCTGAGGGGCTCCACAGGTTGTCACAAATATCAAGAAGATCAGGCAGGTGAAGGCTTGGGATTCAGCTGAACAAGGAGCTGGGTGAGAAACAGGCTCAGCAGTGAATGAGAGAGTTGTTTAGGGAACAAATCACTTAGGGAGAAAGTTGTGCAATTAAACTGATAAAGTTGGCAGCAAAACAAAAAACAGAAAGAGAGAATGAATGCAACAATCAATCAATAAAGCAGTGAATCAATTTTTGTCTAGTTAAAAGGATGGTTAATTATGCAGAACAGAGCAGGAAAGGCAGTGTACTTGGTCAGTTTGGCTCCAACAAATCTCCCCTTCAGTATGCTTAAGTCACAGCATCATTTGCTTTGGCTGATTTTTGTTAACATAGGCAAGGTTTCACCTCTGAATTAGTATTGTCCTATTTTAAAGACAGCAGCTGTTTCTAGGCTGTTATGATTTATTTCTTTATATTGTTTCAAGAAGGCAAGAATTAGGTTATAATCTGGGAGAACTCATATTCTACTCTGTAAAAGCAATACTTACCTATCAGCATACTCTCATTTCTATTATTTCAGTATTTTATGCTATTTTCTATTATTTAATTTCTATTTTATATTGCTGTGCTCTTTATTGACCTTTCTACTGTCAACACAAATATTTTAAACTAGAATTTGCAAATCTTTCCTCAAAATAGTTTCTATTCTGAAAGTATCCAGTTTTAGAACACTTTGTTATGTTGCTGAAAGAGCCCTCTCCATTTTCTCCCCATTGTACAACACAGAAACTTGAATAAAGAACTGAAAATTCAGCGCCCTTGCATCCTAAAGTGATACAACACAGTGTAATGCAGAAGGCAAAGAATGACATGAAATAGTCACCTTTCTGAGGAAGACAGAGGTGAAGGATTTTGAGACATTGTCTGAAGCTTGGACCACCCCATGTGCATAAGATCTTCCTCTGTCACTGTCATATTTTCTGGAAAAATCCCTTCACCAGGATTTCTTCTCCCAGGAAGCTGAGAGCCTCAGAGAAAAATGAAAACAATAATTATCTGATTGCATCTCCTGTGTTTTGCTGCTTTGGAATGTGGTTTGGACATTGTTTACCAACTGGTCATTCTTTGATTGGTTTCATGTGAATTGTTTTTACTTACTGACCAATCGTGGTCAGGTTGTGTCGGGACTCTAGAGAGTCACAGGTTTTTCATTAGTATCTTGTTAAACCTTCTGTAAATATCCTTTCTCTATTCTTTAATATAGTTTTAGTATAGTATTCTTTTATAAAATATGATATCATAAAATAATAAATTAGCCTTCTAAGAACATGGACTCAGATCCATAATATCCTTTCTGCCATGGAGGACCCTGAAAATACCACAGACAGATTCCTCTAGGATCTGTCTACATTATTTGTTAGATCTTTTGTGGTACTGTTGTGATCAGCTTTCACATAGTGTATTTGCAAGGCTGGGCAGCTCTGGACACAGCCCAGTAACTGTCTCCATGCCTTGGGTGTGGGTGTGTCTTGGCCTTTACTCCTGGACCTGGACATCAGCAAGCCTGGAAGATGCCTAAACCCCACGAGAACTTTGCGGCTTTTTTTCTTTTGAACTTCCCAAGGCCTCCTAATCTTGCCTCTGTGTCTGTATCTGCCCACCATTAGAAAGAGCTCATCTGCTTGATACCTGTCTCACTCCTGAACCAGAAAGAGATCCGTAATTCAGCTTTCCTTGTCAATCCACAGATATCTCCTGGTCCCAGCCCAATTGCTCACTCTGGAATCCGGGTCTGCAGAAACTGCAGTTCAGGTGGCTGGTCTTTGCTCAGATCAGGAGCTGTGCTGTGATGTCCATCTGGATCCAAAAAAAACTTCAGTGGAAATTAGGAATAATCCTGTCAGCAAACTTCTGTGGAAGGATCATACAGAGTCTAATGTGTTGCAAAACAAGTATTCTACTTGAATTTATGACTTTTAATATTCAGTCAGAAATAGTAGTTTCTGGAGCTGATTTTTGATATGGTTTTGAAGGTAGTCCTTACCAGTAAAGATGGAGGGGTTGAAGATGGAAAGACTGTTTTGTGAAGCACTGCTATTGGCAACTAGATAGCACTGTTCTTCTGTATGTGAATTCAATCTGGGTTGCAGGGGTTGGCTGTTTTCACTAACATGGTTCTCAGGGACATTAGGTGACAAAGGTTTTTGCTCTGAGATGCACATATGAAAAGACCTTTGTTTACTGGTGTTTCTGACATCACATTGGAGGGGCTTGCATTTACTGCACCCACCTGATATTGCTCCATCCAGAAAATTTAAGTCCACTTGTCCTTTGCCTTGCTAATATTGCAGATGCAGAATAATCTTGTAAAAAAATTTCAGCTGTCTCCTGGTCTATTTTTGGCCATCTCTGACTGAAACTTCAGGCACATGTTAACAGCTAGTAACCTGTTCATTATGTCTTGTTGATATTTTAGGCAGCTCATAATAATAATTTTAGGCAGCCCAATAATAATTTTAGGCACCCCATTTCTAGTTTCACTAGAAATTTCCCTTTGCCTTTTTATATAACCTGGTATCATTTTGATGGAAACACCTTATATGGGGAGCAGTAACTTTTGTGAGGAAGTTGGGGCAAAATGTTCTACAGACACCCAGATAATGGTCTCTGCTCCTCTAATTCTTGTTAACTTCATTCACTCCTGTACAAGAAGCCTCTTTGCTGAAATGACAAACACTTTGACATTACTGAGTAGGTATTAAGACCTCCATAAAAATTCTGGTGAATGTACTTGAATCCTTGCAGTACTGTATGTGACAGGTTGGAGCCTGCCTGCAGCACACTGTCAGATGCTCACACCTGTGGAACACGCTGGTAATTGGTTCGTGTCTCCCTCCACGGGCGGATCTACCTAAAGGGAAAAGCATTTTTATTCCTAGCAGACACAGCCAACATTTTTCTAGTTCAGGAAGCCAGTGTTTGGGGCTATAAGCTTTTCTTGTCATTAGTTCCTCCTAGTCATATTTTGAGGACTGAAAGGCTTGTGAGGCTTGCAAACACAGACAGTAAGCCTGATTTGTCATGCCGAGGAGAAACACTGTGATAAGGAGCTTGAAGAAAGCAACAAATATGCTCTGTGGAGCAGCCAAAGAATTATAGACTTTATCTGGGCTATGTACAATAACCTCTTCAGTCACTGTCACTTTTTAGGAGCACGTAACAAGATGCAGAAATATAAAATAGTGCAGACGCACTCTAGGAGCTTAATCAGAACACGGCTTATTACAGTGGAGTGCCAGTCTATAAAGAACTGCTTGGTAATATCAGCTTCTTGTTAATCCCATAACAATCAGATAATGGTGAAATGTTGATTTATTCACTGATTTACTCTTAGCTAGATTGAAATAATGGAGTAAAATGAGCCCATTTAGACTGGTCCTTAAATTGAATGCTCCTAATTGCATTTGAAAGAATAGACCCTAATGCATTTGAGTATAGCAATGACCCTGCTAATCTATGCAATTAGTTAACTATTTTGGAAGACTACCTTACATGTAGTTTTGTCTTAAAAATTAGAATATATTTCTCATGTACTCTGCATATGATTCTGTACTGAACTTATTGCCCATGTAAAATCCTCAATTTTACTCCAATAGTAGTCTCCTTCTGTGTAAGTTTGCAATGGAACAGCTCAATTACTGTATTATATTTCCATTTAATTATTCAACAAGAATTCTGAAATTTGCACATATTCATTCTGGGTCACAGAGTTCAGCATGGGAGGGAATTCCAGATTACACATTCCATTAGATATTATCAAAAGGCCATCTGTCTTTCTTAGTGGGTTTCAATCACTCAAGAGGCTGAGGTTATTTAGGCAGGAAAGGAAAAGTAAGAGAGAAAAGCTCTTGCAGTAAATATCTGACTAGGGCACTCACAAATTTCTAATGTTTCTAGACGGGTAGGGGCTGACTGCAATTTTACAAGAATCTCCTGCTCCACTTAATGTTTCTCACCCTCATATTATTGAAGAATCACTTTTCAATACATGTCTCAGTGAAGACTTGGTGATCTCCTGTCTGTTGGAGCTCCTGGCTATACTCCTGGCTACTGAAATAAAACAAATGGAGGAGACAGGCTGGTGCTGGGCATTTGAGCACTGCTTCCAGTCAGGATCCTCTCCTTGCCTTCATTGGAAGATGGCCATATTGCCAAGCAGGCATAATTTAAAATGAGATGTCTGTATTAAACTCTTCTGTGAATATTTGCATCATGGTCCATTTTTGCATACAGCTGGACATTTCCACGTTTCTACTGTGTGCAGCTGCAAATGAGAGTAACTGAGAGCAGGAGACTATGCATCTCCACAGCCTGGAGCTGCATCCACCAGTTCCACCTGCTGGGTGCCCCTGAAGCTAAAAGAGACAAACTGCATGGGACTGGACTATTACTGTCTCCCTGCATTTCTGTGCTTGAACATTAAATTTCCAGGGTTTTCAGAGTTGAAGTAGGTTATGGTTATTTTTATGCCTGGCCTCAGATTCATGCCCCACCCTTGTCCTGACGCATGCATGAAAGAAGTCCCAGGAGCACTCAGCCTTTAGCCTTCCAAGTACAATGGAATGCTTTATGCCTGTGCAATTAACACGCTTTTAAAATATGCTGTATGAGCTTTGTTTGTTGATATTTCTGGATTCTTTCCTAAATAATGCAAATGTTTTCAAGTCATGAGACAACTGTTACAATAACAGAATCTGACACTCTGCTTAACACTGATGGAGTATTTTAAGAGAATCTCCTGGGAGATGAGCAATAAATGGTTTATCAGATTCTTTGCAGGAAATACTTTGGGAAAAAACTATTGGGAAGGGCAGCAAAGAGGACTGTAAAGCTAATGGTATATAACTACTGCTAGTTTCCCTTCCTGAGCTCATGGAAATAGTGGGAAAAAAGTGCAAGAGGATGCACTGGATGCATCCCTCTGGTTGTAGATTAGGCTGAGAAACTTTCGGGTTAATCAGATTTTGTTAGTGGAGATATCCAAGGACAAATAAAGACAACAACTAGTAGGGGCTGCAGCACCATCAGCAGGAGAGGAGAAACCTCTCCCCTACAAGAGCCACCTGCCTGATGAGCTCCTCTACATCCAATGCAGGGTGTTCTGTTCCCTTGCAATCAAGCACCACAAGCACTCTTAGGAGAATATGAACTGTGAAAATGGTTGGGTGTCCTCACTTTGAGGATCTGATGACCCAGCTGAGTGTCCTGTGAAGTGTGCTATTTGTCAGGAGCCCAAGTCCAAGGTGCTCATTGTTAAATCTTGAGCTCTTTGCCGTGAATTAAAATAAAAACATTTTAAGATAGTCACATTAGGGCTGAGGTCATCTGGTCCAATGCTGCTGGTCAAGCAAGGCCCCCTAGAGTTGATTGCCCAGCCCAGACTTCAACAGCTTGTCTGTGAGGAGGTTGTCAGACACAGTTCCAGGAGCCTTACTGAAGAAAATATTCTCTGTTCTCCCCTCACCTGCGAGATGGCCTTTTCATCATAGATGTTTGTCTAGTTGCCAAGTGTGTTTATGAATTCATGCTAACTACTCCTGATTTCCTCCTTGTCCTTCATGTGCCTAGAAGTGATTTCCATCATGACTTGTTCCATCACCTCACTAGGGACTGAGATGAGGTCCATTGGCCTGGGTTCTCCTTTTGCCCTTTTTGAAGATAGGAGGGATAACAGCAAGGGGACAGAGAATGTGCACATAAGATAGACGGTTTCAAGTTCCTGATATCTGATAAAATTCATCATATTGTATTTACAGACCACCAGTAGTTCAGGAGTTGTTGGTGGTATAGTTAAGAGCTCCTCCAAAAAGACTGAGGCCCTAGAAAATCAGGAATGGGAAAATTTTGTACTTAATTTTCAAAAGAAAAAGATGGAACCAGTCAGCTTAGCCTCAATTCCTAAAATTTACTGGAGGAGTTACTAAAGCTGTTGTTGGACACCTGGAAGTTACAATGAAGCCAAAATTGTAATGAACAATTAATGTGAAAACAATTTAATGTCTTCTGACAGGTTTGGCTGATAGGAGAGAATCTGTACCTGTCATTTCTTGACTTTGGTGGAATTATTACATTTGACATCCTCATATGGAAGGTAGAAAACTCAGTTCTGGGGAAAAAAAATGTAGCAAAGAGATGTACAAAAATGCATTGCTTTAAGAATAGATACAAGTGGTTTGCTGTGACAATGAGTATTTATGGCCATCTGAACTACCTCCCCTACAGAAACAGCACTACCTCAGAACCTCCTTCCCTTTGCAGACTTTCTTTCCATTTCCAAATGAACATTTCAGGCTGCATATATTTATATATACATTCCTGCATATATATATGCTAAGTCACTTGGACTTTTTCTTGGAAAAAGAGCAGGAGATAATTAGGCAATATTGCTAGTAGGCAAAAAAAAAAGATATGTCAGAAGGAAAGGATTCTGTTGGATAAGTTTATTGGAATGGCTCTGTGGGGCATGAATGCAATGAGAGTGGAGTTCCAGATAAAAACATGGTCTGAGGAGCCCTGTGGTTCACGTGAGTTGCTCAATCCCTCTTTGTCAGCTACATTTTCAACTTGCTTTCCTGACTCAGAATTGAATATTCATGGAAATATTCAATTCCAATATTTCCAATATTCATGGAAAACTGAAATTCAGAGCAAGGGTTAGAGCCACGTGTCACAGCTTACCTCTTTGCCAACATCTTCTTCTCTGAATGCTCTCTCCTGCCACTGTTGAATATAATATTTATAGAGAGCTTGCTTGTGTGATGTAACCACTGCCTGTCAGGCACATCATTATCCATTTCACAGAAAAGCAGATGTGAACTAAATCTTTAGACAAAAGTCTTGAGATTTCATAGGGATGGAGTTAAAAATGTCTTACATCACACGGCCTAGTAGAGCCAAGAGTGAGAATGTGGAAGGGATTATGATATTTCTAAGGGAAGGTAAGGACTGGAAATAATGGTGCTACTGCATATTTTCAAAGCCTTCCCTTGCAAAAAGAAGAACCTTGTGAATAACATACAGCTAGACAAAGGCTGCTCCAGGAAATTCACACCAGACTCTGGTTGGCAAAGATGTGGGGACTGTCCTGCCTTAGCAGGTTCCAGGCAGTCATAGAATTGTTCACGTTGGAAAAGACCCTTAAGTTCATCATGTCTGACCATCAACCTCACACCACCACCACGTTCACCATTAAACCATGCCTTCAAATGCCATGGCCAACACACAAGTGTTTTTGAACACTTCCAGGGTTAGTGACTCCACCACTTGCATGGGCAGTCAGTTCCAGAGCTTTATAACCCTGTCCATTAAAAGGTTTTTCTTAATATCCAATCTCAATCTCCTCTGGCACAACTTGAGACAGTTTTCTCATGGGAGAAACATTTCTCCCAGCCATCTCCATTGTCTGAACTTCCACATCAGGCATAGGCATGGTGGTTTCTCTGTGAGGAATAATATGGAAGAGCTCGTAGAGCATAAGTAAACTGTAGGGTTAGTTCAAGTGTAAGATGGATGATGAGAGTTGCTGTGCTTTTGAGATGGATTTCCCAAATTGCAGCTTTCTGCAGTGAAGGTGGAACTCTTTTTTGTGTCTTTTTCTGCCTTACATTTATCACTGTCACTGCCCAGATCTGGGTAAAACTTGCACATTTGACTTCACACACTAACCAGCAGTGCTCAGTCCCCTACCCCTTGCTGAGCTGGTCCCCTTTAGTTCAATAATAAATAACAGTGTTTATTGGAGCAGGATGTGGCTGGCTGCTGGTAATGTCATCCAGTTTGTACAAATCTGCCAGAGAAGCGTGGAAGCTGCTGCTAGGAGCTCTCCTCATGTAAATTCATTGTCTGTGTTTCCACAGCTGCATGCCAGATAGGGAAGTCTTGTTAGAAACAAAAGTACTTGAGTGAGCCTTACATCTGGCAGCAGAGGGAAGAGACAAGAGGCCTCCAAATAGTTTCTACCCCTTTGTCTAAATCAAGAGTTATATTAATTGTTTATTCCTTGTAAAAGTTCCTTTGTCCTTCTTGTTCTCGATCTCTTGGTTTTTTTTTGTGGGTGTGCTTGTTTGCTTGTTTTGAGGGTTATTTTTTGCTGTTTAAGTGTTACCAAGGTAAAATTTTCCTCTTGGATCCCCGCATGGTGATGTGAGATTCCTGCAGAACTGCCACAAAAGTGGAGTTTGCCCAGAGCACACAGAGATTCCTGTCCTGCTGCAGAGAGGAGACTGGGAGAGTGCCTTGCATGAGTTCCAGCATGAGCTATGCAGCAGGAACCCTAAAACTGCAGACCCAGGTTTGAGCTGGCACTTGTGCAGGTCAGATATTGCAGGATGTATAGGCTGCCTGTGGGAATCACTCCTCCAGTGCCCCATGGTCTTTCTTGGTCTTCACCATTCTTAAAGACAGTTTCTTTGTAACTGCTTCTACAGGCTGGAGAACTTCTATGGGATGAAGAAAACCTTTTTTTATTTTTAGGACAAATATCTCTGCAAAACTTTCTGTGGTTTGGCACTGCCTATCTAATGCCAATTAATTATTAATCCATTTAGAGCTGTAGGTATGTGTGAATAACATATTTAAGCACTGAGATTTAGATGGGCTCTAATTTTAAGCTGGTCTACACAGACCTGGAACCCCCCAAAATCTGCATCCCCACTGCTCCTTCAGGGGCAGGGAGCAGTCACTGCCTGCACCCTGGCTGTTAACACAACTCAGGCTCTTACAAAGTCTTAATGAGCTTTTCTGTCCAGCTCCTTTTTGAATAGTTCACCCAAGATGAAATATTCAGACTGAGCTGGCCCCTGCAGTGAGGAAGGCAGAGAGGGTGAGGATGACTTTCCTGGGAGGTGCTGCTGAAACCCCCACCAATGATGGGAATTGTGGGAATGTGTTTACCAGAAGCAGCCAGGGGACAGCTGGAGGAATAAAGAGCAGGCAGAGAGGAGGAGGGCGAACAAGGGAAGTTTTAGACAGAAAAATTTCTGCACTTTGCTTACCTGAATGGCTCCTGTGGTTGGTTATTTTAACCAGGACCTTCAGGCAACAGCTGCCAAGCACAAATCCTTTTTCTTCTGTGCTTAATTGAATTGAAAATTAACAATAGACTAGCCCTGGCACTTGACTGGACTTTTTTTGCCAGTGTTTAAAAAAGGAAACAGCAGCTTAAGGACAAATAGGTCTCTCAGCTCTTTGATATTTCTCAGAGTCATGTCACCAGATGGGAGAAGTGATGGCACTGTATGGTGTAAAATGTTGAGAAAGCCTTAAAAAATCATGGGCTTGATATGGATCCAATTATGTTCAGGACTAGGATGTGTTATTCTAGCATACCCCAGCAAACTATAAGCTTGTTGAGAATGAAGTACCAATGGAAAAAAAAATAAATCGCATTTCTATGATACTAAGGCAAGCCAGAGAGAGAGCGAGAGAAAGTGTGCCCGGGAACAGCATGTTATAGGGACTTCATGTCTGCAAGGGAGCTGTGCTAATGACTTCCCAGTGGGTGGAACTGGAGAGGAAGTCTTATCTCCAGACTCCTCAGAGATAGGCAGTTGGAAAAATCCAGCTCCACAGCTAATATTTCTGCCTGACTAATAGAAGTGCAGAAGTCAAAGATATGGTATGTGTTATGTGTCAAAGCTACAACAGTTATCACGAAGTCTAAATCATAACTGCATTGTCAGGCAGAAAACCTTATGGGGAATGCAAGGATAATGACAAAAATAATAGGAAGAGAAATAAAAGGTAGAGTCCAAGGAGCCACCCAACCATCTGAAATCCTACTATATTTAATTTGCTTCTGAGAGAAGTGTTCTCTTGTGGCAGACAGACACAAATGCATCATTGGTTGAAGTAAATCAGAATTGCTCTTCTGAAGCCAGCAAAGCCATATTGATTTACATTACTTGATGGTCTCTGCTTGAAAATTTATCATTGTAACAAATACTATAAAACTCTAGGTTTGTCACCAGCAAAGAGCCTCTAGGGATGGCAGAAGGGAATCATCCTTACCGCTTGAACAACAGGATTACTCAAATGGGAAACAGGCTTGCACCAGTCTTCCTTCAGGATATGATGCCACAGCACTATGAGGTAAAGAAATACGGGCAGTAATCCTGGAAAGCAGATTAGTAGCCAAAAACCAGGAATGTCTGGCAGCTGAAAATGTTAAACAGGAAGGAATGGCAAAAAAAAAAAAAAAGAAAGAAAAAAAAAAGAGGCTTGTAAACAGGACAAGTGTATGAGTGTTTTACTGGCTGTATGCTCATGGCCAAGGAGCTGCATGGATGGATGTTCCTGTCTACCACAGGAACAGAAAACGAAGTAGGAAATTCTCCATGGAGTCTGTGTGAGGAGCAGGGTGAAGCCCCAGACTTGCTTGGAAGAGAAGGTTGGTTGGGGATTTAGGCTTGGTAGGAATGGAGAACTGACTTTAACCCATGGCTTGTTTTTGAAGGTAGCACACCACTGTGCTCAGGTTTGGGAATGCTGCTTGCTTGGTCCCAGCAGGGGCTTGCCACACTCAAGAGCCCCACAGATTATCAGCCATCAAGTAAACAAGTCCTGATATGCACCCTGTTTCTATTAATAGTGCCTTTCTTTTTGCAAATAGGGTTCAATTCTTTCTTTATCTCATTGTCTGATTGGGGACTGTTAGTGGATGTCATCCTTTACATTTATTGTATGCCACATGAGCTCACTTTGTACTCTAGTACGATCACACACAATGGAGGGAGTGCAGAAGCTAAGCAAGCAAAATCATACAGGAAATCACAGAGCTTGTCATTGCCTGTGTTTAACACACTCTAGAACCAGCAAGTTCAAAATAAACATTATTTGTTATTCAAAAGACCTCCCAAGCCACTTCCATCAGCTACACAACATTGGAGGAGGAGAATCTGCTCTTATTTTCCAAGACATAAAGCAGATGGCTCATGTTTTATGGATGGAGAGGACACCACATGTACCTTTACATATACAAACACATCAACATGTGGTCCTGTGCCCAACCTTAAGCATTGCATGTCTTAGTCTGAAGTACTATTGTATCCTGTGCTTTTTAGTGAGAAATTTGCTTTTGGTTTGCTTTGGTACTCAAGGTTTGGCAAGCTGGTTTTTCCATCTCTTTTCTCTTGGTATTGTGGCAGTAGCAATCTCATACTATTTACCTAGAAGTCTGCCTTCTGAAATATATCTACTTATCCTCTGTCTAAACTGTCTCCGCTCATATTTCATGTGCCTATAAGATTTCATCTCTGTTTTTAAAAGCAGAGAAGAAATTATAGCCTGTGATTTGACAAGGAGACTCTGCAGCAATCTTGACTTTTGATACAGATGACCTTTATTTTCCCACGTGTAAAATTCAAATTCAAAATTTTCTTCCATGTCTCTACAAGGCCCAATTTCTCAAGCTTGATTTAGACCTTGGAATGGGAGATAATTGTGAAGTGCACAGAGAGCTAAATTAGCCTGGGCACTAGAAATATACTTTAATGGTGCCAGACCGATTGAAGTAGCTGAGGTTGCACAAGTATTTTGAGTCAGTGCTGGGCTTTGCAGCCAGACCCTTTGCACTAAAGGATTTCCCCTGAAAGTGTAGAGCATCAGGATATTATCTGCCCAGCTGTCTAACTACCAGTCTTGAGTGAACACACACTTCAGTTTAATTGTCTTCAGTGTGACAGCCACCTCACTAAATGCAGAAACACAATGATATTAAAATTATGCACCCTCAAAGGTTGAATTCCCATGGGTCATTAATTACACAAAGATGCAGAATTCTTCCGTACATTTTTTTAAACAACAGTGCTACAATATGGATTGTATACTGAAGACTGAAAATGAACCTGGAATCCTTGGAGAGCTTCAGGATGACTCAGACAGTGTAAAGGATTTGTCACATTGTCCTGAGGATATGACAGTAATTTATACTGATAGGAACATGATGACAGGGAGCCACATCCTGCAGACCCCACTGGGACAATCTGTCCCACATCCCTACTGCCACATCCCGCCAGAGGATATCTGTGAGAGATACAATCACAGTCCCAGCATCGGAATCCCTAGCAGGTTGGCACATCCCCAAAACAAATCCATAGATGCTTCATTTACACACATTTGTATCCAATTGCTTCTGTGGGTGGAAGAGAGCAGAGGCTTGGACAGGGACCCAAAAGGATGTGGCTGTTACTGGCTGCAGGATCTGCCCTGGGTGCCAGTTTCCCTGGGCTGACAGGGTAACAATGTGAGGAAGGCTTCTCCTGCTCCTGAGGCCCTTCCTGAGGGACATCCCATGTGGGGCATGGCAGACCCAGCACTTGGCTGGAATTGTCTGTGTGACTGCTGTGCTCAGCCCTTTCAAAGGCTCAGCCTGGCAGCCTGCTCACATTTTGTCCCTGATTTCCTGGGTCTCAACATCCTCACCCTTCCGCAGAAATATACAAAACACCGGGGAGCTTTCCTCCCCACCAGCTGACTTTTCAATTTTGCTCTTTTTGTCAGGGCTTGTCCCCGGAGCTGCCCAGCAAGACTCCCAGGAAAAACTCCCACACAATTTATTTAACTGCCTTCCCACCCGCTGCTCTCAGAGGCACATGCTGGGCAGTCACTCATGCAGCAGCATGTCCCTGGCCTCGGGTGCCAAACTGAGGGGCTTCACAGTGGGCCCTGGGGGTTCAAAGAATGTCTGATAGCCCCCCTCTGCCACTGGGCTGCTCATGACCTCACACTGTATATATGCATATATACATATTTACACACATACACATATACACACACACATATTTTAAATATATATATTCTTTTGTGCATATGTTTGTGTATTTATACAGCCAAGGTATACAGAAAACATGAAGTGAATTCTAAAATACAGTGAGAACACTTTTTACCCCAAAATTGCTTTCTTGTCTTAACACTTTGCAGTTTAATTTAGGGTGCAAATTCATCCTGAATGACTCCGACATGACGGCAGGATGCACTCATCTGTTCACTTTTGAATAAGAAAATCCTCAAGGGACATCAATCAAGCTTTCCTAGTGGCTTCCCACATACATCCATCCATCTTCCGTATTTTTGTACATGCTCATGCTGCAGTAAGCTTGAAAACAGAAAAGTTACAAACCCAGAGCTATGAAACAATGTATAAAATAACATGTATGTCTCTGGTTGTAATTAACTGAAGAACTGACACAAAACTAAAGCCAATGTACGTGGATGTGTGTGTGTAGGTTTAAAATGCAGTGTATATAGAAAAAAATTGGGCATTGCCAGAAGGAAAGAAAAAAGAAGCCATGAGATGTTCCAGAGTCTTCATTGTGCAGTATGGATGGAGAGAAAAGTGGGATATGGTCCAGGTTTGGTGAAGGTGTAATGTTCATTATCTAGAAAAATGACATATTATCTCTTTTTCTGTGTTTTTAATTGTAGCAGAAGTAAATTCTTTCCTGTACAATTGCCAGAGTCTTGCTCTGTGAATGAGTTCCCTGCTCTCTCTACTCATGAGCTGGTTTCAAGGAGGGCCTGCTTTCCTGTCTTTCTGTAATTTAGCTCCCTATGTGAGGCTTGAGTTGACCCTGTCAAGAGTCAACCCCGCTCTGTCATAACTCTTGAGGCCACTGAAATACATAAACTTTCCCACCACCTCTAGATGCTCTCCCCTGGGAAGTATCATCCTACATATACATGTATATATAGAATTGAAATATAAAACCTGGGAACTCTGAGAAGGCAGCAGCCTCCATGACTTACAGGCCCAGGGCATGTGATGGAAGTGGGGACATCCCCTCAAAGATCACCACAAGATTTTTCCCATGTGTGTTACATGCCATGATTATATACATTAAAGGGTCTCAAATTTTTAATACACTCCAGATGCTTTTTCCTGCCCTTTCCTCCCACTCAGCTTGACTCTCCCCAGTTGATTGATTCTCATAGTTTATGTTCAGGGATTCAGTGTTTTGCTTACTTGCCAGATTAGCTGTTTTCGGCACACCAAAAGCTGCCCGTTGAGCCTGGGGAAATGCAACATCATCTGCTGGGAAGCTGCAGTGTATGGAAATGGGATGAACAATCAGAGTGGGAGTGTTCAGCTGTACTCAGCACCACACAAACTCTGGGCTTTGTGAAGTCAGCAGGAGTTTTCCCAACAATTCTGAAAGTACACAATCAGGCCAGTGTTGGGAAGAGCTGACAAAAGCAATCTATCAAACAACAGGGAGTCATTCCTTCTGCTGTAATTCTGACTTCTTTTCATATTTTTCCTTTTGTGTGTTTCCTAAAATGTGAAAATTGTAGCCTGCCTTTTGTCCCAGGTCACCTGCTGCATGTAACTTATTACTCTCCATTTCTCCAACTGTTTAGTCATGGGCAAACACTACAAACATCCAGAAATTTCCCCACCATTTTTGATTCTCCGTTTTTGTACTGCGAACTCACACCTTCCCTCTCCCCAGAGGAGGAAGCAGCATGGTCTTGTTCTATTAAAGAGCTCACAAAAATTCCTCTCCAGGCACCAATTCTGTGTGTAGCATGTAAAAATGAAAGGAGGATGCAAACACACCTGAGATATGACCCAAAGAGGAATGGTGTTCAAGAACAGCCTTGGATGCAGAGCAAACTGTGATCCCGTGAGTCACAGAGTTTTGGTTTTCTTCCCTGGCAGCTGTCAGTGCTGGTGAGATCCCAAGTGAGTTTGGATATCTCTCAGCCCTCTTTAGCCCTGGAAGCTAAAACCTCTGGGAAGGTTTTGGAATGTGCTTTACACATAGAGGATGGAGGAGAAAAGCAATATGTCAAAGCACTCATGAGGGCATGCAGGGAAACACTGGTATGAGGAAGGAGGAGGGCTGACAGGCAGCTTCCTTTTCAGGGTGATTGCACAAAACCTTTTTTTGCAGCCTCCACTTTTGTTTGATACATTCAAATAGTTCTTCCTGTATCTAGTTATTAACATATTAACAGGAACAATGTTACTCATATCTGATGATAATGATTAGCCAACAGATGTGCTAAGATAAAAGAGTATTTTTTCTAATGCTTTAAAGTAAGAACCATATATATATTCTTAGCATTAAACTTATCAGACTGTAGACAGCACGTACACAGAAAGCATCATCTGTCATGGATGAGAGAACATGAGAGAGCTGGATTTTCCTGCCTTGTCCTGCTTTGCCATGCCTGTCCTGGCCTTTCATCTGTCAGCAGAGACCACTCATAAGCTCTGTGGTGACATCAGCCAGTGAAATTTGTTCTCTACAGCTTGTTCAGGGGGGAGGTCTGCTTATTGCTGCACTGGATCACTGGTGATATCAAAACTCAACATCCCCTGAGATCTGCTCAGGATATCTTGATCTGGTACCTCGTGTCAACTCACCCAATCTCACCTACAGGCATCACTTGTTTGGCTCCTCAGCAGAGAGCAGTCACATCCATTTGTCCACATATCCCTTAGGATTGACATTTTAGTGAACTACATTCCCCAATGCTGCTCTTCCTTGCTTTTGTGATGTCTACTGTTTTTCTTTTTCTACAGTGAAAGAACAGATTTGATTGGTTGTGAACCAGAAGAAGCAGCACAACAGCAGAGAACGTAGGCAATTCACTGGCATAATAGACTAGTCAATACAACCTGCAGTGCATAGGTCAAAGGGGATTCCAAAGTCATCCTAGGTCACATGCTTTTTCTTGCCACTTTATTGTGGCCATTTATTGCTGTTTTATTTATTGTTGTTATTGCAGCAACATTATTTTTCTGCTCTTTCTGACTCAATTCTTTACTAATGCACAGACAGTATTACATTATTATATTATATTATATTATATTATATTATATTATATTATATTATATTATATTATATTATATTATATTATATTATATTATATTATATTATATTATATTATATTATATTATATTATATTATATTATATTATATTACATTCCTCAGCTTTGTCTTCTTTAGACAGAGAAAAACATGGTGCTAACTACTCCACTTATGTATATTCTTATGCATATTCTTATGTATATTCTTATGTATGTTCTTATTCTTACTCCACTTTTGTATATTCTTAATATATTCTTTAGACATAACATTCCCAATAGCCTTTCACTCTTTCAGCTCACATTTATTTTTCTTGAACTTGTAACTCCTACTGTACACAGCAGTACAGATGATATCTCATTGCTGCCTAATACAGTGGTATTAATATTTCTCCATTTCTGCTAGACAAACTAATGTTTAAGGATTGCATTTGCACTTTCCACAGTCTCATCAGACTGGTAACCTATCATAATCAAGATGATAACTAATACTCTTCTTCCTTTGTCCTTTTGCATAGTCTCCCTGGTTTATAGCAGAAAATCTTGTGAATAGTCTGGATGTACATTATTCCTACCTTCCAAGATTTTGCATGCAATTTCATTTCAATTATGTGAGTCTGCAAAATCATTAATTTTTTCGCTCAAGATATTCAAACCCTTGTAGCTAAATGTCTTTAGCACATTTCAATAGCACACTCACTTTGTATCAAATTTATTGGTGCAAACGTTAAATAAGATCAGCCCCAAGATGAAAGCTTGAAAATCTCTGCTCATAACCTCCCTCCAGGCAACAGCTCTCTTTTCACTGGCCTGGTCTTCTGTTCATCTGCTCTCTTCTCCCTTGCATTTCCCATCCCAGTGCTAGCTTGTACTAATGGTTTCCAATGCAACAATTATAGAATCAATACATATATCTCCTTTGCCTTAAAAATCAATCCCATAAAAAAAGTAACACATTTAATACCCCTTTGATAAAGCTGTGGGGTTTTTAATTGTATTTTTCATTCTTTTTCTTATTTTTGATAATTCTTACCTTTACAGTTTATTCTAAAGCCCTTATCTGTCAGAGATCAGGTTAGTTATCCACCAGAGTTAATGAGACCAGAATGATGATCCACCATAGCACAGACTTCCTTCCCATTTTCTTGGAAAATACTTCATGAAATGCCCCCTTGCTACTCTCTATTCCAATAAAACCATCTCTGAGATGTGAAAAAGTGCTGAAGATCCTTGCTACTGCAGTTGTACATCCATATTCTTTCTGAATAATGAGCTCTAACCCAGGTACTCTGTCCTTTTTGACTTGAACACTGAATTTTGCTTTCCTAGTCGTTGTTGCAACGCTCGCTTTAATTGGTAGTGCTCCTCTACCTCCTGTTTTTTTATTGACCTTCCTATTGAAGGTACATTAAGAAGGGTCACTGAGTTTGTGCACGGTGACAGCAGTGTCACTGACTCAGGATTATTGTCTCTCACTGCAGCTGGACAGACACCATCAGAATCCCCCCAGCCCCTTTGTGGGACTCGTGTTCCTGGGCCTCCACATCACTTTCCTGGAGAGGTCACTAACTCCTGTTTGTCCATACTTTGGATATCTTGATAATCTTGCACTGAGTCAGATGTGTTTGTTGTTCTGATAGAAATATCCCAGCCCACAGATAAAGAGCCAAATTTCTCCACGCAGTCAGTCAGATTGCCCTAGGCAGGATTCTTAATGGGCCTCATCTCTTCTCAGATAAGCTTTGTTTTTCCCAAGTTTATACCTCTGCTCAGAAGCTCCCATACCTCTGTTCACATAGGGCATAGGTATCCAAATATTAGAATTTGCAAAATATTTTTCTACCAACAAGTAAAACGAATTTTTACCTTTGTTTTTCAGATAATGTGGGTGTTTTTTTGTAAGCCCTGAAGTGACTATTCCTCTAATTAATAGATCCCTCAGGATCTTTCAGGATGTTGCAGGGAATATGGATGGATTGTGATGCTTCCACACAGTTATGTTGCAATAGGTTTATGTGCTCCCTTACTGGGAAGCAACTGTCCAGACCCCTGAGTGTTTTACCACTGGAATGCTCAGACTCACACACGCTTCATCTCCCACCCACACAGCATAAGGGAAGGACAAAATAGGAGTCCTGAAATGTACCTAACTGTGCCTCCTCATCATCCACATTTTAAAATTAATGTGTTTGTTTTGTTATTGCCTTTGTTTTTGCAATTTGGTATTGTCTTGGATTTCTACAGAGATCTGTGCATGTTCCTTTTGGCCACATCAGAACAGTCTCAAGGTTTGTAGAAGTAAAACGATACACTGCTGACCAAAAAACTGTCAAGATTTGATAAATATGTATTCTGGTCCAAAGAGTGAGGATCTGCTCTACCAGAACTCTTGTGTTAAGCTGTGATAGCACATCCTACTCCCTTCACGAGGAAAGCAGGGTCTCTTTCAGCCTGCTGGCAGGGGCTTTGATATGTATTTGCATTGGCCCTTCTCTTTTGGGGCTGTGGGCAGAAGAGCCAGTCAGGAGGGGTTTTGTGACTACAGAAGAAATAGTGGGATGTGGAAAAAATAGTAAAGTCTATAGATCTATAGTGCCTTACAGTGTTTTTGGGTTTTTTGGCCTTAGAACAGGCCTTGAGCTGGCCAGAGGCCAGACCGGAGTGATTTATCTGTATCTGAAACTAATCTGTTCTGGACCACTGCTGTAAATGCAGAGGATTCAGTAACTGAAAGTGCAAGGGCTTCTTCTCTCTACCAACTGTGATGACAGCCAAGTGCTAGCTCTGCCCTCACAGCACTTTATATGTTGATTAAGGATTATTTTGGCATGAAGACAGACCTAAGGAAATACAGTAGGCCTATCTAGTTGCAAAATAGGGATAGTATTACAGTGTTCTTGCATTTTAACCAGAAAATGGCAAGATTTCCTTTCAGATTACATGCACCTTTTCACTCTAGAGGTAAGTATGGGTTAAAGTTGGTGATGAAGAAAAGCAGAAAAGAACATCAAGGTAACGTTTTGCAGGTAGATGGCATTTACACTTTATACCAGTGTGTACTTAATAAGAAATACTTAATAACTATCCATTCTACCTGCCAGCCTTGCATTACCCATATTGTCAGACAATTGGTGCTACAAGAACATTGCTATAGTGATATATTTGTTTATGTAGTTTTTTAGGATTTTTGTTGTTTATTTTCTAGATGGAAAAAAAAAGGTTTTTCTCCAGAATGTTTTGGAGGAAATATGCTACTGAGATCCCATACAATAATTCTGATTCCTTTTTTTTTCTTTTTGTGTGACTAAAACTGACTAAATCTTCTTAATAGCATTTTGGTATCTTTTCAAGTTGGAAACCATTCCATTTCAGATTAATTCATGCTGCCACATGAGTCCCAGAGCTATGCAGATAAGCTGAATGTACCACACTACAATATCTGTGTTGTGAACCTAAGGGCATTCATGGGCTTTTCAAGTGAATGCACATTCATACGTGAAGTAGGCAACAGGCAGTGAATGAGCTACATTATGTGAATGTGCTCAACAGCTGAAAAATGAACTATGTCATGGATTTCAGCTTCATGGAGTGAGCAGCTGAATTTGTTGGTGACACTGAAAGATTGTTCTTCTGTATGACTCAGATTGATTCAGTGGTCTGACAATTCCCCCTTCTTTGTAAATCCTTCGCACCTGTAGATGCACAACACTAACAAAGGTCTAATTCTGGCAGCTAGCAAAATCCCAACTGGTAGCATGTTGAAATGAGTGCAGCAATTTTTCTGATGTCAATGTTCCTTGCAGCACTCATTATATGTTGAAGAATAGCATTAAACTGATGCATTCTTTGAAAGCTCAGTTTTAAGATTTTACATCAGAAAAAAATATCCATGCTGAGTTCAAAAGACTCTCAAGAAAATTATAGAAAATAAATGATTCCCAGACTGTAACACTTCAAACCTGAAGCCAAATAGAATGAAAATTGTCTTTCCTCTTAGGCCACTTTGTACTAAATTCTTTGCAGGATAAATAACACCAAGCCACTAAATATATACTATAGATTTCTCAGGAAATCTAAAGTGACATTCCAATGTCAAACCACAGGAAATCCCTACAGACTTTAACCATAGATTTTCTAATCGATATACCCCCAAATAAATATTAAAAGCCAAAACCACAAATGGCATTTTCCTTGCTGCTTGAGATATGCACTGAGCTGTCAGAATATTAAAGCTGTCTGTACCCAGCTTGTTTATAAAGACAATAGTGGCTGCAACAGAGCTAGAAATAAGGAAAAAAAGAATCTACATGAGGTTTGCTTCTGGCTAAGCAACTTCTGATGAGATCCCCAGTTCAGCTGTAAATCAGGATTTTAAAAAAAGGAAAATAAATCATTCCATACGCAAGAAAAACTCACCCAAGTTTTTATTGCAGTAGAAATGCCAACACCTAATTTTTAGCAATCGTTTTATGAAAATGCCACTGAGAAACCATAAATCTTCAAACACTCCTGCACTCTACAGAAATATGCAAGCGCCTCTTGAAAGCACCCACAAGTGAACTATGGAGCCAAAATACAAATTCAGATGAGATGCTGAATTGCTGGTTGTATGATGATAAATGATGTGTTCAAGGTTCTTGTTTGGGATTGTAGTTCAAACACAGGAAAAAATAGAGAAGTGCTTGATTCAGGGTACAGCAGTCACCTCAGGTAACTGCAGCCTAGCCTGCAAGCCAGGCTGTTGGATTCCTCTCAGTGTGATCAGTGACGCAGCCCAAGACCAAAAATGTCAAATGCAATAACACATGATTCAGAAAAGCTTCAGGAAGGGCCCAGACAAAAAGAGCAGAGACGATGGAAGAGGCCATGCAAGGACAAAAGAGGAGGCAAGGGAGGTTTTTTTCTCACTGCTGCCTGTTCAGGCAAATCTAATTTTAAGGGCTGTGAGTTTCTTGAAGTATTACAGATTTTTTTTTTTTTTTACAACAGCATTTTCCTTTAAGCACACAAAGTCATAGAGAAAGAGCATTGGCTAAATCAAATACATAGATTGGATTGTGCTCTGGATGCCTGTTTAGATCCATCATTAAAGAAGATTTGATTGCAGCAGTGGTGGCAGTACAGGTACCTAAGGAGTCCCTTCCTTCAAGAGAAGTGGTTTTGGAGGTACCAACATTGAAAGTGCCTGTGCCAGCTGGCCAGCACACCATCCTGATGAGCTGTACACATATAAAAGGGCACTTCCATTGGGGAATAGCCTTCTCTGGGCAAAACTGACTCCCATTCCTTGGACTGTGCTATTGCACTGTGGGCTGAGAAACAGATCTGCAATGCCTCTTCTCCATTTCAGAACAGACTCCAAGGCAAGCACTTCATTTCTCTCTTCAAACTGCTAAGTTTTAGTTTAAAGTAGTCATTTTCAGGAGCACAAAGACATGGAAATAATAGTGGCAGCTTTTAAAGCTGTCTGAAGGACAAGGTTTGCTGTCATTTTTCTCTTTCCTCCCCTAAGTGCCAGTCACCAAGTGGAACCCTTTTATTTCACAGAGGTGTTTTTGTACTGTATTGGAAGATTCTTTGAACTAAAATTAGTAGAAGTAAAAGCAAGGACAGCCCAGTAGTGTCATTTGCTTAATATAAATTAAGTCTTTTCATATCTAAATATCTGTGACCGTGGCACTTTGCAATGTCATAAGGGAAAGGCAAAGTGCTCCACATAGTTAAAAACTTTGCTCTCCTAAAAACCACAACAGTGCCTACTCAGTATGGGACAGTGGGTAATGAAGATGGTAAGGAGGGTAAGGTATGAAGGATTAGCACTGGAAGCATAATAAGAAACATCATTAACACAAATTTAAACATTAGTTTTGTGAAAGGTGGACGCACAGAGGCAGAGTGAAAAGGTTTTGGAAAACTGAGAGGCTCCTGGCAGCAGCTCTGCCCTAAGTAAGGAGAGTAGGCAGGAAGGCATGAGCCCAGGAAATGTTCAGTCTTCTGCTCTCCATCTATCTGAGACAGAAGATGAGAGTAACCTCACTCAGTAGGACCTTTGCTAGGCTCCTGCTTAAATGCTCTATTACACTGCTCCTGGGCACAAGGCCATCCTTTTCCAACTGGAGCTCACTGAAGTCAGAGCAGCTAAAAAAGGATGAAAAGTATTTCTGAGTCCTGGGACAGCACGGGATGACAACAGACCTGATAGAAGAAGCTCATGATTGCAAGGGCAGGCACAGCTCAGGGACATGGTCAGAACAACAGCAGGTTGCCTCATGAGGGATGCCAATGAACACCATGAAATAAAGGACATCATCAGGTGTCCAGGAACATGGTGAAACTCACAGGAAGATTAAAAGGAGAACTGATTTTCTTGTACAAATAATTGCTCAGAATTATTTCTTGCACTTTAAATAGGAAAGGCTTCATGTCCTTTTTTTTTGTAGTGTTAAATAAGAGGGAAAGAAATGCACACAAACAAGGAGAAAGGAAAGGGGAGAACACTCACTCTCACTAGAACAGAAAAAGAAGAGCAAGAATGCCAAGACCATGAAGAAGCAAAACCCCCAGCAAAGACACAATAATTTCCATTCTGCTCTGAACTAGGAGTTTCGTAGAATGAATCTTAGTGAAATCAAGCCTGGTTTGCACTGGAGTAGAAGGGAACAAGGTGTCTTAAACCTGACCACACCACTGGGCTGCTCAGCATGTCAGAGGAGCCTCTGCTCCTTCACTCTGCTTCTCCTGCCCTTTTGGCCTGAAAAGTGTTGGGGCAGGTCTCCCTGGATTCTGTGTTTGAGCAGGGTGTGGGACGTGACAGGCACCTGCATTTCAGTCCCACCTTCCCTCTGGGTGCTGCTGCATTAATGTGAGATGAGATGGGCACGGGCATAGAAGCAGACCTGCAAAAATTGTGAGAAAAAAACTATGATAGCCCAACTCATTTAAATGCCAGTAGTCTTTAGGTACATTATATATTCAACTTATTGTTGGGTTTATGGTCAGGAGCCAATTTTGCTCTAATGAAAATAAAGGAAAGTGTTGAAGTTCAGAGGCTATGCAAATAGAGATTAATACACACTTTCAAAAGGGTTATTTAACATTTTTACTGCTTTAAAACTATAATGCTTTTTGATTTTGAACATTTTCAGGGTTGTTAACTTTGCTCAGATTTAATACAAGAAATTTATATATGTGAAATGGAAAGACAAGCATGCAAAAATTATTGCAGGAAGTGAATTGCAGAGTGAGGACTGTATATGGATGCTGAAAGACTCCACCTATTTAAAGACAATCATTTTGGGGATAATGACGACTGAGTCATCATCACATACTGCATGTCTTTATGTGTCAAAATAAGAGTAACAAACGTAGTCATAAGGCAAATTTGTGTGACTGAGTAATGAAGGCTGAAAAAGGCCTAATGGCTGGAATAATTATGGCTGGGAGGGTTGCTTGCTATGATAATATGTGGTTTGCCTAATGAGGAACGGGCAGAGGAGAAGATTCAAGATATTGCACTGTATATTATAAACCAAAAGACTGAGGGAAGATGGCCAAAGTCGGCATGCAGGCAGACTTCAAAGGGCTTGTGGTACTCAGTGCGTCACAGAGAGGCACGCTGGAGCTGGCAGGGTGACAGGGTATCCTTCTTCCCAGACAGTTTGCACCTGTGGCTTCTGCAGAGCATGGCCAGCACACCTGACCTGTGCTGTGGGGAAAGGAAATGGGCCTTGACTCACCACGCTTGAGAGAATGATGGTGATGATTGTCACAAGCTGCTGGCGGGACAAAAGCAAGTTATCTTGTTATGGAAAAGTGGGAAGTGACCCTGGAGGGCTGCTGGTGGTGCCTCTGCGCTGGGAGAAGGTTTGATGCAAACAATGATTTCACAGTTCCAAAACACAAACAGGTTTGGAAGGTCCACACCTCTTTTGAAAGTATTTCAGTGAGAGTTTTGCTGTTAACACCAGGAGATTAAACATTTCTTCTACAGATATCTGTGGACAAAAACGGTATAACACTGAGCAGTGGCTTAGCTTGAACAACCTAATATGCCAATTGTGAAGTAAATTATCTGCCTTAAACTCTTCAGTTAACAGAAGCAATGAACCGTGCTTGAACTTCATTGGTAATTTTCCCTATGTAGATAATAGTTTCTCTTTAGATTTCAGTGAAGTCTGTATTTTGGACCTGTGATAAGAGTGTCATGATGATTTAATGATTTTTATCAGTTGGATTTATTAATAACTTATATATTAGTTATTTCTGAAAGTCCTATAATTTAATCAACATGAAATGCAGAAGAGTTTCTCAGTAATAGATTAGCACTATCTATTAGTTATCACTTACTGTCAAAACAAACTACTGTTGAATATTAATGTTTGGGCAAAACTCCTTTTGTCCACAATGAATGTACCCAAGTTTTGCACGCTGTGCAGGTCAAATATGACAGTAGAGATCATTTTGAGCATTGCTGGACAATTCACAGGGTCATTTCTCAAACAGAGCCTAGGTTCACAGCTGAGAGCTGTGACAGAGAGCTGTCATGGGGCATCCCCCTTGTTCTATCCTTTGTCTGTCTGAGCTATGAATGGATAATCACACATGGGAGCCCAGGTTTGTGTGTGCTTACATCCTACACCCTCGGGTGCTGTGCTTACCTCAGTGGGGCTGTTAATGAAAATGAAGGTTTGCTGAGCTATCTGCAGGGTTGTGTTCCTAAGGGACAGAGTTTTTAATGGGTCATAAATCCAATCAAGATTTTCATAGCGTGTGAGGAAGCTGTGCAGTTTGTGGAAAACAAGAGCCTCCCTGAAAGCTACTGTTATGCAAATGTCAACACACTCACAGCATACATTAAAGAAGCCCCCAAATTGCAGCTTTTTGGCTTGACACAAGAAATAAAATGAGACCAAAACAGGAGGGAATAATACTGATCAATTTGCAAGATAAAGATTAATAAAAAGAACTTATTGCATGTTCATGTGGAAATTTTATGGTTAACTCAGTGTAAGTCTTTTTAAAAGACCTCTTTTTAACTTTCTGTACCAGAACTATGATTCATTCACACACAAAGGTTATATGAGAGGCACAATTTCTTAGTTCATTCAGGCTTTCCTGTTCAAAGGAGAGAGGCTTTTGTGAGATCCGCTGTTGTTCAGAGAGGGAATTAGTTTTATTAGCAGTGTGTCATTCACAACGTGCCTTACACATATACTAGCTTCCTAATTTCTTTTTTTTTTCCAGTTTGTTAGCACTGACGTGGTTTGGGATTCTCAGAATGAATAAAACCCATTTTCTGCTTCCAGTATTCTCACCCCAGGATGGCATTTCCTTCCAACCAAGGACACAGGACTCCCAAAAAAGAAAGAGAGCACAAAAAAATCCCCCAGCAATGCTGTTCTTGCAGGATGTCAATGTTACCAACTGATTTAATCACAAAAATCTTCCTGCCTCATCCTTTCTTGTACCTTAATGTGTTGTTTTTAGCACTGAACTAGCTCAGGAGCTTTTCCAAGACCTTTTGTTCTCTTTGCTAAGAGCCGCATGGATGGTGCTCGAATTAATTCCCGCGTTTGGGAGAACATCGAGGCCATTCTCTGCAAAGTGAGCCTTTATTATTTACAAATCCTGGTAGGATCACATGAAGCGTGGGATGTCTCCCTGGTCCCTGGCAAGCAGACACAGCAGCCACAGCCAGCCTGCCCTGCTCCAGCTCCCAGAGTGGGAGCACAAGGGGCCTGAGCCCCCTCGCTGAGGATGCTGCCCATGTCACTCCCTAAGCAGAATTTCTGTGTCTCAGCTCAAGCAAACAAGCCAGCCAGCCCTTCTTGCACCAGGGCATGGTTCTATCAGCTCTCACATATAGGTGCATCAAGTAAGTATCAAGCATTTGTATTAATTTGGGGTTTATTCTCAGAAATTAGAAGTCCAGGGGGAACTGTGAGTGACCATCTCTCTAACTGTCTGCATGTGGCAGATGGTAAGCTTTCTTCAAATTAACTGGAGCAAGAGCATCTGTTCCAGAAGACATTCAATTAATTTAAAAATTGTCAGTACTGTAGAAATCAAAAAGCTAAGCAGACTCAGAGAACTCACATACTTAATGATTTGTGCCATGTTTCTCATCTGAAGTTTTCTGTTTTCAACACCTGGGCACTGTCTGCTGCTACATTTTTCATTGCAGAATAAAGAATCTTCAAACTTCTGTTCCTTACATTAGTAGTTGTAGACTGTGATCATATTTCTTCCTTATGCTGAAGTAAAACTGATGGACTTTCTGGATTATTTAATTATTTAGCATATTTTTGCAATCACATCCCTGTCTTTTGGCCTTTTTTCCCGAGCACTCCTCATATTCTCAATGTCCTGCTTGACCAGGCTATGGGTAATGAATAGTCCACTGTTGCAATAATCATATTTGATGCAGGTATGATAAATGCATCCTCCTCCTTCTGCTCCTCCTCCTGGAGCCTGTCCTGGTTCTGCAGTCTCTGATCAAGGCTTGTTCAGACCTGCTGGTGCAGCATGGGCTATTGAATAACAGTGGGCATATTTTAGATGCTTAGGTCTTTTCCAGGATATCTCAATATACCTTCAAGATAGAGTTCTGTAAATGCAACCTATATTCTGCAGTTACAGGTTTTCAATTTCATATTTGGCTGTGTTAAAATGCCCTTGGGTTTCTTCTGTTCAAAGCAGTGCATGATTTTTTTTCCACCTGCAAGTTTCTTATTCGTGATTTATTTATTTTTTTGTTTTTCTCCCCAAATCACTGATTAAATATTCAGTAGAAAAAAAAGGAGCCAGTAATTGATCTTTGTGGGACCTCCTTAGAGAGAAATCCACTCCTGAATAATTCTCCATTCACACAGGCCTTTAGGGAGCTGTCAAACAGCTTTTAATCCATACTGCTAAGAGAATAGCATTAATTTTGACACTATTCATGCCCCAGTGTAAAGGAGCACGTTCCAGGACTGCCACATTTGACCAGAACAAACTTGAACCTGCAGCTGTATTTGAGTTTTCATGGGATTCAAATAGCAGACAGATGGCTGACCATCTCAGGCTGTTCCAGCTTGATAGTTCCATGGTTTTTTGAAAGGAAAGGCAGACCTCTACAGTGATGTGTTGCCAATGTTTTAAGTCAGAGGTCCCATAAAATATTCCCAGCTCGGTGTTATAAATCTAAATATATAAATTAGCCTTGGCAAAAAAAAAGAAAACAAAAAGAGAAAAAAGGGGAAAAAAGAAGGGAAAAAAAGAAAAAAAAAAGGGGGTGTGGAATATATTATTATATCTTAACTCTTTATGTGCTTTCCTGTGATACAAGACAGAAGAATGACAAAAAATGCCTTAGTTAGATGTAATACAAACAGCTATAGACTGCTCCTGGTAAATATGCTGGGGATATTTGCACAGCCCCATTTTTGCACTGGTATATGGGCTTCTGGGGGGAAGAGGCGCCAAATGTTTTCTGCAGAGAGGTTTTGCTTTCAGTCTGCCAGAGCCTTTGTACGCCCTGAGCAATTCCAGCTACAAATTCTCCACTCTCTGTAAGCAACCAGGATGCACTCCAGAAGGCATCCTTTCCTGGATGGCAGAGAGCTATTACAGGGAATGATATGCTGCATTCCTCCCAAAGCCTCCCTTGGGTCTGAGGTAACGCATGGGGAGCTCACAGTGCTCCCTTCTTCTATGAAAATTGGCATTAAGGGAAGAAGTTTCTGGGCAGGGCTCTGGCCAGGGCAGCAGGTGATTGATGCTTGGGTAACCCCTAGGTCTTCCTTTCTCAGCACAGTAAGAAAGCAGCCCCATAATGGTTGCTTTTAGTGTTGTCAGTTGAGATCCTTCAATGCATCACTGGGATAGCCACAGCCACAGCCAGGGACAAGGGGAAAGTGGCATGAAAAAAATCCCTCTCACACTTTTCAGCCCATATTTATTGTGTCTGGGTCTTCATCTGCTAAAATGAGCAATTTTTTCTGGTGGGAGATGACATAAACAGGTGGAAACAGCAGCTAGGGCTGCAAATCCAGCCTGTGGCTCCTGCACTTAACAGAGTGACTCCAAACTGAGTGGAAGAAGATGTCTCTTTTAGGCTATGATAGTGTAGCTATCATTTATGAGAATAATTCATACCTTGAAGCATAATAATCCATGGATGTTTACATACCAGAAAAGCCCTAGATCTTCACTGACAATGAAGGATACAGAGTCACTGAAAACTTTTTGAAAATAAGCAAACAAAATACAGGCAAACCCCATAGCATGCAAAATTCAGCACCTAGATCTAGTTGGTTGAAAGATGAGCAGGCCTTTCCTTCCTCACTCAAATCACGCTTAATATCATGTATCTTCATTCTATAATTGTAAGACCAGCAGCCACTAACTTTGCCACATAGGAATAATTACATGAGAGGCAAATTCATCCCCTACAAATGTGAGGGAAAAAATGACAGAAGTTTCCTATCAAATGTCCATCTTTAAGGAAAGACAGAGAAATCAAATCCATGAACCAGAATAGCTAAACATGCCTCATTTATCTTGGTCTTTCTAAAAAAATATTTTTTTTCTCCTGTAAGAACACAGACTGGTTCATTTATGGAACAGATTACTATAAAATTGCAGCTAACAAAAAAAAGCTATTAAAAATTGCCTACTGCTCACTGATAATGGACACAATTTCTCTTTGCAGCGAGTGAAATGAAATTTGGCACATCAGTCACTCGTACAAGGTTTCTCTGCTGCTCCTATCCCACGCACTAGACACACGTGTGTCAGTTGTGCTTGCGTCATTGTTAAAAGCCTTAATGACTGACTCATTTTTCCATGGCATGTGGTGAATGTAGGCTGGACTTCTGCGGGTTCTCGGAGCCAGGGAACAGGAGGAGGCTGGGGGAAAGAATATCTGCAGGAGGGCAGGCTCCAGGAAGGCAGCACAACGGGCAAGGCTCGCCCCACCAAGCTCTGTCTGTCATTTCCCCGTCTGTTTGACTTGCTTGCAGCCAGGCATTGGCTTTGCAAACTGATCAGCTGATGGAAAACTCCAGCTAAATGCCATGACTTCTCCAAGGGAAGTGACCACCTCCCCCTCACACTCCTGCTGGCAAAGAGGGTGGCACAAGCACATCCTCAGGGACTTCAGGAGAGCTCTGTGTTTGCCTGGCTCCAGCTGGTTGCACCAACCCAGCTCGCCTAAGCCAAGGAAGAGGCAGGAGCAGAAGAGATGCTCACATATGCAGGACAAACACTGGTCAATGTCACCATTCTCTAATATCTTCTCACATAGAAAGTTGCTTGGTTGTTTCGGGGAGTGTTGCATCACCCATCATAGTGTCCCAAGAGGAGCAGTGTCCTGGTTTTTGTCCCAGGCTTCCTTTAGTATCATCATCACTTTTGGAGTTAATAAGTGATAAGGCAATTATTCTTTTTACTGAGATGTTCTTGAAAATTGGTCAAGTTGGACCAGAGTAAACATGTCCCAAAGCCAATCTCTTCTTTGTACAAAATGGGGTACTTGGATGGACAGGGAGCTACAGCAGTAATGCTTAACAGTGGCTGTAAAGTCAGGTGGATCAAATGTCTCAATTTTACATGGCTTTGAAATAACAGCAGCTGTCTGCAAAAGGTACCAACATTCTGACTCTTCCACGCATCTGTTTTACACCTGCTGTGTTGCTGTGGCAGGGTTACCTTGCTTTGGTGGCCAGAGGGCAAGGCTTTTCCAAACCTGCTGTGTGTGACTCACGTCCTCCACGAGACTGGCATCCCTGTGGAACTGGCAGCTCCATGCTGCCACACAGCAGCTGCCATCTGGGCAGTGGCTGGGCACAGCTCCTTCTCACCTTTGGGATTACACAACTCAGCCCATGTTGCAAGAAGCTCACATTCAGAAAGAGGAGACAGACATCCCTGCTTGGTTTCTGGCTTCTCTCCTGCAGCATCAAGAGTATCAATTAACATCAGCAACGATGCCAGTTAATTAGTGGTGGTAGGCTGGAGGACGCTGACACCTTTTCCTTGTATGTCCTCTTGAGAGCAGATTAATCCCAGGTGGGTCAACCAACTGTGTGGCAGATGGCTGCAACCCTTCCTGCTGCTCAGCTTGGCTGGGGCTGATCTGGACACTCAGCACTGCCCACCTTGGTGTTCAGCACAACCTTCCCAGGCCATCGTTCAGCCACACAGAATTTGGGGCGAGATGTTAATTTATCAGCTTAGTTTTGGAGATGTAGATAGAAACCATAAACACCCATGCCACAGCTACATTTTGTCAGAAACCAATCTCCCAAGGAGTGAATTCCTCCAAATGAAATTTCTGTACAGTTGAATAGGTCAATTCAAAGTCATTACATACTAACGCTGCTGCAATAAACCTGTGCACCACTCTGCTTTAAGATACTCAGATATCATTTCAAATAAAGCATATCTAAGACCTCATTCATCTGTATTGATTCCACAATAATTCCTGCACTAAAGGCAGTCTGGGAACACCTAGGATCAGCTCCAGGCTTTAGAATGGACTTTGCCATGTCACTCCCATTGCATGTTCATGTTACTTCTGGACTTAGTTCTCTTCTTCTCAAAGTTAGTTCTGTTGGCTCCTCCTGAGACACCTGAGAGTGTGATGACCTCATCTTGCTCAGGTGACCTGCCATGAGAAGACAAATTCTCCTCTGGTGACCCTCTAAGAGGTCCCTCTGACTGGTATTTTTCTTTCATCCAGAGATTTTTTCTCTTTACTTTTACACTGTGCATTCTTGGCAGTGATATATGGGAGGCAGAGAAAGGCTTGTGCAGTGGAGTTCTGCACCTCTGGAGCTACTCTGCATCTTTGTGACAGATGCAAGGATCAAGCTCAGTTTCAAAGTGGGCTGCATAGCTGCTGGAGGAATATTAGGTCTGAAATGATCTTAACTACAATTTCTGTCCAAGACTTTTTACTACCCTTTACATGCAGCTGGTTACAGAGAAAAACACATTTCCTTCAGTGCCAACAGTGAAAAACCAGGCTGCTCTGGCTCCAGTGCATGCACCAGCATGGAGGGGTCAGTGGGCTCTGGGGCAGCTGAACAAAGGCTGGAAATAGTTGCACCTCCCTACCTTACCGTGCCCAAACATGGCTGTTCAAGGAACAATGATCTCATCCTTCAACTGCTCTGAAACTTCCCGAGTCTAACAAGGTTCAACTACTGCAACTCCACTTCTCAGAGCAAGAAGCCATGAAACAAACTTCCTTTATACGTGTCTCCGAGAGCAAGGGCTTATTATAATGTTGAACTTTTATATTTTTTTGTAATATCTCTCCGCCCATCTTTTCCCACAGATGAGGGTTGCATTTCTGTGGGTTTTATTTGTACATTTTGCTTAAAAAGAGGCTTGAATGCTGGGACACAGGTGGGTGCTGTGGGGGCACAACACTTTCCAGCTGGGATTGGCACATAGCTCTCACCAGGGTGGTGGGTTTCATGGCTTTAAAAACCCAAAAGAAGGAGAAACCCAGCTAATGATATGCTAGAGACATAGGCTTAACATCAGGCACCAGTTATAACTTGCTTTTTAATTCATGCTCTCAGAAGGAAAGTCCTTTTATCTGGATAAGCTATACTTAACTGCTCCACTTCATAGAACTGGGAATTGAGAAGCTTTCCCAGCTGGAGAGGCACCAATGTGGGCTCACCAGCTTTCATGTGCTTCTCATTTGGCTGGTCTGAGCTACCTGCTCCCAGGTGATAGCCAAGACTAATGCAAGCATCCAACAAGCTACTTCCCACATGGAGAGGGTGCATCTCTTTCAGCAGGCTTGCCTCTTCAAACGTACCAACTGCTCAGAGCACTGAAGTCAAAATGAAATAGGCACTGTAGAAACATTGCTTTGCCTTTGCCTTTGCTCTTCCTTGTGCCTAGATTTTTCAGTTTTCAATGGCCTCTTGAAAAAGTGGTCCAGCCCTCAGAGATGAAAGTCAGCAGTGCCAATTATCACCCGACGGGCAGAGTGGCAGAAAACGAGTCCCTGTGGTCTTACCACAGTCATCTGGACATCATACCCCGTGTGGGTGAAGCATCCCCAAGCTCTAGTGGTCTGCAGCTAGGGAAATAGTGAGCTTGGCTTCCTCAGCATGTCTCAGTGCTGATCACACCACGGTTTGAGAAACAAACCGAGTGAGCATCAGAAGTGACAGAGCACGAGGAAATGTGTAAGAAGTCCTCTGTTGGCTGCAGTGATTAACCAAGCATACAAGATGTTCCTGTGGAGATATTACACAAAATCTTGAGACAGGTTTAAAGTTATGAGGAAGAAACTGTAATTGTTCAAACAGAGCTGCTCTGCACCTGTGGGGGCATTGCAATAAGTTTGCTTCTTCTGCTCTTCACTCACTTTTGAGTGTGGTGAAGAGCAGGTATTAGATACTGGGAATTCAGAGCAAGTATTTTTAGGAATGCTTGACTGAGTCTCTATCCAATCACTTCTCTCTGTCCCAAGGCCTCCTAATTACCAATTTTTTTTCCTATGGCTGGAAAGCTGATACAGAAAAACTGCTGCTACGTGGATAATAGCAGATGTGTTTGCCTCTGAGCTATTGGCAGCCAAATTATGACTTGACCCAAAGTTCCTTGAAAGATCACTCCAAGTTTTTCTCCTACTTGCATATGGATGCAACTACTTGGTTGAAGAAAAATTTAATCAATGGAGGCAGCAGCAGCACAAAATGTGCCATGTGAGATCAGCTTCAATTGCTGTCAGGAGGAAGAAGGAATCACTACTTTTATAATTTTGTGATTACACCAAGTACAGCATTTCATTTTGGATCCATCCCAAATCAAACTATTTCTGAATTCTGGACAAACATAAAGGATTTCCTCAATCAACTTAAATATTATATTCAACCCCCAATTGTTTTTTGAATGCTTTCTTTTCATCTGGGCAAGGTTTGGAATGTTCTTCTCAGCAGTGTGGTGTAAACAGGAGGAGGATGCAGATAGACCAAGGTTCTGACCTGGGGCAAAAGATAAATGAAAGAAGGAAAACTAAGTCACGTCACACCTCAGAATCTTGTCCTGACTGCTGGAAGTGCCTCTCCATGCTGAGTGGTTTTCTGAGTGGTGGTTGCACAAATTTTCTCAAGTTTCCTCTCAAGCAGCGAATATTCCTCAGAATTCACAGATAATTAAGTTTGGCTGAAACAGAATTTTTTCCCTGCCATTGCCTTTTTCCAGGCAAGGCATAATTCAGACCTGATACCAGGTATGTAGCAGAAGTCTGCCTGACTGTGCTATACAGAGGTAATAGAGCCTGCAAAATGCCCCCAGAGGGACAGGATTCGTGCCTTCCCCCAGCCTTTGCACACGATTTGCCATTGTTAGTCCCATGGTGTATTCATCTCTGAGCTGCAGAACCTCTTTGTAACAAAGACAAATGTATATTGTATTTCTCCAGCTAAAAAGAGATGAAGCTGGCAATTTATAATGTTGGATTGCAAGTTCAGCTGAGTTTGGTGGTTTGCAGAGCTTAATCCTCTTTATTTAAAGTTTTATTCAGTGTGGCTGCTTCATTCTGAACAAATTTTTCAACTGACCCTCAGAAGATGGGGAATCATTTACAGCCTTTGACAGATTTGATCTCTTATCATTTTTAACTGGGGATTTGGAGATGTAATTATTTTAATGCTTTTTTAATTTGAAAATTAAACTTGCATCTATTTTATGAATAAAAGGACTAATGAGTTCCTCCTGCACTGAAATAACAGAAATGTACAGTAAGAAGACAGCCTTAGAGCTGGTTTGGGAGGAGCTGTCTTTGAGCCAATTCTAAGATCAAGATTGTTGCCATGTTCATTTTTGGAAGCCTCCTCCATTGATTTTTCATTTGTGTATTCATTAGACTGAAAGCCCACAAAGTGCAGTTGATAATTACCATCAATGGTCTGGTTTGAATTCTTTTCAGACAAAGTTGATAATTCAGCTAAGTATCTGAATGGCTGAGGCTGCTTAATACCAGCCTGCTACGTTGCCTTTCATTTCTTCTCCTGAAGGCCTTTGTGAAGCAAAGGGAGGGCACTACACGCTGATTATCCCCAGCTTTTCCTGGTGCTGAGATGCCAGCTCCCCTGTTGATGCCTGTCACATTTTTGCTGCGGGAAGTTTGGGCACAACAACCTTGTTTTAACAGAAATTAACAACGTTTTATTTCACAACAAAGCAGATTGAAAATAGTGGTATCAAGCAACAGATCAAAATGGTCTCTCCTACCTATGATTTAGGCAAAATGTTGACCATTCACTCTTCAAGAGCAGGGATGAGCAGGTACTGCTGTGCTGTGACGTTTCCCATTCTTTAAAAGCTGTAGGAAGATGTAAGATGACAACAGGCCCTCCACTACAAAAAGAAGGTGGAAGATGATAAAAAGTTGATTCTTTTTTTTTTTTTTTTTTTTTTTCAGACTTTTGATGGCTGTTCAAGGCCAGTAATAGCTTGTGCTAATAGTTACTTTTTTTTTAACTTTAAAGATAGGGATATCAAATTGTGTAACAAAGGGATTCATGACAAAAATGACTTGAACACAATCCAGTCTCCTGTCAGCCTCCAAGACAAGACTCCACAAATAAGGAGTGGAAGTGAGAGGTTGAACACCCCTAAATACTTCAGATGCAGCTTCCAGACTGTAACTAGGCTCTCATCTTTCCCCTGCAAGAGTGGCTGCTTTGTGGGGGTGGAAGAAATAGTTGCTGAACATGCAGAGCACTGAAGGATGCTCCTGGCTGAGACTTCTGATAAGCCTGCTGTTAGTGTGTTTTCCATGTAATCACCCATATTTAGTATTTTTTAAATGACTAGTTGAAAGTTCTCCAAAATTTAAATAAAATTGGCTCGCTAATGAAAATCCGAAACATGCGAGGACTGTGACCTTGATAAAATTTTCAGTTTTTAAATATTTCTGGTACAGTATATTTATGCTTTTTTTGCAAGGAGTGCCTAGGAAAGGGTGCTATGACACTGCCAGGCATCAACAAACAGATAACTCAACATTTTGATATTTTTGGCTTATGTAGCTCACAACATCCAGAGATCATGAAACACCTCAAACTTCAGACTACTCCTGTTTCATAGATTAGTAGAGAAATGGGATAGCTCTTGGTCCTCCAGTAATGTGCTAAAAATGAGTGGAAACCTTTCATTTGCATTATTTTATCACACTTTAAATCAGTGTGATTTTTTTCCCCCCAAACAATGTGATAATTTAAGTAGATTTCTGCACTGGCAGCCACAACACAGAAGGTATGGTGAAATTCACGGAACTCCTTTTGTATGAGGGCTGTCGTGCCTGAACACGTCGATTGTTATTTTTAATATCTCAGCTCTGAGACAGCTCTCGTCGAAAGACAATTCCTGCAGCATGCTCAGCACCCACGCTGCCTAGCCTGGCTCCAGGTGCAGGGGAGGAGGTGCTGATGGAGCTGAGGGTGCTGTGGCAGCCAGGACACCCGTGGATCCCTGTGGCTCCCCCAGCTGTGCCAGCCACAGTGCTGCTGCTGCTGCTGCAGGAGCTGGCTGGAGTAGGGGGAGAGATGGAGTTTAGGATGGTTGGCCAGAGCAGATTACACTGGGGTCTGTCCCAGCAGGTTAAATGACAGCATGCCTTGTGATTTACAGTACTGTCCAGGTTTGCTAATATAGAGAGCTTCAGGCTTGTGTTGAGGGGCACGTTACAATCAGATTCTTATTTCATTTTTCTTCTGAATAGAAATGAAATGTTGTAAAACATTTTATTCTCCTAGCCTGGTTATTTTTTCAGCATGGGCCATTACCAAATCACTGCATCACCGCTGACATGCCTGAAATACTTATCTTGCTTCAGTTCCATTTCTCCCGAGCCCTGGCTGGCTGTGCCTGCCAGATAACTGAGGGTGTGCCTGGAGCTCTGCTGTGGGAGCTGAGGTAAGTCAGAGTGTGTAGGCTGAGGTGTTCTAGCTTCTGCAAACTATTGCTCATGCCTTGCAGTCCTTGGAGTCACCTTGCTGCCGTACTCTACAGACTTTTTTAAGCGCTGCAGTGCTGTTTGTTACTAGGAAGAGAATGAGCCTGAAGACTGCTTTGAGGAGGAGGTTGTTGCAGCTCTGGAGTGGCAGCATCCAGACCCTATTTACATTGTTCTTCTGGTCTCCTGTCTTCAGCTGCAGTTATGCAGGGAGAAGCTGTTTACTTATTTTGCATGGCTCCCGAATGTCATTTAAGCATTATTAACACGAGGGTTACTACCTCCCAAATTTCTAATTAAGGTCTTCCCTTCAGTCTATTAGCTGTGCTTTTCTGGACATATTCTTTAATTAGTTCTGACTTTCTGACTCCAGTGCAAAGTAGTTTTTAACTACTGTCTGCAATGCCCACGAGTGGTGAGTCAACCTATTAAAAATTAAAAATTAATTTTAGTTTCACCAAATGAACTAAGTGCTATTTCATCTTATTTTCATTATCACGATGCCTGAGAGTCCAGGTGTTGGAGAAAGCTTTCCAAACAGGGAGCAAAACCAGCCACATCAACAGGCTCTGGGTGAGGGAGGGGTTGTGCCCCCATGACCATACTAGACCCTTGTCCCAAGGAAAGGAGGGGATGTAAAGCAGAAGGAAATACAAGGTGGACACCTTGGTAGGATGGGGATGCTGAAGTCCTTGGGTTTTGATGTCTGCCCTGTTGTGAGTGCTGACCTGGTCCCGTCTGGCGAGAGCTCTGGAGGAAGGAGACCCCACAGATGCTTCCCTTCCTGGTTCTGCCACTCTGAAAAAACACTGTGGTTTTTCACAGCCCTGGGGAAAACACCTTAGAGACTTCAGGCAGCAAAACCCTGAAGATAATGGCTCATCATAACCTCAGGCCATTTTTATCTGAGTCCATACTTCTCTTTTGAGGTCACACCTGTGCACTCAGCACACAGACATCCTGGGTCCAGTGCCTGGTATGGTTCCTATCCTGGGTGTGACAGAGTGTAGGGTAACACACATCAACTCCCAGCTAATGAGTACCACCCAAAAAAAGCCATTCCCACTCGTCCCTCCACCTCCCACTAATGCCCTGTACCCAGCTAAACTGGCAGAAAACTCCCTTTCTGCTGGCTGGGGAATGGAACAGGGACATGACTAAGCCTGGGCCAGGGAGAATGACCAGTGTCTCTTGCAGTGGCTGCCAGTATTTAATGGGCTATAATGAGCAATGTATGGATGCCAGAGTGTCCAGGGGGATCAGAGGGGAAAGGACACCCACCTGGAACATGGAAGAGCATGACTCCCCTGGAACATATGTGGAGATTCACATCTAGATTTTCAGCCCTCAGAAAGGGAAAATTTAGAGGCACAGAGCTGAGATTGGGCCCTTTGTTCATGCTGCCATGATCGGATGCACACTGGTTCAGAAATCTGCTCAAAGCCACTTGCAAGATCAAGGCCTTTCTTTGTAGCCTCTTGCAGACCAAAGATGGTCTCTTTTTCTAAAACACTTCATGTTCTTGCAGCCTTTGCAAAAGGAGGAAATTATTCCAGCCCTCTGAAACATTTATATGAAAACTTTTTGGCTCAGACTTGGTGTTCACCTTTATGCTCAGGCTTGATTTTTCAAGTGTGTGCATAATTACTAAGGTATTCATTAAGAGTATTTCCCATGGTGTCAAACAACTCTAAATAGATACCAGAACAGAGGGTCAATCCAACCACTGTGCATTAAAGGTGAAAAAAAATATCTGTAGAAACAGGTCACTAGGAGTCTAATTATGGAGCATCTTTTGAAAAAGATTAATATGTAATTTTGGGTATATATTTCAAAATTAAAAAACTCACAGACCTTACTGATTCTGTGCTAACAAGAACCAAGAATAAGTTATTTTCACAAATCTTAATATTATAATTCTCTTGTGCATATAATATAAAACATACTAAAGCACATCAGATGCTCTTTTAAAATAGTAAATTATTCACAAATATTGACATTGTTTGTCAAAATTTCATACTTGACCGTTCACCACAAGTAGAAGAAAACCAGTATGGTCTACAGTGTTTTCTGGACCATGTAAATTTTCCCCAAGTGTTTTTGCTTTAACCAAGCAGCATCTGAATGGCAAAAATTATGCAGTACTAAATTATGAGGTGCTGGGAAAGAAGTCTCAATTCCAGCGCCTCTACTGTAATTTTGATTGAATTCCTCTTTTAGGATAATGGCCAGTGAGAAAGGAGGATTTTTGGAGCTCAATTAACAGATTGAAAGAAGGTATAAGGAGAAAGAGTTTAAATGCATTTGCCATTGGAGAATGTTTTGGATGAAAGAACCTGGAGCTGGCACTGACTAGGTGTAGGAAACAAAAACAAAATGCAAGAACGGTTGAACAATGGGACAGGTTGCCCTGACAAGTTGTGCAGTGTCTGTAAATGGAGGCTTCCAGCATCCAATAGGACAAACATGGTCTGAAGCCAGTGCTTACCTAGTTCTGAGCCATAAGTTGGATCTGAGATCTGATGTCCCTTCCTGTGTGACTTGGCACTTCAGAGTGAATGGGTTAAGCACAGGCTAAGGTGAAGTGGCTTCACAGCAAATCCTCCAGTCCCAAACACCTGACAGTGCCTGTTTGGAGTTCACCAAGTCTGACTGCCTCAGAACAATCCAGAGCTCAGGGCAAGGGAACGTCATCCCTCACCAAGGCAGGATCTGTGCATGGCAACAGGAGCATGAACTAACCATCTGTAGGACCTGTGTGCTCCATTGCTCCTCTTCCCCTGTCTTACCCATTTAGGTCAGACCCATTACCTAAAGGGATGCTCATGGAAACTATTTTCCTCCCACTACTGATGGGGAAAAGCCTCCAAGAGAGAGACAAAAGCAGAGGAGAAGCTGACAGGGCTCTGTTGGTATCTTCCTCTTTCCAGAAGCCACCTCCCTTGGATGGAGAACTCAGGCCCTGGGCTCAGGGCCCCTCATTCTGCTTCTGACTTTGCTCCATTTTGCCTTGGTTTGTTTTCATGGTCCAGCACCTGCACTGCTGGGCTCCCGCCTAAGATCTATTGGCATGGAGGGGCCCACACAGCATACACCAGCTGGGGATCACCTATGATGCCCAGGCCTTCAAGGCCCTCCATCTTTCTCAGCTCAAAAAGACAATGTCTTCACATGCTGGCATGTGAACTCAATGAATGGCACATCCATGGTCCAGAGGACTGGCTAAAATAGCCAATCACCAGGAGGATATTTGGGGACCACTGCCTGCTCCCATCCTCTCAGCATCCCAAGGTGGCTGCCAGGGATGGGGCTGTGTGGGGCTCTGGTTAGGCTCTGTGCAGCTGCTCTTCTCTTTGACACTGCTGGAAAGCCACGAGGCATGATGGGCATCACACCCACCATACTCACCTGCAACATGTGGGGGATGAACCCCAACATCCCCATAAGCACCAGGACCTCTGCAGCCAGGATTTGGCTCAGCACACACTAAACAAGCCCCTGTGAGGAAGGGGAAAACCCCAGCCACCAGGTCCTTTACCTCCCACCAGCTGATCAGCTCAGTGCTGCAGCTGGATCCTCAAGCAGGGCTTGCAGGAGAGTTTTATTGCATCTCAAAAGAGAAAGACTTATTTCCTCACATCTCCAGCAGAACATCCCACCCGTTTTGCAAATCCTTTGGCAGTATTAGTCATTTATGACTATAAGTAATGATTTTCCAGGCCTCCCTTCGCAGCCAGTACCTAGGAGAAAAAAAACTACGCCAGAACAGAAATTGTTTGTGTTTCTAAATCACAAACATCAGCATTGTGTTATCTTAACAGCTATCATCTTTATTTTTAGGATATTTAATCAACTTGGAGGCTTTCAGATATATTTTAGTCAGACCACTTTGCTCTAGCTTACCTCCCAGTTCTGGTTGCCATGGCATAACAATGATTTCTCTTCTAGCTAAAAATAAACCTTCAGCAACAAATGTATTAGCCATAAAAAAAAAAAAAACACCAAAAAAAAAAAAAACCAAAACAAAACCAACAAAACCCCCCTCCAAAAAACCACCTAAAAACCAAAACCAACAAAAAACCAAACCATGCTGAAAGCAAAGCACCTCCCCACACACCAATTCACATTACCCCACAGAGCTGCTCCTTTGGCATCAGTTCTACAAGGTCTTTGATGGACTCTCTCTGCCTCTCCTTCCCTATTTACACACTTCTTTATTCTGGTTAAGGAAAGACAGACGAATGTGTAAAAGTTGGAAACATTTTAAAAACAGCATAAAATCAAGTGCTGTAACAGAGACTGCTGGTCCTCAGTGAGGCAGAACTGCCTGTCCTCTGTAGCTCCTGGGCTCTGTTGGGAGAAATCTTTTCTTTCTTTGGCATGAATGCAAGCAAAGGAAAAATCCCCTCCTTGCCAAAGAGGCTGATGGAAGACAAAGCTGGGGCATGAGGTGCTGCTTCCCTAGTGTGGAGGCAGCCCTGACCCCATGCCTGCTCACCCACCTGTGACCTTGGCAGGGTGGTAGGGGATGGGTGAAGTTCTACTGCAGCCTGGTACAGGGCACTTCATCCCTTCTGGTGAAAAATTCTCTCCTTTGCAGCTATATGTTTTGGTTGAAAACAAAGCGGTATGCCACATATTTGACAATAAAATTAAATTACTGGAAACCAAAAATCAAACAAGTCACCTGTGAACATCTCCACATGATTTGCAAGTGTTAATTTAGAGGCACAGAAGGCTACAGCAACACTGGAGATCATAAAAAAGTAATATTGGTAGGTTCAGGGAGGTGCTTTCTTTCAGTTTTGATTACAAAAACCTCTTCCTTTCTCTTACAGTCCTCTGTGAGCACAGAGCAAAAGGAAGAGGGCAAGTCTGGCCAGGTCTGTCCTGCCCTGCCCTCGTGCCTCTCAGCCCAAATGCTGGGTAAGCTCCCCCTGAGCCCTGGAAGGAAATGCCTCAGCCACGCAGATCCCAGCACGCCTGAACAAGGGTGTGGAGGAGAACACGCAGCTTGTTCTGCTCCTCGCTACCAAAACAGCTGCTGGCCAGCCACGGTGAGCAAGGGGCAAAGTGGTAACCTGAGTGCTTCTGAAGTTCCATTAGAGAAAAAAGACTGAAGCGAAGAAAAGGGTCCCCTCTGTGGTTTTGTGGAAGACGACCAGCTCTTTCCCAAACCATCCATATTACTGTGGTTTTGTGGAAGATGACCAGCTCTTTCCCAAACCATCCATATTTACCAGGTCCTTACACCTGCTGGTCCTCATGCTCCTCTTTTAGCCTGTGAGACTGATCCTTCTCTGTCTCTAAACACAGTAGATAAAGGAAGGAGAGGAGCAACTCCTGTCCCCAAGAACTGCCTGGCTTCTGTCCATGCAGCAAAACTCCCAATCCTTGATGTCATCAGCACCCTGCTGAGAACAATATGCACAAATATATGTGTATCAAATACACCTGTAATGTTGCTGTCCTCTGGTAACTGCCAAGAGCAGAAAGGTTGGTGGCTTTGAGAGTGCTTCCTTGAGAACCTGCTTCCTCAGCTGCTGCAGAGACAGCCAGCAGGGTGATATTGATGGCTCCATGGTTAAAGCCTGGTTTGTGGCAAGGAAAGTTCTGTCCTCCAAGACCTGTGTGCCAAGGCTGGGAAGCCCAGTGAGTGTTTCGCAGCCTGCAGCAGAGGGATTCGCTTTCAATGTGCTTGCAATGCCCAGTGCCCCTCCAACAAAAAACAGATGGAACATGGGAGTCTCTGTAATTGGTAGCTCTTTCAGTCCAGGAGATGCCCTGGGGCTCAGCAATGGTGTGAATGCTAGCACAAAGGCTGACCAACCCAGCAGGGTCACCAGCTGAACTCCTTGTTTTACCTGTTGCTAATGCCAGCATTTTAGTAAAAAAAAAACCACCCTCACCTGGGAGAAGAGTAAAACACTACCTGAATAGAGGTGGTCTGAGATCATATCTCAAATTTGTACCTATATCCACACAAGCCAGGACATTCCTCTCCTACTTTTCTTCACAAAACAGGGCCCTCAGGTCTGGACCTTCTATTTAGGCAAGAGAACAAAGCTGTGCTTTGTAGGTGGATGGATTAAGGTCTCAGGCACAAGACACTGTGGCTGGGCCAGCATCCCCAGGTGTGACCTGAGAACCTCCAGGCCTGGAGAGACTCCCCAAAACCACACTTGATGTGTCTTCCTTCCCTGGCCCTCAAGCTTTGATGAACAGACAAGGCTCATCCCACCTCCTCTTCTCAGTAGTGAAACATCGCAGTAAAGAAACCAATCTCATTAACACTGCTGATGAGCTTTTTGAACATGGTTTTTCCAAGAAGAGCAAATTCCACATGAGCCAGACTGCTGAGCTCACAGTGGAGGGACTCACCAGCTGAGTGAGGATGATGGGGAAGCTGCAGCAAAGACTTTTGGAGCCTGACTGGGCTTCTTGTGCCAGACCCATGCCAGTGCCTTCAGTCCTTGGAGGAATATGGCCTTTTGCTTGTTCTCTGTTTCCTCTGGGCTGTGGGAAGAGTGAGAGGATGGTGGGTCTGTCTGCAGGTCCCAGGTCTGTCTGCAGGTCCCAGGTCACAGCAGAGTGCCTGTGGGGCTTCGGTTGCCTTTTCCCCCAGGGCCTGGCTCCTGAGGATAATGTGTAACAGCCCATGCGCACAGAAATTTCTAGAAGGGCTGCTCAATCTTGAAATTGCTTGAAAAGCAGATCCATTTTCTGCCCAAACTCAGCAAAGCGGCCTTTGTTGGGCTTACAACAAAGAGAAACACTACTCTGTCTCTCCATTTGAATTTCTATTTTCCTGTAGAGCTCACATTTTTTCCTTTCTGCTGCATGAGGTCAGCTGACAATTTTAAAGGGCTTTAAAATCCCTTTTGCAGTATCTAATGGTTTTCCCAGAGCATCTTCCCTGTGTTTTACTATTCTCCTCTCTTTGCTCATTATATCCATATTTTCTTCTGGAATGTGTGTCTCCAACGAGCTACAGAAGACCCTGCCCTCCTGAAATTATTTTATTACTAGTTCATCATCTTGGAAACCAACTATTTTCCAGTTCTGCTTTTAACAGATGAGATCATTTCTCTTCATAGAGACCCAAACCTGAGTTTCTGAGAACAAAAATCCCTCTGTTGATTATCAGCGTTGTCATTGTTTGGGCTTTATTTATATTGTTTCTTTCCACCTTTCCTCACAAAGAGAGGCTAAACCCACTCTGATGCACTGCCTAACATGACTGTCAACTAGCTGGCATTGTCATTATTTCACTGAAGCCAGATTTCTCTGCACTCAGCTAAATGTGATTGTATGTGTTTGCGGGCTCGAGAGCAAAAAAGAAATGACAATATCTGAAAACTTATGATAATTTATGGATCTAGACTTCCACCCCACTAATGGAATCCCTGTGGAGGGTGAAACAAACTGCTACTGGTCTGAAACAGGATCATGCAACCTAAAATAGCCCCATGCTGCCTCACTCCAGACTGCTTGGCATTTTTGGCTGTCATCTGTCTGGCGGACCTAAAACAGCAAGGGTGCCTCAAAACATGGCATACTTATGGCCAAAAGAGCTCCCTGAGCTGTTCAGCAAATGCAAAGACAATAAGGGGTTAAAAGCCAAGAAATATTTTTCTTTGAATTTATCTGAAAAACCCATCCTGGAGGCTTCTTCAGGAAACGCTGCACTGTACAAAAAGATGCCATACACTGGTGCACTCTCGGTGCTTCCAGCAGTAAGGACATGATAAACACACTGCTTTAAGGTCAGAGAGGTGGCAAATCTGTGGGAGAATCTTGCATCAGACTCATAAGGGCTTTAAAAAATCACAGGGTTTTAATGACCTCCTCCTCCTGTGAGCCTCTTGCCTACTCACTAAATTGTTTTCCTGCTGCTCAGATGTCATCCAGGAATGGAAGAAAAGTGCCCAAAATCTGTGTGCTGGTCTCGGAACGCACAGCATGTGCTGCTGCCCCTTCACAGCAGGAGAGGCACTTTCAGATGACAGACAAGTATTTTAACATTCCCATAGAGGCTGAGAGCTGGGCCCACTCCTGGGCACATCAAACATCTGCCCAGCTGTGCCTTTGGGCACCTGGCTGCGGGAATCAGCTGGCTCACTGTGTGGCACTGCTGCCAAACCATGGCCTGAGGGAGGAGTGTTAGCCAGCGAGGGGAAGGTGAAGGTGGTTCATAGGTGGTTTCCATCAGGACTGCACATTCAAGGGATGACTGCATGACAAGGAATGATTGCCCCCTTGATTAGCTGAGTGTTGAGGACACTGTTTGGAGGGGGCTGGTCATCACTCTAGGGAAGTCAGACACCATACCTATGTGAAATGCCAAATTTTGGGCTATTTTTCAGTGGCCTGTAGCACCCATTGAGTTTCATCTGGTTTTCCATGCTCTTCTCCTCACCCTGGTTTCATTCTGCCTGCATTTCTGTTTAACACTGCAAGGGAGATGCTGTCTTTAACTCATCACCATGCTTTATAAAATCATATCCAGAATAGGTATCTAATGAGGTCAGGTAGAACACCAGTGTATTCACATGCTTGAATGTCTGTGACTCACCCTGACCATTCCTGGTAGAGCCCTTTCTAAGGGTGTGACTTTGCTTAAAACTACAGGTACCATATCTTCTACCCATGTACAGATAAATATATGTTGCATGCGTGTGTGTATACACTCATATAAAAAGTCTTTAAAACTGTATTTATATGAAAAATACATATGAAGCTAAAAGAAATACATATGTAGTTAGATTTTGATAGCACTACAGCCAAATGGATAATAACTCACCTTCAAATGTACAGTCACTGTCTGCTGGTGCTGTGAGTAGGTTAACTGTTGGTTAGGTCTTTTTCAGTGTGCACAAATCTCCTGAATTGGGGAAATTAGTGATTTCCCTGTGTGAAAGTACAAGTAAAAAATGCATCATGGGGGATGCTCTAATGAGCTTGCACAGGAGGCCCAGTACTGGGAGCACCTGTCTCAGCCACACTCACTCCTCCATCAATTCGGAAATCTTAGTGAGGGCATCCAGCATGTTAGGGAATGCCCTTAGCTATGGATAATTTGTGATTATTATGCCAGAGGAAATACGATGCCCTGGCTCCTGATGAGGAGGTGGTGGTGGGCACACATCCCCAACACAACAGGGAGGTGTTTCTATAATCAGACACCAAAACCTATTCTGGGGTCTGGTTTTCCATCTCATTCACTGTGGGAATCTGCTGTGAGGCAGAATAGCCCTCCTTTCCCAGCCTGTTAATAAGGAATAGGTCTCCAAACTCCTCTGGTGGGTTTCCAAACTTACAGATTGCAACAGATTCAAGATTTTTTAGATCGTTTGTGTTCCAGATTTAAGTTTCCCTACGGACCATGTTCATAGTGGAAAAAAGAATCACTTCTGGGTCAGAAAAAAATTAATTTTAATTTAGAACTGAGATATTTTTCATCAGAAAAATATTTTGGAACATTTATTTAGAACCACATATCAGGAAATTCCTGTTTGTATACAGATCCCTATAGTAAAAGAAAATATGTTAGGAGGAAAGATCCCAACCTTCTCCAAATGTTTATGTTTTTCTTTTCTTCCCACATTTAAAAACAAACAAACAAACAAACAAACAACCCAAACAACTCTCCCCTCTTATGGTTTGAGAGGATATTATGGATTTAACAAAATGCTTCTGGGCATAAGATGCCCAACCAGAATGACCTGCACTTGGTTTTGGTTCCTTGAGTCCTCCCTAGGAGCTTGCTCCTTTCTCCCATGGGACACCCTGGTCATTCCTCAGCAGCCAGAGCTGCCTGCTCCTGCAGCTCCAGGCACAGCAGGCAGCTGTGGAGCATCCCAGCCCCAGCTCAAGCCACAGCTGCTCTTGTAGCTGCAAGGGATGTAAATGCTGGCCTTGCTGCTCTCGGGGATGCTGGAGCTGCCCAGGCATGGAGCTGGGAGTCAATTTTTACAGGTCAGAAGTTAATAGAACTGTTCTTATAGAACACAGGCACCTTGGCAATCAGCTTTGACAAGCAATTCAGGAAAGCTCCTGTGCACTCCTTCAAGCTCCTTGGGTTTCAGTGTGACAGGGGCCCTGCTGTTAAATTAAAGTAGCAAAACCACAAAAAAGCATTGAAGAATTAGGGCAGCAAGTCTGAGAAAAGCTGTGTCTAGAGCAAGGGAAGGAAGTGAGGAGATACAGGAGAGCAATTCCCCTGAGACCCTCCTTCTGAGTAGTGCTGTCCAGATCTTCTGTTTATGGACCTGCAAATGTCTGCATTGTGTTGGTTTTTTCCTGAGTTCTGAGTTTGTGGGTCAGTGCAGAACAAAGGGGGATAAGTAAAACAACCACAGCAATATTTTCTAGCTTTTTCCTACTTCTTTTTCCTTGATCTTATTCTGACTTGTCTTGATTAGTAGAATTAATGCAGGATTAAACCCTTAATCCTCAGCATACCAAGTGGCCACAGTACTGCTATCCATGGGGGCATTATGGCAGGGCCAGGACTGAGTCATGGAGCTCAGAGATAATTGACAAACATAGCAGCAGAAGATGGTACAGCTCATTTTGATCTACACTTTGTTGAACAGGGGCCAAAGTTCCAGCACTAATGTGCCATTTGATGTGGGACACTTGGGCAGATCAGCCCCACAGCAGTGCTGGCACATACCTATATTCTCTGTACAACTACGACAGTCTGTAAATACCATTTGCAGCCAAGGCTTTCTTGTGAATAGTTAAAAGACTTGGTAAATCTTTTGTTCAGATTGGGACTCCCTTGGACAATGGCAAGAAAATACCCTGAAAATGCCTCCTGTCACTCTGTGGGGCGTTGGTGGGATGTGGGGTCTGAGAGGCTGGGCAGTGGGCACGTTGCAGGGACAGCACAGTTTGTCAGTGTTTCACCTCCTGTCTCCATCCCGTCCCTGCTGTCTGCCATGTCCCAGCATCCACATCTGTACGGCCTTGCAGCGACTGGTCCCATGGGAAAAGCATCTATAAAACTCCTGTATTGAGTTTGCACAGCTAGGTCTGGGTAGCAGGGGGCTACAGAGGTGTCTCCTGTGAGAGGCTGCCAGAAGCTTCCCCCATGACCAGCAGAGCCAGTGTCCAGCTCCAGGATGGACCCAGTGCTGGCCCCATCAGTAGGCTGGGGGTGGATCCTTGGAGGGGACACAACTGACCCAAATTAACCAAAGGGTTATTCCACACTGTTGAGGTCTCTGGTGTTGGGACGGCCCTGAGGTGTTAGAAAGTCTCTTTTTTCCCAGCCCCAAGACCGAAGAAGAAGTCAAGATTCGTCAGTTCTGCTTTTCAAGGTTGTTTATTTTCTCTTATCTGTTCCATTCTTTCTCTGACTGGCAGAGGTCAGTCCAGGTTGGGTTGAGGCACACTGCCCGCCCTTGGGGTGGTGTTACCTTTTTATAATAAAAACTACGTGTACATTATTTACAATAATTTTCCAATGCCTATCACCTATGTTAGACAGTTTGTCTCTACTCTAAACCAATCCAAAGGTGTCACCATCACAGCAGAAGATGGAGGACAAGAAGAATCAGGAGGAAGGACAGGACACACCCAGATTCCTCCATCTTGCCTCTTGAACCCCCATTCTAAAACCCCAAAATTCTACTTTTTCACCCTGTGATAAATTCACTAACATTCTACTCAAACTCTTGTGGCTTGTAACTCTTCATACGAAGTTGGTAATTGTTTCCATGGGCTAAAATCGAAGGCACAGGTGTTTTTGACTCCATGCCAAGGTCTCTGAGCCCCCTTGCCAGGGTCTCGAGTCGTCCAGGGCAGTCAGAGGAATGTCCTGGGTTCCGACACCACACCATGTGATGTCAAGACATAAAAGCTCAGGAGAGGAGGAGAAAGGGAGGCATTCATTATTTGCAATGTTTGCTTTCCAGAGCCAATGCTGAGGGTGCTACAGCCCTGCTTCCCAGGAAGCGGCTGGGCACTGCTCACTGATGGCAAGTAGAGAGTAAAGCCATGGTTTTTTTCTTTTCTTGTGTGCATGCAAACTTTCTCTTTTGCTTTAGTAAAGTAAAGGCAACCTGTGAGTCATTTTCCATCTTACTTTCTTTCCCCTGTCCAGCTGGGAAAAGGAGTGATAGAGCAGCTTGGTGGGGACCTGGCATCCAGCCAAGGTCAACCCACCACAGCTACAAATCTAAGTTAAGCAAAATTTCCATGTTAAAAACTGTCTTATAGGCTGCGTGCCAGCAGCCTCTAAAAGAAAAAGGAGAAATCACTCTTTAAAGTGAAAAGAAAGAAAGAGTTGCTAAAATTTATGCTGGGCTTGCATACAAAATTCATCGAATTTTCATGCTGGCAAACATGAGGACTGGGTATATCAACAAAGCTGTTAGCAATTGAGTTGATGACCACCACAAATAAAGAAAGGTCCCTGACTGTAGAGCAGGGCCCAGCCCTTCCTCTGAGAGCTTGAGACTCTACAGTGGCCTGCTTGCTGCAAATGCAGGTCCAGGTTCCAAGTGCATTTGCTCTTTGGAAACAGAAATTACCTTTTAGATGGGTGTTTTTACAGAGTTTGAAGCAATGACTGGGCATTCACCCACTAGCTCAAGATACCTATGGGCTTTCGGATGAAATTCCTTTGTGTTTTTGGTTTTGCTGGTTTTTTGGGGTGTTTTTGGTACTGCTTTTTCCAGAGTTACTGGTGTAAGAGCACTGCTTGTTTTGACAATGTGACCTGCAACAAAGTAAAGGTGCCCAAAGCAGCCTCAGTTACTCAGTTCCCAGTGTCCGGACATGCCAGGCTGCCTTCCTGCAGCCTCCCTGCATCAGGGTGTGCACTGCCACCACCCTCCTGCCTTGCCACCCAGGCTCAGGAGCCCAAGAATGAGCAACAGGATCTCTCCTGCATTTCCAACAAGCAAGCTGCAGCTATCCCTCAGGTCTGTGCATCCTGAGCCAGTGAGCTTACCATCCCACTGACCTTTGGTTGGCCTATGCTACATTTTAGCTGCACCTTCTGCCATGTCTTCAATTATTTGTTCGCTCAAAATTTGTTTTATGGGGTTGTAAACCAATGAGGTCGGATTAATGAGTGTGTAAACAGCTTGGATCATACCCTCCTTCCCATTTCTCACACTAACAGGAATCCTGCGTTATGTTATCTGTCTCTGATTTGATAGATCAGAAATCCTTACTATCAGACTGCCAATTTCATGGGCCAGTTCCCTCAGCTCTGGGGATGGAGATTATCTGGTCTTTTTAGCTGGAATATATTAAACTCAGAGTTTAGCTTCCATCTGTAGCAGGGTAATTTCCATTTCTCTGAACATTTCCATTAGTCATCCTGGCTCTGACCCTGCAGTCTAGATAATTATTCTTATTGAATTGCAGCACCAAGCTAGTCTCTTATGTTTTGAGACCTGAATAAATTGTTACTCCTTTTAACCTGAGCGGGAAGCTGAATGTCAGGATCTCACAGATAATTTCATTTGGGAAGGTAAATCAACAGGAGGAATCGAGTGGCTCTGAAGAAGTTTTGTTGGTTTGCTTGCAAAGAGGTGCAAAGACCAGAACAAAATGCTCTCATGTGTTCCCAGCTGCCTGTCCCAAGCCCATATGGATGGTGCTGGAGCAGCCAGGACCAGGCAGGGTTTCCCACAGAGCTGGGGCTCCTGTCACTGTGGCCCCCCTACCCTGCCAGCAGCCAGCTGCAATGCCTCCTGTCCCAAGCACACAACATTTTGCTCATCTTTGAGAAATTTTTCTCATTAGCATATCGTTATAATTTACTTTTATCTGTTAACTTCAACCAAATCTGCTCATGCCCTTTTGGTCCAAGGTCATCTTCTGCAATGAGATTTTCTATAACCAGTCCAATGGATGACAAATTAGGTTGAGGTAATATCACCCTTGCTTGGTTCAATGACAAGGGAACTGCTGCATCCAAGAATACCTGGGGCTTGTGACTATTAGCAGAACTATTTTCCAGATAGCAGCTCTGAACTTCAGGTCTTTTCAATGATACAATTCTCAAGAGTGTCTGTTTCTGCTGAAGCTGCAAAGCATTCTCCCACCTCAAAAGTTGCTGCTCAGAGTGTGTGACAGAGTCTGTTTCACAGTCCCTAGTTCCCCAATCATCTCTTCCAAAATTAGCTGATAACATCCCTTGTTTCTGTTTGCATTGGTTCTCTGTTTCCTTAACAGCTCAGAGATTGGTCGCTGTTCCTTCTGCCTGTCTGTCTGTCTATCTATCCATCTATTACCTTCTATCTATCGGTCATGGTCATTGCTTTTGCTCCACCATTGTCTATACAACATCCACATTTTCTTCCCTTCACTCACCCTGACCAGCTCTCTAACAAGTGTGCAAACACTGCAGTTGTGTGTTTCTGATCTGGTGCACATGGTTACCTGTATCAGGCCCAGTTCCTCCCCCTCTGCTCTTAGGCTATATGAAAGCTTTTTTCAACAGTTGGGTTTTCCCTCTGTCCTTCCTCTTCTCATTCCTTTGTCCATGGATATCTCTACTTTTAAATTGCTTTTCTCTGTCTCTGTAATAAAATCAAGCAAATGGCTTTACTGAGTCTCAGATAACCCCCTCCTCTAAATTTTTTTTAAACTTTTCTATTTCTAAGCTTGTCAACATTTATCCCACCAGACTGGTAGATTAGGTATGCAGGTGAAGTCCCTTTGCCAAAAGAAGTCCCATTCCTGGAAATGCCTATTATTGCAGCAAGAATGTGATGAATGTTATACTCATGCTGTGCTGCCATGAGGGATGTCACATCAGTTTTCTTTGTCCTGCACCCACGAGTACTTTGCAACATTATTATCAAAAACGTATAAGAATTTGCTGATTATTTGGTGGAAGTTAATCAAGCTGAAAAGTAGATTAACTGCATTAATTCACTTCCATTTAGCTTTTACTGGAGTTTATTTCTTCAGCAGTTATTTGCTGAACTTGGAGATTGCTTACTTCATCTTGTGAACAAACCTTTATGTCTACCTGCCTCTGTAAGTGCCTGTAGCTTTTATCTGTTAAGGTTATCAAGGCAGGCGTAGATGTACAAGAAAAAGCATCTTGACTCATCTGCCCTGGCCCCTGGCTGTGGCTGGAAGTGTTGAGATAGCAGAGCACTGGCTCTTGTTGGGATCACACGAAGGGTTGCACCTCCTAGGTCAGCCAGACATAACCTGGCAGGAAAGAATTGATCCAAGGAGAGATGTAGCAAATGCATTGCTGTGATGATGTGAAAACAAGCCTTCAGGCCAAAAGGCTTTTGCAGACATAGGCTGAGCTGTCCGAATGGCCATCATGTCCCCTGGTAGCTGACTGTGCCCCCGACTGTCTGGGGCTGTCACCATGAGAGCAGGGCCCCAGCAGAGCTGTAAGAAGGCTCTCCATGCCACTGTGGCAGCCTTTCATTCTGCCAAAATCCCTGGGGAGCTGGCACTGAAAGGGAGCTGGAGCACTCACACAATCCCTTACAGGGCTGCCTGCGTGGCTGCCCATCAAGGGCAAATAATGATCACCTGGGTGGGATTTCACCCAAGTGTGCACATCTAAAACTGAAGGCGAAGCAGATACCTACACCTCACTGTGGTTCATGGAGCCCCAAGAGTGACTCAGACACTCAGATTTAGGCCTACACTGGAAGGTAAGAGGAATACATTTAGGAGTCCACCAAATGAACCTAAATCCTCTCTTTGATGACTGGTAAAACCATCATCTTCTCCAAAGGTTTCCTAAATCCCTACAGCCCTAAACCCAGGCACTTAGTAAACAAGTTGGAGGCTTTTCTGCAAGGTCAGTCACAGAGCCAGCCAAAGCTGGTTATCTCCCCATCACACACTTTCTCCTTCCATCCTTGGGCTCGAGAAACTACTCCAGTCCCCACCTCATGGCTCTTGCACTGGAGCTGGAGGGAGAGCAGCCACTGCCCCTGGGCTGCCCCACATGCTGTGCCACAGGTGGGGTGGGTGAGCACAGCTGCTGGGCCGCAGACACAGGGCTGGGGAAACACTCACTCCTTGCTTTCTATTGCTCCTGCTGCTCGGTGTCTGGGGTGGAGCATGTGTGGGGTTGGGGGTGGCATCCATGCCAGTGTGTGGCCCCATGTCCCCCTCTGCCAGCCAGGGCAGAATGGCTCCGTGCTGTTCCTTCTTTTGTCCAGTGGAACTGCAAGGGAGGTGCATTTTCTTTGCCATTTCTGACTCCTCTAATCTCTGTTCCAAAACCGGCTTTCTGAAACTCAGGAGGAAAAGCATTTCCCTCCCTTCTCAGCACAGATATGTTTTGCTTGTTGAGGCAAAGGCTTGCAGTGCCTTTCTGCACTGCAGTAGCAGCAAATATGTCTCACAGGAACATTCAGGCATCTATTTGCTCCAAGATAGGAACACTGAGACTTTTATTTCCATTGCTTAACCTGTTTAACCTTGTTTGTCTACTAACAAACCCCATTTAAGTGCTGCTCTTTTCATTTTGTTCACTGTTGCACAGAAAAAGAAAGTTCATCAGGAGAAAAGCCTCTCTGCTCATGTCAGAGCTTGAAGAAAAATAGGCTTGGGTTTGAGTTTAATTTTTTCCCTTGCAGAGAGGCCCAAACCAATCACAGGGCTCCTCAATTCCTTCAGTGAGTCTTCAGCTGATGCTCTCTGGGAGATGCTGTCTTGGGAGCACAGGGCTTCCCATCCATGTCTTGGCCACCTGGCAGTGATGCAGTGGCAGAACTGGGAAAGGATGGCAATGGGGACCAGGTTGGTGTCCCCTGGCACACTGATCCATCCAGCAAGTTGTCCCGAGACCACATGGGGACAAGGATAACCAGGAGTGGCCTGGGCAGCAGCCAGCTCATCCTGCTGCACTGGGGCCAACCAGGGTTACGTGTCATGCACTCCCATGAGAGACAACTATCCCAAGGGGCAGTACATGACTGGCATGCTACCATTTGATGTGTATGTTAAACAGCACTGATTGCAAATTAACCATCCTTTAGCCTGCATTAGAGCACTGTCATTGAATATACATTGAATTGTCGTTGAACTCTGCACAGCATGAAAACTCCCATTGATGGCAGGGCAATTTGAAGATATAAGTAAGTTCCCCTTGAAGCAGGATCTGCACAGTTACAGCTTCTGCAAGGTGATGGTTCTTCCATGGTGGCTCAGCCTGGGCAGATAACTACACTGAGAAAACACAAGTCAAAATGCTTCCAGAAGAACCCCAAGGTAAACAAAGAAACTGTCAGGAGTGTTTAACTGAGCACAGACTCTTGGCTGCTCATTCCAAGCCCTGTATGATAAATCCCCAAGTCATGCTGCACTGAGTTGGAGTGTTCCAACAGCAGGAGCCAGGATTTGCCCCTGGGTGATGCAGGTGACTTTCTAAGTCATGGTGCTTCTGTCAGCTCTGCACCATGAAACCACCCTGGGCAGCTGGGATTGCTCCTGGAGAACTGTGATGGGTTGTGACCAAGAGCAGGTCTGTGTCCCTCTGTTTTGGGGGCATTTCAGGGAGCCCTGTGGCTCTGAGCACCTCAGGCAAAGGGCTTTGGGTACAGTGTGTCCCTCAGAGTGCAGATTGTGCTCATGCAAGGCAAAAAAAGGGGGTGGAGGGTGGAAGCAGGGGAGAAAGGAAACAGCTGCCTCATGCATGAAAAGATTTGCCAAACTCCCGTGGTTAGATTTAATAGCTGGGTGCTGCAAGCTCAGGAGAACAATGTAATTTATGTCATTACTGCTAAAAGGCTGGTTTGATGGCAAGGGCCTCATTTGAGTTGCCTAAAATGTTTAACAAAGGGGAAAGTGAAAACAAACATGAAAGCTGTATTAAAAATTATGAGGATTTTGGGGAGACTGCCAGGTATATTCTCCAGTGGTACAAAGTCCTCTCCTGACAAACAGTTCATTTTGCCTATGCTGACTCTAAGATATGAAGTTGGAGCTAGAGTTAGAGGGAAATAATTAGGTTTTGCTTTAGCTACACAAGTTTCTGGAACAGTAGTTGGGTCACCCTGTTGTGCCTGAGCAGCAGAAGCAATAGTGTGCTTTTTTTCTTTCAGTATTAATTGTCTCTTCTTGAAAATGTACGTAGCATCTTTTTAAAATATTTTGGGGATGGGAATGGAAGGAGACAGAATAGGTACAAAGGGAGGAGGTCTGGGTGGCTGTGCCAGACCCACCTTTTCTACCAGTGCATTGAACATGACAGTGCTGTTCTCACAGCAGCACAAGCAGTGCATGTGGCTAACCCTGCTGTTCTGCCTGGTTCTGTACCTGGTGCTATTTTTAATGCACCAGCTCATACAGCCCTGAGTGGAACATGGTGGGATCTCAAGTTAAAGAAGTGCTGCTGCTTCACGAAGGCACCACCAGGCTGCCCTCAGTTCTGTGTGCTCTGAGGCCATATGGTGCTGGGTATGTCCAGTCCCCTCCCCAGAGCTCCAAATGCCACTGAGTGCTGCAGGGAAGCACAGCTCACAGGCAGCACATTCACAGCTCTCTCAGGGCTGTGCTGAAGCTGGGTCAGGGTGCCTTCCTTGGCCACCTGCTCATCCTCTGCCAGCACAACACCCTGAAGGACTCAGCCACACAGAGAAAACCGAGACAGCGTCAGCCTCTGGGTCACCATTTGGGCTGAAGGGCCTCTCTGGGGCGTTCTTGCCCTGAGCAGACAGCTGGCATCAGCTGCCATCCCAGCCAGGGTCCTCCTGCAGCACTGCTTGGGGTAGTAGTGCCTAAATTACTCATCTCAGGAATTCACCACAGAGCCCCCAGCCTGCAGAGTTTGTTTGTGCCTGTGTTTGCCCACCATTGGGCACTGGTGGGACCACTGGGAAGGGGTGCTGCCAAGCCCTTTCCCTGGAGGGAGACACGTGCTCCTTGCATCAGTTTGCATTGCCAGCAGAAGGCCCTTCTCCCTTGTGCAGCCACAGACAGCCGTGCTGGGGGCTGTTTGAGGCGGTGGTCAGCTCACCTTCCTCCAGCAGGGCTGATCTTTGCTCGCTGCTAATCGCTGCCAAATGGGCAGCAATGATTGTGCAGCAGAGTGGCTGCCAGGCCATTCAGATTATCTGCTCCAGTGCTTTGAGAGACAGCTGGTAAAGCAAATAGTAACAATCCAGAGAAATTATCTTTATTTGCCTGTAAGCACAGCACTGTAATGCGAGGCTCAAATGAGCCTCTTTTGGCACGCAAGGTCAGCGTTGCCTTTGCGTATGGCATGTATTAAGATAAGTCCCAGCCCCACACAGCATCTCTGAACCAAGAAGCTGCATTTCAAAATTAGATGTATTTTGTTGCTCTTGTCAGAGATCAGCTTACAGAATTGGCTGGCAGGGAGATTTGAAGGTTCATATGTGCAAATACTTGAATACTTCTGGATGAGTTTGAAGAATATGTTATTATAATTTTTATTGCTCTAAGACTTGTTGCTGCACACAGGAGATGGTCACCAACATTCCATCAGCTTCAACAGGACAAGATGCAGGGTATGCACTCCAAAAAATCCTGATTTTCGTGATGCTGAACATCCCATTCTCCCTCCCTCCCTTCTACCCTTATGAAGTTAATGTTATGAAGCTGGTGGTTATGAAGGTGGTTTCTTATAGTGTAACATATATGCCTTTTGCTGACAAACCAGACCCACAGATCCTCAGACTCGGAAGATCTCTGTAATTGAAGGGTCTGACATTGTTTTTCTGTGCCTTATTTTTCATAGGTGGGTGCTTTGCTGCCCCATTCTCTGACTCTGAAGCCAGGGAAACATGGCAGGAGAGACACTCAGATAGTAAGGAAGCAGCTGGATCTCAGCACAAGCGTCCCAGGCACTCCACAATGCACCATCATACAGGACTTCCACATGACTGAGGCATTTGTGTCAGGGCCCCAGGAAACCTCTACCCTCTGTCTCAGCTGCCACTGCCTGTGGATGCCCAATACCTGGGCATTGCTGAGGGTGCAGCTGGGCGGTGGGGGCTGTGTAAGGACAGGCACAGCACACATGGCCAGCACTGTGCCAACTTGCTTGCAAGAAAATTCTCTCTTAGCCAGCAGACCTGCAGTCTGTCCTCTGGCTGGCTCTTCCATGGAGGTTTCCAACAAGGAGAGTGCTTCGGTGCTGGAGCTGGCTTGGAGCAGGTGCTCCATGGAGATCTGACTCAGACACACAGGTTGCCAGATACCCACCAGCTGCCAGAGTATTTCAGTCATTAATAATGGCAGGATTAAATGCAAAGTATCGACAGCGTTCCCAGAATGAGCCAGGGCTTTCAGCTTTACTGCCTTTTGCTTTTTCTAAAAGGATCCAGGTCCAGCGTGGATGGTGCTCCTGGAAAGGCCTTTGCTCTCCTTCAGGCTGTGTTCATCAGGTTTGTACCAAACCTGCACTGTCAGTGCCACTGAGGGAGGAGGTCACCAGAAAGAGCAGATGCTACTCCTGACACAAAGATATAAAGAACATTTCACTGACTCTACTGGACCATCCCTCCCAAGGGATTGCAGCACATATGAGGCACTTCGTGTTTTCCCTTGTGTCCAGCAGCGGCTACTGAAAATTCAAGACATTGGTTTGGGTAGCTCTGGAGCATTAAGGCTGCTGCTGTGCTTTTATTCCCTCCCATCACTATGCATTTAAGTGTTGTATCAGTTTCAGCACTATCAATTCCTTGGCTGTGGTTATCTCATGCAACAAACTCCACTGCCTTGCATTTGTGCAGTCTTCGGATGTTTTCCCTTGTGGAGTTGTATGAGACAACTGGTGCATGGACTCTCCTGGATCTACATGCACTGTGCTGCTCACCAGTTGTCCCATCTTCACCTCTCAGTCTCATCATATTAGACTCATGTCTGTCTTGAGCAGTTCTCTTTTTCCCACTGCTGACTGCAGAAGTTTTGTGTATCACTAATCCTTTTCATTCTTGTCTCTGGCTCACTTTGCTGCTGCTGACGTATGATGTGAAATGGCAGGTTAATAATGCTCTACAATCTTTCAAGTGGGAGTACAATAATTTTATAAAGAAGCTCCACATTTTTGTCAGTTTTCAGATTTGGTGCCTATTTTGAGTCCAGGTTATTGAACACAATGAAGTGTAATAGTGCCTGGATCAAGGTGACTGCAATTTCTCTAGGACATACGGTCTGTATGTAATGAAAACTTTCAAACATCCCTTTCCACAAGCAGCTTGGAAAGGATTTCCACTCACTGCTCTGCTATGCATCTAGCTTTCCCAGTTAGGACCATAACCTCCCAGTCTTCCCTGACATTTATGAAAGTAGCTGTATATTTTGCTACCAGCCAGTTCTGCACCCGCTCTGCTGTTCCAGGTCATTAACAGCTCCATTAATCATTGCTGCCAGTTTGGAAGGAGAGCATACCCAATTCCTCACCTCTTGTTGCATTAATATGAATACTTTCTCCTTCCTCCTTTGTCTCCTGCCTGTTTCAGTTAATATTCAGAAGCATCTTTTGCCCACTCTTGCCATTTCAGGGCCTTTACTCGGTGAGTAGGAATGACAGGTTTGACAGTGCCAGCAAGCTCTTCTGCCTCATGATTTTTGCTGACCAAGTCACAGAATGGCTCAGACTGAAGAGGACCCTGACAGGACACAGCACCTGGCTCTGAGCAGAGAAGGGAGTTGTGGGAAGATAAACTCAGCAGGTTCCTGTGGTGTGAGTAGGGTGAAATTTTGTGGAAGCACTTGAGTATACCCCCCTTTTGTCTCCAGCAGTACTATTTCCTATGATTGTGGCTGGGCAAACAGTCAACAGCCAGCCTTGAAGATGTAGCAATCACTTGATTTGAGTTCAAGAATGTCCAGGGTAGCTCCAGGAGGCAGAGGCTTGATAACTATCCTTCCCATGGCCATAGAAGAGGCTCTCAGAAAGGAGAACACCCTGCAAAGGCTTTAATCACATTTGCTACCCAGAAACCAACCTTTGCAGGAGAGTTTGCAAAACAGTGAATTTCAAATGCCTGCAGAACAGGCACTGGAAGTGAATTTCAAATTCATGTCAAGCACTAGCAAGAGGAAGTTTCTTCCAAAAGCCACACTCAATCAGGGAATAGATACACCCTGTGACCTTGCATCCCATCAGCACGGCCTCGGTGCCGAGAATCTCAATTAGCACCGGCAATGCTCACAGCAAACATGAAACACCCATCTCCTGGGCTGCTAGAGCTCATTCAAAACTTACTGGGTGGAGAAAGGAGACCACATTGTCACTAAAACTTATCACCTGTCTACTAAAGGGATAGTGACAGAGGCTGTGAGGGCTTTGACTAAAACTGCTTTTAGCCCAAAAATATGAAGAGAAGAAGAGTGCAGCGGAGTATAAAGCCCAGCTACTGTCACCCACGTAAGGCTGCCCTCACTGATTGCGTTTGAGGGAGGTCAGGCAGGGGGGCCATGCTTTGCTGTTTGCAGTTAATAATAATTATTGTCTGCATGACAGGCAGCGAGCGTAGGTTTTGCATGTGGCCTCAGAGGAGCTTGTACCCATCTTCTCCCACCAAGAGCAAAGATCTCTCTTCAGTGATGAAGATGAAGAAGGCAAGGACACACAGGCACGCTTTGCAAAATGAGCATGCGGCTTGTGATGCAGATACCAGACCCTCCCTGACCACAGCCCTCATTTGTGAGGGTACAAACAGAAGTACCCTTGGCAGCCAAGGCTCTCATCCCAAGGAAGTGTTTTTCTCCCCAGTGTGTGCTCCACAAGGAGCCGAGCTGGTGTGCACGGCAGGGCACAGGACTGGTTGTCAGTGTTTTTCCATTAGCAGGGACAAGAGCCTGTGGCTGCAGCTCAGCAAACAGCCAGTGCTGGGGAGGAGGCCTGAGCCCAGGGCTCTGGTCCATGGGGGATTTGATGCCAGCAGAGGGGGCCAGCAGCCCCACAGGGCCACTGTGGTGCTGGCCCAAACCCCCAGCTGGGACCTGGCAATCCTTTGGGCGCTTCCTTTGCTTTGTCTCTCCATCTTGTCCACTCAGGCCAGGGCCAAACCCTTCCTCAGGAGTGTCAGCCACCTCACACTGATGCCTTGTGAAGGCTGACCTGGAACAGAGACTAGACAGAGCTGAAGAATAAAGTAGGCATTTATTAGGAGGCCTCAATGGATCCACCTTGGGCAGCACAAGAGCCAGCCAGGGCTACACCCAAGATGAACCCAAAAATGGTCACAAAATGGATGACCAGTCATGGGGTCTCACACTTTTATAAGTTTTGGTCCATTAGCATAATGGAGTTATTGTCTAATTACAGCTTTAGCTTATGAAGTCCCATCCTTCTTGGTTTTCTCTACTCAGTCCACTGTTGTTTATGCTCTCTGGCCTGAGATCTGGATTGGCTGTCCTTGGTCCCCAGCTAGAGAGGAACTGTTTTGTCTGCCTACTCTGTGAAGAGAGTTTACTATCCCCTAATACAAAGCCCAGACCCACACACTAAAGCAGCAGAGAATCTGAAAAATATAAAAGCTAAAAGCTGAGGCATCAACACCAGCCCTAACTCGGCAGAGCTGAACTCCCTGACAGGTTCATGTGGAAAGACACTTTGGTGTCTGCATTCCTCCTGCTTGCCCAACTCTAAGGTGTGTGAGTCTGAAACAAGATTGAATTTCCTTTTGTTTTCCTCCCTTGGAGGCCATTTTAGGTAAATTAATTTTCTGGGGGATATCAGCTGGCCTGAAAATATGGAGAGGGTTTAAAAACTGTTTTTAGCAGCTCTAAGAAAGCATTTCCCAGTAGGTACATGCCAGCAGAGACTGCCAGTTCAAATCACCTCACAAGGGCCCTTGTGAGCAGCTCTCACAAGGGCCCCAGAGCAGCTCTCAGACACAGGCAGTTTTGATAGTGAGAACAGGCATTTCTGCTATCACTTCTGCTTTCCTCTTAAGAAAAGAATAGCTACTTAGCTTTCTTTTTTTGTGGATGTCATTGGATTGGCATTGTTTATGTGAGGGACTTCCACATACTGACTTGTCTCCTGTAGCTGTTTTTTATATTGATCCCTCTCCCTCTGCAAATTTCTCTATCAGTAAAAGCAGTTACTGTTAGTACAAACCTCTCCTGATTTCTCCTGGGATTTGCACAACAGCAGGAGTCTGTCTGTGCAGTCACTCTTTCCTCAGTCCATTCAGGGTATCCCATGCACTCATGAGCTGGAGTACACCACAGTGGTTGCCTAAATGGTGGCTGTGGGAAGATCTGCCTCCCTTGGTAGGGGCTGGAGAGTTCCCAGAAGGCTCATTATTCACCACACACTGCCAAACAGGCTGGTGAGCTTGCTTCTACTCAGGCAGTCTGTGACACCAGGTTCATAGAGCATTGCTCCGGTTTTTCCTTCTCCCCCAAAACTTAAAGATCAGGAACAGAATTCAGCATCTACAACCAAGATGTGTGCAACAGAGTAGTTCCATCCTCGCTTCCCTCTTTTCCATCCACCCAGCCAGAATGCACAGAGAACCCCTAAAAAGCACCTTTTATTCCCTCTGACCATTTAAATGTGAGCAGAAACATGCTAATGCACAAAAATGTACCCTTCTACATTTGTAACAGCTCTTTTAAATAATTCCTGGCAATTTACTAAGCCTGACCTCATGTTTCCCCGACACCACAAAGGCCGGCTCTATTCAGGCTGTCCCTTTCCAGGAGTTTCCCCATTTGAGCGCTTGAAATGCTTTTTGTCTCTCTGGCCACATACTCTCTGGCACTGAAAGCACTAGAGTAGAGTTTGTGTTTACCCAGACTACTTTTATAAGTACATCAAGATCTACAGAGCCACTTCTGACTGCATCAGGATTTTTAAACACAGGAAGAAGAAAGATTGAAGCTCCAAGTTTTTTTAACAAACAGAAACAGTGCCAGCTTCATTTCCTCCCTTGTTGCTTTACATTCAGTATATGCTGATGCCCTTAGAAGCAGGGTGGTTTCAGAACCAATGGTCTTTCAAGTTTATTTAGTTTCAGGGTTTAATTTTTTTTTGTCAGTTATTTTTACTAGCAGAATAACTCTCAATGAGGGGAGTATCTGTTGAGCCATGGAACATTCCTTTGGATGAATATCTGTTTCTACAACTTTCCACAAGCATGAAATGAAATGAGGATATAATGCACACATTCCACTCAAGAGCTTAAAGCTCATTGCCTGAGAGCATGATATAAATATAGACAATGAACTCCACAAAGAGAAGGCTAAAAATCTGTTTTTCCACTGCAAGAGATTGTTAGGCCATTAAAACAAAAGACTGCTGATAAAGCTTATGTGCACATTTGGATAAATTACTGGTAAAGGGTCTGTTAAGTACAAGCAGAGGAAAGGATTCCTTATTCCCAGACTTTAACATGGCACATGTGCAAAGGTGTCTCCTTGCTTCAATAGGAAAAAGCTGGGAAGGACAGGTCATTTGAGATCCTCTAACTCTAGGTTCCTAGACTAACTCATCCTTGAGCCACTCAGCTGAGGAAAATGCAACTGCTCACCTTTTCCAAAGTATTTTTAAATAGTTGTGCAGAAAACAGAAGCTGGAAAAATAAGTCTTAGCTGGAAACTTTCCTTTAGTTCAATATCAATGATTACCTCCTCCAAAGCATTCAACAGATATTCCAGGATATTTTAGTTTTCACTGACTTATAAGATAGGCCTTCAAAAATCAGCTTTACCATCACTGTTGGACTAGTTCTGGCAGAACATTTCAAATGCTCTTGTACTCTAATCCCTAGATGAGAAGCCTTGCTAAGTTTAATTTGATTTTAATTCAGCTTTTCTGTAGGAGCCTCCAACTTTTCAGTTTTCATGACTATTTAGTCAACTATAGGAAAAGCTCCTGTGCTCTCAGGTCAGTATTAGTATGAAGAGCCATTATTGAGTGTTTTGCCAGTGACAGTAGGTTGTGCTAACTGAGAATTGGACAGGTAAATGGACAGGTAAGAAATACCCCATCCTTTGAAAAACCTCAGGTGTGTTGGTAGTTAAAGGGAAAACATCCTCGTGCCCTGACACAAGGACTCCTCTCACCTCCTGCACCTTCAGTGACTTGCAGGTGCCCAGATCCTCTCTGTGCACCCTGAAAAGTAGAGAACTGAGTTCTGCATCCCACTTGGTGAGGAGTCCCTCTGGGTGGGGTCCCCTGGGGCTGTGGCATAATGTTTGCAGCCCCAAGCACTTCAGCTGTGGCTCAGAGGCAGGGCAGGCCCACCAAGGACCAGGGCCAGCCACCCTCAGCATGGTGTGTCTGCAGCAGCACATGGGGTTTGTTAAGGATGCTGTTGGGGGATGTGCAGGAAGCACATCCTGGAGGAAGGGGGGTATCAATGCACCCACAGTGCAGCACAGTGGGCATTTCACAGTGCTGGGAACCCACACAAGCACCTGGGGCATTGAGCTGCTTTGCTCTTGGTGCCACTCAGAGAAGTTCACGCATTCAAACCTGCTGCCAGCAAGGATGCTGAATGGCCCCCCCACCAATACACCTTTGGCAGAATGTTTGTCTCAGACAGCCCAGGTTTTGCCTCAGCAAGCAGGCAGCAGCCAGAGCTTTCTTGGAGTCTGTCCACACAAAGCCAAGGCAATGGGAGGCCTGCTCTAAGGGGATTAGAGGGGATCTCTGCTTAATTAGTCTAAGAGGGCTGATCTCAAAGATTATTTCTCACACAGAGCAGAAAGGGCTACCAAATGATCTTTGGGTCAGTCAATTACTGCCCATATTGGGTGATGTGGCAGAAAACTGGTTAAGACTTTTGATGCAGAAATCCAGTAGCAGAGGTAGCTGGGGCCATACTGACACACAGCTGGTCAGGGGGAAGCACAGGCCATGCCCCTCTCACAGGGTGGCAGAGCAGCAGCCTCTGAAATCCTGCTGGCCTGATTAGCCCAGCTTAACTGGAAACACCCTCCGTGGTGGCTCTGCAAGGCAGAACAAGTGCTCAGCATGATCTGGTCCTGCAGTTCCTGACTAACAAACACATGGGAGAGAAAGATGTGATGGACATCTTTCCTCTGTGCTGGACAGCACCTGAAGGTGGTTTTTCAAGGAAAATGCAGGTTCAGGAGCAATTACAGGACCAGTTAAAGAAGCTGCATGTCTCTAAACACACTAAGTGCCAGCTGTGGTCTGCAGGGAAGCTTTGCTAAAGAAGGTGAATGTAGCAGCTGCTGCAGTGCTAATCCAGCTTTCTCAGCACTCACAGCACAGTGCAGGAGCAGGCTGCTCATCACCCAGTGCCCACACGGTGTGGCAGACACTGTTCATTCAAGCACTGCCTTACAGGCACACTGGTATGGGCAGAGAACAGGGAACTCTCTTTTTTCTAGAACTTTTCTTAGCATCGCTGCCATTGAGTCCCAAGTGAGCACCTGCTGCCACCATCTCCTTTTTATACTTGATCAGGGAACTTCATGGATTATTTTGGCTCAGTGAGCTGTAAGAGTTCTTCCCCTCCCCAAGTCTTCCCTTTTCCCTCCTTTTAATTTGCATTGGAGATAGCAAGATGAGGAAACCTGAATTTGGTTTGTACTGTTTGGTTATCTTGTTTGCTTTGTTTTTACTATTTGGTGTTTTTTGTTCATTGGTGTGTTTTAAAACTTTTGACAAACATGCCAAAATCTGGAACAAATGAAAAAAGTTTAACAAGGAGCAGCATTGTGAACTTTTTGAAAGTGTGGTTTTCATAATTTATCGGAAAACTCTAGCACTTATAAACAAGCAAACTGGGTTTATAGCTTCAGTGATGCACAGGCTGTGTACATTTCTGAGTCAGAATGTCTCCAGAGAGCAGGGGAGATGCAGCTTCTGCCATGAACTATTGATTCAAGGGCACACTGGTTGCTTTGTGCAAAACCTATACAAGATAAGAAGAAAAAAAACCAAAACAGACAAAAAAGGGAATAAACGAAGAAGAATCTCTCTTGTCTTACATGAAGCAAATTGTTTTCCGCATAGAAAAAACATGAACATGACAACATGATGTTCACCCAATGGCAGAGGTGACTTCCCTGGAGTGAAGAGCCTTTATGAGCAGTGTATCTTCCCTGTCACTATCCTTCCTCCATACTGACAAATAGAAAGTTTTTTTACCAGTGTATGCTTTTGGACGAATCAGAGTTGTGAAACTGGGGATACCTCACCTAATGGGAAGAAAGCAATGTTTATGGCTCTTCAGATTTCCTCCAGCCGTTAAAAATGCCAAGGAAAATGAGCATTTTGCTTTAGATCTGATGCAGAGATGAGAGTCCCCTCCCCACAGGCATCATAGAGAGCTTATTTGCAGGTGGATGTTGTCTTGCTGGATGAAGGATATCCACCTGAGGGGTTAACTTTAAATGCAGAGATTAGGAATTATCTCAGTAAACTATCATGCATGTCAAGCACAGCATTCCCTGGTTGCAAAGGGGAACAAGTAGACAACATGCTGTAAGTGCCCACCCACTCTTCATGCTTGAATAAGCATGTTCCTAGAAATAACCACAAATAGCACCTTCATCAAGGTTGATTGAGTTCCCCTAATAAAGAGGTGCCAACTCTTATGAATCCTTGAATCTTCACAGTCTATCTTTTCCTGCAAAATCAGGCAGAACCAGAAGAGTCTTTGGTGTTCTCCTTCCATCTTAAAACATAAAGATAAATGTTATATCAATACTGCACTTAAATGTTGTCTTCCCCCCCAAATTTTTTTTTCAGTAGAACCACACAGGAAAAAATAAACTTTATCTAAAAACCAGTTAGAGAAATACAAAGGCCTAGAAGGAATCCAGCCCAGTTTGAGCAGCATCTGTTACAAGTCTTGAGGCTTCATGGAGAATTTGAAAAGCACCTTAATTCACATAGCATTGAGTGTCCTCATCTATTTACTCTCTATCAATAGGACACTTATGTATCATTAATTTTGGTGTGTGGAATCTTATCTTCTTCACTTTAATCAATTATTTGTGTTCCTGTATTTAAAATTCCAAACAGCAAATATTATAAAGGTTAACTTATTCTTGCCTTACTTAGGCAAGGACTTCTAGGCAAAATCCCACTAACACTTTTGGAAAGTTTTTCCTGTGTCTCTGTGTTGGTGACATGCCACCAGGCAGGGTATGAGGTTCCTGTGTTCAGACTAGCCCTCCACTACTGGTGTTAATCAAGTCTGCCCCTGAATCTGCTCCTAGATGACTTCACTGCCAGCAAAGCTGATTTCTATTCCTTAAACAAGAAACATTAAGATCTACAGTTGGAAATCATCCCTGCTGAAGTCTCATCCTACTCTTTCCCACTCTATTTCTCAGCTCTAAGCCAGTGTGTACAGACAAGGGCTGTGCCTTGCACCCAGCAGTTACTATATATGAAATACAAAGAGCAAAAAGCATACCCAATCCAGCTGAAGAGTCTGGATGCAGACATTTATCCCTCCTTATATTAGGCAAACCATTTTTTCAAAGGCTTATAATTTGGCTAAGTTTAGACCCATATACCAATATTGTGGTGTTTTGGGCTATTTCTCAGTCATTCAAACCAAAATGGTGCCAGGTTTTGAGAGAATATTTTCAAGAATTTAGCACATTCAGAATGGTGCATCTTCCATTGTTTTATCCTTAGAAACAGCTGAACCATTAAAAAAATAGAGAACAAACAACCACCCCCAAATCTGGGACAGAGAGATCATCCTGAAAAAACGGGAGCTCTCCTAATTAGTTTGGAAAGCAGAAAAAAAAAAAAAAAAAAGATCGCCTTGTGTCACACTGGAAAGTGCCAGGCAACCTCTATTCAGTTTGATTATTCCATCTGCAAGAACAAAGGGTGAGTAGCAAAAAGAAGCCTATGTAATAACCAAAAGAGCTGTGATCTAGAGTATATTCTTGGCTGTAGGATGAAAGCATGTTTTGTTTTTCTAAGCTCTGTTGTACAACTAGAAAGCTAAGGTGCCATGTCTCAAGTATTTGGGGATGACGTTTGAAGTTAATGTCTTTCAGTTATTAAATTGTACAAGGATTGTAAAGCAAGAAAAATTCAGAATCTTTCCATAGAACATCTCAAGAAGCAGCTTTATACTTATTTCAGTGAAATGTCCTGTAGAAGACTACACTTCAGATCCAGTTCTCTGATTACCTAATAAGCACTTCTGCGCAAGAATGTCCTTAATCTTAATACTCTTATTTCTACCACTCAACATAACACTCAGTCTACCTACCTATTTTTCTTCAGCAGTCTTTCAGGTTTATAAACTTACCTCTTTAACCCAGATCTACCCCCATGCTCCTCCACTTCTGCCAGCTAACTAGCTCACTGTTCCATTCTTCAATGAGAGACTCCTACGTGGCTGTCTGGTCGTCTACCTACGTGGTCACTGCACCGTGAAAAATTTGAAATAAATTCTCAGTGCCCCACAGACTATTTCATATTCCAGTCAGACCACAAAGCATGTGCTTGAAAGTACACAGAAAAACTGTTCCAGCAGAGTGGAATGAAGATGTGCCGTTAGCAGTTCCAGTATCGCACAGTGCCTGGCTCACATCAACACGGCGTTTCTTCCACCCACTTGCAAGCCAGCCTGTAAATGCAACCCACAGCCTGGAGAAGAGAAGGCTCCAGGGAGCCATCTGGCTGTCTTCCAGTACCTAAAAGGGGCTTGCAAGAGAGCTGGAGAGGGACCTTTGACAAGAGCCTGTAGTGACAGGACAAGGGGGAATGGCTTCAAACTGAAAGAGGGCAGGTTTAGATTGCAAGGAAGGAATTTTTTCACTGTGAGAGTGGTGAGGCACTGGAACAGGCTGCACAGGATGTCCTATCTCTGGAAGTGTTCAAGGCCAGGCTTTGAGCAATCTGGTCTAGTGGAAGGCATCCCTGCCCACAGCACAGGGATTGGAACTAGATGAACTTTAAACATCCCTTTCTATCTGAATCATTCTATGAGCCTATGACTCTTAACTCAGTACTTTTTATTTCCAATGTGAGAAGAAAAATGTGTTGGCCATCAGACAACTGAAACCCTAAACAACTGGAGTCAAAATCCAGACATATTAATTGGCCTCCCTATGAAGAAATCTGCAGTTCTGAATGTCTGACTGCAATTAGCAAAAAATACCACAAGAAAAGTTCTTTGTACAGGTTTTATGGCAAAACAGGAATTATGTTTAAGACAACTGAGTAGGACACTAGTGCATTCAAACAGTCATTGGAAGCTGGAAATTCCTTTCTTAAATGAGAATGACCAAGATGGTGCCTGCCAAAGGAAGAGATGACTACACTGCTATGGGCAAGACAGCGCAACAAGCACAGTTTCCATCAATTTCAAAATAATTCTTCCTGCACTCAGAAAAATAGATGTCATTTGATGGAGAACAAAGCACAAGGTAACCAGCAAGAACACAATACTACTGGAGGTAACTTTGATAGGAGAGGGAGTCCAGTGATTCTGTGGTCAAGCAACAAAAAGATTGACCAAAGGTTGGTGAACTAGCTAGACTGATACCTGTGGAAGACTGATAACAAGATATTATGTCCAACCAAAATATTTTACAGAGTAAAAATCTTCCTGCAGTAGCTAGAAAAGAAAAAAAAAAAGAAAAAGGGGAGAAGGGTGCAGAGAGACAGAGAAAACATTTGCTAGGAGTGAAAAGTTCAAAGTTTTCTAGCTGTTCAGTTATTTGAAAAGAGCATGTCACACACTGGAATTTTTTTAACTCTTCAGAACAGCCCAATAAATTCATGTTGTCTCTCTATAGGTATCTTCTTGGGCAAATCAAAAGGATATTACTAAGCTAATGGGACTGGAAAAAACCATCAGCAAAAGTTCCCTTGGAACTGATTTACAGAATGAATGGGCAAATCAAAAACATGCAATTAGCAGCATGTGTCAGCCTTCTATATGATCCATAGAACTAAAAGCATTTAAGATGTGCCAGCCTCAGGCTTCTTGCTCCTTAAGGCATGCATGACATGAGAACAAGAGACTACCATCATTACTGAAAATAGGGTTTTTTAGTGATACTGGCATGACTAAAATGTAACTGCTGATCAGTGCCAATTAGCTAGAATAATCCTGTTAGCATTAGCTCAACTGTTCATTTATAAATCTCTGCAACACTAATTGTATTTGAAGTTCTTTTAACACTAACTCCTTTTGTGTGGTGATGAAAGCCTTCAAAACACTCATCAATCGAACAGCTGATATAACAAACAATCCTCCTTTAACCCTTTGCAATCTCAGTGCTATAAAAGTAGTTTGCATATTAACTATATCATAGATTGAACAAGTTTTTACGTGGTCATTTTTTATATATGGAACATTTTATTATATATTTACATATGTATATGTAAATATATATATTTATATATATTGCCATAGCAAGAGCTGTATCCTATCAAGTACTGAGTATAACTGATCGTTGTCAGTGTGTATCCCACTAAGAAAAGTGAAAACTGCCCTCCATTGCTATTGTTTTTTGTCAAGTTCATAACTTAGATCAAAACATCCATCCATCCATCCAAAATAAATTTAATTTGATTTTTACTTATTGCTACTTAAATTGTACCAGAAGACCATTTTAGCAGGAAATACTTTCCTGATCTGAATATAGTTGACAATGTTGTTTCCAATTACTGGGCCCCCTCATCAGCTTTGGACGAAGTTTTTAATCAAATCAAAATGGACAACAGAGAAAATGCAAGGAAGATTTCATTAAATAAATTTATTTGTTAAAATAATTTAACTCCAAATACAACTGCTGAGTTTGCATTGAGTTCTATGTACAATTCTTGTTTTATTTGAAACATCAAGGTTTAAACAACTGACATTGTTACAAAACAAACTGTTGCCCCATTTTAAGTTGCCAGTTGTATTAGAGCTCAACAATTAACTGTGAAATACATTAATTCACCCAAGGAAACTCCAAATCAACAGCGTTAAGTCTGACTCCAGAACCCACTTCAGTCTTTCTTCAAACCCTGATCAAGAATTAACAGATGCACAACAATGCAGATAAAAGCCTCCTGCAGTTGTCAAACATTTGCTTTTGTTGCGGAGTTTCACAATTAAAGCCTAACCAGTGCTTTGATGGCACACTGGTAAAAAAAAATTAAAAAATTAAAAACAAACATGCACAAAACCCCCCAACCAAATGGCTGACATCTTTAGGTAACATTCTATACAGGAAAGCAAATACCAGTAGTTTTCCCACAGAAAAGTAATGGCAACTGTAGCACTGGGGTTAGGGAGAGGCTAGAATCAGAACAGAAAATGTCACCAAATTTCTTTTCTTGATGCTCTGAAGAGGTGGGCAGGGGGATGGGCAAAACAGAAAAAACTCAAAATCCAATGCAAGTTATATACTCTTGATCTGATTCTGGTTTGTTTGCTTTGAATAATTTTTGTGTGTATTTTTAAGGGAAAGAGGAAACAGTTGCTCTATCATAGCTTAAAAGAACAAAAGTTGCAACTTTTTTTTTTAAAAAAAAACAACAAAACTGGAAAAAATGCTGTCTTTGTAGAAAAGTACAAAGCTCTACAAGAACAGCCAAAGGAAAAGTGGGTCTTTGGAACAAATCATAATATTTTAAGGCATGTTATAAGAAACTTTCAAATACTATAATTGGTAATCCTATCAGGGTACAAATGAAACAGTGACCCAAGACCAGTGATTCCTGCAGGGTGGCCATGCAGCCTCTGTGCGGCTCACCTACCTCCCCTCCTGCTACCCCTATAACTTGAAAAATCTGTCAAGTGCAACTGTCATTGATTCAAGCTCCACTATCTTCACATTAGTGGAAATACAAATAGTGCATAACTACTTCCTCAGAACTATACAATAAAAAACAACACTTACACTTTGCTCCCCCAGCCAAGTTGCATGGTAGCTTACATATGGCCTATGCTTTTGAAAATGTAAGAGTGTAATGAAGCAACAAAACTGGGAGATATTTTCTTTAATATTTCTGTTACAAATTTACTGTGCAATTTTTCCTATATTTAAAGCCCATCTGCTTTATATCATGAACTTCACGATAGGCTGTTCATCCTTGACTTTGTGCCATTTTCTTGGTTGATGAACAATCTGTCAGGTAAGATTTTTAACATCTCTGTAAATAACCTCGCATAACATGCACTTCCAACTCAGTTTGGTTTTTTGTGGTTTTTCTTTTTCGAGTGCTTATGCAGTGGATCTCACACTGACAAGCTGTTTTACGGATGGATTGTGCTGCTTGATTAACCATTTCCCAAGATATCTGAAATCTAGATATCTGAAACCCTGAAATATCATTGATCCAACATCTCACATTTTGTTTAAGCATGGCAGCTGACACAATGGGCAGGCAGGGAGTGGTAAGAGAACATTCATACCATCTATAGTTTAGGCATGTGAGTTCTGTGACTTGGAGGACTAAAGTTAAAAGCCTAAGTTTGCTATACAGTCAATGGAAAGAGGTAGGTGCCTCTAGGAGGGCGATTCAGAGCACCCAAAATGGGCATTCAGATGCCAGAAATAAACGGTGTGCCTATCTCCCTAAGAGAACAAAGTACAGTAACAAAAGCTCTGCAAAGAAGGTGGGAAATGGGCTACATTTACGTTGTAAGGCTTAATGCTCTGTGACATCTAATGCCCTTTGTCACACCGGTTGTGGAAAGGTCTTGAAAGATTAAGGGCAGAGTTGGCCAGTTCTCTTCCGTGAAAATGATTTTCTTTAGTTATCATCCAGTGAACTATAATTCAAATGTTAAGGATATTTATGTATGGAAATCTGCAAAGTGTTTTCTACTCCAGTGTCCTTTGTGGCAGATGAGAGCGCTTTTAGGAAGTTCTGCAGATGGAGGCAAAACTCTCGAACCTAACTCCAATTACAGCATTTCTAAGGGCCATATACACACACACATACACACTCAACACACACACACAGCCCAGCACCCCTATTTTCACTCATTTAAACACAAGGAACTACACTGTTACTGCACAAGATTTAAAAACTAATAAACGCATGGTGTTATTCAGACCACAGGCTCAGTGACTGTATTTTATGGCCAATTTTACCTATAAAAGATCCAGCTCAAGACAATCTCTCCAGCATTTAAAATCTAAACATTGCGATTGAAAACTTTTCTATGCTTTGATTGTAAGACTTTGAAATAGGTATTTCTGTGCCATTAGTCATGCAAATGATAAATACTTCACTGCTATGAAACTAGCAAGTCAGAGCTCGAGCATCCTTTCCAAATAAAATATTTGCTCCCACCATTAAACACTTCAATAATTGGGGCAACCTTTGAATAGTGTGTCAGGCATTTAAAGAGCCATTTCCACACTCACCTAAGGAATTACAACCGTAACTATTTCACCTCTGAACCAAATGATTTCACGTGGTTATTCAATTTAAGTTTTCAACATTAAAGCTATCAAATAGCAAACTGGATTTTCAAATGTTAGTTTGGGATCACACCAGAGAATGTAGCCCTTAAAGGCAAGAAAAACTGTTGTCTTTAACAAACTTAAAAATGCAGGATGTTCATACTGTCCCACGAGGTTTCTGCAGAAGGGAACATATGGATGAAACATGGCTTAATTTTCCTTACAAGATGGTACTAGTTAATCTATTAAAGTGTTCCTTGTTAGTAAGGCTCAGCAATTTTTTTTTTCATCACAGTTGCTTCCTCCTGGTTCAGTAAAGTGAAAATAAAGATGCTTCCTGCTTTGTAAACAGAGGGTTTGTTTGGCTTTTTGTAGACCAAAACCTGAAGCGATCCTCCATTTTTGAGCAGCAAAATGAAAGATTTAAAACATTCCAATGCCAGACTGTTTCTTCACCCGTCACTTGTTTCCAGATGTTGCCTCTCATTTCACACACTGATACAATGTTTTCTATTTCAAGATGTGGGATAAAGTGTAGAAATAATAGCATTGATTTTGAAAAGAATCCAAACTATATGGGTCTCTGGTAGCCTTTTCCTCCAACACTGTCAGAAGTTCTGGTGAAATCAACATAACTGACTGAACAAACTCAGCCACATGTGATAGCGTCCATTCTGAAGCGTGGTAATCAGACACCAAAAGACTTGGTTCTCCTTTTCATGCTTATCCTTGTCATGAAAGGTCTTCAGAGACATCCTCTCCACTGCTTTCGTCTCCGTTTCCAAAAGGATTCTGTCCTCTTCGGAAATAGTTGCTGTTGTTGCTGTCTGACGTGACAACACACGTGCGTTCGACTGGAACGACCCTGTAGATCAACTGACTGTGCCATAAAATTGCAGGTGCTCAAAGGGAACAACGGATGAGATGTGGTCATTTAACCCAATTATATTCAGAGTCAGTGATTGACTTTCAATGCTCAGCTCTGAGTTAATGTTGCTACTTCACTACAGATGTATTTCAAGTGACCCACAAACCAGGAAGTGAAGTAGACAGTTTTACCACCTTACAAAATTTCTGCAAATTAAGTCCAGGTTAGGTCATTTTTAATGCTATTGTATATTACATGCAGAACAGCATGGATCATCTTTGTCTGGCTGTGCTGCATAGTTCATTTGTCTAACAATTTCCGCAAAGAGCTCATCCACCATTGTTTTACTCTTAGCAGAGGTCTCCATAAATGGGCAGCCCCATTCTTCAGCTAAGGCTCTGCCTTCACTCAATGATACTTCTCTCTCACTTTCCAGGTCCACTTTATTACCAACCAGAATTACTGGCACCTTCTCATACCTACAGTTTAAAAACAAAAACAACAACAACAATAATTAAATTTTTAAAAATGGCAACATTCTTCAAGTAAAAAAAAAAGAAGAAAAAAAATCTATTTGCAAACAATACAGGCCCAAATGGAAAGAGACACTTGAATGACCTTAAAATTTTACATTTGAAAAAATGTGTATTTCACATTCTAGCAATTTGTTGCATATCTTGTTCCCCTCAGAGCTTTCAGAGTTCCGCAAAAATTATCCTCCCCTGAATTTTCCTTCCTTCCAAGAAACATGCCAGGAATACTTCCGCACTACAAAAATGAGGAATATAATACTATTTTCTCTGTTTGCAATCTCCATGTGTAAGAACAGGATGGACATCAAATCCTCCCTTCAACATTACACCCTCCTTCTCCCTGAAGAGGTATTTTGTATCTCCTGCTTGGGATAACGATGCAACACTCTCCCTTTCAAGAGTACATTTACCTTTGGTCAATACACACAGAACTCTCTCAATAGCAATAAATGAGACACAACCAAAGTGCCAGTAAATTAATTCCAAATTTCAGGAAATGAAGTCCACTTCAAGTACCGCATACACACATAAGTACTGTTACATAAAAATATGTATTAGATAATACAGAATGTGTATCTCTCCCTTGCAGCACTCACATCATTATGCCAGTTAAAGAAGTTGAAGAGACAAAAAAAATCGCAATTAAGTTCCAGGCAATACTATCACAGTTCTGCTTCATAATCAACTTGGACAGCACAACAGATCATGTTGCTATGAAGGAATTCTTTACTTTGCACCTCCTCATGAAAGGATCCTTGCCAAATCTTTTTACAAAATTGAAATGCCTGCCATTCTTTTTTTTCCACCTCACATTCATAAACCTTTCTTCAGACATGAAACTAAGAGTTCCATCAGGTTTCAAATTTACATATTTGCCACAGAAAAGAAAAGAGAGAAGAAAACACTGGGCCTATTTCCAAAATCCTCTTACACAGGTTTTCTCACAAAAAGAACTAGGACTGAGAGTAAACCACTCATGACTTTTCAGCACTCGAACCAGACCTAAGAGAAGCAAGACGGTACCTTCTTAACTTAAACCCGAATTTCTCCTTCATATTTTCTTAGTAGTATTGCTTTGAGTCAAATTGCTGGAGTAAGACTGAACTGTGGACAGACAAAAGATGCAGCTGACACCTGCAGCTGCTGAAGACGACACCCTCCTTAAGCCACCTTCTTCATCCCTCCCACCCATCCTCCCTGCCTGCCAGGCAAGGCAGCAGAGCAGTGCTGGTGCATCTGCCTCACCTGTTTGAGGGGAACAGCCTGTTTTCCCCGTCTGTCCCCACTGTGCACTGGAACAGGTACCCTGTGTGCTCCTGCTGCAGGGACAGTGGGCTCCTCCAGAGTCCAAAAGGAAAAACGGCCGATAATGTCTCAAATCACACCAGCAACTCTTACATCACCAGACTAGTATCAAAAATTTGTCTAACTATGTCATAAGATGTAGCTGAAATTCTAAACTTTGTTATGCCTCTTTGCTTACTAAGAAAATGTAATTTAATCCATAGTCCACGGCTGTCATCAATAATTGCAGAGAATTCCCCTCACTTTTACCATTTATCCTGCCTTCATTTACCATCTGAAGAGACACAATCCATTTCTCACTCCGTGGATAAGTGTTTAGCACAATGATATCTTTGGAACACTTGCAAGAGCTAAGCTGCCATTAATAAAGTACCAAAATACACACAAGCATCTTGAAATCTGTCCTCCTGCATTTAAACACAAGATAGCACAGTCTTTAATTACATAAGATGGATGGCATACAACAGATAAAAAGAAACACTGAATTGCTGTCTTATCTTTATTGTTCAGATGCATGTGTCCTATTGTATTTGCTACACAGCATTAAAAAAATCCTTCAGTGGAAATGGAATCAGGTACCCCCTTCACTGCATTACTTGATTTCTGAAGGCCCTGAACTTCCTCTCACTCTCCACTGGCTTGCCCTCTGGTAAAACTGAGAAATTCAAAGCAGGTGCTTGAGAAATGCCCAGTGAAGAAACAGATGAGCCAGAATTAAAACACATAATCACTTCTCTGAGTTTTGTGACATCAATTGTTGAGAAACATATAAGGAAACACAAACACACTTGTTGCAGACTTATAGTCAGTTCCCCTGAAAAATTCAAGTGCTTAAAAGGTTTAGGAATGCTAGAAAAGCTGGGCAACTAAATATCTGAGTGTCTGTATGCTATGAGTACTCAGCACCTGGGAAATGGAGCAGTGGAAACCCTGATGTTTTGTACTGAAGAACAGAAAGAACTGATGAGCTGACAGAAAAGATGTGAAAAGCCTAATTTAATTTATTTGCAGAGGACCATCTAGGAACTATTAGGTGGAACTGATAGAAGCAATTTTCTGCATTGCTTTTCCTGTTGCATTTACTCAATTCACTACCAACCCTCACCACCTAAAATGAGATCCTACAGTCAATAGCCTTATTCACCTTATAATTCAGATTCACCCAATAACCAATAACTTTACAAGACTGAAATGTGTTAGAAAGTGTTTCTGCAAAGCTCTCATTATGTTTCCTTAGCAAAAATAAAGTTGCCCTTGCAGAATACATCCCTGTACTACCTAGATTTTGAGTGGTTAATTTTACAGAAAAAAAACATTTTATATATATACATAATCTGTGTGACACATATTTTAGATTTTGATATATACTTATGCTTGTATATCATAAATGCAATTTATCTTTTTACATAGAAGAGTCAGTGTCTACTACCTAGAATACAGCAAATAATGGAAAAACAGTCCATGGATACTGAGCAGAAGACCGGCTCTAGTATGAGCTGGAGCTAAGTGCTCCAGCTCAGGATCAGTCCTGCCAGACCCAAGCTGAGTAGAGGGATTCAGACCAGACTTCTATGTATCAGATTCCCCAAGTACCAAGACGATGATGAACTGTGTGTCTTCATTCAGAGTCCTAAGGGCCTTCACACTTTCCAGTTTTGAGTTCTGGCAACACTTTATGGAAAATCTAGCTCTTGCCTAAATCAAACTCTACAAGCTCTGAAGTTGAAGCTAGCTCTGCACCCTTTACCTCTCAACACTGCCAGAATTTCCGGCCTCAGTATCCTGGGCAATTTCTTTTCTGATGAAAAGAACAAGGGAGATCCATGGCTCAATACTTTCCTTACTGCAGCTGCTGATCTCACTGGAGGCAATTTCTGCATGCATCTGGAGACTCCACCTGATACCCAGAGCTTTGAGCAGCCAGATGTTGGACACCCTCACTCAGGTGCTGTGCAGCACACCAGGCCCACCAAGGGAAGGGCAGTTTCTCAGATGTGGGGGAATTATATGATTCTAATGAAATCTGAAGGCAAGAAGATAATCTCTTCTTCACCCTGTTGAATTTCAGTGGCCCAAGAGAAAGGAAAAAACAAATAAACAAAAAAAAAGAGAGCCACCTTGCAATGTCCAAGCAGCAATGCAGAACCTTCCATACAACCACAAAAATTAAACACGGGAATTTACAAATCCTTCCTCCAGTAGGATCTAACTTACTCACAAATACCTGTAGCAGAGCAAAAGAGGCTGAAACCCCACCACCCATACTGAAGTCCTGAATCCAGGCTGCTGCTCCCATCACAGGATCTGTGAGAGAGCAGTTCAGCTCACAGTGGGAGCTGGGCAGAAGTTTTGCCTTTTGCTGCAGCCCACCTGCCCCTGCATGTTCCCTTAGCAATGGAAAAGTGGCACAGTTCTGCTCATTTCTGGAGCAGGAAAATCCAATTTTCTCAGTATGTCTCAAAACCTTTGAGCAGCACTGATCTTTCCTAATGAAAAGCATGAGGGCCACCTGAAAATAAGAACTGCTGCTACTTTTGTCAGTATCAAAGAGCACAGTATGTATTCTGGAGCAAATATAGCAGAGCCTGTAAGAAACACTCTCAAAAATGTAGCAGGGGAGGGCTTGACTTTTTAAGACCTCAGGAACAAATTTTTGCAAGACCAATTACACGTGTTTGCAGAACACGATTAAAGAACAAGGCACTTCACCCTGTTTAAATGATCTCATTATCTTTAGCTCCAATATGACAGATACTGAGCAGCAGTGACTCTTGAAGAGGTAGCAGGACTGCAGTCATTTACAGCCCTATGAAAGGCACCAGTACAGAGTCAAATGCCATCATATCTAGGGTTTCCACTACTGGCAAGGTAGTCATTGCCCCATAAAGACAATCAGAATGTGCTTGCCAGTTCTAGATAAATTCAGTGCTAAAACTCACCCCGTTACCCATCTTTAATGAACACCTGGGACCAATAGCCCACAGTAAATCCTTCAGTTTTCCTGAGGATGGACACCACAGCCACATGAAATCAATAAATACACAAACATCAGATGTTTTATGTGGCACAGTTATACACTACTGACCACACAGCTTTATATGTCACACAGCAATAAATATTTCTATATTTTATCTTACCTCAAACAGCATACACATCATCCACATTTCTGTTTAGATTACTATGTACACTTTGAATAAAAGCTTAGAACATTTAGAAAGTGTCAAGGTGATTGGTATGAGAATGATCTTCACAGACTTTTTCCTCACAGCTTTTCCACCTTCAATCCCACCCAAAAAAACATGGGCAGTACCTAACTTCTTTTACAAGGTACAAGAATTTAAAAACAAAATCCCCAAACATGCCAAGGCTAATAAACTGATCTGATTCCTTTAAACAGTGGTAGAGATTGCCCAGTTCCCCTACACTCTGTGCATGTGTGAGTTGTAGTAGTCAGTGGAGAAAAAAGTACAAACAGGTTCCTGTTTTCCAATTTCACATTCTGGAAGTGGTGTCTCTTTTCTAAGATTTTTTCCCTGAGTTTCATATCAGACCCAAATATTTTCAACCAAATCATTCTGTGTAATAAAAACAAACCAAGATAATACCATGTACTCTGAAAGACTTTTTTTTATAACAAGTTTAAGTCCTGTTGAAGTTTTTGGAAAGATGCATGATTACAGCTTTATATGATAAAACCAAGGACCACTGAAATACAAAAGGTATTTCAGGATAACGATTACTAATAATCAAAAGGAGTCTCCAGTACTAAATCTCCTTTATTACTTTCTACCTCCAGTACTAACTCTCCTTTATTCCCTTCTACACACAGGACATCTTTCTTTTTTTTTTTTTTTTAAATGCATTTCTGTCAGTTTTGATAGTATTTAAAAAAGGAAATTAATTTAAGGGATAAAGATAGTAGTGTTGAAAATGATGCAAATAATATCAAAAATCAATAAAAAATAACTGTTCTTCAATTTAGATTTACAAAAAATTTGTGGTATAAATCCTGCCAAAATACACAGCAAAATAATTATGGGTAATATGAAATAAAGTACCAGAAATGACAGTTAAATCTATTTGGTTATTTACAAACTCACCCTAAATATAACACAATATCCTTTTGTAATGTAACTTGCAAACTTTGATTGCCTTCAGTATAATCCGTCATAACTTGAACAAGCAGTTTCCTCATCTAGAGGAAGAACATATTCCAAGTGTAACTATCAAGAATTGTTCTAATCCCTTTCACGTAATTACTTGGATATTTAATGCAGAATCCTAGATAGTTAAAACTCACATCAGCTATGGAGGATAAGAAAAGGCACCGAGTGCTCCCCAGCCTGATTCTGAGCCTCTCAAACACCAGGATGAGAAGAAGCAATACCACAGAATTTTCAAGGAGAAAACCATCTTAAACCTTTCCTGAAGTTACCAATTCTTGAACTAAAGCAGCAGGAAAAAAAAAATTTATATATATACATACATACTTCTGAAGCTATTACTAGCTTAACACACTCAGAGGAGACATCTCACTTTTACCAAACCCCTATTCTTTGTATTTTGGTAGCGTTAAAAACTTCAGCTATTAGGGGGTCACTGTGCAGAATTATGTTTCCATAGACTCCTGCAAATAGACACCAATAAAGACATGCCAATACCTGTATACATGCATAAATGTGTCAGAGAGATACTTAAATCTAAACAAAGGTAGGTTTCTGCAAAGTTGGAGCACTTTTCCCTCTAATGGAAATTATTACAGCTTCTCAGGCAAAACCACATAGAACAGCTGTAAAACTCCCACGATTCTGCTGCAAACAAGTCATTTCAGTTTACTAATTAATTGCATTTAACATTCAGCTTTGTAAGCTATATTGTGTAGTGATTTCATTTCTTAAGCAATAACTCCCAACTAAAAAAATAGTCTTAAAATAATTTTTATAAATGAGTAGATGTTAAAGAGTTTATTGGAAGTCCCACTGCAATTAGGTGGCTGAGTCATGAATCAGTTCGCTATAAAGAACAGTGCATGGCCTAATTGCAGGACTGGGATCTAACATTTTCTTCTAGGCTTTGACATGAACTCCTTACATAGCCTTTGGGGAAAAAAAACCTCTTCAGATGGATAGATTGAGGTATATAAAGGCATGATAATTGTACTTACTCATAGGACAGCAAATTAAATAATAATTGCAAAACAACCTAGGAGGATAATATTAGAATAATAAATAACACCACACCATATCACTTTTGAAAAAGCTTCAGAAACTTTGTTCTTGTACACGAAACTTTCTGGAAATAATGCCCTCAGTTTAAATAAAATACTTTAAAGCCAATTCAGTTCTGTGGGTGTTAGAGCTGGCTTCACTTGCCAATTTGGCTCACCATTGGTGCTGTGCTTGTAAGAAATTAAGAGGAAATAGTTCCAAGCAAAAGCCCAAGAAACAACAACCAACCACAGCATGCAGAAGCACTATAAATATCTGCTTCCCAACTCTCACAATAAGCACTTTTCAACGAAAGCACTTGCACACATTATTGCTAGGCAGCTTACAGCTGAGACCTTCCAAGGGACTGGAACCATGGATTGCACAACCCAACACACACACTCAAAGGCCATGCAATAAACCTGCATTCCCTGCTGCAACAGATGTAACAGGATGATGCACATCACCTCTGTATGAAGGACACCAAAGATCTTTACAGGTCATTTCCATTCACTTCAGAGAAAAATTCCTATCTACAGAGGATTTTCTGCAACTAAGATTCCGTAGGAAAACTAGAATAACAATAAACTCCTTCCATGTTTTCAGCCTGCTTCTACAAGTCACTATAGATAGAGCCTACTTTTAGCTGTCCCTCCTGTTTTTTAAGATAAAATGTCAAGAGCATCTGAAATTTCAAAGGTCTATCAACATGTCTAAGGCTTCACTAGTCACTAAAGTAAGTCCCAAAAAATATCCGTGATCATTAAGATGTTAGGGAGACATTTTCTCATTAAGTCTGCAGAACTCCATGAATGTTTAGACTATGTCCCACGACACTGTTTGCTCCCCTCAAACTAAGGCTGTGGCACAGGTGAAGAAAATCAGCTTTCTGAGTGCTGGGGATGACAAGGAGCCAATGACACAAGTAGCTTCAGTTCTCATCTACTGCCATTTCAGATGCTCTAAAGTCTTCATGAACAGGTTATTTTCTCCTTAAAAAGGACACGTCTCCCTAGTATCTATCATTAAAATTCATAGCTAACACTGAAGTCTATTATCAAGACTGAAAAGACTCTAAGGGATATATAAAATCTACCTTCTTAGCAGCAGGTTTGCTGGGAGCATATCCAAACAAGATTTTAATCCTCGAGTTCCCTCTCTATGCCAATCAAAATCCTCATCTTCACAACTGAGCATCAACATCATCTTGCTGAAATCCTGAAATGCATGGCACATTTAGCAACTCAGAAACACTGGAATTTTCAAATGGGAATTTTCTGTTCCTTGGTTTAGCTTAAGAAGCAATAACCACAAGTAAATACAAAGCAAATGTTGTACCTGGCTGTTTCCAATGTGACTAATGCCCTTGTTTCTAAAAGCAACAAGAAAATCAGAATGTCCTACAAATCTGAGATTCTCACAGCTGCACCAATTTCATCTAGCTCCTGTTTCCCTACTCAGTTCATACTGAAAGAAGTCTAATTGTCAAGAAAACTATTAACATATTATGAGTCATGTTATAGTTGCTTAAATACAAAAAAAATATTGCTCAAAAAATTTCCAGACATTAAAGCCGAGCAACTAATTTTTTTTAAAATTACTGCTATTAGCTGTAGGAATATCCCAACATCCTGAAAATTAGGCCTCACATTTCAATATTTAAGCTTTGCATCCATAATTGAAAATTATTCTAATAATAATATTAGTTTTCTTACCTTGAATATTTTAAGCCATACCCATGCTAATATACTAATATTTATTCCAACACAACGAGCATGACTGGATAGGTCAAGTATCTACCAAATGTGCAACATATAGAAGATTCTAAAATTAAAGAAACTACCATCTATCTTTTATTTGTACACTGAAGTCTCAAAAAAATACATTTCTTTTAAATGACAACTTTTTTCAGACATAACCACTTATAATTAAACTTTATCCTCAATGTCGTAGAGCAAAAGCATTAAGTATCAAGCAAGAGGAATGCTGACATGTGATTTAAGAGATGTGGGTTCAGTTTCACACCCTGTTACAGACCACCTGTGCAATTTCTAGCAAGACCCTTGAACTCTGTACCTCAGCTCTCCATCTGAAGAAAAGAATTGTCAGCTTTAACCTCTGTTGCCTATGGCACATAAACACTTCTGAGGTCTTCCATCCTTAGTGATGGAGGCAATCTGAACATCTTGAAGCATGCAGCAGCAGTTTTGCTTGCTCTTCAACTGAAAAAGCACCCTGCATCCCAGCTATTCTCAGCAGTGAGCTATGGAACACCACAAAATTTCAAGATTTCTTTACAAGTATTAGGGCAGACTCTGTGCCAACATCAAACCTGTCAGCAGCAAGGATAAAGCTGGTGGATTAGGTGTGCCTTGAAGCAGGAACACCAGCTTTGGGGTCAAAGTCAAGGTTATTATCCCACTTCAACACCACCAACTTGAGCAGAAACTGCAAAGGCTCACAATACCTTTAAACATACGCTGACATTGAGGGATTTCTCCTCCTCCTTGCTCCTCTGTACAAAACTCTACCAGGTCACAAAACCTGCCTGTTCTGGTGATGTGGGACTGAATAGGGGCCTTTACAAAGGCAGTGAAAAATGCAGATATCTCTTAAAAGCAATGTGAGCCTTTTGCACATCATACAAATCTAAGGATTCCAATTGCTCTACAGTTTAGTTATTACACTGCTGTGTTCAAACAACAGTGATCCTAAAATGCATTACTATTTATCTATCAATACATACTTTGTCACAAGAGATTTCTCTCAGAAGCATATCTTGATGTGCAAATGTTTAGATAAACTACTGTAATATTTTAAAATATACTGTAAACTTCCTGTACAAGCAAACACTGACAAAGGTGAGGGAGGAGAAAGAAAGGCACCAAAGAGATTTGTACCAATTCAGATATATCAAAGTTTATGCCAGGAGCTCAGCTAAAAAAAACCACAAAATCTTTGCAATAAAATACTGTTAACAATCCTCCTGAAAAAGCTGAAACAGCATCCAGACTTTGTGTAAAGTGCAGAGTGGGTAAAGCAATTTATGAACACAATGGTAGGTCTAGTTTCTTACAGAGTCTATCAATGCTGCTATCTAAAGCTCTAGTTTCTCCTTCTGCCTACAACTTTTCCCCTCACCATTCTCCAGTCCATAAATAGCATTAAGCATGTGCCAGTTTCTTCCATATAGCAGCGACAGTGTGTCTTTCCCACCAACAATTCTGACAGAAGTTAACCATTATTTAGATTTCTAATTTATTCCAGATGTTGATCTGGGCAGGAAGGGACCTTGGGAAGTTTCCAGTCCAACCCCCTGCTCAGAGCAAGGTCAGCCAGGAAATCTCAACCAGCTTCTTCAGGGCCATGCACAGCTCAGTCCTGAAAACTTCCAAGGACAGGCTTTCCATGATCTCTCTGGGAATTCGTCCTAATGTTTAATTTAGTTTAACTGTGCCGCAGAATTCAAAACTTACTGGCAGGTAATGGAGGAAGATGAGACAAGCGGACAACTGAGTTGCATAATGCTTGTTTACATAGAAAATGGGCTCAGAAACAAATGCCAAAGTTACATAAATATTTATAGCTATTCATTTATGTAGAGGAAGTGATAATCATACTTACAGGCCTCGAGATAGACGTACATCTTAGAATTTTGAAAGCTAAATGAACTAACCAGATTTTGCAGAATTAACTAAAGCGCAAGCATAAGTTAATGACATCTTCAAACTCTTTACCCTTATTTATTTAAACTATAAAATTGAAACTTTTTAGTGGACACATAAAGTAAAAATAGCAAAAAGTAGTGAAATTCATATGCATTTTAAAAGGGTCAGAAGACTATAGTGCTCTAAAGTATTAGTTAACTCTTCAAAGCCAACATACTCTTATATTACTTTAACCAATTTATAATCACTGATAAAAATTTCACTGCAAAACTTGTTTAAACTATTCTAATGAGATTTTCTCTAGCTCATTAAAATTACACTTTTACAGTCTTCAAGAACAGACGTAACAATTAATTCAAAACCTTCTTAGTAGCATCACCCACTTCCAAAGGATTAGAGTTTAGCAACAATCATGTTGTCCTGTCCAGTCAGAACCACAGGCAAAGAAACAGTTTCTCTTCCATTTTGAGGTAAGAACCTTTTACTCCAAAAAAGGTAAGAACCTTTTACTCCGAAAAAAACTTTTACTGTGCTCCTGACTTTTGGCATTACCCAGATCTGGCCTCTGAAATGCAAACCTTGCTCACAAAACTGACCTCTGATAATTTGACTGCCACAGCCTAGTCTGCAGAACCAAGCATTACATACTGATACAAACTGCAGTTCCACAGAGGCTTTTATTTATTTGCTTTTTAAAGAATTTGACTGTTTGCAATGAACCTAGCTGCAGGTCACTAAAACTCAGAAAGCAAAACAAAAATAACAGGGCTAATTGGCAAACAACCTGGCCTGAACTTCTGCTCTTTCATCAGTCCCTAAGTAGAAGCTAAGGCAGGTAGATACTGGAGTTTTTATGATACTGCATAGCCTGAAAAGAATTTGTGTGTCTAGTTCAAAGCAGAGACACTTGTTGCCCTAGAAACTAAAGAAGAATACAGCTTAATGTCCTTCAGGCTAATAAAAATATCCTACAATGCACATAAAAAAAACTTAGCAAAAAATGCTCTGTTGAGACAGATCTTCCTCACAATGGTACAATTAGGGTGGAACTCTGGATACTTTTCAGAAGATGGACTACTTTACAGAAACTCTAAGCAAGTGACCACACTGATAGAGTGAAAAAAATTCAGGACAAAACAGTATAAAATGCATTTTTTCTTTTACTGCAGAAATACTATTCTTATTTCAGTTCTTTTTGACCAAAGTCAAACCCTCCTCTACCAAGTAAAAATCCAAGGCCTTGATGAGTATGATGGGCAGATGCTCTGAAAGCCTCTTCACTACTGCCAAGTTTCTACTAGAACATTTTATTTTCTACTTGGTAAGCAAAACCATTCTGCCATGACTTCAGAAAGTTGGTGGCCCTTACCTTACAGAACAACTTATCTAATTACCATATGCCTACTATAAATAATTGGAATGTTAGACTAAACAGAGCACCAAGAAGGTTTTATTCTCCACAGGTTTAAGAAGGTAGCTCCATCTTCAACACCTCAACTTTCTACCTCCAGAAATTGTATCCAAAAAATGTATACAATCTTGTTAAATGAAACTGTTTCCATATCTAAAGATGAACAGACCAAAATAAGAGCTTCAGAAGTGCCAGGATTTTTTTATTGTTACTTGTTTGTTCTTATTAAAATAAAATCCTGGTTCATCTTCAAATACAAGATACTGCCTCCCAACATACTACTAAATGGAATAAAGATAAATATAGAGAACAATTTCTTGAAAACTTCCCTATTGTCTTGAGCATAAGCTTCAGAAATAATTTTCTTAGGAGATTTTTTCATTCTTTCTACAATAGGATGGGTACCAATTAAAGAAAAACAACAGACTACTTCATTCTGAATCAGTGTTGTGAATATAATCCATTTGAATATCCAGACACTTCTTAGTAAGAACTTGTTTGTAAGATGACATGAAATATAGGGTACCTGGTAAAACAGTGAAATCTAAACATTTTACTTTTTCTCACATACACAGATGTGTGCATGAATATCTCAAATCTAATATTTGATTAACTATCAAAATGAAGCCATCTAGAATGAGGAACTCAGATATAGTCATCATCTCAGATGTCAAGCTATTTATATTTTAACTACTGTACAAACGTTAATTTCCTTGGGTCTACTCTAGGTTATAAAAAGCTCCTCTTTCCCAGAAGAGTTTTACTAACCTGTCTGACAGCCATTTCATTGTCCATGAAGACACTCTGTGGCAGCCAGTCAGGCCTGCAGACTGTTTTATCTCGTACCTGTTAACCCTACCAGCAAGGCTGGCTCCTGGGGCTGCACCACCACCACGCTGGCACCTCTGGGGACGTGGGCACCCCGGCTGTGCCCAGGCTGTGTCAGCAGTGCTGGGGTCACAGCCCAGGGCTCTGGCTGCCAGCATCCCTTGGGCAGCAGCTCCGCGCTGGCGCTCTGCCGTGGCCGTGTGCCGGCCATCCGCTGTCACCCAGAGACGGGGAGGGCACAAAGGGTAACCCATGCACAAGTGTGTGACACAGGGAAACAGAACAAAATCAGTGCATATGTTTCTTACTGACACAATTTTTTTTTTCAGAGGGAAACACAAACAAGCCAGGCAAACCCAAGAAATTTCTTTAAAATGCTGCGAATTCCCGCATGGATACCAATTTTCATATTGCTCAAGTTAGGTATGAGACAAACAGTGTGGCTTTACACTGGTTTAAACAAATTTGTTCAGAAGCAATTTGGTGAAATAATTTTCACATGTAGACAAAGCCTATTTTAATTTTTTTAAACAGAAGATGACTGCAGAGCCTGATAGAATCCATTCATTAGTTTTTTCCTTGTATCCTGAGTCCTGACCCCAGATGGCTAAAAGACTGAAAACCTCTTGTGTACATATATGCATATATTTGTGTGTATGTTTTACATACATTTTAACTGTCTCTTTCTGAGCAAACTTAATTTTAAAAAAGCCCATGTACTTCATTTTACTCCAAGAAACAAAATATTACTCCAATATTTACATGTCTATTTGACATATTTTAGGTACAGAAAGGATGGTAATTTGTATACTTAACCCTCTAAAGTAACAGTAAGAAAATATTAGAAAAACATTGAAATATTTGAAAAAGAAAGTTTTCTTTTAAGAAAGAGATTATGTTTAAAGGTACTGTACACACACCCCCGTGTCCATTACCCCTTCTTCACTGAATCACTAATTGGTAACTAGAATTTCCTGAAAATAGTTCATTAATTATTTTTTCCACATTAAGTTGTCCTATTCAGAAAGGCCATTCCAATTAATCTGAAGGTGTGTGCAGAGGTGTGAAGCCTAGACTGTTCCCAGTCCTTTTAATCTAACCACATTTCTTGCTGACAGACAAAGTCTTTCAAAGCAAGCGTTTTGATCATTTCTTGGAGGAGAATGTAAACTTCAATTACCAGACCAATTATCCCAGCTAGGAAGGGAATACAATTGCTTAATTTTAGAGTAATGATGGACTTTCAAGGTGTGCCTTCTCAGCTTTCATCCAAGGCTGAGCTCACCATTGTCCCTCTCTGGCAGATGAAGCTACCATGATGGCAGTCACTATTTCTGACTAAAAAACCATCTGGAGGAGAATTCAACATTCCCCCAGTTATGTGATTTCACACCTTTAGGTTATTTGTTTTCTTTTTTGAATAGACTAATTTAAAAAATGATGCTTTTCTCTTTATTTTTTTACCAAATATAGTTTGTGAGAAAAAAATAGAAAAGGCAATATCCTGCAATAAATTGTAGCAGTTATATTGAGTGACTAAATTCTTGAGAAGCCATGGAAATAAAATATTTTCTTTTTTCAAAAATCATACTTCTTCCCTCTGTAGAGCCTACAATGCAGCAAATCTTTCCAGAGGTGAAAACTTTGTAAACACAGGGTTGTTTTTTTTTCTCCAATGTGTCCCTGTCATATTAGTAAGTCTTGCAATTCATAGCACCTGCCTTCTCTCTTCCTTAAGTTCCAGAGCAATTTGGCCATTTTAAGTTCAAGTACTCCAATGGTAGCTTTCAGTATATGTTGCTTTCCTTTCCACAAGGGAAAGGTAGGTAAAACCTGAATTGCATGGATTTGTTCAAGGAGTTACTAAAGTACCTAAGATGAAGCAGTCTGGATAAACCACCTTTCCACCATTAAGTTACCATTATGTTTATCTTCAGCTTCTTGTGATGTAATTTTTAGAGTTAGGCCCTTTGAGCACCTCCTACAGTTTAGTCGTGTGATGGAAGGTTCACATCATCTGCAAGTGTCTGTCACGTCCTTCCCTTGAGAAAGGGCCCTGCTTCCCATTAAATGTTCACATGTCCTGTCTACAAACCATCACTGCAGCCCAGTAGTTGAGCTCTTGGCAATTACAACAAACAGTGTTACAAATCAAAAAGATGAAAGGAACAGTAGCTCCAGTCCATCAGGAGACAGTCCAAAGACTGTATTTGCTCATTGTGGCTCCTGAAAACCACCTTCACACAGGTGAGGAGCAAGCCTTCCAATTACATGGTCAGTGCAGAATCTGGGGCAAAAGGCCTGGTGGCAGCAGGACCATTCCACAATGTAAAAACTGGAACTTTACAGAGTGGTAATAGGACCAGCATTCCTTGCCAACCGTTGTTAACAGACTCATCTGACAGGTAGCAAGTATCTGATTTTGGTTGCTAAGAGATCTGGTTAGAAGAGAGCATGAGAAATAAAAGAGTTACAAGAAGTTTGTCTACAAACTGCTAGATAGTAAAACAGACTCAGAAATCTGCAACAACAATATAAGAAGACAGTGATACTTTGTTAAGTAACAGAGCTTACAAAATCCCAGATGGGACAAATACATCGTGTATGGTACCAGACTAAAGGTGAGACCATTAGATAAATACCCATTCATTCAGTCCAGGCAAAATTATCAGTTGATCCATTTTGTTATCTTTAAAGGCAGCAGAGGACTCTTGAATCCCACTCCCATCAAAACATAGCCACACAAAGCAGGCAGCCTGGCTTCTCCCCAGTTTTAATGAATTCTGGGAAATTTAGATTGAGTGAAATTCTAGAATGCATCATCATGCTTAAATTTTCTAGAACATCAAGGACCAAGGAGCACAAGGCTATTGATTCCCTCACATGGCTAACTAACCAACTACTGGAGAAACAGATGGCATGAAAGGAGACTGCTGAGCATCTGCAGCTTCTGATGTTAAGTGAGGCTGCAGACACCCAAACTAAGAGACAGACAGAAGAGATACCTGGTGAAGGCAAACTAATCAAGTTTCTTCCTGTTTGATACTTAACATTAAAACTCTATGGACTCTTGACAGGCTATCCTGATATCATCATCTTCTCCAGTTTCTTTCTAGAAAAGAGTCTATCACCCCTCAGACAATGATTTGTATAAGGATAGACACCTAAGAAGATTCTACTCAAAATAAAATTTTATAATCAGCAATATAATATAAGCTGTGCATAGAACTCCTTCTAGAGAAGGGAAGCATCTGAAGCACAAGACTTGTTTATCCTATGCTGTGGATGATTTGATCATCGAGCCTCTGGCCTACTCCATGTTCTATACTAAAAAAGTCATACAAAGGCATTCAGAAACTCACTGCTCAATGCATACAGAACGAAACTGATATGAAAAAGGAGGTAGAGAGATTTACTCATTCTGATGGCAAATATTTCTGGGTCTGAAAGCAAAACTGATGTAGATAAATATACTGGGACTCCAGAAGAGTTTAGAGGCCCATGACCAGGAGACTGCTCCCCAATAAATTTCTTGAAAAGCTGCACCCATCCAAAGTTTTTGTCAAAACAAGGTATCTGTCTGAAGGCCTAGAGCTGAGCTCAGCTGAGCCACATACTGGAACCAAAACGGGGTCACACACCTAAGGTCTCTGCAGACTCATGCAAGCAGCCAAGTCCCTCAAGAGGCCTAATTCACTAAACATTGCTTACTGAGGCTACTAACACAACAATAGTAAGATATGCAACAAATCCACAACAGCTATCACTTCCACAGAAAACCTTGGGAATAAAAGCAAGTGGTGTCAATGGTGTTTCTCACATTTAACATAGTACAGCGATTACAACCCTGATCAATGAGGTGACAGACCTGCACTACACACCTCCTTTAGACACAGGAGTTTCACATCTGCTTTTCCCAGAAGACTGTTCTAACCACTCAACTGCAAGAAAGGTCCAGAAAATATTCTTCAATGTTTTTGTTGAAGACATACCACTATGAAGGTAAGTACAAACAAAAGAAGGAAAATTCACAAATCCCAAGGGAACAACAGAAAAAGATTGGATATACAAGATAAAGAAAGGTAGCAGGACTGGTACCCAGTGATTTCTCAGGACTGCTTATTCTCTTCAGGGAAGTCACTGCAAAAATGCAAAATTGATATCCCATATGGTTAATGATCACCAGAAGACTCCCCTAGTCAGGGTGACCATAATATTTCAGGAAAGGTCAGCTGCTGCTTCATGATGACATACTGACTTCCATTTCTCTCCCATTCTTTTTAAGTGTTTTGACCCGTGGCCAAGCCTGTTTCTCAAGAGAAAAGATTCTGCATATATGACTTGGTAGTTTGAGTGGTTTGCTGCAACAGTATTATACACCTTAGAACAAAGCAGATTCCTAAGGAAATGACCCAAAATAGCTTAGTGGTTTTTTCCTGTAAGGGCCAGGTCTCATTTATTTCTAAATGAAAGGCATAAAAAGAGAAGGTTGGCATCAGGGAAAAATATTTTTAAAAAGGCATCTGTTCCAGAGCACTGCATGTTCACAAGACTGATGCCAGGAGTGCCTGCTTGCATCCTGCACATTTGGTGCAATAACAAAACCAACCTCTCCTACTTTCAAAGCTTCCATGCATCCTGAGGAGCTCATCTGCTAAAGAATCCAAGCAGATTGAACAGATTTAAGTGGTACCACACTGACAACCACCACTCCCCTCCCTCCAAACCTAAAACCACACCCAAAGGAAAGCAATGGGAGAACTCACTCCACATTTTCACTTGGACTTTGACAGTGGACTGCAGCAGCCTCAACCCAGCAGAAGGTGACTCATTCTTCTCTCTTCCAGGCATTGTAGGGAGTGACATGCATGTCAGCTACCAAGAATCTAACTGCATTTGAGACTGTTATAACAGAGCAGATGCCTTCTTTAAGCACTGAGATGGAGAGCCTGGATTTAACTGGAGACTAAAAAACACTCAGACCAGTTTAGTTTTTTTGCTTTGTGGGGTTAGAGGGGTATAGAAAGCATCTGATAAAGTCCTCCAGAAGAAATAGTTCAACATGACCATCTTCTGCCCTCCAAATTATTAAAAAAACCCCAACCTGAATTCCTGAAGCTAAAAAAAACCCCCACAAATAAACCACAAAATACCACTGTGTGACAGGCCTTCAGCCGAATTATTTCAGCAGAAGAGGGACAAATTCTGAACCTGGTGATACTAGGAAAACCTATTAATACATCAAGTTCTTTTGGCACTGGAAAGTAATCCACAGACTGAAAACATACCTTCCTAAAAACATGCATTTACAAACAGCAGTATACAAATTAGGACTGATGTCATAGTTCAAAAGAATACACTTGTTCAGCATTTTGCATCATTAAATACAGAGGTGGGTGAAAAAAAAAAAAAACCACCAGATTTTTTTTCCCACTCATTTATGAATTGTGGGGGAAAATGGTATAAGTCCCCAACATTTTATATTCATTGTTTAGTTCTAACAAAACCAAGGAGTTTCTAAAATTTATACATTAAATTAAAAACATAGTAAGGACATTTCAAAAGAAAAAGAATTCTTGAGGAGAGAATTTATGCATTTATATATTGGTCTTATAAAGTTCATAGCTTTTTGAAAAGACAGAAGCATTCCAATTATTTTATAAAATGTTTCAAGTAAGATTTTGTACAGCAGTTTGAAAGATGCTACAGCAGTCCTGGAAACTGCAACCAGATCTAACGAGGTAAAGTAGGTTGATCAGTCCTGGCTTACACTCTTTACTGTAAAATATATTAGGGGTAAGAGGGCAAACAATTCAAACATTCTCCTCTGAAAACTTGCTCATAATTCAGCAGACATGCTTATAGGCTTGTGGTGACCTATTTGGCTGTTTCTTGAAAGCATCCTTTCTTGCAATTAATCAGAAATCCAGGATCAAAGCTCTTCTTCACAACATTCAGAGCACTTAAGTTCAGTGCCTTATCCAATTCATTTCCAGTTCAAATTAAATTGTAGTTGAGTTGAAACTCGCATGGGAATCTCAAACACTATTAATCTTTTAGTTGAGGTGGCTACCTGTTAACAAGAACAATAATGGAAGTCCCCAAACCGTTCTTTAAAGTGAGAACTGTATTTTATTTTACCACGGACCACTACCCTATTAGATCCTAATAGTTTAAAAATGCTTTAATGGCTTCCTCATTACCATGACTTTTGCAGAAGACAATATTTTAAAAATTGTTACAGCTCCATCTACAAGACACAAGTAATATTTCAAAACAAACCAATCAATCCTAAAAACATTCCTTCTGTTTGTCCTTCACCTGATCTTTCACCCAGTCTAGGGCTAACCAAGACAATAACTAAAATATTGTCACCATTGCATTTTTAAAGAGTACAGCACCCAAATGTACTGAGCGAGCCCTATGACATTAATGTTGATAAAGGATAACATGCCCACAACACACCTTTAATTCTCTTGTCTAGACTAGGATTTAAGACAACACAGCTGCCAAAATGCACCCAACCCCTTGATACAGAAAGTGCTCAAGTTGCACTCATCATTGTAAACTGCACCTAGACTGTAGTGTTTGCCTTAGTGCAGCAAAAACTGAATACCAGTCCTGGATTGGAAACCTCTGGAAAACAAACCCAGAACAGAACAAAACAACCCCAAACCCCCCAAAAAGAGCAGAAGCAAGCTAATGAATAAGAGAGCCCATAGAAGCAGATAGCTACAGTTCTTGTTACCTTAAAAATTTTTCAAGGGAAATCTTTATACAAGTCACTACGTGCCAGGATAATTTAGCACTGCAGTTCTGATTGCTTCCCTATTCTCTCTCAAAACGTTGTCATCACACACCACCTACACCATTTACATGGAGGAAAAAAAATTGTTTGAGCAACACTTGTAATGCTCCAGAAATTAAATAACCAGTAACCTCAGGGTTTTTTTAGGTACAAGAAATAAAAATCTGATATTCAATTATTAAAAAGAAAACTAGAAATAAAATTTAATGGAAGGATTTGATGACTTTTTTTGGGAGATCCACCCACTCAGACATTTCACATTTTAATTAAAAAACTTCCAACAGCCAAAGAATGTCTATTTTTGAAATTCTGGTCTACAAAGTATGCCTGATAACATAGGAGCTTGAACTAAACATAATGTCACCCATATTGCTTCACATTTGACCAAAGAATGAAACTTATTTCTATCCACACACTACCTAACTGAAAAAATATTTTGAAAGAAAATATTAAACTTACTGACAACTATGTTGGCTATAAAAAAACCAGTATTTAAAGAATTACTGTCCTCCCAGCAAAATAAGAAATTCAAAGACAAAACTAGAAATTCTAATGAGCAATAATTTTTTTAAAAGAAAATTCTCCAAATATTCAAAAATCTTTGTCAAAACAGCCTAATGAAGAGCACGATGGAAAACATTCAACCCCAAGTATTAATGCTATATTACTGAACTAAGTTAGGAAAGCAATTAAAGTCATGAAAATATTTGGTCTTTAACACATTAAATGACATTTTTACAACACAGACACAATCAAGCAATATTGCACAACCAAAAACAAATTTTAAAAGTCTTGCCACATACTGTTCTACTATTTGATAACTGTAGCTATCCAAAAATTATCCACACATGTCTACAACAACATAAGCTACAGCAGCAATTAAGACCCAAACCCAGAAGATGATGCTAAGGAACACAGGCATCATTTGAAAAAAAAAAAAAAAGCACTATACTCTAAACTAGCACAATCTAAACTAAACACGCATACAAAAGGAGCTTGCCTACCTGGCTTTTTCAATAAAAGTCCAAAGAACACCTAAAAAGCAGGAGGGGATAAAAAATATTCATATTCAGTGTTCGGATACGAAAACTATCACGTCATTTTACCTTACAGAGAAAAAGAAATAAAACTTGGGAAGGAATACCTATAAAGTTATCTGGACTAGGCTGTGGGCATGGTAGGGAGCACAGAAACAGCCAAAAAAACCCCAACACATTAGAACACTTTGGTTACAAGCATTGTCTTCAATTTTCACATTTTCCACTGAAAGAAATTCAAAGTAATACGTATATTTCAGATTATCAAGACCATGAGAGTGGGATAGTGTGAGGGGGAAGAGTCAAGAGAACTCTGCAAATATGTAATTAAATTCAAAAGTTACTACAGGAAAATATTAAAGGTTACATGCTCTGAAGATGCACGAGCACCTTGAAATATCTGATTTTAAGACTAAGCCAAACAACTTTAAAATAGTCTTCTATAGCTTAAAATTGCACATTGCCAGACATTTTTAGAGGATTGTCTGTATAAGACTTATAGGAACCTATAATTTTATCTGACAGAATTAGTTCATTAATTTCAAATTAAAACAAAGGTAGATTCACATACACACAAAATTAATCTAAGCTTTATACAATGCTTCTTTTGTCTCTGAAGTTTAAAAAACCTGAGAGTACAAATCTGAGTTATGCTTTTTCTTTCACAGACACTTTCTAGAGGACAGTCTGTGTATCAATTCCCCAATAAAACACAAGGGATGGCCAGACAGCTGAAAGTTCTGATATTATACACAGAGTCAATTAGGTATGACTGACTACTTCTGCCTACCCCTCCTCTATATCTCTACAGATGCCTGAAGAGTTTATATTTTGTTCTTATAAATCAGTGAGGTTCCCACCTGAGAAGCAGCTATCCATAGGTGTCCCTTAACTAAGAAAGAAGGAAAAGGGAGACCAGTAGAGTTCTTCTATTGTACTTGAAGACGTGCAAATGTTTGCTGAGATTTAGAATCTATTAATCTGTTCTTCCAATGAACTCCTAAATTTCATCTCCTGGGTGCACAAGAGTGGCTGGCAGCTTGGCCAAGGGCAGAATGGGGGCCATACTTTTTACCAAAATTGCCATTTTTACCCGAAGATGAGTACTCAAAACAATCCATTACATTAAGATGACTGCAAGAAAAAGAATTCTTCCTAAAAAAGACTTAAGGATTTCAGTGTGTGCTTATTTCTGCCATCTCTACACAGCTAGAATGTATGAAAATCCCCAGACATTTGTCAAGTACACTTCAGAAGAAACAGGATTTTCCATATTTCACTTCTACCAAACACTTCAGCGTTTCTTCCTGAAAGGTTGAAGCCATGTTTGGGATTGAAGGTGTTATACCAGTGTTTACAAAGAATCCTCTAACTACTTCTTAAAAGTAGAAAAAATGCTTTCTGAAAATAAGGCTGCAACACACACAGAACTTCAAAAACTGAAAAATTTGACCTTGTTTAAAGAGGTCTTATGTTCTCTGAATAAAAACCAAACTTCAATTTCAAAGTATTTGGAAAGCAATATTTTCAACTAAACTTTTGAGCAATTCGTAATTTCAAATATAGTTCTCCAGACTTAATCACCATTAAGTCGCTAAATACATCAACTATCATTGACTGAAGATGCTGATTTCACGATTAATAAATTTTAATAATTACATCTCTTGTATGTTTTAATATTACACAGAATCCCTAGACTGAGAGGCAGATTTTCATCCTGATCATAAACCACAGCTACAAAGAACATTGTCAACGCAAAGACACATTTCTGTGATATTTCATAGCAATATACTTAAATAATTTAGTCTACACTTCCATCCAATCTAAATAAAATAAATTTTCTGGTCTTTTTCTTCCAGAGAAGAAGCATTAGATTAATGAAAAGGAGGGTTCTTTTTACTACTTGGAGTAAAATAGTCCTTTTGAGAAATACTTAAGTATTAATACTTAAGTAGGCTCTGTTAGTCTCTAAAATGTGAATGCAACAGTCCTGTACCTAAAGCACAGGTCACACGCCTAGAGAAATTACTACAAGTGAAGAACTCAGAACTATGAGTTTGCTTTTACTTCTAGGCACTAGTTTTCTGCTTGAATAGAAATAATACTTTCCTCTTTCTTGGGGTTCAACTGAAAAAAACACTATAAAAATGCCTGTAGGACAGATTGAGAAATTACACTATTGAAGACTAAGCAAGCACCTAGAATTGATACCCAGTGAGTTTTAAACATACCTCCATAATGGAAAAACATTGGCTGTCATATTAAAAATTAAAATTCAGTATTTGGCAAATACCAGCAGATTTTCTTTAGAGAGCTTCCTAATCACACAACAAACACAAAAGTGTTAGAAGATACCCAGCTCCTTTTCCCACAAAAATAAAATTAAAATTTGCACTACCTAATCTTCATACTCACTAATTACTTCTAAATCTCGACATCTAACTGGGGTGTACCACTTCCAATCTGTTCTTCTGACAGCTTCTGTTCTTCCTTCACTGCAGACCTTTGTTGGCATGGGCCCACTCATCCAATTTTGCCCTGCACTCACAAATAGAAGGTTCCTCCAGAAAACAGCTCATTCTGAAACTACGGTGAAACTGCAGCATAAACAACTCTTTGCTGCCAAGCCTAAATCTAAGGAAGAAGGTCCCAGAGCTGCAGCACCCACCAATGCACAGGTGGCATACCTTGTGTATTACCTCACCAGGAGGCAGTAAAGCAGCAGCTGCTTCTCTTTATCCTTCTTGAATACAGAAAATAAGTAGTGTTCAAAGCTACCTTATGCACACTCCACCCTCCTAGCAGTACAAACCTTCAGCCTATGCAAGAATCGAGAAATGAAGCTTAAAGGACCTATTTGGCAAAAGCAGGGTTCAGAAACCAGTTCCAGGTGCCCAAACTGGGATTGGATCAGGGTGTTTCAGATGAAGCATCTGGAGGAAGAATGGCAGCTGTGATTTCGTACCACCATGATCCTTCATCCAGCGCTGGCAGCGCTCTGTGCTGCAGGAAACTCTGGCCCAGAGTACAGGGAGCACCTTAGAAACATCTTCCTCCTCCTCATCCTCTGTCTACGCAGAGCTGCTGGGGGTGCCCTGTCCACCCAGAACTGGCAGGGCTCCCTTCTCAAGGTAAAGCACCTGGACTCTCTCTTAGAAAGATCTAAACAAAACTCATTTTTTTAATTTGAGAAGAGGAATACTGTTTACATTTAAAACATTTTCTGAAAAAGACTTTTAAATACCTGTTCAAAAGGCATGGAGACATCCTCCACTCTGGATAAAGCTGTGCACCATGACTGAAAGGGATGCAAGGCCTACAGACACTACACAAGGAAGCTCAACTTCACAGTTTTGCCATTAGGGGAGTTCTCTGCAAGCTGGCAGAGCTGGATTTCAGACTAAGCCTATTTATGTGCTAATATTAAATAGCCATTTAAAGAGAACAGAAACTAGAGTGGGAAGAATGATCTCAATCTCTTCTAACCACTAAGCTTCAGAGTTCAGTGAAGGTCCACTTGTTTCCTCTCTTTCATTCATGAACATGTCATTCATTCCTCTAGGATCACTCAGATTCATCAGGTGGGGCAAAGGACTCGCTGAGCTTGGCTGGCCTGGTATGGGCTGGTTAGACCAGGGAAGCAGAAGACTCAAGTGTGCATCTCTTAACCCAAAGAGGGAATTTCAACTGGCTTTTCTACTTTAGAGAGTGTAATTAAAATTACTCTCTAATTATGTTATAACACAGGGATTCTTTAATCCGAAAATAAAACAAAATTGCAAGGACAATATGTAAAATGCACAGATACCTACCACTTAGGGACCTGGCCAATTGGTTTTCAGTACAACTAAAGCTCAGAGACTTTTCAGAACACGGTTTTGTATCAATATAAGCACATAGTTGTCATCCAAAACCCCCAAGAAAATCGTACGATTATTTGTTCCTCAGCATGGATTAAATGCCTTTCTGTAACTAAATTATAATTTAGAAGTCCTTGTACAGATGCATATTGCATCTGTAAATATGCATTTTTCAGGTTCAACTGGTAAGAAGGATGCAAGCTTAAGTCTACAGCACATTAGGTCTTACACTGCCTGCGAACCTAAGTTCCAAAACATAACACCCCCACCACAACCCACATATGCAAATCAGGCAAGTTAACAAGTAAAAATCTGGTACCCTTGCTGAAGCTACATCCTTTTAATGCATCATATTCCTTTCAACTACAACTCAATTAAAATTATCTGGGCTTGCTAAAATTTTCAGGATTTCAGCTGCATTTAGATTACTTTGCATAAATGAAATTTAGGATTACAATGTTGCTCATATGTCTCACAAAATATCTAACCAAACGCTGGAGTCTTGCAGTAAAAGAGCTGGCAGATGAAAAATGAGAGCAGCATTCAGACCCACTCTCAGCAGTGCTGAGTCAATGTAACTATGGAAGTACAAGTTGCTTTCTATTCTGCTTCACCTATCTACAGCTGGTCAGCTGGGGTCTGAATGCAGATGCTCCAGCACAAAGTACAAAGCAAGCTGCAAAAGCCACAAATATAAATTCAGAAGCTAAATGAATTTATAGCGATGATTAAATACAAGAAAACCAAAAGCATTTATTAATGAATAAAGTCTACCTGAACTACTTAAAGACAAAACCTTCCTCTCTAAGGTATGTGCGAATGATAAGAACGGAAGGATATTGAAAATGCACTTTCCATAATAAATTCAAAATAACTCCATTACATAGGTCTTTAGAAATCTCCACTGAAAGAGTCAGGACACACATTAAGAAACACCCACTATGAAGAAGTTGCAAGTCTTTAAAAATAGCAGCGCTTTGCCTCCTCCCTCCCCTTTCCCCTACTCACCCTCCTCCCCAATTTCAAAATACATCTTCCCCAGGCCTTGGTCTGGAATGGCAGTTTCTGTGAACAGACCATACCCGACCATATGATTAGCCATTATTACTCTCACCTTTTATACTCTACACTAAGATGCAAATCCAACAGATGTGGTCCAACTAAGTTATTTACAAGGGCTTCCCTTTCAGATGTCCAAGCCAAAGCTACAACCAGTTCTGCGATATAATTACAGCCTCTCTCCACGGGCACTAACAGACCTCTGTCTGCGGCGATGTGGCCAGCGGCATTTTCTCATCTCCGCTCCGGTTCAAACGGTTGCTATGATTTCAAATGGTGCATCTACCCTTATTTTAGCGCGACTGGCTGCATTTCAGCTGCCGACATCTGACTGATTGATGCACATCTAAACAACGCAGCGATTATAAAAACAAACTGGCAGTAGGCACCGGTGTTTCTCCCGTGGGCTCGCTCCTAACAGAGCGGCTGGCAACGAGACCGTGGGAAATTTAAGAGCAACACCAGCACACATGAGGCCTAACACTCACACTGCCACTGCCACCGGGAAGGAGGCTGGCGCCCTGCACTTTTAAGAGTGGGAAGTTCATGGAAATACCTATGCAGGTATCTCAGCAGGCAGACCTCTCGCCTGCCGCACGAAAGCATCCAGGTGCTTCCCCTGCACATCGGCCACAGCACGTCCACCAAGAAAGTGCACTCGAGGGCTGGCTGACCCGACACACCGCTGGGGAACTGCTTTTCCGCCCCCACGCCGCCAGCCTCTGGCCAGATTCTCCACCGTATTCCATACGGGAGCACCCCAAACTCCCCGCACACGCAGCTGGGAGGAGGGCGAGCGGCGGAAACCACGGGAGCCCCCGGCCCCTGCCCCCGCTCCACCACCCCCGGCCGGCGCCCGCCCACGGGGAGCCCGGGGCTGCGGGCGCGGCTGCGGAGGGGGCGGCGGGCCGGGGGCAATGCCCCGCAGCCCGGGGGAGGGCGGAGGGAGGCGGGCGAGGGAAGGGAGCCGCGGGGCAGGCACCTGAGCGGGCGTGGGCAGCCCCCGGGCCGGAGATCCGGGCACCGGGGCGGGGGAGGAGGGCACGGAGGGGGGGGCGGGAGGCCCGCAGGCCCCGGCGGGGCGGGCCGGGCCGCAGGTGGGCGTCGGGCGCGGCCGCCGGAGGAGCGGCCGCCGGGCAAGTCACCTCTTGACGCGGATGATCTGGTCGCGCATGGGTCGGATGTCCTGGAAGCTCTGCTGGTTGACCAGGCTGTAGACGAGGATGAAGCCCTGCCCGTTCTTGATGTAGAGGTCCCGCATGGAGGCGAACTGCTCAGTGCCCGCCGTGTCCAGGATCTCTAGGACGGAGGGGGAGGCGTCCACCTCGATCTCCTTGCGGTAGAAGTCCTCGATGGTGGGGTCGTACTTCTCGATGAAGGTGCCGGTCACGAACTGCACCGTGAGCGCCGACTTCCCCACCCCGCCCGAGCCCAGCACCACCACCTTGTACTCGCGCATCCTCCCGCCAGCGCGGACCGCCCGCCCGACCCGCACCTGCCGACGGCCCCTCCTCACCCCCCCGCCATCGGCCGCCCCGCCCTGTGCCCGCCGCCGCAGCCGCCTCCGCTCCGCTCCCCGCCCGGCGGATGCTCCGGGCCGCCGCGGCGGCTCCTGGGCGGCGCTGCCGGCGGCGGGGCCGCGCTCACGGGCTGCGGCGCGGCCGGGGTGGGGCGGCGGCCCCGCCTCCTCCTTCCCGTGTCGCCACGGCAACAGCCAACGGGGCGGGACGGGGGAAGAAAGAGCGGGGAGGAGGAGGAGGAAGAAGAAGAAGAGGAGGAGGAGGGCGGGCACCGCCCCGTCACGTGGCGCGCCCCCCTTCCTGCCCCCGGGCGCGGCGGCCGCACGTGATGCCGGCGGGCGGTGGTGCCGCTGTCGCCCGTGTCTCTTCCCCTGTCCCTTCCCGTGTCCCCTCCGGTGCCGTCGCCCCGGGCACACGGCGTCCCCCGGCCCCGCTCCGGGCCGGCTCCGAGCGGGGAGGGCCGGCGGGCGGGGGCGGGCCGGGCCAATGGGAGCGCGGGCCGGGCGGCCGCGGTTCCGCTTCCCGGGCGGCGGGAGGCGGCCCCGGCGCGGTAAGTTCGGGCCGCTCCGGACCTGGCGCTTCCCGGCCCTGTGGATCCCGCTGCTGCGTGTAAAAGTCAGTGGGATTCATCGAACCCGTGGCGGTGATCCGGCGCACGTTGGATCCCTGTGGGCGCACTGCGGTCTGGGCTGTGCCTGCAGGGGGGCGGCCGGAGGTGTTTGTTGGCACTGGGTGCCTGCCAGCCTTCTCGCCCCCTTCTGATAGAGAGAAAGGGCCAGAAAAAGTGGTGGTACAGTTTGGGAAAAGTGCTGCATCAAAACAGATAGGAAACGAAGATGATTGATGGGATAGAATTCACAGTTCCTCCCAGGAACTGATACCACTCCGGAAAGCTGCTCACACTTGTATGCTTGCCTGTCTGCTATGAGACAGTCTCCTTAACGCTTCTTTTTTTCTTTTTTTACCTTCGTTTTTTTCCTCAGTCATAACTGGCTAGAATTATTTGATACAGGGAGTAAAAACTTTGTTTCCATTGGAGGGTTGAAGGTCAGCCAGAGCCCTTATTCTGCTGTTCAGATGCTTTCTGAGAAAGCTTTCTGGCTGTCAGAAATGAGCCCAGACCTGGTGCTGTGTTTTTCTTGTTGTGCTGTTCTTCCCACTGCATCTGAAGCAAGGCCCGAGGTGCCGGCCTGCTTTCCAAGCAAGTCTGGTTCTTTTTTTCTTTTTTGTCTTTTTTTTTCTTTTTCTCCTTTTTCTCTTCCTTTTTGGCTTGTTTTCATGTTTCCAAACCTAACAGTGGCAGACGTATTTAGGGCTTTTTGGAGTACAGTTGTCCCTGTCCAAGTCTTCCAGTTAAATGCTTGCCAAGTGCAGTATTTTAAGCTTTGCGGTGTTTCGCTTGGGTATTCTGTTTGGCTTTTCTTCTGTGTGTTTTCGATTTTTTTTTTTTTTTAATTGCAAAGCTTCAAAACAAATTTTTCTTAGTAGGATGGCGATAGTTTTGGTGCATTGAGGAGAAAGAAGATTATCTGCCAGCTTCTTGCAGTTCCCATGTCCAAAGCTGCTGAAGTAAACTGGAAACCACACATATTTGAGTGATTTAAATATATCAATACCAAAGAGGTAGACAATTTTTTTACAGGACTGTCAGAATTCATTTGTAAATAATGCGGAGCCTGGTCAGAACTGAGTAATAGTTTCAACGAATGACCTAATTTCTATTGGTGACTTGAGGCCTTCAAGTATTAGAAAAGAGCCTACAAGAATGTGTAATATCACAGAATACAAGATACTGTACAGATTAATAACTATTGTACAGATTAAATAACTGTAACTAATTAATTAACAGTAAGAGATTAATTAACTGTAACTAACGTACAGATTAATAACTATTTGTAGTGTGAATCCAGGAACCCTCCAGCAGAGTAATGGGAAAATACCTGGATTTATTAGTCAACAATGAAAGCAGGCTGCCAGTTTAACGTGGTTGTGAAAAAGCTGAGTGTGACAGTGGTGTGCACACAGCCAGGCTTCTGGGTGACTGGTGAGACATTACTGTATCCAGTTCTGATAAATCATGTCCAGGAAAGAGCAGTTTGTGCACAAGTACTTCCGGGAGGGTTACTGGAGACGAGAACAAAGCTTATCTACAAGAGGCTCTGGGAATATTTGTTTGATTAACCTAGGAAAAGCAAATGCAGGGAAGGGTTATGAGTAACCAGTAAGGCAGGGTGGGGTCAGGCTCAAGTGAGTAGGCATTTAACCTAATGAGCAACACTGATGGGAGAGCACAGATCTAAACTGATAATAACTAGATAGAAAACGAAGCCCTGTCTCAGTGCAGTGAGGGTTTTGTTTTCCATGAAGAACAGTGAAAATGGACTTAACTAACAGGCTTTAAAATGTGTTGTGCATCAGAATAGGAAGATTATATGTAATTACACAAAACAGATTTAAGTGATCAATGTTGGAGGGAGGAGTTTTGAGCCTCCCCAACTCATCCTGAGACCAGAGCAACCTCCTGATGTTCAGCAGAAAAAAAGCTGTCAACTGCTGGTTCATGATGGGGAGGGTGGGAAGGCCACAGTTCAGAAAGAGGTACCAGGAATGCTCCCACTAAGGAGATTTACGCCAAGTTTTCAGTCTCTTAGATTGGATGGGCTGCAAAATGTTATTTTACTTAATAGTGTATGCAGGGACCTAAAAAATGTAGAAACTGGAAAAACAGAAGGATAGTGTATATAGAGTATGGAGGATGTAAAAGAAAATGTAGGATGGTCAACAGGAGGAGGTGCTGGATGGTGTGAGTGTTCCTGAGGATCTCACCATATCTGTTTTGAGGCTGAACATCTTGTCATTGCCCAGTGCTGTTTTTCTGAACTTCATTTTTGATTGTAACTCATCTGACAACAACAGCACTGAAAATTCACCTAATAAGTGCTGGAGGCTTAGCCCTAAAAACAAATACAGTGTCAGTTATGTGGAGTTATATATAGTGAGGTGGAGAACATGGGGTCATTTAGGTACTGCCAGTCTGTTTTTATTGCATGTTGCTTATACTTCTGTTCTTCCTTACTGAAGAACGGGAGAAAAAAAACGAGGTAATAAATTGCAGGGAAAGAGAAACTTCCTGCCATAAAAGATTGAATCGGGCAAGGCTTGCCAGGCAAATATCTCAGCCCACAGCATGCTTTCCCAGCGTGACTTCCTTTGTAGCTTCTCACAGGAGACTCCAGAGTCATCTAGTCCCCCTGTGCTGTACAGCTGGACTTTTGCTGGCTTCCTAGGATTTAGAAACTTCAGTTTTATTGCTCACTTCTCAAGTCTTTTTATGTCTTGTATCGAGCTGTCTTATTTCAAGCTTCAGTGGCCTGCGGCTTACCGCACTCTTTTATGGTAGCCTGGAGTTTCTCAGTAAATATTGAATTTTTATCTTGCACAGCAACCAACACACTGGTTTGTAATTTTTTTGCTAGCTATTGTAGCCTGTGACTGTGCATTAGGGTATGTATTTAAAAGAGGAAAATGGCCTCTTATATCTATTTCCATTCTAGAGCTAGGGTTTGCCAATTCTTCACTATTAACAGTATCAGTCACAAGATGTAGCAGCATGAAAAATGGGGGAAGCTGTAGTTCCCTCCCTCTGAGAGCTGATGATGGGCTTCTGACCCTGAAGTGCAAGAAAATGTGTGAGATAAAACTGTCTGTGCTACAAACTGTTCTGGTGTCCATTTGTTTTCCATGGTCAAGTGTTCTTTTAAGTGCTTATTAGTAGAAGATCATGATTTCCTGTCCTTGCTTACCGTCATGTCTTTACATTCAGGCTGTCAATTTCTCCTCCCAGTTTGTCATTGCAGTATTTAGGAAGTGTTAAGGATTAAGATTTTGTTTAGTCCTTAATATTTCTTGCTAGATAAATAGTCTTGTTAATACTGCCCATAAAGTTGTTAGCAAATTGAGGATGCAGCTAGCTGCAGCGGAAGGTGGCTGACTTGGCTAACCCTGTCCTAAGGTGCTAGCATTTTAGCACCTTACCAGATGGTCAGGCTGGTAATTTCCCTTTCACACCAGCAGTAAAGTTGTCCCATTCCTTAACCAAGTGCAAAATTATAAATGTTTGACCCCTTTGTTTGCTTTCCAGGTGAGAGCAGGAGCTATCTGGGTGTACCTGTAAAGGTGAAGGAGGCTGGACCTCCTCTGTCATGTCTGGCAGCAGTTGGGTGGCAGCTCAGATCACCCAAGAGCCCATCAGTGACAGCCAGCACCATCTCCAGCCTGCTGGAGGGACTAGGATTTGGGATTTAACTTACCACACTGGAAGAGCATGTTACAGAAGCAAGGTTTCATTAACTTCTCTGCTTGGGGCTTTTTGTTTTGTTCTTAAGCAAATCTAAGCCCTTGTTTTGGAAGGTACGGTGAATGTGCTTTGGTTTTGTAGTGGTGAAGCCTTGTGTGAGCTCTGAGTGAATGACTTTTGTCTCTGTGTCTAGCCTCACTGAAGTCAGGGGTGCCAAGATGGAGATAGCAGCTCTCCACAGACCTCACTGTAAGGAAAAGTCAAAATCTGCAGTGATGAATTGCAGTCATCATTACCTGTCTGCATTGGCTGGAGCTAGCAGTTCCCTGTGTGCAGGGATTCACTCCCCTGTGCCATCCTGGGCTCAGCACCCTAAGCTGATCTTCCAGGGTAGCAAGTGTGATGGTCATCAGTATTGCTATGCTTTAGTTCTGGTACCTGGTTTTGGGAGGAGAATTCACAAAGCTGAGGTAAGCTCTAGGAAATTCTTGGCAAAACTGGGACTTTAGCACTTGGATTCCCAGCAGCCAAGCATGCTGAGTGAGGAGATTTTAAACCAGATGATTGGAAATGTTCTTTGGGCAACTCTTTTCTGCTCAGTTTTAATTGCTTACAGCCTTCACTTGAGCACATTTAGAGTCAGAGAGCCAAAATCTGAAGTGGTCTCTTGTACTTGCTGTGATCCATAGGGGTGAAGGCAGACCCTGGAAGCTGGCTCTGTTACCTCCCCAGCTCTGCCCAACCCCACACCGCCTTTCTCCCTCTGACACCTGTGCTGGGCCATTTCAGCTCACTGAATGTGTAGAAAGTGAACCCAGACTATGAATACAAATAGTTTTATAATTCCTAGCTGCCAGGGGCTCAGCCATGAAAGAAGAACAGAGTTAACTCTGTTAACTCTCACAGCTTTAACTTCTTCAACTTAAAACAGTTTAACCCCCACCTATTGATTCCCAAGACACTGTTTTGTGTTGTGAGGGAAAACAAATGAGATTACATTCCAGCAGAACGAGATTCAATTAATGTGTTTTCCCTTACAACTAGAGAGGACAACCAGTGTGAACACAATTACTGTGGCTCCACCAATAGATACTCATTAAATTGCTGTACCTGCCACTTTCAATTGTGTGATCCAGTCCCCAGGGTTTGGGTTCTTCTGGTTTTTTACAGTTTGAAAGAGATGGAGACAATAGGACTAGACATACCAAAGTCTTCTCTCAGTCATAATTTAATTTTCCAACCAGAAAGGAGCATTAAGGTAGCTTCAGTCCCAAGGGTTTATTTCAAAACTAGATAGGTCCGCAGATCCCCACAGCTTTCTCATTACTGATCTTTCCTAACACTGCAGGTTAACTGTTAAAGGAAGGGGATCACTTGTTGAGGGGTAGGAATGATGAGTTTTTAACTGTTTTATGCAGTCAGTTGCCCATCCCTGTGGTGTTTTAAGGTCATTGTGTTTAATTGAAGATGGTGGTTAAATTAAAAAAAGAGTAATTGCTCCTGGCCCCTCTTTTTACTAATAGTGAAAATTTGATAAACCGTTCCCCAAAGTGCCTGGAAATCAAAGTGAAAATAGTATGAATTAGCTTGTGACCTGATTTTTACTTATTTTATTTTTGTTTTCAGTAGTTTTGGTGGACTTTTGCTGATGTATTATGGCATTTCATAACAAAGTTTTCCTTGCTTCCCATATAGCAAATGAGAAACCTTGATGGTGCAATTAATTTTAATTAAAACTTCCACTGCATATTTAAGTTTTGTAGGAAATACTCATCACTAATAAAGTTAAGTTAAATAGCTGTTGTTCAGATGTAAAAACAGGGGGAGTCAATTTCAAGGTATAAAAAACACAGCAAAATAAACCAAAACCAGGTAATTTATTATTCTATTTGACTCTGTCACTCTTTCTTCTTATGATGTTTAAAAATAAATCAATTCAATCACCAGACTTAAGGGAAAGTTAACATAATGATAGTCTGTTTTTATTAAGATACAAAAGTTTTGCAATATCTGTCATAAGTCAGCCTTTTTTTCTGAGTAAGACTTAAAATAAGTCCTTCTTTATAGTAATAGAATAATAGTAAGTCCTTCTTTATAGTATAGTAATGGTATAAGCATCAGGGACATTATACTTGTAGACATCAATAAATATTACAGTTACAATAATATTTGCTTGTTATGTGGTTATTTTTTGCAAAATATTCAGAACTGAAATTGTAAGGTCTCTTAATTGCTCTGAGTTACACTGTAAATTAAAATAAGATTTCCAATATGCTTTTCACAGAAAAAGGGGAAGCATTTAATCTTGATTTCACATAATCTAATCATAACTTGGATGAATTCAATTTAGTACATGAACTAAAACCAAGTAGGTGATTTTGGTGCCTATCCAAAGGGCTGGGTTTGTTCTGAATATTTGGATTTACATCATCTGTCCTGGTGGAGTTGGTTGCTGTGCCGAGCAAGGCAGTCACAGTGGGAAGGGGCTGGGGAGGGTCCCTGAGGAGAGGCAGGTTTAAAGGGGGCTGCTCACTGCCTGGGGAGTGGGACAAGACCCAGCTGCCACTTTACCAGCAAGTGCTGACCCTGTCTGTGTACTCAAGGAGGGGGACAAATGTTCAGTAACTTGTGTCTTTCTACATGGAGGTCTGGAGTTTCTACTTGCAAGAGCTTGTGGAGCCCAACCTCTTAATTAGTGGAAGTTTTAACTTGATGCTTCAGGATCATGTGGTTTATATATGATCTTTATCAACATAGGAGCTACTGACTGCTGGCCTTCAGAGATAAACATTAAGGGCCTGAAAATAATTGCCTCCTGACATTGACTATTGGGTTTGCCTTTTGCTCTTCAGTTATTGTTGCTTTTTGCTGCTTTGTGATAGATTGTTTGGATTTTTTAACAGAAACCAGGAATCTCATGTTTTTGATGCCAGTAGCTGATGCTTTAAGACAATCCAATATCATAAATTTATGATAAAATCATTCTGAGGCTAAAGAAAAAATTCAGGCAAGGAAAATCTAAAAGGAGCTGAGTTCGTGAGGTGTACAAAGCTCTCATACTCTTCTTTAGGTCTTCAGTGCTGTATGTGAATGTAACACTGTGACTACAGTTTTCAAGCAGCCTTTCAGAGGTGTGTTACAGTGGGAGGTCTGTGCAAGCAGGAGATCTGCATATCCTACTCTAGGAACCAGAGCTCATTTGCTTGAGGAAAATAATACAAAGAATTAGCTCCTGCCCCTCTTGGCGTTTTCTCTTGGGCCTTCAGTGAGAGCTGATACAATTACAGGTAGATGCTTGCAAAATAATTTGGGAGCAACCCACAACGCACCAAACAAATCCATAGTGTTAATTTTTTCCAGAATTATTTTGGGACTTTCATATAGATCTGGCCCCACCGCACAGAGATTAACTTTATCAGGATAGCTTTTCTGGGACAGATTCCAACAATATTTCCTTGTGGGTTTGGGATGAACACACTGGGCATATTAGATGACTGAGGAAAATGCTAGAACTACTCCATGACAATCTTCTCAAGGTGGTTAGTGTCTAGTCATGCCTCTGGAAAAAAAATCATCAATTAGGTGATGTATTTTTATCAGGCTTTAATATGATGGCTTTTTCTATGCAGAGGGAGACATGAGCAAAATTAGTGGTACTGCAGCCCTGTAATGTTCTCTTAAACCATACAAATGAGGTACCACCTGTCTAGTTAAGGACTAGCTTTTCATAAAACACTCTTATAAGCAAAGTTTTAAAATTTTTAAGGGGATGCTGGAAAAATTGGTGTAGCGTTTTAAAAAGTGATAATTCAATTTGCATGTGTTGTCTCAGTATCTGTGTGTGTGTGTATGTAGTTAAGACAGAAAGGAGATAAAAAAAAAAGTCTTTGCTGCACTGTTTTCCATGGACTTGAAAACCTTCAGCCAGTGTCTCAGTTCCTATAAATTGGCATAAACTCCAATAGGTTAAAGCTGTGTTAGTTTATGTGACCCAATGAGGTGACCTCTGGGATTTGTGGGACCACTGTGTAAGTACCAGAGCCTTCAACCTGCCAGGGTCAAAATAAATAATGCCTTTGGTACAGTCCTGGCTCCATGCTTACATTTTACTCCTTGATTTAAGCAACATCATGTGATGCAGAGCAGGGCTAAGGGAGCCTTCAGCAGCTCTGCACCTGTCCCCAGCAAAACCCTCACCAGGCTGTTGCCATTTTCATCTTGCAGATGGAAACTGATGAAGAGAGAAGCTGTGTCCGTACTGTGGCATTAAAAATGCACTTTGTGGACAAAAGAGGCAGTGGCAGAGCTTTCCAGAGCTAAGTGAGGGGCAAACCCTTCTGAGGAACATCTGACATGACAAGAAAGCTTTGTTCCTCCAAGCCCCTCACTTGCCTATGGAGTGACACAGAAGCAGGTGGAGAAATGCTCCCGCAGTGCTGCAGCTGTGCCCCTGTGCCCACACAGATGCTTCCTTTGTGTCAGGACAAAACAAATTAAATGGTCTCCACGTCTACCTGTGCAACATGCCCCTCTGCAGGGTTGGGTGGATGGACACTCAGGGGTGGAGCTGGGCAGGCTAAATTGTTATGGATGTAAATGCCTGAAGAAAATTGTTCTGTTTGAAATTGTTTTCTTTTTCCCCTGAGATAGAAAAGGCAGTGATTATAAACGTTGGCACGTTTTGCCAATCCAAGCTTTATCCAGAGGAAAAATGCAGCAGTCTGGGAGGTGCCAGGGATGCTCCTGGCAGGAGTAGCAGAGCACAGAGCCTTTCTTCCCTGCAGCAGGCTTGCTGCACTAGCAGGCATAGCTGCAGGCTGCTAGCACCATAAACCTCCAGCTATTTTCATTTCATCAAAACAAATGCAAATTTTGTCTCTAAACAGATATAAAATGCTCTAAAAGAGTCTTGGGCTTTTTCTGACATGGGAAAGATGCAGTGAGCTAAGCCCTGTGTCCTGTGCCGGTAAAAGTGTGTGGAGAGACACCAGGAAAGGCTGAGGAGCAGTTGCTGGGAGGCTGGCTTGAAGCTGAGAGAAGAGCTGCATGTGAGCCTGTGTCACCAGCATTAAATTAATGGGATGGGGTTAAGAGCCTAAAGCACACAGCTCCAGCCAGGTCTCCCTTCTGAAGGAGAGGAAGCTTTGGCAGCCCCTTGGCTGAGCAGGGACCATCAGTGGCCAAGGGATGCTCAAGGGCAGAATTAGGCAGGTGTGTTGCAGGCAGGCTTTGTCTCACCTCAGCTGCCTCTGAGATCTGCAGGTGCACTGTGGAGCTAATCAGCCTCCCAAACCCCCAGACTTCTTAATTTTACTGATTTAAAAATAGCCTCAGGCTCCCTGAGGGGCTGCAGCTGAGGAGACTCCCTTGTAACCCAGCTGGCTGAACAGGCCCTGTAAAACTCACCTGCTCCCTCAGGTCCTCCACAGGGATGGTTTCTTCCAAGTGTGTTAGAAAAAGACATTTTTACATTTCTGTCTTTGCATGTGCTCCAATTCCTCCATGTTTTGACAGAAGGAAACTTGGCACAAGGGGATGGCTACAGGGGATGCCAGTGCTGGCCTACAGCAGAGGTTTGGGAGAAGAAATCCTAAGAAGGAGAAGCCAACAGGACTTACTGTAGATGCCACAGACTTTCCTTCTTCATACTTACTAATTTCTCAGAGAGGTCCTGCTACTTGTGATGCCATAGGCTAGGGGACTTTGGGTTTTATTTATTTACAGTGATGCCATTTTTCATGTGCAGGAGCAAGATAGCTAGTGACGCTGATTGGATTCGGGCACAGGATGTATTGAAGGAATTAAGACACATCCCCCAGTCTGTGCCTCTGAATCCTCTCCTTTGGGCCTTCCCATTGCCTTCAGCCCTACCAGAAGGCTGTAGGGTGCTCCTGTGGTAAATCTAGTAATCTGCTGGACAAAGCACCAGGCATCTGAGGAGACCTTCTGTGGCTTGTTGACAGCCAATCTAAATATCTCTGCAGTGATTGCCACAGACAGACACACATTTTGGGATCCTGAAAGAAAAACATTGTTTAAAAAGATGAGGTACTTCAATTTCTGTGAAACAGGATACTTTTCACTGGTGAGCAGCTACCCACAGCTCCTGCAGAGCATGGGCAGTGTCCATAAATCCACACAGTAGCTTCTCCTAACACCCTGCTCAAGTAACCCAGCCTGAGCCCATTCCTTTCAGCTGTGCCTTCAGCTCCAGTAATAAGTGTTTAGTCCCAGTAAAGCCCAACTGCTGCTTCAGGTCTTGCTTCTGAGGGACCCCACCACAAACTCTGGCTGTTTCAATTGGTATCAGCCCCTGTGACTGGGAGCTTCTGACACCATGATGCTGCAGCATGCATTTCTAGGTAAAACTCACATTGGGAAATGTTTACATTACTGAGCAAACTAAGTCCAAGTTCTACAAATGCCACATCTTATCAGAGCCATTTTCTTTATTGCAAATTGACTTGAGTCTATTGACTCCTAGAGCATGAAGCCACATCCAGCTAAGTCTTAGAAGCTGAAAATTAAAGGAGATGCAGCTGTTTCTGTCTGGAGCATTCATGAGGTAATAATAGTAACAATAAGGGGAAGGAAAATAGAGCAGTTTCATTGTGATATTTTTTAGAAAGTAAGGATTCCATTGAATATAAAATGGCCATTGATTTTAGGCACTTTGATGGACTAATGTTTGGTTTTAATAGAGTCATTTTCTGAGAAGTGCAAAAAAACCGTGTCAAGAGGGAACAACCCTCACTTTGTATAGAGAGGTGCTGCTGAGTAGAAGTGCTGAAGTCCTTCATTTAAATAGGAGTAATTATATTGCACAGGAAACTTGGATTTGAAAGCAGTTCCTCTGATATATTCCTCTTCAGGAGTAATTTTCTGCTGCATTCACCAAAGCCCAAAGGCTGATCTCATATCACATTGGATCATCTGCATTATAGCTAAAATTAAAACAAAGGGAGAGGAAACAAATAAGAAAGGATGTAAAACTCCCAAATGCCAGGTCTAAAAGGAAGTCCTTTTCACCAAGATGGAAGTTGGAATGCCTTTTAGAGTGAACATCTGATGTAGATGGAGGTAAAAAGCAAATAAGAGAATAATTATGCTGCACTTGGCTTCCACCAAATGGCTTCTCACCACGTGATGTCCCCTCACTGCTTTGCACTTTCTGCTTTTCATGGGATTTCCATCATACCTAAGGAGTTCTCATCAAAACCTTTCCTGTGGACAGCATTCACTGGGAAAGACTGGAAGACTTCTCTGGCCAAATAATAGTAAGCAGAGAGTTGCTTCTGCTGCTGAGGTGGAGACTCATTTGCAGTCAGCCTGCTTCATTTGTCCTCTTCCTGACCACAAAATGTTGGACAGAGCAGATGAGACATGGCCTTCATGGTTCTCTCTAGGAAGGCTTACACCACTTTACCTTCCATGCAAAACAAATCTGTAATTAAATGATGCTTTAAATGCTCAGACTGTTGTGGTTTCCTTCTTTAGTTATGAAGTTCATTTGGTCAGTTCCATGGGAACTGACTCACAAAGGCTTTCATAACCTTGCAAGGAACTTTTCTGTATGGTCAAGAACAGCATGGCCCTTAATTTGGATCCATGGATCTCCCAAGGAAGGCCAGCAGAATCAGGTGGGTGAAGATAAAGCCTCTGTGCATGAATTAAGAAAGGATTGGCTAATGCTCCCCCTTAAGAAGCAAAAGGACATTTCCCCCCTAAAGTCTCTCTAAACAGTAAAGGGTTCACATTAATGTGTATGTGTAGTGGTGGGGAGAGGTGTTTGATTACTGTAGAACACATCACTTAAATCATCTCATCTTTCAGGCAGCGTTCTCAATCTGTGGGGGCAAGATGAATCAGTTCCTTGTACCCATTGCAGTCCTGCAGTGGTGCAAGGACCACAGTGTGCTCCCCAGCCACATGGTGCTGTAAAAGCCCACATTATCTCCAGAGTCAAAGGAAAAAAAGGGGAACAAGATGGTTTGAAAAAACAACCACCCTCAGACAAAAATAAAGGCACAGAAGCCAGCAGGAGGCATGGGGTTCCCATGGTGCATATGTGCTTAGAAGACAAGCTCTGGTGAAAGCCAGAGCACGAAGGAGCTGCAGGCAGGATTGGGAATGCACAGCACCCTGCTGTGTGTCCCAGCTTGATGGAGGAGGGGTCACACTGGGCACCTCTGTAGGCAGCAGGGCTGGGAAGGCTTCAGAAGTTGTTCTGCCTACAAGATCAATGTTGTTACCCTCTGGCAAAGCCTCAGTCACTCTTCTTTTGCGTATACAAGAACCCTGGGGCTGAATGCAAAAGGCCTGCACTTAGTGTGGTAAAAGCATGTTTCTGTTCTACCTGCACACAGAAAAGGATGCTCAGGAAGAAACTGTTGCCACTGTTCAGGCAATCCATACTGCGCTACATCTGGCAAATAGAGTGGCTGCATGTAAGAAAGCACCGAGCTGGCTGACAATTGGATTTAATTTAGTTTCATTTGCTTTATAGGCTCTCTGTATAGAGTTACAGAATGATTTGGGCTGGGAGGGACCTTTCAGTGTCATTTAGTCCAACCCCCTACCATGGGCAGCTTGTTATCAACTCTGCCAAGTTCCTCAGAGTGCCATCCAACCTGGCCTTGAATGTTTCCAGGAATAGGGCATCCACAACTTCTCTGGGCAATCTGTTTGAGTTTTTTGTCACCCTCATTGTAAAAACCAGAATTCTGTCTTACATCTAATCTAAATCTACCCTCTTTTAGTTTAAAACCATTATCCCTTGCCCTATCACAACAGGCCCTACTAAAAGTCTGTCCCCATCTTTCTTATGGGTCTCCCTTAGGTACTGGAAGGTGCTCTAAGGTCTCCCTGGAGCCTTCTCTTCTCCAGTTAATCACCCCAACTCTTTCAGCCTACCTTCAGGAGAGGTGCCCCAGCCCTCTGATCGTCTTTGTGACTCTTCCCTGGACTGTCTCCAACAGGTCCACATCCTCCTAATGTTGGGAACTCCACAGCAATCAATCTAACAAGTTGGTGAGAAGAACACCAAACAAAAGCTCCCATACATGCCTGCAACTCCAGACAAAACTGGACTTCTTCAAGTCCAGCCTCTCCCATGGTCTAATTAAAAGGAAATAAAATGAGAAGTCCCTTACCACAGCAGGAATTGCCAGCATGCTTCTACTGCTGCCCAGAAGCACTTACAATGAATTCTGAGATAACAGCAGAAGAATGGGCAGTACCATCAGCCCAGGGACTTCCTCCAGTGATTGCTCCTGCAAAGTTCACACTCGTTGAGGACTGCATTGATTTTCTATTAGAATAGTTCAACCTCATTTATTTCCTCTGGAATGGGTATAAAGTAGCCACTTTTAAGGTCAATAGAAAAGGAAAACTTTCTGTCCAATTCTGTAGTTAGAAAGTCCACTGAAATCTGCTTAAGGCTGACCACTTTTTTCCATGTGAGTTCTCTTTCACTTGTAGTTGTTTATGTAGCTTTTCTTTTGAGCCCATCTGGCTTGAGGAAGGACACAAAACAGGACTCTTGCCTTTCATAATCATTTATCTTAAACCTAGAAATAAACGTGCAGGCATTACCAATGCCTGTCCAAAAACCCGCTTGTTATCAAGACTTAGAGAAATTAAAGCAACATAACTAATTTGGTTAGAGTAGGGTACAGTCATTTCACATGTTAAACAGAGCAATTTATTTGCCTGCAGGGACAGCCCATCCCATTGCAACTGCACTCAGCCTATGTTGTACTGATAACATCACATCTTCATTGGCACAATAACTGAATAGTGTCCATGTGGAAGTTAAGCCTGAAGAAATCATATCACATCCTAAAGGGTTACAGTATTTTGTCACTCCTCCCTACAATGTGGTAAGACATAAGAACTGCTTGAATTTCTGTTGTAAATTTTCATGAGTTTCTCAAGAATTTTGTGAACTGCTCTAGCTTTACATCTGTGAGCACAGGAACATGTTAGGTGACATGAAAAAAAATTTTAGGTACCATAGTAGGAGAGAAAAAGCTTAAATATGCAAGCTGAACAGCCTCCGAATACCTACAGAAAAGATCAGGATTTTTAACTATCAGACAATTTCAGTCAATCTCATGATTTTGTGACTTCTGTGCATGATGGGAGTTTTAAAAGCCATCAAAACCATTTTCCTTTGTGAAAACAGGCGGGATTCATTGACTAAACTCATCTAAGGTGTTGTAGAGTATCTGAGACACCTGCATGGGGCTGGCAGACTTAACATACTTATCCAGACCTGTGCTGCTCCATAGCAGCAGCTTTAGGCCAAGTGGGTACTCTGCAGTGTCCCATCTGAGACTCCACAGCTACAGACAGAAATCTGGATCCCACTCTAGCAGTTTTCTAAGTGTGAAAAACTTGCCCACTCACAGTCCTGAGCTGTGCTGTAAGCTACCAACTTCAGCATCTCTGGATGTGTTCCACTGGCATTCAGTGCAGTGGCTACAACCATAACCCAAGGAAGTAAAAGCACTTCCTCCTTCTAGCCCTGTGTGAAAAGGAGAGACAGTCATGGCAAACGCAAACACAGCTCAGCTTCAGCACGGGCAGCACCTGCGTGGCCATCCCTGGGGGCTGTTCCTACAAGGTGAACCTCACACCACTGTGGTCACCCTCGCCACCTCCACATCCTGGCATCTCTTTGGTCTGGTGGCCCTCTGAGGAACCACACAGGCCACACCTTGACTCTTTTGTGACAATTAAGGCTAAGGAAGACAGTCACCAGAATTTGTTTTCCTTAAAAGTAGTATCCAAATCCAGCCCTTTGAAGATGAGAGGAGCAGGGCATCTTTCCCGTAGTGATTTTCCTAAATCATAAAGCCGAGTGTCTTCCTCACATTGCAAGAAGCCTTAATGGAAATAATGCAACTGCAACCCAGCATTGAGTAAGCAGGTCACACCAATACCTTCCTTTCACATTTATTAGTATTGCACTTTTCCCCCTGTTACAGCAGAAGGTATTTTCATGTAATTAAACATGTAATTTATTTTTGACAATTTCTATGGTTTTTATAATTACAGAATTAGAAGACTAACATTTTAGAATGAATTTCCATAATTTATCCATTCACAGATAATCAAACTATCTATTGCATACCTTTATGCTTGAATATATTACATACCAGCAATAATGCAACAGCTGAGGTGATTTTGCTCTCACACACACCCACTCCAGCAATAAATATCATCTTGACCCATGCAAAAAAGCCTCCAGAACTGTCAATTATATGACATTAGAAAGGCAGGCTACAGGACAAAAGGCTTGGCTAGAGAACTGATTGCAGGCATAAAGAGCATGGTATGCTCAGATGACCATACCATCAGCAATTCCAGGCAAGATATTTTTTTTGGTCCCATGAATTCAAGCAAAAAATGTCAGTAGCAGGAGATTCAATGCCTGCACTGTTGAGCAGCCTTGCTCACCAGTCCTTTTATCTATTGTCACTATTGTCACCTACAGTACAGAAATGTTGGGTCGCTCCTGCCTGAGCTCTCTTCTGGAGTGAAGCAAGTCTTTTGGAAAGAAAACCCAGTGAACAAAGTTCAACCAGTTTTGGTTCCTTTGCTGGATACAAACATGCAAAACTATCCCAGCAGTCTCTGATCCCTCAAATGTCGCATCCCCTTTTGTTTCATGCTTTTAATTCCAGTGGATTGCGAGAACATCTCAGGGCTCAGATTACTTCAGATTTTTGAACTGACAACCAAGTAAAACATAGAGAATAAGTCTTATGGCCATGGCTACCCCACGTGGGGCCAGGGGAGGGGCATGGCAAGGGGGAAAACCAAAGGTTTCTAAAGGCTGTTCTCTAGAAGTAACTTGCTCCATTTTGGAAACTCTGATGTTATCTGAAGGGAGGCCGCTCTTCACATGGACCCATACAGACACTGTGGGTTTGCTGTGGCTCCCGAAGGCTCACAGTGTCCATGAGCACTTCTCCAATGCCAAGAAAGTGTCAAAGTTGACAAGAAACAAAGCAGCTTTTAGACAAGAAAAGTGACCCTTCTTGGCAGCTGACAACTGTCCAGGGTGGGGTTTAACATAAGAAAGTGTCAACAGACAGGCTTCCCGCTCCTGAGTCATTAGGAGTTGAATTTCAATCATTTGCTGCTTCTGCTCTACAATGCCCTTGCAGCTCTCTAATGCTCCAGTCCTTCCCTGTCCCTGCAAGTCATCCTATTTCTCCTCTCCATCCCACATACTCATTCTCAGCAGGCTTCTGGCTCAGTATGCCTGTGATACATCCAAATGGACTGGTTGACCTGGTGGTTTTCCTCATCACTTGTGACTTTGGGCTCCTTTCAAAGCAGCCCTGTGCTGATGAAGTGTAGACAACTTTATGACACAAACTCTTCTTGATTCTTCAGGATTGTATTTCCTTTCTTTAAAAGCATTAAAAAAATAAATCAGAGAAGGCAGTGTGAAGTAACCACAGAGCTGCCAGCCAGAGTGTTTAATTTAATCCCTCCTCTGTCACTAGTCTGCCATGCAGTCCCTGCCTGTGGGTACACAACTCCTCTGTGACACTGCTCTCTCCAGAGGAATTAGCAGATAACAGGGATTATCTGTGGCTGTAACACTCCTCAAGATGTAGGAAAGAAAAGAAGATGCAAAAGAGGTGCCACCAAAAATATGCCACAATGGTCAGGCAATAACCAGCCTGGCATAACCAGTGCCTGGTCTGCACCCCGGCATGCACGGATGGGCGGGAAGGGCTTGGGATGGCTGTTGGAGGCATGTGGTGCAGGAGAAGGGCATGGGCTTCCTCACACAGCATCTGCATGTCCTGCACCTGGGGATTGAACTTAAGGGTTTGTTATCTGAACAAGCAATTAAGGAAAAAATAAAATTAAAGTAATACATACCTTTTAAAGATTCCTATTTTTTGTTACCCCAGGCCCCTCTTCCCAGAGCGCGCCACAAGAAAGGATCGCCCCGACTCCGCTCTCATTTTAAAATGCTTCTTTTTATTTCAGTGGTTGTACATTGGGTGAATGAATTTAACGTCACAACAGAAATAGAATGGCTATTTAACAGACCACTAGTAATTATATATGCTGGAAAAGAGTGAATGGAGGGGTTTCTTTTAACTGTTACTGAAATATTCATTGTACGTGTCGTCAATTATGCTGGATGAGAGAGGCAAACAAAAAGGTATTTTGGTGAGGTGCTGTATCCTTTGAAGAAAATAAGCACTGAGACATCTCAAGTCACTTGAAACCATGTCCCAGCTACAGTATTTACTGTCTCCGTGTTGGCCCATCTCATGGTTCTTTTAGGGGGTTATATTTCTTGTTGTATTTTTTTAATTAAACAAAGCATTTAAAATTTAATCATTTTCATTAGACTTTTTTTTAAAATATAAACAAAGTTTTGGCAAATAATATTTATACAGAAAAATAGTTTTAGATCTTCCCAAATTTTGAAATAGTCTATAAAATTACTTTATAAATAAATAAAATGCAGAATCTGTTGTACATGTATTTGCACATCTCTGTAATTGCCTCCTTACTGTTAGCATAGGTTTGTACTTGTACAGTTTTCAGGAATATTACAAAGTCATAAAGTCGGAAAGTGGATCTCTTATTAAAAATACATTTTCTCTTTTTGTCTGTCAGTTTATCTGGATGAAAGACCTGATGTATCTGAAGCTTCGTCATCCATGGGCAAAAAATAGTAATATTGGATTAATTGTAAAAAACATAGAATAACAGTAATTTTGAAACATAAAAAGTTCACACAAAATGATGTCTTGAAGAGTTATCTACATAAAATATTTAAACATGGATAATTTACCATTTAGTATTATACAATAAACTACCCAAATGCCTAAATTAACTATTATAAAAAAATAAAAACAACTTTGACAGATATAGGCAAGTTGCAGTGTCAACTACCTAGTTATAATGACTGAGAAAGTCTACAAATATTAGTGTTTTAATAGTATATAATGGTGATACCTTAACTGCTAAATAACAAGTTAAGATACATTATTTTTCCACAAATTAAACTAATGCAACGTTACAAGCACTATGTTAATTTTACAACCAAATTGTGATTATTTGTTTTTCTTTCGGATGATCAAATCTCCAGCTTTATATATAAATAGATAGTAATTAGACATCGGACAAACAAGATTTAGCCTGGAAAATAATTTCCTAGACAAATAATAATATGGTTAGTGCCTTCAGTCGTTCAGAACAGGCAGTGCTGCCAAAGTTTAAAATAGTTTACAATCAATCTGAAGAGGTTAAGTTAAAATACTGCAATCACTAGTAATGTCCACATAGAAAACTTATGCTGCAAACAATTATACATAATATCCACTTATAACAGCTGTCTTGTTTTTTTAAACAATAATTTAAAAACTATGTCATTTATGTGATACATGTGCAACATATAAAATGTGAAATATGAAATATTTGGTACAATAGTGCTTGAAACAAATCTCAAATCAAACAAATGAAATTTTAATTATACATATATAATTACCTTGTAAATCAACAAAGTATTTAAAAAAGTAAACAACATTAAAATCTGCTTCATCCATATATATGTATGTATGTATATATAACATGTATATAATTGTATTAAAGATATCTTCATACTTTTGTGACATAAAATATGTTTTTAAAGGAAAACAATTAAAAGAACTATTTTTTCTCCACTCTAATCTGGTTACAATCTTATAATCCAATTAAAAAAATGCAAATACAGTAATGATTTATTAAACTGAATCTCATTCTACATTCTTAGTGTTCAGTTAATAGCCTAGATTAAAGTCACCTATGAAGTCTCAGTGACTCAACTGAATTTTAATTAAATTAGAGTATCATACAATCTCTTAATCTACAGCCTTTTTTTTGCCTTTTCTTTTGTTAGTTTGGTCTTGGTTTTTTTTGTTTTGTTTGATTTTACACTTGTAGAAATTACTTCTTAACAGCTTGGATCTTTTTGGTAACCTGACTATGAGTTTCAAAGATTATTCACGTCCGATGAGATTTGACTGTTGGCATCAGGCTCACTTTCATCAAGTCTGATGTGACAAAATTTAGGCACTTCTGCAAAGTCTATTTTAAAAACATTATAAATATACTCGTAAAATAATATTCTCAAGACTTTGTTCTTTTGGGGATTGAAAGGGGTATGAAGTTCATACTGTGCAAAATTTTTAAAATTTTCTTCTGCTATTCTGCTATGATTCAAATGCAACTTCTCCATACAAGTCAAACACCAACCATGTGCATCTAAAGACTTTGTGCTTTACTTTGGACTTCTGGCTAAAAATATCAGATTGGCAGGATGATGTGCAGGACACCGGGCTGCGTTTCATCTCTTCTGTCTTGGAATCAACTCACCAAGGGAGCAAAACCAAGATTGTTTTTTTAACTGAGAAGAAAACCCCGAATCATAGTTTGGGTGAAAATTAAACCTGCAACTGGGGAAAGTTTTTAGTCAATGCAATTCAATTATTGCTGAGCTCGAAAGATTCATAAACGTGGAATCTCACGAGACGAACTGATCTGGACCATTTTCGTTAGGTGTAGTTATGGAGAAACGACAATATTTGCAATAATTAAACTATGCTTAGAAAACCTTTAAAACTAAATGTTATCCTTTATGTCTTGAAACATCACAGCTGGTATCAGGTAGTTAACTATTTTAGGTTGGAGTATAGTAAGCATACCATATTTAATATTCATATATGACATAGCAGCACTAGCTTTTTTGAGTTTTTGATTTGTCCATAAGAACAAATTCTTGACTTAGCATGCAGTTTGTGGCAACTCTAGAGAGGAGGAGACGGGGTAGTATGTACAGTAGCCGTGCTTGGCCGTCCGCAGGGAGGCTTCGTGACACTCCGTCCCGCTCCTGCCGGCTATTTCAGGATTATCTGTGGAGAGAAAGGGAAAGTGTGATCGCGCTTTTAGGTGACGTGGGGACAGCAGTGCACCCAGCCGGCCTGTGCTGGCCTAACTGGGCTCAGGCACAGCTCACACAGGACAGCGTCCCGTGTGGGATAGCGTGCCATGTGGGAAAACGTCCCCTGTGGGACAGCGTCCCATGTGGGACAGTGCCCTGTGGGACAGCATCCCATGCGGGACAGTGCCCTGTGTGGGACAGCGCCCTGTGTGGGACAGCGCCCTGTGTGGGACAGCATTACACATGGGACAGTGTCCCATGCGGGACAGCGCCCTGTGTGGGACAGCGCCCTGTGTGGGACAGCGCCCTGTGTGGGAAAACGTCCCCTGTGGGACAGCGTCCCGTGTGGGACAGTGCCCTGTGTGGGAGAATGTCCCCTGTGGGACAGCGTCCCGTGTGGGACAGTGCCCTGTGTGGAACAGTGCCCTGTGTAGGACAGTGTCCCGTGTGGGACAGTGCCCTGTGTGGGAAAACGTGCCCTGTGGGACAGTGTCCTGTGTCCTCAGGCTGTCTGTGAGGCGTTTGTGTCTCACACACCCGGTGTCATCCCCTGCACACGTGTGAGAACATGCAGAGGGGGAACTTTATGTGTCAGAATCCTGGAGGGCAGTGCTGCACCCAGGGCCTGGCCGTAGGTGGGTGTGCACCCTCAGTGCCCTGCCTATCAGTGGAGGTGGAAGCCCTGCACCTCCCAGAGAAGCTCAAAGTGCATCTGCACCTGGGGCCATTCTCAGCTCCACTGTGCTCGCAGAAAGTCAGGAATTACCAGGGGAAACAGTGGAGGCAGGGCTCCTTACCACTAACAAGCAAAAAGATGTACTGGCCTGGGTGTTTTCATGAAGCAAAAGTTTTTTTTCAATGCACTTCTAGCATTGCTAGCATGCTTGTTCTCTAAAAAATTTAACTGCAGATCAGTGAACTTGAGAGGTTTTATCACGCTTCCTTATGGCAAGGATTCCAGGGGGAATACTATAGTGGTACCTCTGTGCACCTAACTAGTCACTAACCTTGCTGCTTTACCTTCATGGTGTCTCAAATGGAGGGTGAAAAAATCATTTTACAGGTGTATTTTACTTGTGCTTCCAATATTGCAAAGGTTAAATGCACAGTGTGCTCAGCAACCAACTCCACCTGCTCACAGTATTAGAAAATGGTTCAGATTCTCATCACCTGCCTGAAATGGCTGTCAGTGAAAGTGATATCAAAAGGCAGAAGTTTGATATTTTATCACACCATTGCTATCCTGTGCTCCAGACTTAAGCACAAGTCAAGGAATTAAGAGTGTATTGCCTGCTCTTCCTGCTTCATTTGGCATGTGGCATATTTTTAGCTGTATCTGCAGGTGGCATGCAAGGTAGTCATGACAGCACTTGGACCTACTTGTGTATTATGAAGCTAGACCACTGCTTTATGCAATATTTATATTAAAAAGGGGGAAAAAAGTGTTTGGAAAGTAATTTAAGCAACATACTACCTCTGACATACACACCACCAAAAAGAAACACACTTGGCTCTGTGTGGCAGGCGCTCGTCCCAGTCCCCTGCCCAGCACCCCACTGCTCCTCACAGCTTCACTGCCTCTCTCCCTGTACACAAGCACCATCTCCCTGACCCCAGTGACCTTGCCAGCAAGCCAAAAAGCCATATTTGATTGCCATCAGCTCTGGAAATCTGGTGACACGTGAGGCCCCATTGTAATGACACTGTACAAACACCTGCTGCTCCTAAGGACTTAACATCTAAATACACCATGCACACAACAAGGACATATATTTTTAATGAACTTCCACCCATTGTGAGTTTGTTAGCTTATCGCCTATCTTCTGTTTCCTTTTGAAATAACAAAGAAATACCTTTGCTCAAATAATAAAGCCCTGTCTGTGATAATCCTGGTCCAGCTCCAGCACAGTGATTTGACAATACATATAAAGAACACAGCCATGCTGAAAATAAGAAATGACCAAGATTTTCAGCACTAGTACTTTTAGAATGTTACAACCCAACATTAATGTAATTAATAAAGCAGCTTTAGCTACACTGGGTTAGCCATAATCACACAAGTGTATTTAAAAGATCCTAAGGTCTCATTTAATAGGACATAACCTGAAACTTACTCAGTAAGTTTCTTACTCAGTAAAATCTCAGAATTTCAGCACTGCAGCTGACTACATCATCTGCCAACTCTTGAGGGGATAAACTTGAATTTCCTATAGCTTTTTTTCTTGACTACAGGGAGACAGGTAACCTCCTTCTGCCAAGATTACTTTGGTCAAACAGTCCCACAAGACCGGTGTTCACAGTTCCCCCAAAATGTGTGACAGAGAAGGCAGAGGGCCTAATCTCAGGCTGCTTCTCAGGAAAACGGCAGGACTATTCCTGGAACTGTGATTAACCCAAGTGCCTCTCATCCTGCTGTGGACCATCCAGGCAGGACAGAGGGGTCCTGGGCGCTGTGGAAGAGCAGAGACCCCTTCTCTTCCCTGCCCTGGTGAGTGGCAAAGCCCAAGGTAAGGACTTCACTGCTGGGTCCCTATTCCTGCCTTTTCTCTCCTCCTGTCACAACTCAGGAAAACAGCGAAGACAATGTGAGCACTTTCTTTTCTGGGTAAGCATGTCCTGTTTATGGGTTGCAGGTGCCAGAGGAGCAGCTGGAGCTGTCACTGCCATGCCTCCCCTGCTGCCAGTGGCTGTGGAGCTGGCTTGCTCCCACCGCATCATCCTCGATGTGCCGCCCCTTGTACAAGGGCCGTAACTAGGGCATGCTGCACCCAGCTATTTCTAGTACACGTAGGAGTCCTCCTAGGAAAAAACCCTCAAGTGTCTCCTTCAGAACAAGCTTCTCCAGTGCAGCATCACAGAACTGAGGAGCTACATTTCTTTTTTAACCTTAGCCACAAAGTGTAAAACGTCTCCCGTAGTCTTTAATTGCATGTTCACACCCTATTTCTCAAAAGATATCACAACTCTGCCACAGCTACATACACAGGCATCAGCTTCTGCCACTGTTTTTTTTTCGCTGTGTCTGACAGAGAAACATGAAATGCTAAACTACTTTACATGGAAAACACACTGTGAACCTGTCCTGTTTAATCTACAAATGAAGTAATAAACTGTGATGGAAGGCAGAGGTTATCTAAGTCTGCATCGCTGCTAATTGCTCCATCACTTGCCTGCTGAAAAAGGAGAAGCTGTACTGGAGAAGGAACATCCCTGCAAACACTTTCTACAGAGTCTGCACTCCCTTGTTATTGTAAATAGGTCCAGCCACCTTCATGTTCACTACTCTTTGAAGAATTACATCTCAAATGCACATATATATGACTTGTCATATTTGCTCTGGTACTATTATAACATTATACTTCACAGCAACAGGATGCAATGTCACGACACTTTTACTATAGTATATATAAGAAAAAACCCTGAAAAACAAGACTATAAAAAGACAGGTCAAGCATGGGAATGCATTTTCTCCTGCTCTGAATGGTTAAGAACCACAGGTGTGGATACAGACACGCCAGAAAACACACCTTCTGCTGCTGCAGTAAAAGATCTAATAAGAAGACTAATTCCAGCATAAGCAAAATGGCTGGGCACTTAGAGCCTTACATAGTACTTCACAGAAGATTTAATAACAGAAAAGAGCATTTTTTTGAGGTAATCACAGACAAAGGTACCCTCTCCATCATCTTCTTTCTTGGCACATGTTTGAAGTGGCAGAAAGCTGTCTACCCTTTAGATTAAAATCATTCACACTGTGCCAATGACAGTCAACAGACCTCACTGAAAGTAGTAACACAAGTGAAACTAAATTTCTGCAAACTACTTTCTAAACTCACTACTCAAAATTTTCCAGCTCTTTAGATGTGACATTTTCAGCTCCTAAATGTCAAGACTTTCTCTCCTACCAGTGCATGCCTCTCTTAGACCTTTACCTTCAGGACTTCTGAGTGATCATAGTGTTCATTAAGCCCCTTGTGCAACACAGAACATCCCAAAATTTAGGGCTGCTCATAAGGGTGGTACAGTTCTGCAGTGTCATCCAGGGGAATGACAACCAAGAGAGATATTACTGCCAATGGTTTCAGCTTCTCACCAACTACCAGTGCAGATAAATCGATTTGGGAGTTCCCCAGACCTGGCAAAGGTGGCTGTGATCAGTCATTGTCTCAAGACTCAAAAAGTAATATTGAAAGTCTTTTTAAATTAAAGTAGAAATTCCATTTTTGTGAACTCTTTTCTGACACCCAGGTTACTGCTTTACTTGATACAGTTCATAGAATTGACCAAATTACAGAGAATCGTGACTAGGTTCTAGGAATTACAAGAACGCTGTTTGGCTTGAGATTTTCTGTTTTGAAGCTACAATTCACAAAGCCTCTTTATAGTCTCTGACTTAAATGCATTTTCCAGTTCCAGATTTATTATACAATGATGAATACAGAAAATTTACCATTCTGCATGAATTCAGTGTACATGAACTCTTGTTCAACTAAAGACCTGTCACAGTGGATCAGCTGGAAAACATGACTTTGCATCTAACACTGACATGTTTCTTTTTCAGAAGTTTTGAATTATTACTCCAAAATACACTGTGCTTTATAAGCCCTAATATATTTTAAGAAGATGTTAAGACTGTATTTGATCTTTACACTACAAAGCACTTACCCCTGCAAAAATTAACTCAGACATAGCAAACATTCTGGTCTGCCCAGCCTTCCATTTTGAAAGCAATGTAGTAACAGGAGTTTCTTGTAAACAGGATTTATCTCAGAGCATTTCAGACACGAATGTCTCAGCCAGTCACCCATTTTACATCTTCCTAGGCTACCTCAGGCAACTTATTTTAGCATGAGACAGATTATCAACTCATGATGCTTTTTTGCCCTCCACCAAATGAGAGTCTGTGGTGAACAGCTTGCACCAAGGTATTTAACTTCTGAACACCTGGGTCAGGATAGATGAACCTTTCCACAGTGACATTTTCTGTTTGCATGTTTTTCACACGAGTAGCAGACTGGTCAGATATAGCTGGGGTATACATTAAAAATGACAGATATTTTCAGACAGCCGGCTCATATCAGGCTGTCTCATAACTTCTCCCTCTTTCTAAAAATAAAAGCAACACCAAGTATTTCTTCCTTATGACAAGGAACCCAAGACTATTTCTATTTCCCCATGCCTTTGGGAAATGCCTCCATGTCTTTATTTTTCATTTTCTCTTAGAGTGTTCTCTCGTGGTATGTGTCTTGTTCCTTTTCTTCAAAATACACAACTTTTATTTTTTTCTTTTCTTTTTTTTTTAATTAGTAGTGGAAAAAGATAAGTAAATGCTCAGACACTTACTGAAAGTAATCCCTATTGTATCAGTTATGCCTGGTCTTATTTAATTTTTACATAGCCTTATAGATGGACTTTCCCCCCTCCTTTCCCCCACAAATTCTGCAGCGGCACCTCCATGGAGCACCATCCCAAACATTCTATTTGCCCACACCAGGGGTCCCACCAACACTGTCCCATGGAATAGGTTTTGTCCCTGTCTCAACCACTGACAGATGAGCCAGCTCCAACTCTTGCTTGCATTAAATGCAGCCTGGACTTTTCCTTTGCTACTCTTTCTCCCCTGAAACCTTGTTCTCATTTCCAGCATATCATTATTTCATGGATTTGTGCTTTGTTTTATTCACTAACCATGGTCCTCTCTTCAATCCAGGGCTGAAGGAGGATTTTCTCCTATTGCTTTTCCATTAATCCAGTGCAGCCCCAATATATTTGTCTACTTTGTTCATCAATAAGATGACCTCTGATTTGTACACAGCAAGTGAGATGTCTGGGCCACAGGTGGCTGCCTGCCCATACAGGGTCTAATATGGGGGCATCAGGTGTTTCCTGAGGGATGGAGGCCCTTTTTCCTTGGCTTTCTCATAGGCCATTCCCTCACATGGTAATTCTGGTGCCCTGTGCCATCCTCTCTTTTCTTCCCTAAATTTGAGTGTGCACAGTTTTGCCTGTCCCATATGTTAATGACATGCCTCTGGAAATGGCTGAGGGTCAGATGTCCATGCTGAAGTGGACACATCTGCTTGCACATTTTCATTCCATCAGGCACAAGCTGTTGGCCATTAGAGTGTCATAAAGCTGACAGAGACCTTGTCTGAATCCAGCTCTTCATGATGAGCTAAAAAAAAATTTCAAGGCAATTATGGGATCCCAAAGGGTTCAAGGTCTCAGCCAGCACCATTTTTCTCTTTTAATTGTCACAAGGTCCTGAGAGAAGAGACCAAAGTCACTTGTGCTGCCAACTCCTTAGCTTGCTTATGAGCTTCAATAGGTATTTACTCAAGTAATAATGTACAATATTTAAGTCCAACTTAATAAGTATTTACTCACTCTGGAGAAACAGAGCATTACTTGGTTTAGAAATGAAAGCAATCTGGCTTTATTTATTCTTCTTTAAAGTAATAAATAATGCAGTGCTAAAAATTGATCATAACATACGCTAATATATTCTACCAAAATCTATTTTTAACTCATTGCAGAGGCAGCAGACAGACTATATAGGAGTGAGAAAACCACTGCTGTAGTATTTTAGGAGCACCCATGCAGTGACTGTTTTGGATAGCCACTCAATTTTACCTCCTAGCAGGTCCACGCTACTGCAATAATCTGTATTTTTCATTTCCTACTTTTAGGTCATTTTCTTCCTCTTCTTGAATTTTAGAAACTACCAGAATAGGCTTGCCCAGAATAGGCTTGCCCAGAGAAACTGAGAGCACAAAGGAGTGAAAGTCAAGCACAAGTTGTGCATTATCTGTCGAAGTGCCCATATTTCTCTTGCAGGGGTGTTACTTCTCCACCCCAACATCCTCACTTAGCCTTTTTTTTAACAAAACCTGCTTTGCACTTTCCTTTTAGACACCAAGCATGCCCACACTATGCAACATGAGGCTGCCAATACACATACAGCATCCTTTTCAGGCAAAGGCACCACTGCAAACAGAGCACAGCTGGCATGTCTGCAGTTATGACCACTCTGAAACTCCTCCTCTCCCAAAACCTGGCACTCCAGTTCAGACCCCCTTCTGAGAGCAAGAGACAACATCCAGAACTAAACTTGAACACAGAAAAGGACCAAATTTATGTTGATCAAGGTTACTCACAAGACCTTGAATCGGTTTTATAAAACTCACTATACTCATAACTTCTCTGAGGAAGCCTTAACCTTCCTGACTTTTGACTACTTACCACTTCCTTAATTTTCTTCTTATCTGATTACTCTCACATAAACAGCCATGCATACCAGTGTGTGCCATGGCAGGTAACACTGCACCAAAAATGAAGTCAGGCAACTCAGCAAAGTTTTGTATCCAGCTGAAAGTCACAACAGATACAAATAACAAAACTAAATATATAGATGTTTCCAGTGTAGCCTCCTGCACACTCAAAGCCAAAGACTGGCATTTCTAGGAGGCAATAAATCATACACCAAGATAAAAATACGATGTTCACTTAATTCAAGGGAAAGCACTTGGAGCACCTAGAGATGTCCAGATGCAATTATTTTAAAGGACAGGATCCCAGACAAGTACATCTGGAGCTCCACACTGCTCTGTGTTGTTAAAATTTCATGATGGAAAAACCCAGACTCACATGGAGCTGTGTGTATAAACCACGAAACAAACTCATTTTCCCCCAAATGCCTACAAAATTGGTGGACCTCAGAAATAATTTTCTATGTTTAAATAATAAATATATGCCCCAAAAGACTTTTACTCCACTTGTCAAAGTATCAGTTGTTGAATAATTGAATGTAAGAACATAAAAAGAGATTATCATATCAAACATCAACATTTTTTCTTTAAATTTCTGTAACAGGGAAGGGAAATCTGTTTTGGTTTTTGTTATATAAAGAATGAAGCCTTCGCTTACTGCTGATGTTGTGTGACACTGCCATCTAGCAGGATACCAGAGGAAGTCAGGTTTTAGTCCTATACAGGGGAGAGGGGTATGATGGGAGAATTTCTAAAAAAAACCCAAAACAGAGCTGAGATTTTTCCATTTCTTCCCCTCTGGCTTCTTGTATATGGACATGCAATCTAAAGTTCCATATACAAGCCTGCTGGAACTTTTTATAATCTACAAAGAAACAACATGCTATGTTAAGAGGCCAAAAAAAAATTATTAAAACAAAGACTCAGTAAAGTTTGCATGAAACTAAAATAGAGTTCCATTGTGTTTTCCAGGGTAATATTTTAGTTTTGCTTCTCTCCTGCCTTAGAAAATAGTTTTGCCACTTATTTTGTACCATCAGTTGCTTCAAGGCAGTTCAAAAGATGCTTTCTTGACACTGTTCAAGATTTGCTGTGGGCTTTAATATTGGAAACTCTCACTTCTTGAGTCTGTGAGACCCAGCTACTTACCTGTGTCAGATGAAATAACTTGAGTGAGACGAGGTTTGTGATTCTTGTGTGTCTAGCATGGAAGAAGCAGCAAGCAGTTTAAGTTTGCCCTTCCTACTATGATAAACTATTGCTATTTAAATATCTTCTCTAGAGAAATGATTCAAGGGTCACTTAGGTTTGTTTTTCCAGCCTGGTGCAGGTACAAAGCAATATGGTCAATCCTTAGATGGGCTCGCTAGATGCCCAGCACTGTTCTCCTCTGAGATGGCTCCCTGGAAGTATTCCCTCTGATGATGTGTCTGAGGATGGAACCTGTTCCTCTGTCTCCTTTTCTGGACTTTTCCAAGTCAGATTCAAATCACTCTTTCTGTTGTTGGAACGGAATTTTAGATAGGAGCATTCAACTTGGAACTTTAGGGAACTTTTAGACCAAAACTTTCAGTCAGAAAAAAACCTAAAACAAAACTAAAATGATTTAGATACTCACTATTCCCAGAAGAAGTGCTTTCTTACCTGTTCCCTCATTCCTCAGAAACTGCAATTAAAAGTTTTCTATGAATTTCGCATAGGGTCTTATTTATAATGTTCTTGTATGCTGGCACTAAGGATGTAAATAACATTTGTTTCAACATCCCACCTTCTTTCTCAAAAGCTTGCTTTTAAACAACCACAAAAATAGTCAATTTCCTACTATTTACCAGATTTTTCAATTCATTTTCTCAGCATATTGCTACTTTTCAGGTTTCCACGAGGAAGAAAGGGAACGTGAGGCAGTAAAAGCCTTGTCAGCAGTGCCATGGGCAGCTCCCTGCCCTGCCAGACAGCCTCCTGGGTTACAGAGCAATGGAGAGGAAGCCCTGCTGGGGACACCAAGGAATATTTGCACAAGGGAGCATCTGGCATGTCTGCTTTGTGCAGAAGGGGAGATCACCTGCAGTCAGTGCCCCCTCAGACATTCTGGTCTGAGGAGAACCTGCCTCCCTTGGGAGTGCTGCTGCCTTTGCAGGCACCTTGGCAAGGACAGGTGCTCTGTTGCTGCATGTCCCAGCTCTGCTCCCTCCTGACAAAGCCACCACACATGGTATTCCAAATCCCAAAACCTTAGCATCTTTGTATTTTACACTATGTTAACTAGTTTTTGAATTCTGGGGCAAATATTTTAATTGTCTTTTTGTTTGTGACACTCAAAACATAACTATTTTTATTTTTGCTTCATTGTATTCTAACAGATTTTGACAGAACTGAAGGCTACTGAATGATTTCATAATTAATATCTGCATAATTGCCACCTAATTCAGTGCAAATGCTGATGCATAATTTAAAGCAGCTGTGCCAGATAATCACAAGCCTTAGCATGAGACAGCCTGTTGATCTTTTATTTCTTTATAGACACAGGCTCTAAGTATTTAATTTTTCTTTTGGAAATGCTTTTTACTATTTCCTTCTTGATAAAAGGTCATATAACCAGTAGAATAATGTCACGAAATAACGTCTTTGAGCAGCATTCTCTATTATGCTATTTTTATACTATCAGTCTCTGCCCATTTTCATTGGTACAAAAAATAAAGCCATGAATTGTTCTGAACTGATGTGATGTGAGCAAGACTCACATTGCTTGGAATTTGGTATATGTCCTCTAATAACCAGGAGCTATGGAAACACTCACTGAACCTGAGGACACAGATTAGGACACAGGAATGCTGGTGTCTTAACCCCCTGCCACCCTCACTGAGGTGACACAACCCAGTCAGTAAGCCAGCACAGCCTGGAGATCCCTTCATGTGCTCACCAGGTGCAGGCTTGGGCCATGTGCTCACCAGGGGTTGATACCACTTGGGCTAAGGACTAATGTCTCCTGCCTGTCATCCCACTGCCAGTTCAGAAGTAGGTGTGCAAATTTGTCTGCAGGTCCTGTGTTGCATCTGCCAAGCTTGTGAAAATGTCTTGGGTAACGCAGACTTCCAAGGTTATCTTGGGACAATCTCAAACATCACCAGACACATGTTTAGGCAACTGAACCAAGCCCTGTGAGACTTTTGAAGGACAAGCCAGGCTACTCTCCAGATTTCATCTGACTGGGCTGATAAACTTCACTGTCTACAATGGGTCCTTAAACTTGCATCTTGCATGTAGACACCCATACTTAGACACCAACACATAAGTGTCTTAATTTTGGGCTGAGTTCTAACCTTCTAATCCTTGTAGGACTCACCAAGATAAATAGATATAAATGGAACTGTAGTGAGGCTTTCTAATTTAGAAATTTAAAGCCCCCACAAGGAGTTGTTTGCCATTACTTAAAACTGAACTTCAGCCCCAAAAGTCAGAATAACATCTCTCTCAAATAATGTCATGATAAACCATCCTCTGTTAAATTACGTTTGGTGTGCAGGGTGGAGGAAGTCACATTTGACTGCATTTCCATTAATAGAAACATCCTTATCTCCAAATAGGCTCTATCTAATCATTCCCCAAGTTTCTAATCCTGTATTTTCTCATAAAGTAAACAGCAAAACAAGAAGAGAAAAAAACCTTCCAAAATAATTTTCTTTAAGATCTATGACTTTTATATCATCCTGAAATTGCAGCACTGTACATTCTTAGCCTAAAAAACAGTCAGTAAATATTGCTCTTCACCTCTACAACCCCCTGAAAGGAGGTGGTATCAAGGTGGGGATTGGTTTTTCTCCCAAGTAACAAATGATAGGATGACAGAAAATCACCTCAAGCTGTACCAGGGGAGGTTTAGATTGGATATTAGGCAACATTTCTTCATGGAAAGTGTTGTCAAGCACTGAAACTGTGCCCAAAGCAGTCACCATCCCTGGAGGTTTTTAAAAGACTGCTGCACTTAGGGGCACGGTTTAGTGGTGAACTTGGCAGTCCTGGGTTAACAGCTGAACTCAATGATCTTAGAGTTTTTTTCCAAGCTAAATGATTCTGTGACTCTACCTGTGAGTGAAGCTCAGCAGGTAACAGTTTCCTTGCTTGCTTGAGTATTGCTAAGCCCACTAGCTGAAGGAGTAACAAAAGCTTTGTTAAAGATCTCTGAAGTACATATTTACACACAAAGACTGTATTAATATTTTAAGCAGGACATCCTCCGTATCTCTGTCCACATGCATGCACTAGAGGGAGCTAGGACCAAACCTCTGTATTCACATTCTAACGCTGCTTCTCACCATCATTTCACACAGTTTCAAACTTTGCTCCAAGAAAACGGTGTCAGCATCTCCAAACAACTGAACTGAAAGTTCATCAAGCATCTGCTGCTGAATTGGGGTTAAGCAGCTGAGGCTTCATGCCACATCCTAGCAGGAATGGCTGGAGCAATTGTCAAGAGCAGAAGAAGGAAAAGGGGAATGGCCTTTTACCTCTGACCAGTCATGCTCTTGGACATGTACCTTTCCAGCTAGCTTTCACTGGAAAGCTGAAGTCCCCTCCCCTCCATTCCCTCTCACCACAGCTTGGCAGCTGCAGTAAGTGGGGCATTTTGCAGCATCCTGCTTGCGTTGCATTGCACCAAAGCAATTCTCTTCCCCTCTGAACTACACTGCAAGAAAATTATTTTTAAAACCTAACTTTTGTAAGTTAGAAAAAGCAAGGGATGCCAAATTTTTCATATGTTCTTAACTGGTGTCACCCTGCACAGATGTACACAGTACATTCAGCCTTTAAGTCTACACAATCTTTTCACGTGCATCGTGCCACACATTGAACACACAATGCCCAGAGCTGCTGGCCAAGCATCACTGACAGTGTGTGCCCGTGCAGGTGTACTTTGAGCTCTTACTCATGTTATTTGCTGAAAGAAAGGATGTACAGAAGACATGAGACACAGTGACTTATTTTTTCTAAACAGTCACTGACAGCACATACTAAATAATTTACTGGACCCAACAGAGTTACTGTGTTTTATGAGCCATCAGCTGAGACTCCATAACTTTTGGGATGTTGACTTTTCCCTTCCACTTGTGCTTCAAAGACACTGGGATGATCACACTCAGTCCCAGGAAGACCCGCAATCTTTCCCCAGGTCAGAATACTAAACCAAATTATATTAAGATCACAGAATCACAGAATCACAGAATTTTCAAGACTGGAAGAGACCTATAAGATCATCTAGTCCAGCCGATGTTCTAACTATTCAACTAGATCATGGCAGCAAGTGCCACATCCAGTCTTTTTTTGAATTCTTCAAGGGATGATGCCTCCACCACCTCACTGGATAAATGATTCCAGTTTCTGACCACTCTTTCTGTGAAGTATTTCCTTCTTACTTCTAACTTACATCTACCTTGACGCAACTTGAGACTGTGTCCTCTTGTTCTATCCGTTGTTGCCCGGAGAAAGAGGCCGACCCCCAGCTCACTACAGCTACCCTTTAGGAAGTTGTAGAGAGTGATGAGGTCGCCCCTTAGTCTCCTTTTCTCCAGGCTGAACAACCCCAGCTCCCTCAGTCGCTCTTCATATGGCTTGTGTTCCAAGCCCTTTATTAGTTTCGTTGCCCTCCTCTGGACACGCTCAAGTAACTCGACGTCCCTCCTAAAGTGAGGGGCCCAGAACTGGATGCAATACTCCAAGTGAGGCCTCACCAGTGCCGAGTACAGGGGAAGAATGACCTCCCTGCTCCTGCTGGCCACTCCATTTCTGATACTGGCCAGGATGGCATTGGCCCTCTTGGCTACCTGGGCACACTGCTGGCTCATATTCAATCGACTGTCAACCAGCACCCCCAGGTCCCTTTCCACCTGGGCACTATCCAGCCACTCCATCCCCAGCTTGTATCGGTACAGGGGATTATTATGGCCGAAGTGCAATACTCGCTGAAACTTTTTTTTCATGCCCAGAATTGAGAAGAAGCTGTGGGAGATGAAATGGAACAAGCTGAAGGCTGCAGGTTGTAAAAAAAACTATGGTAGAGACACTGGAGAGAGGAAACTGTACCTCACAGATATGTAAAGCAGCGTGGTACAGACTAGAAAAGGAAATTTTATCTGTTTGGGAATAAAAAAGTCCTTTTCTGAAATACTCAGGAGAGTTTAAACCCATACAACAGGACACAAAGAATGCTATGACCATGAACAAAGTCATGCTAATTACCAAGTTAATATCCTGCTCCTGCTATGTTTCTTGGGCTAAAGAAATACTGAGAATTTGAGCCACAGAGTTACTGTGGGGCTTTCCCAGCACTGTAGCTTTGTCTCCAATTTTAGGATGTTATAAATAAACAGAAAACTTGGAGTTTTCATTCTCTTATAAAGAAGAATGAAATCCTACTGCTTTCTCTACTTTGAAATACATGGTTTTTTAACAGTAGCTTTTAAAGACTTAAAATGACTGAAACAAAGAGAGGAGAGAGAAAAAAGAAGACTGTGATGGCACAAGCTACAGAAACCAATAAGCTTCTGAGGTGGGACTAATCTCCTCCATGTGGAGTGGTGCAGAGCTTTGGTAGCACACCTACACTCATTCTACAGGCAAGGGACAGAGACAAGACTCTCCAGGACAACTTTCCCTGTCCTAACACAGACTTCCAGAAAAGCAGATGATCTAGATGCCAGACTTACAAATGGCTGAAGTTAAACAAGTGAAAACACATCCTCCTGTTAAACCATGCATTAATTTCAGCATGGAATTGTATGCATACACACACACACATATGCAACTAGATTAATACAGACACTTTCTACAATTCCTGTTAAATTTAAAATGCTATTATCCTCCAATGCAAACAAAATCTGCACTGGGAAAGAAGGGGCTCTGCCTGCCATCCTGATGGATGAGGAAGAGCATTAAGGCACACCTTTGTCTTCTCAGGGGCACTAGTTACTTGCATGAAAGTGTTCCCATTAACTTAAAAAAACCCACCTGCCTACTGGTCCTTTTGTAGGCATCCATGCATTTATTCTACCTTCAGCCCAGTCAGCCCCTCTGGCACTCAGGGGTGCAGGTGGTGGAGCTGCCCCAGCTGCACTCCTGGGCTGGAGAGGGTCCCTGGCTCAACCTCTCCCCAAACCATCCCATTTTCTCTTAGCCCCTTAGCATCTTCAAGTCCCTCTGTCACCACTTTGAGATCATAAAACTACACTGGATATCACCAAACAATTTTCTGCTGTAGATACTGTTCTGGGAAGAACTGTGTAATGCACATTTTGCCTGCTGCACTTTCATTCCTAACCCCAGCATTTTTCACAAGCTAGCTCTCAGAAAAGTAAGCACAAAACAACAAATTTCTTTTGATGAAAATGCTAGAAGCAAAAACATCTCAATGTTGGCAAACGAACCTTAAAAAAACCCAAAGAAAATGGACTGGTTTGTATTTCTTTAAGAAAGTAGGATGTATTTCAGAGGTAGTATATTTTTCCTAAATTATTAAAAATAAACTCTTGCAGCAAGTTGTATTTTTCCATGAGATACCTCAATAGTTTTGGGAATGCCAGTAAAAAAAAATAAACCTGTTAGTATATCATTATTAAGCAAAATATGTGAAAAAAAATTTTCACATATTTCTTTCTAAGCCCTTGGTAAGTGGAGGGGAAGGAACCAACAGGACAGCATTTCTACTGGGTCTGCGACAGCTTGTCAATCTGTCCAGGAGCAACACAAGGAAAGATGATGGGGACATAGCCCTTTGGTTTCTTCTGAGCAAATCTGCTTGTTTGCTTTTCCATCTGACCTCTCAGAACCTGAGGGGAACACATCTCAGGTGGAAGTGCCTGAGCATGGTCCCAGAGCATGGGAAAAGCCAGAGTGATCCAAGAGCTGTGCAAACTCCTCTCTTGGCACATCAGGGTGGGAACCACCCCAACAGAGGAGTCAAAGCTACACACCCAGGGCTGCAATAGATATATCTTCCCTGGGAGTTAGGTCCTACAGGACCCAGCCAAAATGAAAACTGCCATTAACGTAAACTGCGGTAGAAGAGGAGAAAGTATCGTCTTTCCTAGCCTACCTCAGACAACAATCTTTGGGATTCTTTTTAACAGCGTTCTTCCTTAGGGAAATGTAATTCCCAGGTTAAAGACACACTTTCAAATATAAAGCAGGCATAGTCATAAATATGTTCATTGCTGTTTTGATCACTAGTATTTACACAAAACATTCACATTTCTTTCCAGCTGCCTTGTCCTGCTTGTGATTTTTTGACAGCTTCCATGCTTACAAATTAGTCACTTCCACACCTCATGGAGATAGCTACATTAACACACCTGAATGTTTGAAACCTGTGATGATCTTCCTTTTGAACTTAGGAGTTAATAATAGACTTTTGTAAGTAGTCCAGTGCTACGGTGATTCTAACTCCAGCTGGGTTAATTACACAATAATTAGGTACAAACATCGCAACACAAAACACAGCTACATCATTATTTGCAACAAATGTTAACTCTAAATAAGTGCAACCTGTCCCACAAACACTTGCTATAAACGACTTAAAAATAAAAGTAAAATTTGATGGGGTAAACACAGAAATAAAAAAAAAAATTCTCTGTGAGAATTTTTTTTGTTTAAAAAAAATAAAATAAAAATCTCAGCACTCATTTAGAGTTCAGGATCTTGTGAAAGAAAGCTTTAAAAGGAGCAAACCTGATTTGCTGTGGCTGTTGCGGCGAAGGGAACACTTGTTGCAGGAGTTGTTGCTGCAGAGACAGTGGCGGCCGTAGCGTTGTGCATCATGGGTACTTTCAGGAGGGGAACCATGGAAGCAATGAACAGGAGGGTGCAGCATTATGGTAAGAGAAGTGGTATTTTTGGCATGGTGAATATCAAGAGCGGCAAGCCATCGTCATGGGTTAAACCGGCAGATGGCATGCAATCACAGTGCAAAGCGAGAAAGCGTGGCGGAGAAATAAAAAAAAAGGGAAAATAGCTTATTACAAGTACAATTAAAGGAAGGTTGTCAACACAATCGGCGATTCCCAGAAAAAAACGAGTGAGGACCACTGAAAATGCAAGTGCTGTCTCTAAGAAGAAGATTACTTGTGCAAATGAGGCCTTTACCAAAATAGCCCATTACCTGTGGATTGTTACATGTGTAATTTGTTTTCCCTCAGTACAGCTATAATGCACTTCAAAATAAAATCCGACTTAAAAAACCCCAGTGGTTTATACTGGGAAGAAAACTGTTAAATGTTCATCTTAATTTTTAAACACAATTAAAAATTAATTATTTTCATGTATCTTCATTTTGAAGTAAGCTAGATACTCGCCGTCTTTCTTTATAATCCAGTTTATGCGTTTTTTTCCTACTAGCACTGCATAACTGTTCGACTTTATCAGAGTTAAATTACCATCTGCTTGAGGCAAAAATCAGGAGAGGGATGATAATGATTAGCCTGATACATATACTACTTTGTTTGATCTAAAAAAGCAAGATCGATTTTGTGAAAGACACTGCTTTTGCTCATTTTGAGAATGAATTTTAATCAGCATCTTCACAGGAGAATTATTAATTTGATGCTTTAAAGACATGATATTTTAACTGTTTATGTGAGTAGGCCCAAAACCCAGAAATAAAATCGCTGGATAGGGCAATAGAAGAAAGATTACTTTTCTGTGGCATTGGACTTCCACTTAGCATGCCCAAAATGTTAATTTCAGGTTGCAAATATATTTAAAGATGGAGTTCGATTCAGATCACAAGTTTCAACAGAACCTCTGTGCATCAAAGTAGGCATTTCTGGGAAACGCTGATAAAACTTTCTAACACACAGCAAAGGAGAAATAGGCACACCACTATGAAACTTTAAAACACTGATGAAATTTGCTGGCTTTTTCCAGTATTTTATGATTTTATAGTACTAGACAATATAAAATATAAAGAGAAATAAAACTTTGAAAACTGAAAAGCAGACTGGAATTCATGGTATTATGCTTTTGCAGTGTAGTTGTTATAGCAGGTGATATCATGTCTAAACTGCGGCTTTCATCTACAAATTTAAACACTCTGCAAAGTCAACCAGAAGGACAAGCAAACCTTTAATTCTAGTCAGTGGCTAAATCTCACCTAGAATTTTTGAAACAAGTTAATATACATCATATACGGTATAAAAAAAAAAGAGATCAATAAAGAAATTTGGAACCTACCAATACTGGTAGCGGGTGTCATGCACAAAACTGACCCTGCGTGTCATGCAATGATAGGTGAAAAAAGTGGATAAAGGGAAGAAACAGGTTAGCTGTTTAGAGTTAACATTCAAAGTGAGATTCAAGCATAACCACAGAGAAGTAAGTTAGTTAAATGAAACTGTAAGGTCATTCACAGTTTTGCTTAAACACAAAGAGGTGATTGTGTTCTTACTAAACTCCTGCATATACTGTGTGGGTTTTGGCAAGTTTCTGTACATATTCAAGATACTTCATAAACTTTTTTAGTTATTGATGTTATCCTTTCACTTAGTGCTTTTGCAGCAACAGGTTTTTGTTTATAAAAACATCAGTGGTTCAAGACCACAGTATTTGGGACTTTTAGAGCTCATTGCACAATTCAGACAGCTCAATGTTGTGCAATCAACATTCACCAATTTTTTGACATGTGGCAGGAAAAGAAAGTGGAATATTCTACTGCAGGGGTTTTGCCAAATTTGTGTTTGATGTTACCCTACCCATTCTTAACACAAAGAAAACAGTACTTTGACAAGTCCCAAGCTAAACACCTCAAAGCGTGGAACATTCCAGCAGAAGGCTCCCAGTGCACCTCAGAGATGCTGTGGGATGACTGCTCACCTGCCATGCAGTTTACTTTTGGTGCCTAGTCCACCTTTAACCTTTCTGGAAAGGCCAAATGCAAGAAAGACATCAGCCTATTTCCAGCACAGTGCATACAGCAAGCTGGTGACGGCAAGCAGGTAAGGAGACCAGTGCAAGGTAGTGCATATTTGACACGGAGTCGAATATGCTTCCTGTATTCCTGCTGAATTACTACTGCAGCCCCGTATGGACTCGTGTGACTATGAATGACCTTACCCAAGAACAGTCCCCAGAGAATACACAAAGTTCCTCCTCTAGAGGCTATAGAAACACTAACAAACAGCAATGGGAAGAGAGAAAAGATCTGCTGTTTTTAAGATCGTTCACCGAACAATAAGGAGAAGGTGACAAAGCAATCAAACTGATGTAAAACAAACAAAGTGCAGAACTTCGGAGGTAAGCCATGCTAAGTCAAGCCCCACACTTTTTATTAGGGGAGCCAGTGGTTAATAAAGCAGAGAAGTTATATAAAACAATTAAGTTTTATATATATTCCAGCAGCAAAACTTGTCTTTAAAATTTAACACACACGCGCGCACACACACAAGGAACACATTTGAAAATTATACCAGTTTAGAAAATATCACATAATCATTTAAAATCCAACAGATAATGTCATGCATTGCTCCTCAGATGTGGGTTGCATGACAGTCCTTACACCCACCAAATCCAACCTTCCCAGGAAATGTGGGAATATCAGATGTATCATCTTTAATGGAAAGCTCATGACATCCATTCTTATAGAGGGTGTTCTCTTTCCTGAACTCCTCCCATACCCCACTCCACTCTTTAATATCCTTCCTTGGAGCTGATGGTGTTTGAAAAGAGCAGGATTGTCATCACTTTAAGAAAGGTTTTTCTACTCTGTGGCTTGGTCTCTATCTGGTATTTTATACACTGTTTCTTCTTTCTTTTCATGCACTTTGCTGGGACTTCACAACAACCTGGCTCTTACGGTTGGTTTCAAGATCTACCCTTCCTACCACCACAAACTGGTCAGCTAGAACTAGAATTATAACAGTTAGCTGGAAAGAGGGATGGACAATAAAAAGCACAAAAAATGAGCTACTTAAGGAAGCATGAACATTCCAAAAGTCTGGAAAATATCCATATGGTTTCTCACTGAAAATGGTTTAAACTACTGCATTTTCTATAGTTAATTTGAAGTCCTTGTCAATTGCAAATAAGAGCAATAAGCCTGGAAGGGGAGTGATTAGGAAGGAAAAATACCTATCATGCTACAAATTCTCATAGTTTCAATGTAAAATAAATTTGTGGACATTTCTGTATGTTCTTCAAGCACAGGGCAGTCTTCCATTCATGACCAAATAGGCGGTCTCACCATTTATTTATTTTTTTTCAAACACTCCCATAAATGTTAGTGTGTTTTCTGCCACACATATTCTGGTGCACCAATGTGCTAAAAATAAGGCTATGCTTTTACTTACTATTACAAATATGGGGGCAGGCTCCAAGGTTGTTACTGAGGCCTTACAGAAAAATTCCATGAAGTCAAAGCCATCTGTGTTTGTTTTTTATCTTTAAAAACATATGGGAATGCTGATAGATTGGGAAATCATCATGTGTTGCCTTTCATTCCTTGTTTAACCGACATTATTTCTATAAACTAAAATAACATTGCTGAAAAGTCAAGCACACTTGCAAACATGTAGTTTTAAACTATTCTGAAGTTCACACTCGAGAACACCCTGACACTAAAATATGTAATTTGTTAATTATGAATGAAATCACAGAATTCCTTAGGAGGGAAATTCTCCTTTGGGAAGTTGGAGTGGGGCTGACTGACACAATTTAGAGGGTTGTGTTGTAACTGCTTACACGAGCACCCAGCACACCCCTTCTCTTGCCCTGCTACCAGCCAGGGTGCAGGTCAAGCCATCTCTGAACGCTCTGATTTTCACAGAGCTCCAAGCACTGAAATGCAAATTACATTCACTCATCTTCAGATCATCTCTGTCAAGAATTATAACCCCAGCTATGAGCCACAAGCGCTAGAAAAAGTTCTGGTGGTGCTCCAAAACCACGAAAATGCATCTGATGCCTGAAAACCCTTAAGTGCAGTTGTGGGGAGTGATGTTGTTTGCCAGTGCTTCCACGCAGGTATTGACTGGAAGTTTATGGCTGGTGTTCCCCTTCTCAGGGTGCTTGTGTGGGGCTGGGGAAATCCCCACGGCTGCGAGACAGCAGCTGAGGGAGCAGGAGGATGCTGTGGCATCTCTGAAGCACGATGCTTTTCCCAGCAGTTTTGTTAGTGGGAACAGATACGAGTCAAAATCCAGCCTATTTACAGTAGGCAAAAAGGGGCAAACTCCAGAGAACGATGAGCAAGGCTATGAATGAGCAAAAAAGCATCTTAACAGTATGTTGAAATTTCTGCTTGAATTCTTGTCCTTTGCAAGAGGAATTAAAATAATGTGCAATCATCTGTGCAGGCTTCACCTCAAGTGGGGAAGGGAGCATAACAAAACCTTCTGTCAAGTGCAAGTGCCTGACACAGAGGCTACCTCAGGGATACTAAACTCCTTCAATGTGGATACAACATACCTGTCGGGATAAACGCTGCATGTTGCTGCAACTGAGCATTGGCAAGAGCCTGTTGATAGTGCAAGACACTGGGATTGAAAACGGCACTGGCACCATTGCTTTTTTCAAGTGCTTGTCTCTTTGGTAAAGGGTGAAGAACACCAGGAGGAAAGGCCTGCAAATAAGAAAGTTAGTTAAAATGGCTCCATTTTTAAAACCTTGTCCGTAACATATACATAAATATAAAAACTTAGTAATTTTTAAAGCGGCTAAGGATGCCTCGCCATGCATATTAACTCAAAGCACAGCAATGTAAAATGAGTGAAATTTTGTTATTGGTAGCAAAAGCATGGTACTATTCACCTAGAACTGCAGCAGCACAACTACTGAAAAGAAACGTTTGCTTTAAAGCAACGAAAATGGCATTGCCTTTAAGTAGGTTTTCAAATAGTACAGGGAGAAAAAACCACTTGTGTTTCATTGCCAAGTATTTTCTTTTATTTTTAAATTTAAATATCGTTTCCTATTATTATACAGATTAATGGATTACGTAATGCATTTTCAATTACAAAAGCAGTTTTATCTCAATTCGACTTTTCATGAGAGATTTAAAAAAGATGAAACTGTGTTAGGAACCAAACTAAATCGTCTGCGGTCTATTACGTATGAGAATGAGATGGATAAATAGAGCTTCCGGTAAATTAATGAGTATGTGAAATCATTTCCGGTTGATGTTTGAAAAGTAAAGCGATACAAATTTCATTAGTTGCTTCTCTGAAGGAAAAAAAAACCAAAAATAAATTATAATAAACCGAAATAAAATTAAAAAAAGCTACATGCAAAGCAAAAGGTGAAAGGTCAAAGTACCAGGTCTACAGTTGCTTCGAGAGGTCGCTTCATTGCTTTGGCAGTCGACTGAGTCTTTTAATAACAGGCAGCGAGCACATGATGGCAGTGGGCCAATGGGAGTCAAGCGAATTAACATACAGGTAAACAGCAAGCAGAGGTGCGTCATGGGAACGGCATTGCATTTGTGGATAGGTGAGAAGGAAAAAAATATTCTGAATGCAATATACAACATACAAAACACTAGGCATGCACAACAACAAAAATGTCTTCTAAAGAAATGAATATTACATTTTGAATTAGTACCGAAGCAAAAATGCATCTACTATACCTTAGTTAAAAGCATATAAGAGAGTAAAATATAGATGTTTGAAATTCAGGAAAGTTGAGTAAAACAGCAGCTTGCAGACACTATTAAGCATCATATAAACACTTCACAGAGATGCAGAAAGTTTTAAGGATACACCTATTGGAATTCCTGATAAGTCAGTTCGGTCACATTTTGAAGTGGGAAAATTGATTTTGGAGGTTACATTTTCAAATACAAAACACTAGTGAAAGTTATAGTGCATTACAAATACTATTAATATCAAGGTGATTGATTGTCTTTCAATTTAGAGAAGAGAAACATTCAATAGTCAAAATGAGAGTGGTTCTTATTCACCAATACAAAACACAGTGCAGAGGATGTCCAGTAACACTAACTTATCATTAATTCCTTTTCTTTGCTCCTACAGCTGGGTCATTTTTGTAGATTTTTTTAATCTTGTAACTTACCACATTACATTGAGAGGGAAAAAAGTCTTTCAGAATTGAAAACATACTTTCTAAATTTTGCTACAACCTTCAGTACTAGCTTCAGGAGCAGGGATTAAAATTAGGCTCCCAGTTCATAAGCTAACATTAACATACGAGTTATGATACTAGTCCAGCATTATTAATTTTTCAAAAGAAAGTATTTAGGCATAGTACATAGGCATATACATTTATGTATTCTTTCATAGTAAATTCAAAATTATGGCTGATATGACAGCATTCTGTAAAAAAATTCCTCATATAAAAATTACTTTCAAGTTTTATAGTGTAAATACTTCTTACAAACCTTTAGAAAGGAAAGAGAAATTTACTTAGAAGTTGAAATTTTTACTTTTGATTCTTAAGCACAGGCTGATATTTAGCTCTTTTCAGAATATGCAGATTTTGTCTACCTTGAAATCAGTATGTGGAAATAGGGAACAAAAGTTGAGGTGGAGGAAGAGGACAAGGCACAAAATGCCTCCAAACACCTTGTGGTCATAAGTTTATCAGCTGCCAACAGGGTATTCTGCAGGGCAGTCCTCAAAATTTTACTTATTCCTTGTACCTGTCTATGTAGCATGAATCTTGTCCATGCCCTCCTCATCTCTTCTTTAGGACTTTTCTGGGTTACATACCCTGATCTACAGGATCTGCTCATCTCTCTGGGCCCAGGACCCAGACACAACAAGAAACACCTAGTCTGAAGTGGGGATCTGCACAGACTTTGTCTAAGCAGGACACTGAGCAGGTACCACTGCAGAGGACATCACTGCACTGCCTGGGCACAGCCCTGTCAGAGCTGCTCTGCCTCCACCACAGAGGGAAATCCACACGGAGGTGACGCAGTGCAACTGAATTCAGCACTATGCGATGATGAAGTGCACAAGTTCAAATCAACTTTACCAAGAGTAAAGTGTTTCAGTTAATTACCTTTCTTATCCAAATACAGATCTTATCTAATCTCACTTGTTAACTTATTATCTCTCTGTTTATTATTGCCTTTCTCCAATTTTTCTCCATGCTCTTCTTAACATCACCTCCCTACTTTGAAGCTTTCTTCTGGCTTTCCCCTCATATTCCCCAGCGAGTTCAGTCTTAGTCTTCCCAACCCAAAGGCTTGATCTGTTCTAAACATACTCATCAACTTTGCTTCCATGTAGTCTCCCATTCTTTTCAAGCTTTCAAACTGCTCATTTTGCTCTCCTACATTAATATTTTCTTTTATTTCATCCTGCTAGTAACACCTCCTTTGCCTCTTTTTGTTCCATCAGATTATCTTTTCCTCAACATTTGATCTACATAACTAACAACCAACTAATCAATACCGGATGGAGAGGAAGAGGATAATAACAAAAAGAAAATAAGGATAATATTGAAAATGATCAAACTTCCAAGGCATAGTATTTGCCTGCCATACAGCACATTGGTATGCTATAATGTCTCCTGGAATACAAACAAGATCCACACAGCAGTGGCCTCCATGAATGTGCAAGGAGCTCCTGACTAAACTCAAATGAAAGAAGGAAAGCCCACAAGAGGTGGGAGCAGGGACAGATGGCTCAGGAGGAACAGGGACACAGCCTGAACACGCAGGGATATGATAGGAGAGTCAAAGATCACCTGGAGCTGAATCTGGCAAGGGATGTGAAAGACAACCAGAAGGGCTTCTGAGCAACAAAAAGAAGACTAGAGAAAATGTGTTTCCACTGCTCAGTGGGGCAGGCAACCTGGTGACAGGACATGGAGAAGGCTGAGGTTAGGAAAATCCTTTCCATCTCAGTCTTTACTGGCATGACTGGCTTTCAGGCCAGTGGGAGACCAGTGGGAAAGTCTGAAGTGAAAAACATTTTCCCTTGGGGGAGGAGGATCAGGTTAGAGAACATTTAAACAAGCTGTATGTACACACAGCCATAGGAACTAACAGAATGCAACCTGGGTGCTGAGGGAGGTGGCCAATGTCACTGCAAGGTTACTCTCATGTATCTTTGAAAGGTTCCTGTGACTCAGGGAAATTCCCAAAGACTGCAAGAAAGTAAATGACACTCCTATCTTCAAAAAGGGCAGGAAGGGAGGTCTGAGGACTGGCAGGTTGGCCAGCCTCACCTCAGTCCCAGGGAAAGCAATTGAGCAAATCCTCCTGAAAACCATCTGCAAACACTTGAAAGCCAAGACAATGACGGGAAGTAGTCACCATAGATTTATGACAGGGAAATTGTGCTTAACCAGCCTGACATCCTTCTATGATGAGACTGGCAGGGTGGTGAAGGGAGAGCAAGGGATGTTGTTTCTCTTGATTTTAGGAAGGATTTCAACACCATTTCATCCTCACAGACAGATTTATTTATCATGGGCTAAATGGGAAACAGGGAGGGGGACTGACAATTGTCTCACATGCCAGGCTCAAAAGGATGTGACCAGCAACACAGAGCCCAGCTGGAGGCCAGTCACCAGTGGTGTGAAACTTGGAGGAGTGGTTGATACACAAGATAGACTTGCTGCTGCTCAGAGGGCCTAGGAAGTCTGGAGAAATGGGCACAGAGGAACTTCACAAAGTCCAACAAATATCATCCCCCCCTCCATGATGTCCTGGGGAGGGACATCATGAGGCACCAGTACATGCTGGGGGCCACAAAGGCTTGGCAGAAAAGACCCTCAAGATCCTGGACACCAAGCCAGCAATGTGTCCTCATAAGCAAAGGCAGCTAATGGAATGCTGGGCTACCTTGGGAAGAGTATCACCAACAGGTGGAGGGAGGTGATTCTTCCCCTCCACTCAGCCCTGGTGAGGCCACATATGGAGCCCTCTGTCCAGGTCTGGGCACCCCAGTACAAGAAAAATACAGGTGTACTAGGAAACACTCCCATAAAGGACTTGAAACATGATGAAGGGACTGGATTCAGCCTGGAGAAGATACAGGGGAATCTCATCAGCGTATACAAATACCTGATTCCAGGGTAAAGATGGAACCAGTGGTGCCCAGGGACAGGAGAAGAGGCAATGGAAACTAATGTAAATAAAAGAAATTCCATTTAAATGTAAGATTTAAAAAAAACCCCAAAAAAAAAAAAAAAAAAAAAAACCAAAATACAACACCATTTCTTTTTACTGGAAGTATGGAACGGGGTTTCAAGTTATGGAGTTTCTATCCTTAGAGACATTAGTAAACCAAACAGGCACATCCTGGGCAATCTCCTCTAGCTCCCCTGCTTAAGCAAGGGAAACAGGCTGGAATATTTTGTACATATTTCTCTGCAAAATGTTATCCTGAATTACAGGTCCCTGTTGCTTTCTCCTGTGATATTAGACTGATAACATTTCAATTCTGTGTTTCATCTTGCTTTGAGGCTAATGCAACTCTAATTAAGCCTTATTTAAAACCCCAGGATATATATCTGCAACCATTACCAAAGCGCAAAAAAAATTAATCCACTCATCTCTCTCCTTTCTTATTTAGTATAGTGCCTAGAAATATTACATTCTCTAAATGAACAATAAATATTGCACAACAGAAGCTAATCAGAATAAAAACCCAATCTTCTCTGCTTTAATTTCCAGATGGTATTCAATTTCTGCAAGCACGGGAAACTTTAACTAAAAATCATCCAATTTGAAACAAAGGCTGTGATGCTATTAGAGAAAGAATATTGAAACTTAAGAAATATTCTTCTGTATGATGGTTTACTTTCTTGCATAACTTACCCTTTGTCCCTCAGAAAAGTCTGGTCTTTTCTAATGTGTTAAATACAATAGCTTGGGGTAGTTATGTACTGTACTGTATTGTGTTTCTTGTAGGCCTTTAAACCAGAGAATAACTGTATTGTCTATAACTATTGTATGCACTGCCCACAAGTCCACAAACCACATCTGCTTAATTATTCGTCCACTGACAGCAATGAGGACAATGACTCTTTGATTTGCTGCCAGCAGTTTTGTCTCTGAAGTCAGATCCTGGATGTTCAATTTTTTTAACTTTATTAATACCACTGCAAACTCATCAACTTTCCTGGTAGCAACTGTAAGAGGAATCCAATCCTGGTGAAGGGGTGGGCTGTCTTGTCTGAAGAGTTTTAAGTAAGAGGTTCAAATATCTGAAAATAAATCAGATTTATGATCACTCACTCTCTTTTCTTCTGTCTGTAGCCACAATGTTTCTTTCCTAATGATTCCCATTACAGTTTACTACTTTAAAACCTCATGATTCAAGGAACTGGCCCATTATAGCAGGAGAGGCAAGAAGTCTCTAGGCATGAAATGTGTCTAACCAAAGTTCAAAAATACACAGGAAACACTTTTTAGTCATTGGGGATAGCTGTAGATCCACAGAGGGCAGTTCTTTCTCATCCTCAGGCAGACACTAATGGTACATCAGATGAGTGTCCTGGTTTTTCTACACTGCCAGCACAGTGAGACCAAGGTGGCTGGCTGGTTGTCTCGTTTCTAAGGCAGACTGTGCTGATCTCAATACAGGTTTCTGTTCTGCTACTGATTTTGAAGCAAACACTCCCTCTTTGCTTTTCTTCCAAATTTCCACACGTATATCTGCCATCAAAGAGCTAAAACAGCATATGTGTCCCTGTTTTCCTGGGAACACTGAAGCTTATCAGTTTTGTTTCTGTTTGGAAATATGAGGGGCAAATTTACATATAATTAAGGCAGAGAACAGAAGTGGTATAGAGTGTCATTTGCTTCACTGTCTTGAATAGAAATACAGCATTAAAACAAGGGCATAAAGAAAAGAAAGTGCTTCCTCCCATCAAGCAATAGTAATAATTTTATAAATTCTTATCTTTCACCAAAAAAAAAAATAAAAGAAAAAGAGGCAAAAGAGAAAAGAAAGTATAAGCAAACAGCATTAAATTGCAGCAAAATAGGCATCAAAAAAAGGCAGCCATACATGCCAGCACTTACCATCACAGTCGCAGCTGCCGCAGCTGCCTGGGCTGCCACCGCAGCCTGGTTGGCTTGGTGTTGCGCCGCTTTGATTTTGGCCTGCAAATGTGCAGGAGGGTGAAAATACTTGCATTTCTCCCTCATGCAACGACCTTTTATGTAATCCATACACACAGTTACGGTGTTGTCATTTGTGTCAATCATTGTGCTGTCTGCCGGATGCGCAAAGCGGCAATCAGTCTCTCCACGCGCACAGTTCCCCCGCTGGAACTCCCTGCACACCTACGCGCAAAACAACACACGTTGCAGGGCACAGCGTGCTGCAGCCTGCAAGGGCAGGGAGGCTCCCACGCCCCCAAAAGACAGCCTGCCCCCTTCCCCTGCTAGTTCAAGTTTTACAGCAACTTCAGTTTAATAAACCCTGCATCTTTTGGTGGGTGGGGGGAATGCACCTATTTTATCCTTATGTTGTTGGGTCCTTAGGTAGCTCTCTGGTACTGTGGTTAAATAACAGAAGCATTCCCAAATGCATTTTATTTTTTCCTGTTTAAAAAGCAGCTGGGAAGGATACTTACGTAACTGCTCCTGCAAAACTAGCTGGGAATCACAAAATATTTTGTCTCTTTCTGACTACACTTTGTATTCTTGCAGGTGGGCTGGTAGGGAAGGAGTTCCTCTTGCTGAAACCCAGGGAAAATACACATCAGATGCACTGCATCTTTTATGGAGCCTACAAACAAAACTGAGAGCCTACTTAAAAATAATTTTCAAAAATGGGCAGAACGAACACACTTATTTTCCTAAGAAGAAATGTGCTCAGGACACTGGTGCTTAGGCTTTTGGGAAAGGACATTCATTTCTGCAAGAGCCATTTGGTCTCCTTGTATACTCGGATCACAGATTCCACTGAGTCCAGCCACGCAGTGATCCAGCAACTGCTGGGAGGCTCTGCACATAGCTGAGGGATTGTCCCTTCAGACTGCCGCAGGGTTGGTAATATTCCACATCTCCATTGGCAGCTCAGGGCTGAAGGGCTACACCATTCCCCTAATACCAATCTATAAAGCTATAAAACTCCCTTATTATCAGTGCAGAAAAACCAACACAATTATTACTGAAATAAAAAATGTGCTTGTTAGATAGTTCATCAAGGGATGTCTTTACGTGCATACCTCAGGTTTTTTGAGATGATGAACTTTACAAAAAATGAAAACTCATGTTGATGTCTGTGTATTAAATACAAGCAAAAACTATTTTAAAAATACCAGTGTTTAATTACCACTGGCTGCAAGTGCAGAAATCCTGTCTGGTTACAAGTTTTTTATCTGTAGCAACTAAATTTAAGCTTCGCTTCTAAAACAACAGTCATACCCTCCAAGATCTCTCGCACAGCCTAACACAGATTGTGCTTCTAGTCACAGTGGTGTCTACAGTACCTCCAGTTTATCAGTCCTGAGGAGTTTCTGGGTAGCAGTTGAACTGGGGACTGAAACCGGTGGACTTCCAGGAACAATGACCGGCGGCGTGGGCAGGATCTCAGTCGGGACTAAGCCAACTCCTGGTGTTACTGGCGTTAGGTAAGGAGCAAAGCTAATAGCCGTGTTCGTTCCTATTGTGGGACCCACTGGAAATGTGGGCTGGAAAAGGAAAACACACACCAAGGTGAAATAAAAACTCCTTAATCAATAGCTTACTAGTTGTTCTTTGCTTGCTGTTCTTTCTGGCACTGGTTCGTTTTCTTGCTGAAAAAACTTTAAACAGCTGGCAAAATACACAGCATCCTCTCTTCTTTTAATCATGTAACACATTCCAGCAGTACATGAAAAACCACCTTTGTAACTCTATTATTAGAAAAGAGTCTGCAGATGCAAAGGAAGTCCTACTTTGAACCTGAATCAGTGTGGAGGTCCAGCTTACATTGCAGGCTTATTTACACACCTAATTGTAGAAATAACATAGACTTTATTGCTTTTTCTCAATACCTGTTTTCCTTGGAAAAACAGGCTGTTTTTCAAAGTATTCAGATTTCATAGCTGAAGCATTATTAACTATATTAAAGCCATATTTCTAATAAGAGTACATATAATGAGCTCTTTGGCATGTAACTTCCAGTATGTTTGCATACTGTATTTTGCCACCTCCTGCAATTATATGTTACTGTGTCTTATACACTGAAAAAACACAACTTCACAAACGTTTGTGTGCTCAGCTGTCACCAGCGGCAAGCAGAATAAATATTATAATCTCAGCTGGACACAATATTTAGAAAGGGATTATTCAAGCTTATATTAGTTCATCATACGAAAAACTTTGATTGGAGGGAATGATACGGGTCTAAAAAAATCTTGTTTTGTTTCTTCCTACAGTGAGCCAGTGAAGTCATGACCAGAAGAAAGAGCATTTGTGTGATGCTACAACAGCCGTGATGAGGCAGAATAGCGGGTTTGTTACCACCAGCTCCCCAGGGGATGGAGGCAGGACATCACCACGCTCAGCTCATGCTCAGACCTGCAGAGTGCTTTAGTTCTGCAGAGCTGAGTACCCCAGAGAGTGAAGCTATAATTATAAGTGAGGAAAAACTTTGTGGAAAAACAGGACACATCTCTGATCAGCTTTGTCAGAAATTAGGTTCACAAATAAGCCAGCAGCTAGAAACACAACAGCACAACACTAAGGCTTCAAAACACTTTAACAAAGGAGAAGTGTCTTTCTCGTTAAAGTGGCTTGCATGACATAAAGTACGTAGAAAATACGCAAGAGAAAATGCAGCAGCTAGAAGGCAGTTGTTTTCTTTTTTGTTTGTCTTTAGTTTTCTTGGGGGTTTTTTTGTCTTTGGAACCAATTGCTAAATTATAAATGGATGCGACTTAGCAGCAATAAGATCCGCTGAGTATACAGTTTAACCAGGATAACCAACTATACAGAAATGGCATCTAAATGCCCTTAAGAGTTAAAAAATATATTATGCTATGTTCTAATCAGTGATCAAATCTGCTTGATATCAAGCAACTCAGTTCATATGTCAAATATGAGCTAAATTCTGAAGAGCATAGTAATGAACATTTATATGAAACAATGGTTTGACTATGTTGAAAGCAATACATGTTATGTGAAATAAAAAATAAGAGCTTTGTGTCAGATATAATTTTATGAAAAAATCCACTTGTCAAATGACTTCTATGAAATTTTCTTTCACTTTTTATCCATTTGGTCAAGGCTGAGTCATCTTAATCTGGCAATTTGTGTGAGACAGATCTGGCATTTTTATCACAGCAATCAGTACAGAAGACATTATGTAAATGAAATTGTAAAGTTCAAATGATGAAATGGATGAGAAGAAAAAAGTATAATTTTGCCACTTCAATTTTTCTCACAATATTAAGTGATAGAATCCATTACTTCATCAAAACTTTTTCTGGTGAAAACTCAAGCAGTAAATCCCCAGGAAATATCAAGACACATTAGGAGGCCAACATCACCAGATACAATTTGATGGACATGTACCAGAAATTCAGGGAGTCCTGACACTCAATACCCAATCCCACCTGACAGTGGATGTTTTGAGTATAAAAAGGCATTACTGAAAAAGGCATCTGGGCTGAGCTTCCTGTGACCAGATGCAGATGTTTTCTTCTGCGATACCTACACTTGACTTCTGTGGTAGCCCATGGAAAGACAAAGGCACTTTGAAAACTTAATCATCTAATCCAAATGCTGATGTCTGGAACAAGCCAAGCAAATAGTAATTAGGAGTGCCAATGTCTTTTGATAAACTATAAATGGACGTTGGAAACTCACTGCAGAAGTTGATGCCAACATTCCAGATGCCTCAAGTTAGAGAAAAAATCCCACTCTAGTGGGATGCCTTACACTAGGAATTTAGATTGAAAAATCATTAGCAGCCAGGTGTGAAAAGTTTAATTCAGATTACTTGCCAAACCACGCTTTAGAAGTCTGCTACACTGAGAAGCCCAACTGCTAGGACTGCCCAGAGCAACTGATCTCTTTAGTGCATACCCAAAGATGCTGCTCATGCATGCCAGACTCTAGTCCTATATCACCTCCTGGATATGAAGTGTCTCAGGCACCTTGAGACCTTGAGAATGAATCACCTTGAGACAAAACACTGAGTTTGTGAAGTGCATGCACCACCAATTCTCTGGCTTATCCTCAGACACTTCAGACTTCAACAGAGTAAGAAAATGCTAATCAGTAACCTTTGTTCCTGGTACTGGGATTAAATAATATTTAAAGCCATTCAGACCCATAGACTCCTGAGAAACTCTGTGTTCCTACTCAAATTACTTACTAGCAAATTATTGTTATTATACAAATTTTCACCTCCAGAAGGATTAATAGGTAAAAATCTTACAAACATGACATGAAATGCATTAAGGGGCAAAAAAAGAGGAAAAAAATGCAAATCATTATGGAATGAAAGAAAAATAAAACAAATCTACAGCAACACACCATTGCATCTTGAAATGCAAATATAAATGAGCATACCTCCAGCATCTTGACCATTCCTTAAATAAACAGACAGGGACTATTTTTATTGATACAATTTAGAGAACTTTTGCAGGTCAACAGGGTCTTCAACTTTACTTACCATCAAGACCACCAGAGAAATATACTTACCACTGGCTGTAGTGGTGTCCCTGGAAACATGAACTGCATTTGCTGGGCAAGCATTGCTGCTGCAGTTTTTTGCTGGATTAAGTTGTTCCTGCCATTGATTTCCAGTTGAGTTTTTAAATGTGTTGGTGGATGAAGGTACTTGCAGTTCTCCCTTGTACAACGACCCTGGAAAAAGAAGTCACAGTAATTAGTCGGCTGCTTTTGGTGATAGTTCAATGCCTTTGAGCAAAATATTACATCATAAACTAAGCAAGAACTAATGAAACACAGGGCGTTTCCTGGACACTATGCAGAGGGCTGAAAGGAGCTGATGGCCTTGAGCTCTGCCTCAGTCCACCACCTCTGATTGATCATTAAGGCTATTAGCCATGGAAAAAAAAAAAAAGGAGAAAGGCTGTGAATCAGCATTTTCATTGTTAAGTACAGATCACTGCCATACAATTAATGATCTCAAAACGGCCCAGACTGCCTGAACTGCCTCTCATGACATCCTGGCTAGAGTATCTGGTGTTACTGTAACATAAAAGCTTTTTGTTAAATGACATCACGTGATGAATAACAAATTGAAACCTTCTTTAAGAGAAAAGCAGCCTTATTAAAAATAATTGTGTGATCATGACAGGGAGGATCTAAAATTGCCACTCACTCCTTGTGTTCTCTCATACATTCACCCTTATTCCAGTTCACTGCCTTCTAGCCTCCTGTTTTTATTACATCAGCACAACTTTGAACTATTTCCATTCAAGTATAAAAGAAGTAAAGGTAGTACTTTTACAGCCTAAATTTAGAAGCAGTGCATGGTCCTAAATCTGAAGGTACACAGCAAAAGGACAGCTCCAATCAACATGAAAGGAGGAGTTTTTAGACAGTTACAAGAAAATAAGAGACTAAAAATATAGGTGGGCTGTCATCTTGAGGTGGCTTGGGTTAGAGGAGATGGACGTACAAGCTGACCACAAACACAGGTAGAGCAGCGTAGGATGCACTGATATATTTTCCCCCAGAAAGGGAAATTGTAGGGTGCACCAGGAGGTTGTGCAGCTGCAGGGCAGGACCTGCTGAGATCAGAGGCTCCTTGATGACACGGCTCACAAACAACCACAGAGTTTTAAGAGCTGTGACTAGAGGGCCTAAAGCATTAGTCAAAGTGCATTGGATACACTCAACCTGTAAAAGTTGTTTCCAAATTGAGATGTTTTTAAGAAGCGTTTTTTAAACTTCCCATTCACAGGTATTAGGGCTTTACTATTTGCAGACAAGCAGGAATATCCTTCTATAATCAAGAAAGCATCCAGATCCCTATGCAGGAATATCACACAGTACAGACATACACTGACTCTGTGTATGCACACACACACACACTGCTACAAAACTTTCAATGGGCTTCAAATGTCCCCAAACCAGTGTTACTGTTATACTTTTGACTTACACACCAAAACAGAGTGGATTCTGCCTCTAATTTGCTACAAGGACATCATAACTAACTGTTAAGGGGTGAGTTAAACATGGTCAGGAAGCTTCTCCTGTGTCGAGGCTGATGGGAATGCAAACAGCTCTTTCCACACTATGAAACTATTGAGAACAGCCCTTTCCTGAGCTGCCCCTGGCTGCTGCTGGGAGTATGCTAAATAGCAGAAGCCAGAAAATGCAAGAAAGTTAAAAATTTAAGAACAAGCAAGGGTCTCAACACTCAGGAACAATGGTCTCAGTGCTGTTTTAATCTCCTAGTACAGTTGCAACCACTTTCAGGACATTAGGCCTTCCTTCTGTTGAGAGAATCACTAATGCTGCCTGATTTAATGAATTACACAAAAGGAACATTACTCTGTCAGCTGGCATGAGCAGAACCAGTAATAGCTGTGATTTGATGGACAAGAAAGAAAGCTGGCTCCTTCATTTGGGGGGAATGTGGCTTTTACCATCATAATGCTAAACTGGAGCAGATCCAGCACAGACAATGAGCATATGGTTTTTTGTTGGCTGATGAGGCCAACTGATTTAGACATTTTTAACTGATATCTATTTTACCTTAGCCTATTTTGTATATCAATGGCTCCTAGAGCAAATCTAAAATTTAAAAAACCAAAATCATATAAAACTACTGAATCTGATGGAAATATCAACCTGTGGAATAAAAACTTTTCCTTAAACAAGGACTAAGAGCACTCCCATGTACAGTAGCTTCTGAAGCACCTTAAACCTGAAGAGTGCCTTCAGCCAGACCTCCAGTCTTACCTCTGAAAGCACACAGCTACTGTATACCATCACTTCTAGCTCTGCAAAGCAACCCACAGTGCACAAAAGATTGGTTATTTCTGAAAACTTTCAAAATAATCCAACCACACAGAAATGTACTGTCCTCTCTGAAGTTATTCATGTCTGTGCATCGTTTACCAGTTCTTTGAGCTCCTGGTTAGCAATGAACGTACGTACTATAAAAGAGCTGTGTGGTCCCACCACGCTGCTATAGAAAGCCCTCTGAACAGATCAAGCCTTGTTGAAATTAAATGACCCAAAATAAACTGCAGTGGAATGAGCACTGAAAATAGTGAGTAAATTAATCCACCCTCACTACCAAAATTAAATAAATTCTGAGACTGGCTTTTTTACTCTTTGAACCTACAATGGCAGTAGGAAAACATCTAGAGGAATTTCTCATTCCTTTTTTCCCATATGCTCCATTTCCCAGCTACTAATCACTGCACAAACAAAAATTCAAACCTGTAATATCATTTCAGTCAAATTAAATTATATTGACCCTGAAATTTTTTGTTTATTAAAAAGTCAAATACGAAGTTCAACTCACATGACAGCACATATCAACCAAAAACCAGAACAGGCAACTATATACAACATGCAGGGGTATTCAATGTATTGGCTGGGTCACCACCTATGAGTCCACTTTGTAAAAAACTAATACGCTAGAAGGCCACATCATCACAAATGCAGAGACAAAAAGAGGTACTTTAACTTTCAGGTGCATCAATATAAAGCTTCTGGAGCAAGGCTTGCTTCATCTTAAAACCACAGCAGTTTAGGAGCTGTTCCACAGACAGTCAGTCCCTCTGGCACAGGACGGCACAAACTCAGGCAGGGAAAAATAATTGCTTCTTACAACTTTTAACCTGTTCCCAGATATGAGTCAGAGTCCTGAAACTGAGGGCACAGACAGGTTGGTTTGAAACTGGGTCCCTAGAAACTCCTGTCACCCATGAAGTGAAGGTTATCAACAAGCACATCATAAGTGGTTGTGCACTTCCCATGGGAATTAATGCAAAAAAATCACTGTCAATGAGCTGTCTCCTTATCTGCAATGGCTAGAAACAATGAACAGACATCAGATCACATTCCCAGCAGTCTGTTACTCCCCTCATCCTGGAAGGATGGTACCTAACTCTGACCTTTTATTTCTTTGCCTTTGTCCTCTACAGCTGTCCAGCCTACTGCCCAGCACCGTCTTTCAGGCGGGTAATGGAAAGTTTGAACAGAAAACTACTTTTCTACTGCTAATTATCTGGACTAGAACATGCTGTGGCTCGCATCAGGCTGTCCCACAGGTTTAATTCTAGCAAAGCAGTGAGAGAGGGAAAGGATGCATCGAGGAGCTGGGAACTCAAAGGATTTCAGTGTCCAACACCAGAGCACAGGAAAGAGAGATTCCACTTCTACAGGGGCAATGGTCTGGGGAGCTGCTGCCTGACCAGCTTAATTTCATAAACACATCCCTTAAGAAGCCATGTCACACCATTGGCTTTTTTTTTTTTTTTTTTTTAAATCAATAGATTTTCCCATTAAGAACAACAGGTAGTTTGTCTAAGATCAATGCCACAAGACAGCCCACAGATTAGTGTATATGAAAAAGCTAGATATGTGCTTAGAATTTTACATTTAAAATAAGCAAAATTAGGTGAATGTAGAAGTAACACCCCATAACTTTGCATGTTAACACATGCAAAGGATCCACATAGGGATCCATTTCCTGTCTTTTAATATTTCATAAATTCACAACTTCTCTCAGTATTTTACAGTTGCTCTGATAGTAACAATAATAAGTAATTCAGGTTTGAGAATTGCTTATGTGTAATAATGAGTTAGTTTTACTTATTAAAATTATCTTTCATAAAAGTAAGATGCTTAAACAGAAAAAAAAAAAAGGCAAAACAATGTTTCTTCTATCTCTTAAGGCAAGAATCAATTAAAGCTTCTAGAACTATTTTGCTCAGGTACAGAATTTCAGGCAATTAATTTATTGATGCTATTAGTGAGAAATAACAGAGCATGACTCCCCCTACTCACAGCACACTGTTAAAAACCAGGTTTCCCAATGAGAAGCAGAAAGTAGGAGGCCTGCTGCCTCACAGGCGTCTGTCCCTTGTTCCAAACATCGCTCCTCAGGGTGCTTCCAGCTCCCCCTACTCAACTCTCTTCCTACTGTACCCCAGCTCCCTCCTTCCTTCTCCCCATTCTCCTCCCACCTCCCCTAATTATGCCCAGGAAACCACTCACAGGATAATTACAACAGGCTGGAGCCGTGTGTGTCCCGAGGAGCGGCCAAGGTGCGCACGCTGCCGGCACACCGCGCTCGGGAGAGGCCTAGCGCCCGCTCCTGCCTTTTCCTTAATTGGGTAAAACTTTGCATCTGCTTCTACCCAGACACTGATTTTTGCATAACCAGTAAGAACTTAGAGATATGTCTTTGAGATGTCTGCTTCTAGCAGCTTTGCTTGAAATTGGCTATGTTGTTCAGAAGTTATTAAGGTGAGAGGATGATGCTGGCAAAAATATGGACAGTGCATTTATGCAAAACCTGTTTCCTTAAGAAAACAAGCTCAACCTAAAATGCAGATGAAATTGTACGAACTCTCAAGATTGAATTGCAGTCTAATGAGAAAAGAAGAAAAGTATATGACTTCCAAGACATAAATGGTTTTAGAAGGCATCTGAGCAACTCGTTCTACAAGGGAAAAGAAGATTTTCTGGTTTCCAGATAGACACTATGCGACCTAAACATTTGCTGGAGTTAGAAAAGACATACACAAATTTTTAAAAAGTAATAATCACCTAATGCCACAACTATTCCTCCCACTCAAAAAAAAACTTCTGCAATTTTCTGCACGCCTTGCACATGCCTGTAAAGATCAGAACACGTTTTAAAACAGTAATGCCTTTGCAGCTGTGGGCATGCTGCTTAGCTAAACATTGCCTACTGGAAGTATTTCATACTGTCAAAACCCCAGCAGAGTGGGAGCTAGCACAGGCCACTGTCCAGGGTGGTGGCAGCACATGGCAAGAATAGCCACAAAGACTAAAGCAGTGTCAGCAGCTGGGGTGGTACCTAAGGCATAAACACTTCTTCGGAAGAGTTTCTGTCAACAGCAAAAAATGATTTTTCTCCTTTGGGATTCCTCCTCAGCAGCCTCTCAGCAAATTCTGTTTGGGAACATGTTTAGCCTCACCCAATCAATTAAAAAATTTCAGTATTACATAAACCAGGAACTTTTCAATAGTGATAATCCTGTGCTCCCTGAGGCTAAAAATAGACCCAGTCAATAGGAGGGCAGGTATTTTGAGATACTTAAGCTTCTGCTCCTATGCATAGACAGCCACATTAACTCTACCAGACCAAAACTTCCAGTTCAGAAGTTATTTTTCAAATGCAGAAATATCAAAAAGGAAAAAAAAACTCCAAAACAATACAGAGAACACTGTGTTCATACACAGAGAGGGATGATTCCTCTTGTTCTACAGGATTTGAATGCATCCATTTCCCTACATATTTTAGTACATGAGAGTTCAACCACCAACGGCACTTTCAACAGTCATCGAAAACCCTCAGACTCCAGTTTGGACTGAATTAAAAAGCATTTCCATCTAACATCACGATCCATGAATTCAGTTTTCCTATGCAGGTCAATCTGCTTCCTAACTTCACTCAGGAAGTAAAAAACCAGACACCACAGCTCCACTAAAGTATTCCCTTTGCACTTGCTGTGAATATGCACCACCTCACACAATCTGTAGGACTACACATGCTCATAGAGCTATGCATATGTCCAAGGACTTAGGGGATTTAGTTAAGCCTTAAGAATGACTAGTCAGAGATTTTAAAAAATGTAATGCAGCATTTTATTTCTTCCTTAAGGCATAAAAAAAAATAAATTTCATTTTGCATAATTTCACATCTAGAGTACATTGCCTTGCAAACATGTATGCTTATGAAAACACTTTTTTTTTAGCCTAAGCAGAATTTTACATAATTTCATAGAAATAAATGGAGATCAGAATAATATATCTTGAAAATGGGGCACACTTGAACTATTTGTGAAATTGAAAAATAATTCAAAAGGACCAAACTGTACTACTAATAGAAATATTAAGCTTTTGATGGTGAGTTCAAATACCTCAGACTTTACAGTTTGCCATACATCTTATAAACACAAAAACCTAAAGCAAAAAGTATATTTCAAAACAACACAAGCATCTCTTACATTACACTTGAAATGGTTCAGCTCTTGGATCTGTTTTCCTAGAAAAAAAAAACTAGACAAAAGCTACCCACAGAAACAACTCAAAACCAACTTTGAAACATTGCTGAGAACTTAGTTCTGTATTTATAAAGCCACCTTGCAAGTCCACCCACCAAAGTTAGTGAGTGTGCATACATATTTATACGCACCTACACACTTCCGTTCCAAGAAAAAGTAGAAGGCAAATTCACTTTCCTACCTTAAGGTAGAAAAGAAAGAAGGAAAAAAAATTCTCAGGTGACTTCAGTTTGATTCAGTTTCCAACTAGCTAAGAAAACCCATTAGCTACTCTTTTAATGACTTCAATTTTTTGTAAGCTGGTAAAATAAAAATGATCATTTTATTCATAAAAGTAGAGAACAAGAACTGCCTGTAACTGACAGAAAAAATAGAAAAATATTGAACAAAAATGGAAGCCTTACAAAAAGATGGAATGTCTAAATGATGTAAGAGTCTTACCACTAAAGACTTAATAGGAGGTATTTATTTAAATAGAAAAAGACAAAATGTTCTACTGAAGAGCACATTTGCAATGCACAAAGAGCTCTGAGTCTCTCAAGATGCTCTTTCAAACAAATGTTGAGCATAGCTATAGAGAATGGTTTAATAATTTCCCTTGCAATATCAAGGGAAGCGTACTCAATATTAAATTGCTCAGAAGACAAAGAAGTCAAGCAGATATAGCAGACTCAAAAAAAAAACCACTTACAAAATTCTAAGTTGTTTGACAACATCCTCAAGATTATTCTAACAAATAAGAAGAACACTCAGACAAAGAGACAACAGTTTAATATCAATTTATTTTATTTCTGTGTTTACTGCCTTGAAAATAATTTGAGAATAATAGGGCAATAGAGATTATTTCTTTACAAATTATCTAGCTCATTTTGTTTTTCTTTTCCCATTCCTCCCTCTTCACTGGCACTCAAAATCAACCAGTAATTTTTATATTAGCATCGTTTGGCTACCAGCATCTATCAGCAGTACATCACAAGCAACTGTGGACAATCCTTGAAATAAATCTTTGTTCTAATTCACATAGACAACTTCCAGGGAACGAGAGGCAGCAAACAGGTAAAAGGGAAAAACCCAACAGAATGAACATAACGACAGTGGAGGGAAGCATAACCTTATTTAGATAAAGTTCCTCAGATGTCAGATTTCTATTACATGGGTGGTGAGAGTCTTCATACGGTGTGAAGCTCCCTTGTGCAGGTCTCCAACACAGCTCCCCTGTGGGAGGACTAGATGCAGCCTGCCATGGGACTCAATTTGGGTTTCAAAAGCAGAGCAGTGATTTAAGCCCTCCAACTCTGCCCAGCCAGAGAAGTCAACATATGCACTGATTCCTGCATTATATAAGAAAATGCATTATAGAAAAAAATGTCTAAAACCTTTATAGAGTCTCAGAATAGAGCATTACACATAGTAAACTGATAGCTGGGCAGCTCTCACACATCTGCTCATCTCAAGGATTGAGTGTTTTTGTGGAAGACAGAGGAGAGATGTGTAAATTGCGGGCTGGACCACACAGTAAGTCAAGGTGACACAGAATTTTCCTGGTAAACAACATACTACACCATTAAATTTAACTTGACTGAACAGTTAAAGAAGATAAGAGCTTGATAAGAGGCAATTTTTCTTCAAATTTTCTCAGAATCTCAAGAGTATCTCAGTATCTCAAAAGTAGCAATTTCAGAATTAATAACACAAAGAGAGGTAAGTTGCTTGGCTGCAGGGCAGATGGCAAGAGAAAAAGTAACAGTGGTGTAGCAGAGAAGCAAAACACTGAACAAGAAGATGGGTACGGCACAGCACCACCTCCTGACATATCCCTTTCCCCACCTCCTCTCCAGTTTCCATAAAAACCTTCAAGTAGACATGTGCTGACTTTAATGCAAGCTTGCTCATATGAACAGGACTGAGATTAAACTCCCTTGCTTTGGAAACACCACTTTGCAGTGATAAGGTAGGCAAGGGTAACTGCAGAACTGACAGTCAAGCCCTGAGACACCATATTTCTCTCTCAGTGGCCTGTAAAGGAAAGGCGTTGTGGGTCAGCACACAGACACTCCAATGTCCATAGCATATATCCTCCACCATATCCAGGTTAGAAAAGAAATAGTGAGTAATGGGGAGAGGTATTTGCTGATGGGATGCCTATAAGCCCATAGGGTGAACAACCCAGCCAGGACCAGGCAATGGGCTGGTATGCTGGCAATGGTTCCCTCAGCAATACACCAGGAATCTTAATGTACCTCAGGAAAAGCCATAAAACCCATGTGGCATCAAGAATGAGAAGAAGATATGCCTCGGCATTGAGGAGCCTGGTTGACTGGATCAGAAAGAAAATGGGAGTAGAGTGCTATAAAAGTGACTCCATTGGCTTCCTACAGCAGTTCACCTGGCCAAGGAAGTCTTGAGAAGGTGCTTCATTTGCAAGTTGCAGCGAGTGAAATGTGACTTGCAAAAGGCCCATTACTTGGAATAGTGTCACCAAATGGAAAAGGTCATCAGTATGGTGTACCAAGTCCCCATACTAAGGGTGTGCTGGTGTGCTACAGAGAAGGGCAGACTTAATGAACACCAGAAGCAAGTGACTGCCTTGGACACCAGCATGCCACTGCCCCCAGCTCTCAAGCAGGATTCCCAGCAGCATGGAACTGCCACCAGGTGAGCTGGTATGTCATTGGTGAGCCCTTGTGCTGCTCCTTGGGAATATGCTTTCACTCCAGCCAGGCCACCCTGCACCCCTCTATTTGCTCGGGCTCCCAGTCCAGCTGGGGCTTCCTGGGACTCTTCCCTGTTTCACAGCCAATCATTTTGTAAACAAATGGAAAAAGCAAGGGCCAAGTTAAATACACAGATGGCCAAGGACACCTTACATAACTGCAGAGGTGAAAAGCACACAGTCTTGTCCCTCTGCAGAGGAGGAGTGTTTACCCACTCCCAGTGGCAGCGCTGGCACCGCAGCTGCGTTATTAATAAATCATCAGCCTGGCTCCTAGGACCAGCCAGCAAGGGCTGGAGTCTGACACCAGCTCTCAACTGATTGGAAGGTTCCTGCGAACAAACAGAAATTAAAGAAACAAACACCTAAAAATGAATATATATATATATGCATTTTCAAGGAAGAATCAGACATAAAATTCTTAATTTTTCTAACTTCTGAGAAACAGCAAACAAATTATTGACATTAAAAGACACCCTATCTCTGTGGGGCTGTCTACGGAGAGAAGCAAGTATACCAGGCCTGAAAAGCCAAGGGAAAATGGGGTACCTTTCCTCACCTTTTCTATACCCAGTTCATGCTCCTGCTCTTCTGGGAATTGGTTTCTTAACATCAGTGAAACATTTTAGTTTCCGTCTTTTATTGCAGTCTGACACACCTTGAATTTCCCTCCTCAGGGAATGGGGAAAACAGCACTGCTAGCAAGAGGGCCAGTGAGACCCCTGCTCTGAAGCAGCAGGACATAAGAGTTAGCAGTGAGAAATACCCAGAGAATCAACAAACTAAATCAGCTTAAAAAAAAAAAAGGTGGAAGAGAAAGAACAATGGTAAAAGGTCCATAAACTCAAGCAAGAGGAAAGAATGAAGCCCTGGCATTCCAGTAAGCTAAACCTCCCCTCCACCCCCTTTTCTTTTTTGCTTTTAGCCCCTTCCACCAGGTATTAGGAAGCTTCCAGAAGATCTAGCAAAAATAGCAAGAAATATAATGCAGTTACATTTATCTGAAATGGTAGCTTATGGAATTAGGCAGCTAAATCATGGTTATGAGAAAAGATAAGACACATTAGGATGTCTTATTACTTTCCCTGAATACTATATTCATTCCAGTACTAGAATATGGGATTGTGGTCTCGAGAGTGCTTATACCTTCTCAACACTGTGTTGAAGGAGCAGATAATTATTCTCTTCCTTAAGACAGATTCAGCACTGACTAAATAAAATTCTAGGTTAATTTCAAATTAAAATAATGCCTCTAGGTTTTCCAATGCATATATCCATGACTTTGGGAGGAACACACATGCTAGACTCCCTAGCATTTATTATATAGCAATGACATTGGAATACTGTGATAATCTCCATGGTACCTGTCTTCATCATTAAAAGCAGTGATACCAACCTCAAACACATAACTACATCTACTATTTTGCACAGCCTTTTCCACACAGCAAATAGGCAGTCAAATGGTATTTCTTTTAACCCTGACAGTCAGTGGTCAATACTCCAACATGTGTTGACTTACCTCCTGGCCTGAGTGCAAGCTACTCACTCCCTTTTGGGCCCATGCATAGGGCTGGCTCTACAGGATCACATTAGCAATGGCTCTGTTAAAATTATTAATGGATTTCTCAGTCTTCTTGTGATACTAGACAGCATTATTCCCACTCTGCAGAATAAACTGAGACCAAATATGGTTAAACAGTTGAGAAATGCCTGCAGATTTTGGCTGCAGGTGTCTGTCCTCCTTGCATCCATGGAGCACATGCAAATGCCTCACTAGACACCTACTGCCCTTGGGATTTGGGATTCCACCCACCTGATGGCTAGCAGCTATGATGCCAGTTTCAGGGACCCACTCACTGGTTTCCAGAGGAAGAGGTAAACACCTGACCAAGAGCCCATCTCCTGCCAACCCTGCCACTGCCTGCCTCTCTTGCTGCACCAGCATCATTTGGGCAGAGACCTGACCCCTCCACATGCCATCTCACACTGAGGCACAGGGAAATACAAGGCTGGAAGAGAGCACACACTAATGTTGCCTGGACAGCACATCTCCAACACATTTTCCTCAACTCTTGGCTCCTACCCAGTTCACCTGGCCAAACCTCGACCCTGCCCCTCTCTCTCTCCATTTCCTCATCTTCAGCCTCTTCCCTGCTCCTGGCACCAGCACCTGACACCACACAGAGCTGTGTCACTGGTCTGAAAACAGCTGAGTGTATGTGGGACCTGACTGCCTGCACACAGCTCCTGCTAGGCGTGCATGGATGGTGAGGTTTCACACTTGCAAAATGACCAAGTTTGGGTGAAATTTCACAAAAATAGCAGAAGGCGAATTATTGATATCAGAGCAACAGTTGTGATGGATCTCAAGGTTCAGCTATAAACAATGAGAAATCAAGTTTATTATTGAGCCAGTTTAAAAAAAGTGGAAGGAAAACCAAAGTGTTTACGTCTCAACTGTTTTTCAAAGATGGTTCAAGTGTTTCACCAAAACTTTAAATAAACACTCTGAGTCAGTAATTGAAATGTTTCAGCCCAGATAATTGCATTTTGAGAGACTTAGAAACCACAGCAAAGGAGGATATTATTTGGAAAGTGGTGGGGAAGATTAAATCCAGGTGATGATGATGGCACACTGTTTGTTGGTAATAGAACACTCATGTGTGCCTCATAAACATGCCTGACCAAAAGCTAATGATCACAGCAACCCCAAGCATTTATGGAGCAATAAAAGTATTTAAGCACAATGGCAGTAAGCAAAACATTCATGTTAAAAATTAAACCTGTTGGACCATTCATCCAGAAATACTTGAATACAAGCAGTTGCTCTATGTTCAAAGCTGATGCACTCCACTGACAGAATAAAGAGCTACCAAACAGCATTTTGGAGAATATAATGCTATAAGCACATGAACATAATTTCAAGGCAAACACTTTGTTCTACTTTAAATTGCATTGAAAGGAATCATGTACCAGTGTACCAAGACTTTCCAGGGTCACAGCAAAGTCACAGTGATTTATACAGAAAGAAAAAGATTCATGACTTGAATTGACCCATTTGACTTGAACAAGGTCTACTTTGTTTTTTTCAGCATTTTGAAGATGATACCTTCCCACCTTTAGCTCTTAGCAGGGAAAAGATGTTCATAAAGTATTAACAGGCTCTCACAACATCTAGTATGACATGTGCAAACTCACTTGGCAAAAGGAACCACTTTTGTTTACTTGTTCTTCCTTTCTCCTAAAGTTTCTATGGGAGACAAGCAGGCTACACTGCAACAGTGGCCAACTGACAACTTTCAGTGTTCTATCTCCTGGAAGCCTTCACAGGTCTGGCACCACGCTCCTCTGTTTCTCAGGAGAAACCCATGGCCTGAAATACTCTTCTGCAAACAGGAACCGAAGTACGACATAATTTATGACTTTCCTTTGTGGGTAAAGTGTTTTCACTGCCCGCATCTTATCTGAGCGGGAGTCACAAGACAGAGATTCCCATCAAACCTCTTTTTGTCAAATGTTTCCTTTTGTTTGGGTGCTGGGAGGGAAGAGGCAGGATGCAGTCAGGAGTCAACAGCACAGCCAAGGCTTCCGTCACTGCTTTTTATGCCAAAGTGACAACAACAACCAAGTGAGAAGCTCTAAATGAAGATTATATCACCCTCTCCCTCTCTGCTCCCAAGTGGGAATAGAGAGACCAAAAGTGCTGAGAACTTTCCTCTCTGGAGCAGGAAGGAAAAGACCACAACCACCAAGACCTCAAAATTGCACTCAGACTTTGAGAACATACTCGGCTCATCACCTGGCCTGGTAGTGTGGCTGAGCCATGTTTCATTGCTCCCAGGAAACTCATTCATCACAGCTACTTTAGAGAATATTTAGAGTAAATATTCTTTATAAATGTCACAAGGCTGAAGAACACAGTAAACTAAAACTCTACAAACCAAAACAAAGTTTTATGGAAGAAAAAAATGTATAATGATCTTATGCTTTCCACAAGAGTGGCTCTTTCACAGCCAGAAACCCTTCAGTATTTGTTTCTATATTCTATTCATCTGATGTGCACATCATAAAGTGATTACAATAATTGTGGCATGTCAGATTCAACCTAAAGGACATACAGGTTAGAATGCAGTATGGTTAGAAGTGTTACTCTTAATTGAAACCATCTTGATTCAGATTTTTCAAAAAGCCTTTGTAATTGCAGACAGTCTGGAAAAGAAGTATTTAAATGGCCAATTCAGTGTTTTTTCCCATCCTGCTGCTTTTCAGCAAAGAAAAATTGTGATGGATGGGTACCATTCATCAGGAGAAATAGTCAAAATATGAGATCACTAACCAGCGACTAGACAGGGTTTAGTCAACTCCCTTGTTTAATCACTGGGGATTCAGTGTCTGGATGGAGGGAGGGTGGGAGGGAGTTTAGAGGATTCTTCAATTTAATAGTAACATATTAAACAAATTTTAAACATTATAACCATTTAAACCAGGCTGTAGTAGCCTATTTCCAGCAGAGCAGAGAGAGGGACTCTCTCAATCAACAGTGACTGCATGAAAGTTGGAGTATGTAGCAATAAAAGCTATATTGGCATAGACAAAGACTAGAGTTAGGTCTTCTTTGTCAAGTGCAATCTAAAATCATGCCAAAAGATACAGTTCCTGATACAAGCTATCATTTATCTCCCACCACTCATTCACAGGGCAGCTTATAAAATATTAGTCTTCAGGCTATTAAATCCTTACGCTATACTACTTAGCAAATAAATAAAACAATAAAAGCCAAAGAAAGTTGTCAGATGTGTTTTTACATCTTCAAGCCAGTCTTGGGGGCACATAGGCTGTTCTGTAGGGTAAGAGGGCATCAAAAAACAAAATATGGGAAGTCATTAGGGATCCTCTAGACAACCTGTGAGACAGATGGAGCATCTTCCTATGAGGTCAAAGCTCCGACCCAAGGCACTGCTGCATCGATTGTGAGCACACAGGTAAAAGATGGAGGAGTTTGGGAGGACTGCACTCATTTCCCTTCATTGGTAGGCAACCCAAATGCTACAGAATCCATGGATGATATATATAGGCAGACCAATCACATACAAACAGCTTTATAAAGAGTACCTCTACTCTCTAAAAATATGGCTTCTGACACAGAGATTGCTTTGGAAATGAGTTAAACATGAAGGCACCCCAAGCACGTTGTTATTAGCTTTACAATTATAGAGTTTCCTCTGGTTTTAGATTTTTAGATACCTTTAAAGCAGACTGATTACACGTATCTTGCCTTCCTACAAAACATAATGTGGAATATAGTAAATAATGTCAGTCTTCCTTGACAATTTCACAACAAAGGAATAAACTGCCAATGGGGGAAAAGTATTTCAATTAATTTAAAATCAACACTAAGATTACAGAAGTGCTGTTAACATTTTTTAAGGAAATTGTCTCCTTCAGTACTTATAAACAGGATTTTAATTTATTTTACTTTACCATCCCACACTGAAAACCCAGTGTTTCATCAGAGTGTATGTGTCTGAATTCTTCCTACCAATGGTAGTTTCAGTTTTAAAGTTTTACTGGATAGAAAATATCAAATCAGTTTTAAAAGTCAGCTGTGCTTTAAGAAGAAGAACCATAGTGAATTTTAAAGGTGTGAAGGCCTCAGTAGAAGGTTCATCATATCTACAGCCACCCATCATACTGCAGACCATACCTTATTCATTTTCCCATGCTATAATCCTGAGAACAATGAAAGAGAGACAGTAAAGAATGGAGATGCATGCCTGAAGGACTCCCTTGGCTGGGTATATTTAACAAATGAAGTGTTCAGTTTTAACTAGTTAAAGAACATATGATTAGCATATCATAGAAACCAAAGAAAAGGTAAGAGCTATGAAAAACCTTTTCAAACATCAAACAGAAATGAAACAAGCTTATAAATAGAGTTGCCTGCAAGCAAACAATTTCTGGAATGTACTGGGGGAAGCAAGGGAGAATCCCACAACAAAGGAGATTGTAAAAGCCAACCCAGTTTAACAAGTGGAATTACCAGTTTGGAGACTGCAGGGAAACAATGCAAAACCACCAGCGAGTCTGATACAAAGAAATTTTCTCAACATTTAATAAAAAAACACCAACATAAAGGTCAATTGCTAGGCAATTAAACATGGCTCTTTGGAAATGCAAAGCCTTACACAGACTTGGTTAACTACTCATGGAGTACTAGAATTAATGAGGAACTGCAGCTCTCCTGGCATAAAGCTGAACAATTTCAGACACATCTGATCACAGTTGGAAAATGTTAAGCTACTTGAGTACCAGACAACAATTTATATATCATCAAATAGCTGTCTGCCAATTTATCATCTACTTTTTGCAGACACAAGAGATGATAACCCATAAACATCTCAAAACCATGATTCCAACACTTTAAATCTACCTTTTATGTGTGTTGTTAAAAACCAAGTCACCCATACACACTAGACCCTAGATGATGACGCGTTTTTCTGATCTCTGACTGCAGCTAAGAGGATGATGACAATCCTGCAATGATGGAAACATGGTGGTTGCCACTGCTCTCCAACACCCTTAAAAACCCCACAAACCCCCTAAGGCTGTAGAAGAGTACAGGTAATTCAGATTTGTCAGTCTGGAAGCGAGAGACTCACTTTGCAACATTTCTCCATGCCCATGCACAGCCCAAGCAGGCACCATGGCTCGTGGATACAAGCAGCAAGCTGGTGAAGTCCCTCAGCTCTCTGGCACCACACAAAGACTCAACATCCCCAGCTCTCACTGCCTCTTCCCACAAGACAGCAGGATTATCCAGGACGGCCCTGAGTAGCCATGCTGAGAGGTGTGGGGTTGCTGGTGCTGGCTACAAACCAATGCCCATCTCTGAGGAACCAGCAGAAAAGCCAGCAACCCAACCCAACCCAACCCAACCCAACCTCCCGTACCTTAGCACTGGCAGCTCCCACAAAACATGAGGTGAGCCAGCCTGGACTTGTGTGTTCAAATAATTAGCTACATAAGCACCTATTTAATGGACTTCAGATAAACATCGTCTTACATTAGGAAAGATAATTTATATACAAAACAAACTGCATCCAGTCTTGTCTTTTGATCATGTTCATTAACAGATCAGGGACTAACACTGATATCCCTACATCTCTTTAGCTGCCGTATAATGAGGAAAAAAATAAATTCCTAATCTAGAATATAATTTTTTTCTTTGTTTAAACCTAAAATAAAAAGACATGTAGGTGTTCCTTAAAATGAAAGTGCTTCAAGGACAGTGGAGTCAGATAAAAATATATTGCCTGTTGGTTACTGCACCATCACCAGAGAAGTGAAAATTGCTATTCCAAGTACTACAGCCAGGAAGTATTTAGGACAGCTATTCAGCCAACTTTAACTAACTCCAGAGCAACAAGTCAACAAAGCCCAGTATCTGTAAATGCCCTGACAATAACATAAAGAAAGGGTCAAGGCTTGCAAAATCTCTAGCTCCTTTTAAAAATACAAAAAAGAACATAAAGGTGGAAGGTGAATGCATCATACAATAAAATTTCAGTTAAGGAAAAAACACTAACTTGAAAATAATTAAATCAGATGATGATGATGTACTTCATTACAAAATCCATTAATGATGATAAAATGGGTAAAAGTACAGTGACAGTAAAGTAGAAGTCTTACTTTGGTGTCTAAATGTAGAAATTGCTTGAAAATTCTGGAAACACTAATCCTAATCCTAATAAAACTTTCATATTTACATATGGCCAAATAAGCAGGTAAAATTAATGCCCAGGAATCTTTTCAGATTTGTCTCTCAAGCACTCATTGTATGATCATTTTCCTTAGTCCAGTGTCATTAACAACAACCACGTGTGGGTTCACTGCATCATACCACAAATGCTTTGATGAGTTCAGTGGTACATAAATTTGGAATAGCAAAAAAATGAATATCATAAGGCAACTGAGTTCACGTTTCTGTCTGCTTCTTAAAAAAACCCAACAAAACAACAACAGCAACAGCATAACCACTAACTTCTTATTACATGTAAGTATCAAAATTAATGTTAAAACAGAACTTTCAAAAAGAAGTGTGAAAGGTTCTAGCTATGGGCCCTTATAGTTTTGCTAAGCTGACTATTTAATAAAATATTTACCACCGACAATTTTGATATGGTATTAGGGAATTTGGACACCTTCTCTCTCCCAGTTTTCTCCTATTTCCTTTCCTGAGCAGTGGCAACAACAGCTACCAAGACTGAGGCAGGTTTTGCTCCCCTCTATCACCCTGTATTTTCCTCAGAGTGCAAATTGGGGTAGCTGCCCTCTTTCTCTGCTGTTGTGGTCTCCAGCTCTTCCCAGACATCCAGAATTCTTGTGAGTCACTCACTTTGTTACAACACATGCTCGTTGCCTCTGCACTCGACAGAAGGTTACAATTAGGAACACTTCTGTAATTACTTAGATGAGCTGTTGTACACCTCTGAATTTGTCTTCATACTCTCGAGAGCAAACCGCAGACTCTGCTTCTCAAGAGCCACTGCAGCTGCATACAAGTAAATAAATAGAAATCTCTTTTTTTGACAAATGCTTCAGCGTTTAAGAAAATAAAACAGCTGTACTGTGTTAGACCAAGGTCCATCAAGCCCAGTATCCTGTTTCCAAAAGCAGTCAGCAGCAGATGCCTAGGGAGTAGTATAAGAACAAGGAAACTATTTAATGATATATATTGAAAATATTTTTCACATATTCTTGATGGAAAACAGAGATGGAATTTTGACAGAAGAGGGGAAAAAAGCAAAAGAAAACAAGGAGTCCAACACACACACCCTTTGCAAAAGCATGAAACATTCCTTTCAAAATAAAAAGAGAACCGAGGGGAAGATAAATCTTACAGATTTCCTTCTTTTTTCTTTTTTAAAGAAGCCCTTAGGAGCAACAAAAAAACCAGCAACTTACTTGCTATTAAAAAAAAACAGTGTAAGTACACAGAGATGCACATCACTGGGCAGCTAATTTTGAAGAACTCTTGACTATCAATGTCAATGGTTTTTCTCTTGTGAAAAGGCCCTCATGGAAACCTACGGGTAGGGATTCACATCATGAAATCCCAGACGAAAGCTTCCAAACAATTAAAATTAATGGATTTATAAATACAGCTTCAAAAAGTATACACCTCAGTCAGAGGGAAAGCCTGCTCGACTTAATTCCCTGGGTCAGACAAGAACCATTGAGGCACTAAACAAGAAATAGGCAAACCAGGCTGCACTAAAAAAAGTACATAAAGTGTGGGGACAGTCAAGTGCCCCATGAAATCAACTGGAGGTTTACAGTTGGCTTAGTTGAATATGGGATCAGTTGCAGAAGTCATCCATGGGGACACAGGCTGGAGGAGCTATGAAATCAGAGATGCAGGAACCAACTACTTTGATTATACTGTCAAGCTTAATATCTCCAGGACACCAGATCCATGTTTTTTAGATCTGTGTTTCTCAGAAGCTCCAGCTAAGCTAATGAAATGTGGTGATGACTCTTGCTTATTTGGGAATGGGAAGACAGAAGCATCAGGGTATGACAGAAGATGATGAACTTGAAATTCAGAGAGCAAGAATCAGCATGAAAGAGCAGAGCATTTCTAGGATGTGAAAAGAGCCCCACCCATAAGTGCAGACACAGACTGGAAGGCGTGCTATAACCTGGAGAGGGAGCTGGCCATGGCAGAAGAGAACATCATGGATGCTTTGATCAGCTGCTGCCTGATGGTGGAGACAGGAGTGACACACCATGGAAAAGGCAATCACAGCCCCAGGGATGTATCAAACCATAACTGCTGGGGAAGGGCAGCAAGGCTTCCTCCTGTCCTGTGGCAACTCTACTCGCAGTGCCACACATGGCTCTGGTCACCAATGTCCAAATCAGCTGGGTTAGACCTGAAGCAGGCATGGGCCAGGGCTGCCAAGGTGACTCAGGGAAAGGAAAGACTGTCTTACAAACACAGAAACAGAGTGTGGAGGGGTTTTTTGACTGAGTTAAACAAAGGCTGAGGAGAGGCATGCACTAAACATTTCATCTGTGTATCTGTATGTATGTATGTGAGCTATGCATTCATGGACTCCTAGGTGCATAATAAGTTGTGTCAGAGATGCAGCTTTTCCCACATATTTTAAAATACTCTCATCTTTTTAACAAGTGAGTACTGACAGGCACGCTCTCTGTTTCCAAGATGATCTATAAATATTACCCAAAGAAAGACATGTAAATACAAAAGTTGGTCTGTTTTTTCCGCAGTTACCTTAGCACATTTAATAGAAAGGTTTGACTCTCCTTACTAACCTTGAACAGCTTAGTAATTATTCCTACTTCTGAAAGAAAAAGAGAGGGTAAGCAAAAAATAAAAAAAATAAACCAACCCCCCCAAGCTGCATCCTTTTCACAAAGCAGAAAACAACAGGGCAGTGTTGTTAAACAATTTGCTTTAAATAACAGAGAACATAATGTCAAAAACCATCACTTAAAAAACATCTTCTAATACCCAAGGTTAACCGTGACGCAAGTGCTTATTATGACTTGTACACTGAAGACTATTTCAGCTCAAAACAGGCAGATTCAGGTGTTTTGCAAGAGAGGTGTGTTGAAATATAAGATGGATATCTTCTCATTTACTACTCATAAATTTTAAGATTAATATGAGAGAAAGCCAGTCATTGCCAATTATAACTAAGATTTACAAATACTGTAAAGGTTACACAGATTTTCAAGAGGTTTGCGCTGCATCATCAGACAAATGGAGCCTTAAACAGAGAACAGAAAAAAGTATCACTTTTAGGAAATTGTAATCACATCAAATTGAAGCACATCCTCTCCACATTCTTTGAGGAAGGGAAAGCATGCTAAAGTTGCTGTATTTATACTGATAAATTATGGTTATCTATTTAAACTAGGTTTTTAATTAGACACAGCGTGCACATAAGAAATGCAAAATTAAAAAAAAATCAAACTGAATTTAAATAATGATCCTGCAGATAACATATCAGAAAGTTTCAGCCTTCCGTTCGGACCACTTGAGGGCTTTTTTTTCATTTTCTTTGTCTATAGTTGCACAGTAATTTTTTTCCATATGATAATGCTGCTCTCCAAGCCAGACTGAACGAAACAGCCAAACCTGAGAACATGCAATACCATCTAAACATCCTCATAACAACCCCAGTATTCCCATGCTCTCTGCACCTGGTGGGTTTTTCATCATGCCAGGAAACAATGAGTTTAGAGAGAAGGCTGCCTTGTGTCACACGCAACAGCAGCACATCTGTCCGCAGCTCTCCCCTTTCTCTGTGCCTGCTGTATTCTGTGGAATTTCACTGAAAAACCAACACAGTTGTCCAAACTGTGCTGTCCTCTCTGTGGCCTTCTGCTGGTATGCACAGAGCTCCAGAGTCTACTGCTAGGCCCTGCTACCTCACCAGTGTCAACCTCTCTTCCTTTGAACCGCTCTAACCACATCTCATTTCAAGCCATAAATCCGCTTGGGATCCTAAGGACGCTGGAAACAACACAACCTGTTCGGTATAAGCAGTTAATTAACTTCTGTTGAAGTGAACCAAAAATCAATTTGCTACCATTTCTTTATGGCTTCTAAAGACGCTACACATTTATTAACTTATTGCACTACTTTTTCATTTGATATTTCCACATCTGTATTAGTAAGCTGATCCACTAAATAGAATTTGGCCACGTATACAGATATATTATGAATTAATTAACCTTCAGTTGCTACTTAATTAGCCAGTGATAACATTTCTCATTTTACATTAAAAACTTGCTGGCTACTTTCACACCCCTGATTCTCACATGCATTGCTGAGATGCACAGCTGCTTTATAGCAAATTGCACACCAAGATACAGCTGACACAAATCATAGTGGATCTGTTTGCAACATCCAGGACTGAAAGGCAAATAACTAATTAGAAAGAACAGCCTTATTTAATTACCTAATAATAAACTCCCTTGCTCGTTAAACACATTACATATATTTTAACAGCTGGCATACTGAAGTATCTGATAAGGGAAAACCTGCTTATAGTACTGTTGGTACTTTAAGGAAAGCTGGATAAATGGGATTTTTAATAGCAGTACTCATTTAAAACACTGTCTACAGGTCCAACAGTAGAGGATTTCAACTATACTGCAACAATATCAAGGCTGGGTAAAGAGAGTAAGAGTAACCATCTTTTACACCAGCCCTGAGTGATGCAGAAGACCAGCTTACTCCTGCAGGATACAGGAGCAACCCTAGAGGGCTGCTGCCCCAAAACCAAATGGAGACGCTATGAGCTTAGGACAAAACAGCATATGGTTCTTACATAAAACACAGTCACCTTTATTTCCAGGACAGTATTCCAGGACAGTATTCCATTTCTTTTCCTTCAAGTGACTGTCTAAAGAAAAAATGCCTCCAGAAGCCTAGCAGCAGGGATGGTACCTGCAAACCTCCTCCTTCCAGATGAGCACTCCCCACAGACTCCAGTGTTACATCTTCTCCTGCTCTCTCTTACTGCCTGCAGAATTTCTGTGGTGCTGTCTATACAACAGCCAGTGTCAGTGAGGGATGTCACCTTCCCCACCTATCATCCAGCAGCCTTTCACTGCCTTGCACACCTACAAGACCTAAATCTGCATTCCTAGTGGAAATTTCCTTTTTCCCTGAAGAAAAAAAAGTCATGGTAAGAATACCAACGACTCAGTAAGATAAATCTGCTATTTGAAAAGACTGAATATGGAAAATATCATGAAAACTAGGCTCAAGAAGCAAGCAGAGGCTAAAGGTAAGGGCTGTAGGCAGTCCTTTGCCACATGTCTGCCCAACACCATTACTATCATTAAGTGGGTTGTGCTGCAAACATCAGCTTGAATGAAGGCAGGGCTTTACAGGTTTGATTGCAGATTCCAAACCCCAGCTTCTTTGTGGTTAACTGAGTTTCAAGGATTTCCCCTTGTCTGCGTGCTCTAAGAACCTCTTCCAGGTGGGAGGGCTTATGGATCTCTCTCTTTCTCCACTCTAGTATTAGGCTACCTGTTTTTTAAAAACTTTTATGAACCTTACTATCCTTGAGACTATGACTTCTGTCAAATTTGACTGAAACTGGCCAGTGGGTTTACAAGTTAGCAGGGGAGGAGGGAAAGAGAAGCAGACTGACTGTGTAAGCCTCATTTCCTCAAGAATCCAGGCTAAAAACAATTATAGCCAGAAGGTTCAATTAAAGAAGGAGACTCATAGACATTTGCTGCACTTCAAACACAAACTGGTTCATGCATACTAATCAGTTAACACAGCTCTCACTGAAGGAATGAGAGTTTTGCAGCAAATTAATATTTATATTGATTTAAACCAAGAACTGTGGCAGGCTGGAATTTCAATAGCATCAACATGTTCAGCATGAAGCACACAATCACCCTCATATTCCTTCATACCAACACTAATTTACTCACATGATAAGATGCTTACAGTATCTCCACTGCAATATCCACACACCTCCAACTCTGCACATGCAAATCCCATGCCTGCATTTTTAGTGATGCTTACACATATGGTATGACCAGTGCTTTGAAGAACAATGTGAGGCCAAATGCATGCAGGGAATAGCCTGTATTTTCATGGCATCCATTATTATCCACTAGTTTAGGAAAATTACCATTAAGATACTGTTGGAAAAGGAAATATTCTTCTCTCTTTTGTTTCTGAAATCAACAAACTACATGCATATTTGATTGCACTTGACAGATGTTCATATGTTCACATCTGCAAATGAAGTAAGGGAGAATTATACTTCAGAGGAACAAGACTTCCTCGTTGTAAATTTCATGTTTTTTTCAAACACATATTCTGGTTGATTTCTAGCTTTAAATCTTCATAAAGCAGTAGTAATGGTTGGTATTTAATTTAAATTTGCAAAATGTTGTCCATCTTTTTATTTTTAACAGGCTGAGTTCACTGCCATAACATTCCTAGAGAGGTTTTCTTTTTCATAGATTTACCATTCTCATAGGTAGCAAAAATGAGCCCAGTTACATGGGTCACAACCATTTCAAACCAATGAAATTACATTTGCTGTTCATGTTACTAAGGGTGAATTCTAAATTACTCATTAGTTCATCCCCTTCCTGGTCTCCACAAGGGCATTCTTCTGCTACAGAAGACAGGTTTTCCTGAGTCTGGCCTATATCCCAGCTTTTTTCTTAGCCAGGTCATCACTATGGCAAATTCAATGTCCACCTTTTTACCCAAAGCAGTTCATACCAGAGTTTCCAGCTTGTAAAAGAGCTAACACTGCCTCTCAAGAAGGGCTTCACTCTGTTACCACAGAGAAGTCAGCAGGACCACTTGGAGCACCCTGGGATATCCTGGAATGTTGCATGGTGCCAACAAAGGTGAGACACTTCTCTGACGAACAACTGAAAAGCCATCAAGAGTATCCAGGGCATCTCAAATAGAATCAGATGCCTCTGATTAGGCAGCTCAATCAAGCCCAAAGACTCATATCCTATCCCCAGCAAATAAATATATATTAATTTTAAAGTGATGGTCTAATCTAGCAAATGATCCTTGAAATAACCCTCAAACAATCATGATACATCTCCTGATCTTCACATGTTATATCTAGCTTAAAAAGCTGCTTTTGTTGTGCATTTTACCCAGCTGGGGCTGAAAGATAGGGGCCTGTTTGATAACAGCCAGTGGGGCTTGGTTCAATGTCTGACATGCTGAATTTTGTTTTTTTGGCTCACTGTGAACCAAAAGAGAAGGTCCCAGCAGTTCAGCTGGCTTTGAATCACAGCTGGCCATTTCTTATGGCCACAGTGTATCTGTACACCTGCACTGGGTAAGCTCCTCTCCTGACAACATCTAAGATGGCAAACAAACCATTCAGTCAGAGGCACAGCTTCACTGTGGAATGTTTGGGGCCCAAACTGAATTTCAAACTAGAGTAAATAAACTGGGTTTTTACAAAGTTTAAAAGTTGCCTGGCCTACTGGACATGCAGGTGAGGTGGCAGCAGCACACCTGGTGGGCTGCCAGGCCAGGCCATCCCTGCAGCTGCCATGACACTGCACACTGCAGATCTCCTCTCACTCAAGCCAAGAAGTCCTGCAAGGAACCAAGGGCTGAGAACTTGAACACCTCAAGAGAAAGGGAAGATCTACAGTGCAGTGACTGCACCAGGTCAGTCAGTCAGGAGCAGGGCACCAGGGCCGGGCTGTGGAGCAGTGTGTGAGCCTGCAGGGTGACAGCAGCACACAGGGAACAGGACACCTCCCTGGGGCCCCTGAGCCAGCAAGCACACTCCAGGGTTTGCACCACAGCTGCTACTGCCCTCATATGCTTCTCATATGCAGTATTCCACTGATTCCCCACCTCTTTGTCTTTACTGCTTGATGATTTGATCTTTCCAAGCATTAGGGCCTTCTGACTCTGGAGGCACTGCTCACATCCCCCTGTAACACAATTCATTAACACAGCAGAGGAGAAGACAGTTTATTTTCACCATTATTAATTTCTTCTTTATTGTGGTCAAGACCTTGCAGGAATCTAATAATGGGTGGCACACCACGCCCACAGCCACAAGACAAACATCAAGGTCACAGAAAAGGGATAATTCTAATTGCCTTTTGCAATTCAGCTGTGGGACTCATATCTCACAAGGGGCTTTCAGTGGTGTTCCAAAATCTCTAAAACCACAACAGTTTTCCTTTTATTGCAATAGGTTTCCAATGAAGTTAATCCCCACTAAAAAAGGTGACAGTCCTCATATGAGGAGGTAAGTTGGGAGAGGGCACAGTTGTCAAACAGACTTGCAGATAAACTCCCAAATTCCTCTTGTATTGATTTTTTAGATTTTTAAATATCTTTCCAATGCTGGGGATGAATTGAACCAATAGGAATACAGGTCTTGTTTCTGCTAGGCTTCTCCATCAGACAAGCACAACCCTGTCTTTTGTATTTTATGATGCAGTCGAAGTATAACAGCTTGGGAAGAACAGCTGACGCCCGAGCTGAGCGAAAGCTACGTATACAAGGCCAAGGGAAAAAAAACAAAAAAAAAAAGCACCTGGAATGAAAGAGGAGCCACCTGCCAGAAAAATAAAGGAGTAGGTGGGGAGACCTGGAGAGAGCAAGCCTGTGGGAACAGTGAGTGACCTGAGTTAATAGGGAGTGTGGGGGAGGAGTGGGCAGTGAGCAATTGCTCTTGTGTTCAAAATCCTAGTGATGGGATGAGTCAGAGACTCTGATTGAATTTTGCCTTCACTACACCCACAAACTGGTTATTATAAGGCTTAGGGGAGCATGGATCTGTGCAGCAACAAAATCTACAGAGTGAATTGATGGGTATATGAAACACCCCGGAGTGCCTGAAAATCTGAAGAACATCTGGCAAACACCATGCCCTTTCATCCAAGGTTTCCTGTGGCCATAACTAATCTGCCTTGCTGCTCTTCTTCGCCTAATAAGATTTAGACTGATAACCGAGTGGCAGCTGCATCTGATGTGAAGGGGTATGGCACAGCACCTGCAAACATTCTTTGTAAGTCTCTTCTGGAAGCAGGAAGCTGCAAGAGTTAGCTCAACCCAGCAAGACCACTGCCCAGGAACTGCTACATACTCCTTTGGTCCTTCAGGATAACACACTTCAGTGAACAGGATGACAGATTTGTACTACCTCCCTTAGTGACTGTTCTTTAACTGGGTTTTTTTTTCAACCATTTCTGCTTCTTGTGCTCATCCTCATGCCCAGGCCAGGTGACCTGCTCAGCCAGCTCTAACACACTGAAACCAGCAGTGGAAACAGCACTGGTAACACCCCTGTGCCTCTCATCAGGTGGCCCTGACAGGCCAGAGGATGACAGGCTGTAGTGACACATCTGCTGGTGAAAAGCGCCTCTCTGACCACAGAGAGCTTTGCCGCTGAACCGCACCACTGGGAAGCCACTTTGTCTGTGACTTCAGAGAGAAGGAAGGCCTGGGTAACTCAGTATCCAAGTGCATTCTCCTTTGAAAATGGAACTTAAGTTACAACAAGGTGTGCAGTTTTCAAATCTGGCAGCTCAGGTGGTGACAGGTGATAGCAGTGACAGCCAGGATGGCTTTGTGTTCTTGGTGCTGCTGCTGAGAAAGACAAAAGAGGAAACAAAACAGGGCCTTGAAGGAGACACAGCTTTTGTAGCAGGCTGTGTAACGAACTTCAACTGTTTTAACTTCTCTGCTCTTCACAGCCTGGGTCTGAACCTGCTAACCCTGTCTCTGCCTTAAGACTTGCTCCTCCGAGCTGTCTTGATGGCTAGTGGCCCTCTACCACAGAGGCCAGCCCTTGGCTTAGCTCCAGCAGTTCACCAGGGCTCCTGCAGGTTAAGCACCACAGGTGGTTGGGATGAGCTGTGCCTCCAGACTTTCTTCTGAGATAAATCAAAAATGTTCCTCTCAGCAGAGAGACAAACCCTAGCAAAGAACATGGTGCCCTCTGCAGAGATCAACAGCCTTTAAAAAAATAAGATTAAAAAAAAATTAAAAAGCTAAACACCATGTAATACAACAGCTAAAGGCTTATTGCAGTTTCTCTCTTTACCAATTTAAGTCAAGCTCATGAATTTTTAAGTACATCAGCCCAGCAGTTCAGCTACTTGGTTTTTAATTTTACCTTCCTTTTAACCCTTTGAAGTCAGAAGAGCTGGCATGGAAACAGCTGCATGAATAGATACAAGGGAGACAAACAGGAAAAAGGAAGTATTAAACGAACTTGTGCCTGCTGAGGACTACAGGGGAACATGGAGAGTTTTTATCAGAAAACAAACAAGAACAGGTGATTAAACAAACAAGGAATACTAAGAGTCCTTAAGCTCAGAGATAAAGGAGAGGTCTTCAAAAAAAGCTTATCCATTTTAAAATCCCTTTTACCTCAGTTTATGCAAGATGGTGCTGCCCAAATATGTAGTTTCAACTTATATTTAATGTAGTTTTTCCCTTTCCTTTGGATCAACTCCAGTTGCATGGCTGCAAGACCACCTGAACAGAGATAAAAATGGGGAGCTAGCTGTGATAGGCCTGGATGTAACCACCTCTTTTTAGCAGCTGTTCACAGTTGCATGGATTTGGTATAAGATGAAATACAGTCTCAGGAAATAGAATGGCATAATTCCATGCAGCACTTTATTCTGAGTGCAAAAATTGCCATAGCCTGAAAAAGCAGGGCCTTTGGGAATTGTACCTGTCCTGAGAACAGCATTTTCACAAAGCAGATTTAAAACCTTTTCTCATAAGGCTTCCTTTGAAGTCACCAGGGAGAAACATGCCCCTTCCAGAGTGAAGTCAGTGGAAAAAAACCCATCCAGTTTCACCCTTAGGACAAGTCAGAGGAGAATCTCTTCTGTTTTGCAGTACAAGAACTGGAGGCATCCATGGGATGGGGAGGTTTGAAAAGAACAGAAGCTCTCTTCCACGCTGTACATAACACAGTTGTGAAGGAGGCTGCTGTGCATGCTGAATGTGAACATAGTTAAAGAACAGGACAAATCCAGTGGAAAGATGGTGACTGAGAGCTATTAGGTACAAGCATACATGTCTGGCTCTCAATGTCCCTGGGAATCACAATGCCTAGGAGCCAGCAGAGCACTCCAGGAAGCCGCTGCATGTTTACACATCCCCTCCAAGACACCCACTACTGGCCATGACTGGGTCACAGGGCTAAATGGGGCTTTGGTTGGCCCAAGGATGGCCACTGATATTCTGAACACAGCCCACAGCGTTAATTCAGTCACAATTAATTCCACAGAGTTAATAGTTACCTAAAACTGGCCTTGATTGGCACTTTCTCTTCAAGCCCACACTTTGCAGTAACTCAGACACATGAAAGCTTCTGCCAGGTAGTGTTCTCAGACTACCTAGAGATTATTGGACATTTTACAAGAAAAAACAGAGGTGGGTGAAAAAGGAAGCTGTTCTGCAGGAAAAATGAGACCTGGATTCTGTATCCTCCATCTGAAAAGTTACACCCTGCAAGTTCCACATCCCCAGAGCCCACAACTACTGAAAAGGGCAGCCTATTCCCTAACATCCTGCTGAAACTGGGTCACTGTGAAGCAAAGCAGGCAGAATTCATGGGCCCAGGAGGTATAAGCCACTCTGTTGCCCAAGAGAAATTACTTTGCCCATTTCAGTCATTTTTTTCCCACCAGCTGTGGGCACAGTCCTTGAACTCACCTTGTCTTTGAACTCTGTCACACCACATAATCAAGTGATGAACAAAAATTCAGCCAGCTAGGACACTATAAACACTCATTTAAATGCTTTCTAGTATAGACAAAACTAGCTAATCCCCTTTCCATGCTCATCTATAGTCTGTTCAGAATGCTTCACCTGCCAAATATGAGCAGGTACCACTTATTTCAAATTGTGAAATGATCCTGAGTCCCTGACATTTGTAAAACATTCAGAGACCCACAAAAGAATTACAGGAAGACAAATGACCACCTACTGCCTCCCAACTCTGAGCTCATTCTCGTACAAACACACTGCCCACTTTACAAAGCCTATTTTCCCCCTTTTCTGAATAAAGCTGGGGCCATCTTAAGAAGATTGTTTTCAGTTCCAGATCTTTCAACATAGTGGATGTTCTTAAAATTTCTCCTTTTTTTTTTTTTTTTTTTTTTTTTTTTGTTTTCTCCGGCAACCTTTTAATCTGGTAAGCAAGTCTGTGCACAGCTTTCAGTTACTTTTTATTCTGTGGTGCCAAATTAGATCAGATAGATGTATTCTTTATAGGCTTTCATGAAAATGCAGATGACCAGTTCACAACAGTCTGCTGGCTCAATAAATAGAAGAGTTTGAAGGGCTTAGGGACTAATGAAAAACCTAAAAAGTTATCAGGAGCTCCTAAAGAAGCTTTGCTTCCTTGTTACCACCATAAAACTTGCAACAACAGTATCTTCAAGATACCATCTCTGTTACCTGTGTTAACTTAGACAACATATCCTTCTAGTAGCTGCCCGGCAGAAAGGGTACAAATCTGGGTCAAGAAATGACACCAGCACTGAAAATTCAGACATGCCTGCAAACAGAAGAGTTAACTCTAAGCAAAATGCACATGATTTTATTTTTTTATCTGTCAAACTATCCCCTTTCCCCCCTCCTAAACATCTCCATTTGTATTAATGTGTCTTTTTTTTAATTATTCCAATTCAAATACAGCAAAGTGTTGTATGTTCTTGTCCTCATGCATTATATTATATACTAGCATTCCTTTGAAAGGATTTTGTTCTTTATTACTACCAGGACAAGAAAGCCTTGAAAACAGACTTGCTTATAGTGTCCAACTTGGAGGGATCTAAATGTGATATATTAAATGTTATACATGCATGTTATTCAATTTTAAATTAAGCTACTTCAACCCAGGGAGAAGTATAAAATCATAAATGAAGCAGTTTCTGAAATTCAAACTTTTGTGTTAGACAGGTCACTTCACTTCACAGACCCTTCCAAGGGCATCCAAAGGGGAGCCTATATGGGCCCCAAAAAGGTTTCAGGACGGTTATGGCAGCAGACAAGGCTCTGGCAGTGCCTCCTCAGCCCCTTTATCCTCCCACCCACCACCAGGGCTCAGGCCCCGCCAGGAAAGGTCCCCTTCATTCACCTCAAGCACAGTGACCCGGATTAGCCCAGAGACACTTTCATCCTCACATTAAGCTCACCAAGGTCACTTGCCCAGTACAGTTTCGAGTGTGTTTGTCTGGTGACCCAGTCATGTGGGGCCTCTCCTGGCTGGAGCCTCATTGCTGACAGCAACGTTGTGGCCACCTAATGGGCACACATCTGTCCAACTGCTACACCCACCCCAGAGGGATGATCCACCTGCATTCTCCTAAAAACCCACAAATGCCCTGTTCAGAACACAGCAGACTCTGTCCTTCGCCAAAGAGGGAGAAACAAACGCTGAGCTGCCTCTCAGAAGCCCATACAGCAGAAGCTGGCTTGAAACCAGCAGGTTTCTGGCCTGAATCTGACCCAGGCTCATTAGTCTTTAGCTATTTCTGTCTAGCCTGGAGCATCTCACAGATGAAGGATATTCAGAGCCCAGACAGTCTTCCACAGTGAGCATTTTGGCTCCTCAAAGCTGTAATCAGTCCAATGGGTTGCTGTTGCAACTTTTGCTGGGTCTAAAGTCAAGTATTGCAAGGAAAGGTATTGGGAGCCAAAAATGCCTTCTCAATTAAAAGTAAACAAGGTCCATTAAATTTTGTTGACCTTTTACTTGGTACCACCGGAACTACAAAGATACTTCTTTAATACAGGAAAATTTGGATTGTGATGCAATTATGTTACTCCAGAAGGGCAGCCTAAGGCCACAGCACTGTCACTGGCAGAAGGGACCCAGTGCTCTGCTGGTGCCACATAGCCCTTTTCTCTTCTGCAGCAACTACAGCAACAACTTCTGTTTCCAGCCTGGTACACTGCACAATCACAAAGACAGCAGTGGGAGCACAAAGGAAGGCATGGTAGGACTTAGAGGCAAGTGTCCTTGGCTGGGATTACATCCTTTGGTCCCAAAGGCAGCTTTTGCTAGCTGAGAAAAATCCTAAAACTACAGCAAAGTCTGTGTGAAGGTGCTTCTGGTCCCACAGTCACAGGATAGTTGAAGTTGAAGAGGTCCTCTTGGCTGTCACCTGGTCTAACCCCCTGCTCTAGCAGGGTCACCAAGAGACAACTGCCCAAGGACTATATCTTAGACAGTTTTTGAGGATCTTCAAGGATGGAGACACCACAACCTCTCTGGGCAACCTGGGCCAGTGCTTACAGTGAAAAAGTGTTCCCTGACGTTGAGAGGCGGCTCTTGTGTTTCAGGTTGTGCCCGTTGCCTCCAGCCCTGTCACTGGGCATCCCTGAGCTGAGCCTGGCTCTGTCCTCTTTGCACCCTCCCTGCAGGTGTTTATACACATTGAGGGGATCCCCTGAGCCTTCTCCAGGCTGAACAGTGCCCACTCTCTGAGACTTTCTTATGAGAGGGATGCTTCAGTCTCTTCATCATCTTTGTCACCTTCCACTGGACTCTCTCCTGCAGCCTCCTGCTGGTGCTCTGGTAGTCTGATCCAGCTGGCAGACACTGATAGCATGCTCCCTTGTCTGCCCTGGAAATCTGGAGAGAAGATGGCATGCAGGGGAGCATATGTCCCTATCCAGAACAGGGACTCTTTTGATCAGTCAGTGTGTAAAGGAAAGTCTGTCTCAGAGTCCTGTATCTTGTGTTTGACTGACTTCTAAGGGAGCAGCTGTAACTACCAGGCACCACCTAAATGTAACCTAACTCCAGCACAGACTAAAAAAAAAAAAAAATTGTCTTTTCTGAGTAGAAAGATGTTTATCCAGAGACTCAGTATAATTTATTTTTACAGCAGGTATACCAAACCAAGACAGTTAAAAGGCTAAGTCTCCAGAGCTCTAGATGCTATGTAAATAAATGCTAAATAATTGCCTGCATTTAAACTGTGGTTCAATGTTCAGCAAGGAAAATAGCTCTTGTTTTTCTTAAATTAAATTCTGATTTTATCTATAATTCTAGACTATTTTGCTTGTTCATTTACATGAAAAGTCATCCCACTTGTTAAGTGCCAAAGCCTTATTCTGAAACTGTATGATTAACACCAGTGCTTCCAAAAGCTACATACCAAATAGGTTTATGTGACTAACCTCAAGTCCCTCAATTGGCAATATAAGCAAACTGACCTAACCAGGCACACACATTCTTGCTGTGGAAATGTCAATTTACAGCCAGTCTTCTGAATAACTGAGATTATGACTGTGAGGACACCAGACAGCACAGCCCAGAGCCCTGCACCCACAGTGGTCCCAAACAGTTTCCCGTGCACAGCAGGATCAGGTAACACTTGGGAATGCACAATTCCAACTCGTGCTCAGAGCCAAGGAGCTGCAGTTGAAGGCACTGTCATCCCACTATTGGATTTCCCTCAACCTGTAGCAGAGTTGGTAGGAAGAAACCTGTGCTGCTTCAGGCCACAATCTGAATTCTTGCTACAATCCCATCTTTCCCAATTAGCAATTTAACCCGTTAGACTCAACTAGAAGATGCAAGATGGAAGGCACAGGTGCATGAGAGAGGGTGATGATGGGCAGTGGGACAGAGCAGCACCACTTCAGCCACCAGAGCTGGGCTGGAGCGGGCTGGCCCTTCAGGACAGATGTCCTCCCACACTAGGTGAAAACACAGCTACTTGCTTTAACTACATTTTCTTACAGGGTTTTGGATTTCTCTCCACTGAGCAATGATGCTGGTTGTCAGTAAATTATCCACTGTGATCCCTCAGGATTTCTCTTCATGGTATTATTAGCTTAGTCTGTGACTCCAGTTTTTATTTGCAGACAATAACCATCCCTGAACAAAAGTCTCCAGCTGGAGTAGCTGGCAACTCCACTGTGAGTGGCTGGTAGCACCAGGGAGAGCGATGCTGTCCTCAGGCATCAAGGACAGGTGCATCACTGCTTTGGCCAGCATGATGCAGCAGCAGCACCTCCCTCACTGCAGAGCCACTGTCCTGTCAGCCCAGGGGTGACCGAGTTCTGCTGCTTATCTCCAGCCTCCCAGCCACAGACCCAAGACTTTGCAGCACATAAAAATAGTACATAAAACCCCCTTCCACTGAACTGCTTATTTTTTGTAAAATCAGAGTATTGCCCACTTGCTGCAGACACTAGTCTGCTTGTTTAAAAAAAAAATCCCATTGGCAGACAACCAACATACAAGAACATCTACAAAGGAGCTGTTAGAGTTTATCGTGCAGTAATCCATGGATTAAGGTCATTAATAGCCCTCTATGACATACTGCCATGACTCCAAAGGTGCTCTTCTGCCTTACAGAACAGATCTACAGAACATAACCCCCTCATAAATGTCTCCCTTGAGATACTGTCTTCTAAATCTTCAAAAGAAAAGAAAAAATGAGAAAAACAGAAAGCAGATGCCTAACACAATATCTTGCATTGCATAAAAAAAAAAGTTATAATGGAAATAAACCACCCTGAGTTTTCTTGTATGTCAGACTGATGTTTTCACAGTAAAAGAGTTGTTGGTAACTGAATTTTTGATCCTCAGAGCTAAAATAGCAAACCAATACATTCTCCCATGCCCAGAAGATAAAGCTATAAGTAAAACTTTCAAAATAAAATTTGAAATTCTCAATTCTACCCTTTAATTATTTATATGAAATAAGCTTTCTCCTTCTGTTAACATGAGAACACAAATATATCATCATGGAAAACACTGTGTACTCCTCAAATCCCAGGGGGTCATTAATCTTCTTTTATGCAGTACATGAACTGTTTTCACAGAACTTTTAAAAATAGTTTTCTAAAGCATGCCTGATGTCATTAGGAAGTCTGAAGAAGCTGATGCCCTAACAATATAATTGCTAAATATCCTCCAAACAAGAGAATCCCTTTGCTCCTCCTAAACTTATGCTCATATCTGTACTATCCATACATGTAATTACCAATGCTATTAATTTACCTGAGTCCCCAATACCAAGAGTAAAAAACCCTTGTGTCAAATCTGAACTAATGGATAGGCTTTTCTCACTTATGTTGATCTAAATGAAAAAAACTGCACTCTTTCCATATGATTTGTTTCTTTAGGACTCTGGGAATGGCAGAGTATTGTGCCACTGTGTATTTTCATTTACCAGGAAATAATTATAATTCATAAAATGTACTTGGGAGAATACAATTGTCCTACCAGCTGCAACCAATTCTGTATCCCACAGTCACATGCAATTTTTGTAAATAACATAGTGACATTTGAAAAAAAAAAAACTTAGAAAGAAATCTTAAAAGCTTCAGTAAACAAACATTATGATAAACAACATTTGTTTCAATATACATCTCACCAGGAACGAATCACTCATCATTTCCTATTTTACTTTCACTACGATGTAGTAGCATTTTCACTACACATGCAGTTTCTTTTTCTTACCTTTAAGGAATCAAAGCAGGCAATAACTCTTCCATTTTCAACCTGGCAACTTTTAGGGGGGTGTGCAAATTTGCATTCTTCATCAGAGCGTGAACAAGTTCCCCTCTGAAACTGCCTGCACACTTCTAATGTCAGCCATTTTGTGTCTCTTACGGGAGCAACATTCAAAGCCATGATGAGAAGCTGATTTTGAACTTGCAAGTTGCTGTCAGGTGAATTATACTGAAGAAATTTCCAAAACTAATGACAAAGGAGGAGGGGGGGAGGAAGTCAGTAAAAAATAACTTCAATTCTAATGGAAAATGAAGTTAAAAAAAACAAACAGTGGGGGACGATTAATGACGTCCAACGCACACAAAGCAGAACAAGCAGAGAAAGTTTATCAGCAAGCAGTCACTCATCAATCATTAAGTCCCGCTCGTAGACTTTTGGCTGGGAAAACACATGCTCAGTCGCATTTCTGTCTGTAAAACACGTGGGTTTGTTGATTGTAATCACGGATGCACTGGTTTAAAGCCAAGGTCCATCAATGCAATGGCACTCCTTGATAGAATAGCAGTCCTCTGATGGTTGCTTGCCGGTTTTGATTACACGAGAAAAGCAACGCAGTCATTTGTTCATGTCCCAGGAATAATAATAATAATAATCCTTTTTCTGCTTTCAGTTTCCCATCAACTAATTGGCAAATGGAGACAGCTGAGGTATCTTCTCCCAGGTGTAAGGTGAAGGCAATGTCTGGCTGGCAAAGATGGGATTTTGAGAACACAGGCGTAGCAGTCCTCGCTCGTAAAAGTGACTTGGCAAAGGCACTTTTTAAGTCACTGACCTGACAAAACAAATACAGCATCAGTTCACATGCAACTCATTCAAATCAACATTATGAAACCTACAGTCCCTTTTTATCAGATATTATAAACATACAGCCAAAGTTCACTCTTTAAAAAAAAAAAATCATCCTCCTTTGTGAAGTTACATGTGATAGGGGAATAACCAGTTGAAACACGTACTGCAGTAATATTCCAGGCAGCAATCCAAAAGTTGGGAATGATTTAAATAGATGAATGTGGCAGACACAATAATTAGGCACACTAGTTGTGAAACAATTCAATCAAATGTGCTTAGTCTCCAAAACTGTATACAAGAATCCGTTTCCATTAATTTATCACTTGGCCGTTTAGACTGTGTTACTACATTATAAATTGTTACTCATTACTTGCTCTTCCTTAGAAACCAGGATGGTAGTATTCTGCTCAGATTTTTTGCGTCTCCCTCTATTTCTCAACAAAAAGAAACCAGAAAATATAATTCCAAAATTATAGGAAATAAAACCCCTCCAAATGCAGACAATATAGTGAGTTTTCCCATTAACCCAGATGATGTTCCCTAAGGGCTTCATGAAAGGGCTTAACCACCAAGTCACCGTGCACCAATGAGTCCTTTCTAATATGAAGCAGTCTTTATCTAAATATTCTTTTGATTTAATTAGCCTTTGTGTACCTCTGCAAATACATCCTTCAGAATCAAAACATCAGATTCCAAGATGGCACTTAAACGGTTTGGGGACTATAAAATATCTAGGATATTTTACAGAAAAACAGATTTGAAAATCAAAGGGTTAGATATTACAAAAATATTTAACCACTAACTAAATTTTATACATAGATAGTGAAATCATGAATATGATGTTTTCTTCGATTTAGCTTCAAAGGAACAAAACTTTTACTTTGCAAATACCAGCCAGAAACAGTTGATGGATTATTTTTGTGCAGGAAAAAAGAAAAGGGGAAGGACTGGAATAACTGAGATTTTAAAATACGTCAATAAAAATAGTTCTAAAATCACTGTCAGATTTTCCATGTCAGAACAATTACCATTCTGTGCTTGAATTCACGGGCCTTAACTGAAGTCAGCATTGTTTGTTAAGGAAGAATTACTCACACCCAGTTCAGGATCAGATCCCAGTTCTGACTTCTAGGTCTTCGCATCAAAAAGCTTTTCTACTACTTAGCAATGCTACCAAAAGTTGTTTTACTATGCGACCAATACTTCCACCAAAAGTTCCTACTGCTAGCATGAATAAAGGCAATGCAATGCTAATTGCTCAAAATTCAATTTCAAGTCCAAAGTCCAGTAAGATAGGTCTGGAAGACACTTAGCTTTACTTGGTCGTGAAGAACAACAAGGTGCAAGAGAATCAGTACATTTTGAAATAATTATATGCAATTATAGTAGAGCACATAAATTACAAACTCCACAAATTAAATATTCCATCAATGTTGTCTGACAGCATCAATGAAGAATGAGATTAAGCTAAAAGCATACAAAGAGGTGAGAAAATGCTCATAACTGATGAAAAGGAAAGAGAGGAGGAAATACAAGAAGAGCCTCTCCACAAGGGCTTGTTGAGCTGATAGCTTGTTGGGCTGATGCTTTAGTTGGCTAAATGTAAAAGAGGAAATACTCTCCCTAGAGCCACACATTCCAATTCAGAAATGTCAGTAACGGTTTTCAGTAATAGATGTAGGAGACAGACGGAAATTTTGGGAAAAGGGTAAATGTTATACTGCACACTGCTGAAAGTCACAAGTAGTAATACTCTGCAGGGCTGCACACCATAAAATTGACAAAGTTGTTTCTCAAGTAGTAGGTGTTAAGACTGAAAAAAACCAGACACAGCACGTGGCAGCAAAGCAAACAGCACACAGTATAGAAATGGCAGTAACCATGGTTTTTAAAAAAGAAGTGCACAGCAGAATCGCATACAAGATTTGTGAGACTACAGCAAGAATTCACACCAAAAAGCATTTGGGGGTGCAGGGTAGAAGAGTGAAACACAGTATCATCCTATTTCTTACCCTCATGCTACATGAAGATTTTCTAAAGAAAGGAAAGCATGAAAAGTTTGTCTCTAAAATCCATGTCTTGTCCAACATAACAATGCCACGTGATTTCTCAAGAGTCATCAAGTGCGTCAGGAGTTCCTCCTGGTAAAAACTCAGGAGACAGAACTGAGTCCTGTCTCCTTTCTGAAGGAGGCCGTGCCTTCAGCAGGAGGCAAGTTCAAACATGGTGAAGATAGAACAATTTGGAGTGCTTTATCTCTACCACTTACATGACCTATGCGTTCACAACCACATGCTAGGCAGCTGTCATACCTCCTCTGCCCATCACCTGCACCAGGAGGATGAAGGAAGAGATGCCATCTTGAAAACCTCAACATGAGGGACACAAAACAAGGAGGAGGGAGAGAAAAGACAAAGCAGAGAATAAAATTATTCTTCTTGGAGAAGTCAAGAAAAGTAGAATTCAACACATGAGGAAAGTGCTCAAGAGAAGGAAGAAAATGGGAGAGGAAGGTAGAAAAGGAAATGGCTGGTTGTGAAACTGAAAAGAAGGGACAGACTTCATAGCAAATGGAGAAAGGTGGAGAAAGGCTGTGAGCATTGGAAGAGAGAGGGACAAGAGGAAATTTTAGAAGGAAAGCAGAAGAGACTGGGTTACAGGGAAAAAACTCCAGCAGTTTGAGTAAACAGGGAAGTAAATAAGGGAAATTAATGGAATTTATATAAGAAAATATAACAACAATAACAACAACAATCCTCAATAAAATGCCTGCAAGTTCACACACCATTATTAACATCATGGTTAAACCTGACCTTGCGTGTTGCAAAACCCACCCATCTGGAGAAAACCAGTGGGTTTTGCAAATGCAAACTCTGCTCCTCTTCCCACTATTTCTAATTGTGTCCCAGCATATCAGCTGAAGTTAGCTGTCCTGACAAGACCAATGGTACCTCACTGGCATAAAGCCCTCAGCACCAAGTGTCCCTTATCCTGGCAGAAGATTTTGTTTGCCTTATGGTTTTGTTTAGTTGTTTTGTTGTTATTACCATTAATGATCCCAACTCAAGACAACACCCACCACTGTAGCTAAACAAACTATCAAAACTTACAAACAAACAACTGAGCTGCAAAATATTCTTACTGAAGATGAAGGAAGTACTTAACATAAGAGCAAATTATTTTTGTCTTTTTACAACTATTATTGTTTATTTTCAGTCTCTCACACAGTTGAATCAATGGAATTGATCAAAAATTCACACGTACAAATGCAGTTTTTTGTAGGTTAAGTGAAATGAAATTCATGGACATGTATTTGTAAAAGTTATTTAGCTTTGGATCCCTTTTAAGATAAGCATCAATTCCCTTTCACAGTAAGCTAGCAAGGCATAGGACTAGAAGGCCTTTGTCATGGTTAAGAAAAAAAAATCCTTTTAATTAGTAGACAAGACAAAGCACACAGACACTAGAAGCCCAGAGAAAAAGTTCTCAGAGAAATACAGGGCAGCCTCATATTTGAGAATTGCAAGCAAAAACAAAGCCCTGCCCTATTATGAACCAGCTGGATCTTTCAGCTGGAAAATAGGAGCTCTTACTATCTACAAAATATGAGTTGCTTTGGTACAGTTTTACTTATCAGCCAGATCATGTGGCAATGGATTATGCAGTATCTGTCTAATGGTGAAGCTGAAACTTCCTGGACATGACATACTCATGCTTCAGTAGGTAACACGTAGTAATGAGCAACCCCATCTCCAAAAGTCATCTCTGCAGGTGATGACATCCAGTAAAGGAGCACAGTCTTCTACATGATCTCACCACAGATATCTAGAGGAACGACTAAGTCCACCCAGAAGGTGTTAAAACAGTTTTACACTTTTTGAGGTTTAAACACTCTGTGTTATTCATCACATTAAAATCTTCAGTAAGAGATGTCAACACCGGGGCTCAATTTGTTGCTCCTACTGTCAAAATTTATCAACATGATCCATATATTTCTTCTATAAATATACCAGAAACGTAAGAATTAAAAAGTTAGAAAACCCTCAGTTGTACTTAAAGGGGACCGTGCAGTTTGAAGTATATAAGCTCTTCTTTCCCAGACAGAAGAGGTGTACTAAATATACTTAGCCAAGTACAAGTTTGATAATTCCTATTATTATACAAGTTTGATAATTTGTAAACAATGCTCTGCTTTAAAGACAAGGACCCAAAAAAAAAAACCAACCAAAAACACTCCTCAAACCCCAGAGACTCACTAAGCTGTGAAAGAAAGGTGAGCCTTCTCTAGGTCACTAGCAGGGAGAAGTATGTTGACTTACAGACTACTGCCCAAATTCAGTTAAACACATGACCTCAGGTGGGAAAAACCTTCAGGACCTATCTACAGCCACCACAAATGACCTGCTGGGTACTCCAATGCCAACACAATGTATTGAAAACTCAGTTTTCAAACCCAGCACACATATACTGCCACTCTTCAGGGACAAACTGTTTTCTCACCCAAATGTGAGATCTTTTTCAGGAAAACCAAGGTCAACTTTCTAACCCCAGGGAAACAATTTTAAGCCGTTGGCCCAAAGCAGGTTGCTTCTACAACTTTTATCCATTTACACATAAACAAAATCTCATGTTGCTTTCTCACAGAAAATCATGTCTTAAATTCCAGAAACTTTTTAACAAAGAAACAACAACAATGACCCTGCAGGAGACACCAGGCCCAAAGAGTTAAATGTCAAAATTTTAAGGTCTGGCTGGAAGCTGGAAGAAAAAGAAAAACAGGCTCTACCCTTAAACAGGGTTAACCATAAGCATCACTAACTTCACATCCCACAGCACAAGTTCAGCAGTGTCTTGACCACATACTACTTTGACTCAGATTCTCATGATGTTCCTTTTTGTTCACGAAATAAACTGATCAGTAAGAAAAAAAATAGTTTAGCGATTTCTTTCAACCTGGACTTACTAGTTTTGAATCAATGATTTTACCTGGGTCAGATGATGTGGAACAAAACACAACTATCTCCAGATGCCTCAGGACATCTGAAAACACAGATTAACCAAAGTGCCCCACTACCCAGATGCATCCTCAGACTACTGACAAGAATTGTGTTCCTTCAAAAAGCTGCTGCTTCTTCAGCAGTTGACATATTTGCAAAGGAAACTAGTTTTGCATTTCACTATGTTTACAGACAAAACCAGTGGAAAGATTCCCTGCATAAGTTTAACTCATAGGAATGCTTCTGTAACCAGATCAAGTTACGTATCCTGAACATTAACAATGGAAATACAGATATTTGAAGACTGACAGCTACTGAACCCTTACCCTTATTCCAGGAAAAGGCATTCAAATCTGACTAAGTCATACCTCTTGTTTGCAGCTGCATAGTGGACTCCACTTTCAAATCATTGAGGACACAGACATATGTTTCGAAGACATTGGCAAGTGCTTTAGTCCACAAGACAGTGGAACTTTGCTTCCATTTTTCAACTAAACCTCATATACACTCTTAAATGTCCTTTCCCCCCCATTGATTGCACTTTAAATAGCATTCAAAGCCTCCAAACAGAAGATAAGCTGCCCACTAAAGGACAGCCACAATCCCACAAGCTCACTCCACTGTCACTTTAAATGCCAGCTACTTGCCATTTCCTCAACTCCCCTGTGAAGTTCTCTCTTGAGCTCCCCCAAACACCTTGCTGAGGAAAGCAAGACTGCAGCTGAATCCCAGGCTGGATCCATTCTGATCTGCCTCATCAGGTGCAGAGTGGCACAGCAGCACAATGCCCCTGCCTTGCACGTGCCAGCTCAACAGAGACATGCCAGCTGCTCACATCCCACTGCAATGGAGCAGGGAGCAGAGCAGGCAGGACAGGCACCCCACCTGCAGCAGGTCTGGCTCCTCTCTGCAAGCCCCTTTAGCTGCAGTGCTGTATCCCACAGGATATCCTCCCTGTCCCTGGAAAGCAAGGTGGCTCTCAGGCACCACGCGCTAATTTAAGCCTATTCCTCACTAGCCAATACAAACAGGATCCTACATCAAAATATGCCAACATGAATTAAATAAAAAATAAAGTGATTTTACAGGCAAATAATGTGACAGTCAGCATGCTTGTTAATCACATTTGAATAAACTACATCTTAAAGAAAGAACATACAAGAGATTCTCCTGTGGTGGATAGGCTTTTCTGATCCCACCAGCTTTCCAAACTAGGGAAACAGGACCAGAAGTGATGCATCAGTACAGAGGTATCATTCATCAGTGAGTACTATGCCAGCTTTGTGTTCTTCTCATTAAAGCAATGTCTAACATTCATACTTTTTTATATGTACACTTATTCTAGATATCTACTAAGACTGGACAATGCACAGTAGAGTTTAGGAGTGTCTGCATCGTTACGTAAAAAGACAGCATTAAAACCAGAATCAGGCTTTTGGCTCTCCTCTGAACTATTGTGGAGTCACAAAAAATTATAATTCCTAAATTCAAGAAATGAGAAAACAGGACAGGTTTCCATGAAACATCATCCATTCTTTGATGGCAAATACAAATGGGAAATCTTTCTATCACCATAACATTTTTAAGAAGAGCCATTCAACTACAGTAGAGCATGTATAAATTCTTCTATAAATTTCAAACAAAACTTACAAACATTTCTTTAATCACTTTCAAGCATTTGTTTTTTTTTCATTTTAAGATGTTAAGCAGCTCCCATGTCACACTGAGGAAACCAGTATTGCTCAAATGAGGAAGAAGCCAGAACTGCCGTATCAGGGAACCAGCCCACTTGTTTGATCAGGTGGCTGGTAGCCAAAAATACAAAAATTCTAATCCTGGGTCTTGTATTAATTCAACATGAAGCAGCTCAAGTCAGAAGTGCCAGGACTTACAAAAAAGACATTATTTATTTTATTTGCTTGACTTGGAGATCAACTATTGCAACATCCTTTTCCCTGTTACACAACCAGCAATGAACACTTGTGAACTGTAATTCAGATGAACACTTTACAGAGCATAGAGACAATCCTAACTATTTTAGTTAAGCTGACTGAAGTTCAGGCCAGGGACGGACTAGAAAACACCAGTCTGCTTTATTTAAACTGAGCATGACCTTCAAATCAGTTTTGCTAAATGAGCCATATTTTCCTTGTCACGATCACTAATGTGCCAGGTTCAGGCTGTTTAGTATGTCCCTCCCTATTTACAGCATGGCAATGAGCTTCTTGTTAAAACCTGCCGCTTCCCTTTGAAGCTGGCTTTACAATATACTAACACTAATGTCCTTTGTCCCTGGGGAAGTAGGTGAGGAGGAAGGTGTACCACTGACTGTGAAACAACCCACACAGCCTGGGACCTTTTCAGCAACCCACTGTACTACTTTGCTAATGGACCGTGAAATATTTCTGCTGAACTTTAGGTCAGTGGATGACTACAGACCACAAGAGCATTTTCAAAAATCAAACTGCTTCGAAGTATGCTGGAAAAACTAATGCTTATTATGCTTCAGTTAAAATGCGATTGCAGAAGAGTTTTCTTCTTCTAGCAAACTAATTTTGTTTTTATTCTACTCCTCCTCTCTTGGCTTGGACTTTCTCACAGTTTTTAACTTAAACACTTTCTAAGTCCAAATTAACCTGATTTTTCCTCTATGTGCATGAATTTCATACACAAAATTCTGTTCCCACCTTGACAAGAGGGCAAAAGCAATTTCTGTTGCTGTGCCTCGGCAAGCAGAGTTAATCATCCCCGGCAGCAATGACGTTACCATTTGGCCTCTTGTGGACACAAATGTTTTGCTTTTGGCAGAGTGAAACATGTAATAGCTATTAATCAAACCCAATTCCCCAGGAAAGGGTACCCCAGTGCATTAGGAGCTTCCACTCACACCCAGCAGCAGACATGCATTGTATTTACGTTTTTTAGGACTGTAAAATATTTATAGAAAAGTGTGCTTATGTACTGTGAAATTTTTACAGACTGGCATGGAGGGAACGTGTGATCAAATGACTGTTCTCACCTGCCAAAGGACTGATAACATGCTGTTACACAGGAGCACAATCTAAAGGAGCTCAGGCTGTTGTAATTTTTCTATTTTCTCTAGTCCAGTTTTGCTCTAAGCCAAGAAGGCAGAATTCTTGCTGAGGTATTTATGTGACAAACAGCACCCCTTTGCATTGAAAGACAAGGATAAGTCTGAACAAACCAAAGACTGTATGTCAATTAATGACATGTTGAATTCACAAGCTGCACAGGTTTTAAGACGGCCAACAGCATTATTAATAATATACTTCACAAATTACCCAGCTCTGGGAAGTAGCATGGCACATCCAAACCAAGCTCCTAAGGTGAGGGCAGCAAGTACACTACCTAATGCTATTAACTCCAAACTGCCCCTTAAGTGCTTAACCCATCCTGCTGAACAGATTTCCTACACTATATTCAAGCAGCATCACAATTCTGAGATAAAATACCTGCATTCCTGTGCCATTTCCTCCACCTTTTACCTGAGCACAGAATAACAATACACAAAAGGATGACCCTAGCAGATGAGCCAAAGAGTCCATCTTGCCCAAAATGCAGCCTGTGGCTAAGACTTATACTAGATGTCTTCAGAAGAGTGCAGAAGCAGGGCAGGCAGGGCATGATATTTCCATGAATTTTCTCCCAACAACCTGTAACTGATGTCTTTGCATTTTATAGGTCTCACTGAATTTTACTTCCACGGATTTCCTCAATCCCTTTTACAAATGCTGCTGTCAGAAATGTCCTTTATAATGTGCATGAAAAGCAGGATACCAAGAAGAAGCCTGACTGCTCTCACAATTGTTGACAAAAGCAGAGACTCTCAGGAGAGGAGCATGGATATGAAAGGAAACACTTCAGGACTTTGGAGATTCACAAAAATTTGAAAATCACATTTGGAGCTGGACAGTAAGATGACTGATTACAAAAGACTTCAAGAGAATCTGTGTTGTTTCACCTGTGCTCCTGAATGTGTTAAACTACAAGCTCCAGGAGAAGTGGAGCTTGGAGAAAAAGATTTAAAAGCTACCACAAGAGGAAGAAACTCCCAGACCCCTTCCTCTGCACCCCAAGCTGCATCACCTAGGAACACTCCCAGAAGCAGGGATCTTTCTCAGCAACCCAAAGGGGAAGGAAGAAAACCTGACAGCCTGTCTAAAGGAGCCTAAGCAAGGCACTCCTGCATCCTACCAGACCCAAAGCATTTCACAAGCATCTCAAACATATTTTGGAAGGACAAACTTATCACAATGGCAAAGTGCTTCTGGCAGGGAAAAGAAAAACCTCAGTAGCATCTTTAGTACTCAGAGGGTTGCCAAGCAAACCTTCACCAGAGTCCATTTTATCACAAGGATTCAATTCCCCTTTTGCTCCATTAGTAGCATGCACATAATAGACAACACCAGTTTTATTTACTTCCAAAACTAAAGGAATACTCATGAAGCAGAACATATTCAAGTGCTTTACTGCTTAAATATCTCACAGGACATACTGCAAAGCCTGATTTGGTGCCTATGCCAGAATACTTCATATCTTACAGCAGTTAAAGATGGAACAGCAACCTAACCTTAAAGTTACCTACAGAATAGTAGATAGTTAAATTAATAATCTTCAAAGATGATTTTTAAAAAAATATTTTTTAATAGTGCTTTTATACTAACATTCCAACAGCATCAAAGATCTTTCCCAGTTAAGAAAAAAACAGAAATGGGAGGTTTAGCATGGCCTTGAAGAAATAAAAGGTAGTATTTAACAGGTTGGTCTCTATTGGTCTCTTCTGAAGGTAGACTGCCTTTTTGTGTTGTAAGCAGAGATGGCTTCCTGCCTTTGGTCCTCCAGGGTGAATAAAGAAAATCTTTGGTACTCCAAGGAGAATAAAGAAAATATTTAATCATGTTCCATGTGAAGATGACTGTAAGAAACTTCATTTTCAAAATTCATGCATTTGTCCACAAGAAAAAACAAATAACAGAAAACCCTAAACAAAACCAACATATAAAACTTCAAAGGCTACCTGTGTTGTATTTGATAATACATAATTCTGCTAAATTCTGCAAGCTTTTCTTTTTGGAATAAAATAAATTTGCATTTAGTGAACCACTATTCAGCTGTCAAATAGCTATGACAAG